>NC_045765.1:127930314-128555314 GCF_008692025.1 Phocoena sinus | reverse complement strand
TATTTCCTTTCTTTCAGCCCTATCAGAAGAGAAAAATGTTCAAGGCAAACATGTTGGCTGGAGTTGGTTGGATTGGGCTATAACGTACTATCTAGAAGTTGATTATCCCAGGAACACAGTTGATTCAACACGGCAGGTTTTACTGGCAGCACATTAAATTTAGGTATCTATCTGCACCAAGTTCTATAGAATTGCCCAGTGTGGTGGTGTTTGAGTTGACGTTCCAGTGACTGGAGTACTATACTGATGAGATGAATAGTTTAGTCAAATTGCAAACTCAGGTGTAAAGTGTATGGCATTTCTGACATTCCTGGGAACTGTAAACATACTTAAATTAAGTGTAAACTCTAATTATTTCTTAAAAGTGATATTTTTAACTTGCTTTAATTTTCCATAATGAACATTTAAAAGATGTTTGAAGAGCTATGTAAATTAATACCAGCCTGTCAACTCATGAAATCTTGCTGAGGTCAAGTGAAAAACTTACAATAAGCATTAAGGATACAGTTACCACTGCTATACTGCAGTATTTTTTTAGGAAGCCAAAGGATACATTATTATGTCAGAGTAGTTGCAGCATTGAATGGTTAAGGACAGGTATACATTTTAGGTCCTGATAAAAGTCTTTGCTTCACTTAACTTGGATTAGATTATTGACCTAAGGCAATTGGTTACATTTTTAAAAAAAATATAGAATAATAAACCCTAGTAACAAATCATTAAAGGGGAAAAAATTCCATTTTGCAATGGGAATAAAAGCAACATAACATTTAAAACGTTTGGAAAATAGACATAGTAGAAAGTAGATATCCATGAGTAAACTGGTTTAAAATTGATTTGTTTCTGTTATGGTTACAAATAGGAGAGCACTCTAAAAATATATAGAATTGTGTTAAGTGTATAAATTGTGTTAATGTTTTGGCTGGAACACAGGACTCTTGTAGTCTTTCAGTCAGCTGTTTCCAGGGCAGCACCATCCTGCTGTTGGAAAGGGAAGGGGGAGCCAGTTAGAGCCCTTACAAACAGTGGTGAAGCAGGACAAATGAGGATGGTAGCCATGGGGGAGATAAGCGGCCACAATGCTGGTGGTGCCCACTAGGATTTGTTAAGTGTTGCTGAGTGGCGATTAAACAGACCAGAGGGAAAAGACCATTTTCTCTAAGATTACCCCACTGCCTAAATCATGGTAATGCTTATAGCAGGCCCACCTGGCTGATCTTCTGAAGCCCTTCCAGGGGTTCATACTTTGGGGAATACTGGGAGACAGGACTGTTTTAAATGGAGCTTTAGATACAGCTAACAGATTCTTCAAGCCTTAGTTTTTCTTATCCATAAAATGATTATAATTTTCCTACCCACTTCCAGGGGAGTTGTGAAAACCAAATCACTTAATCTATGTTAAAAGGCTTTGAAAATTGTCAAGTACTATTAATTATAAGATGGTATGATGATGACATCTTAATGCATACCATATCCATTATCTGTCAGGCACACTTTTAGATGCTATATTTATATTATCTTGCTTAATCCTTAAAACAACCCTATCAAGTAGGTAATATTATTATAATCATCCCTATTTTATAGATAGAAATGAAAAAACAGAGAGACTAAGTAATTTTTCCAAGGTCACAGTAAGCGGTAGAGCCCAGAATCAATCCTGCGCAATAGGCTCTCAGAACCCATGAACCTCTACAATCCACTGCCCCCTGTTCATGGTACACTGTTCAGTGATGAGACGACAGTGACAACAAGGATGACAGAGATGAAGCTATTGATGATGATTATCTAATTTAGAAAATTGTTTTGGGCCAAAATATAGCTGAACACCTGATAAACTGACACAAGAACTGACTCTCTTGTAAGTTCTAAAATCGATTTTTACAGTGAAAGGAGATAATTGGGAAAATACCCTCAGATAAATTTCCCCTCCTTATTTCCCTTATTCTGATGTATAGAAACATATACATTATAAAACCATAACTTTCAGAAGGATCTTAGAGGTCAAGAAGTTCTGACATTTCAGCAAATAGATGTATTACCAACTAGGCTACTAGAACCCTACTTCACTAGATCTGCCATTGGGTCTTTGGAAGAGGGATGGCTCAGGTTTCACTGCCACATACCCATTCCTTTTTTTCCCTGGAGAAAATGTTAATATTCTTGGGGGAGGTATAGTATTAAAAGTTTTAAACTTTTATAAATTAGCACAAATGGAATTTCTCGGTCAAGTTTTCCATGTCACAGCTAAGAAGGGAACAGTCCCCTGTTAGAAAATATATGTGAACTTTAAAGTGTAGGAAAAGCCCCATTTTAAATCTTTGTCCGAAGATGGAAGCCTTGGGTAGACAGGGGGCAGCCCACAGGCATGGGTGATGGGGTCAGGGAGAGAATACTAACTAAAAGCCTGGAGGATTGTGAAGGGGTTGGAGAAGGTGCCACCAAAGCAAACTTCACGTTTGGGGAGCTTTGTGTGAATTGGCATCCTTTAATATTCACGGATAAAGACAGAGCAGACTTTGGATGCTTGTGCTGGCAAAATGGAAAACACATGACAGACATGATTAAAAGAGCCAAGAGTCATTTGGTTTTTCAATATTCCATTAGGGAAGGAGAATATTTTATGATGTGTTTCTTTCTCTGTTAGACACTTCTGATTGTAAGAAGAGAGATCTGCTCAAGTTACTTCTAGAAAAAAAAAAAAAAAAGAGTGTTATTTAAGAACATACCAGATCTGGAACTTGAACAGGAAAGGTGTAAAAAGCTAGAGCTATTCTGGGGTTTCTCACCCTCCTCAACAGCACCTGTGCTCTGTCTTCCATCTGCCTTCTCACAGCTTCCTAAGGCCACATGACTCATGCCTCTGCTCTGTAGGCCCTGCTAGCTTAGCTTCTCTGCTAACTGCCTCATTCTTACAATGTTTCCTATTACACATTATAAAGACAGGGAAGCTCAGGGACCATGCTGCCATACTAATTTTCTTTGTAAATTGCTGGCCAACTTATGGACTGACTATCCTTGGGCTGGGTAGGTGGGGAAAGAAAAGTGGAAGCACTTGGTAAGAAACATGTATACCAAAGGGCTGCCCCTACAGGGAACGAGAACAATTTATGACCGGTAGAAAAAGTGTGGCCAAATGAGGTACTATGATTACATAATGTTTCTTGACATCAGTCAACATCTGTGTTTAAATTATGGAGATAAAATGTATTCATGCATAACTAAATCCGTAAGTATAACCTCAAAACGTTAAAGGAAAACATTTAAATATATAATTAGAGGTTGAAACTGCAAGAGGAAAAATAAAGCATTAGATCTCATGTTTTAAGTGAATGATTGATCATCATTTTACAGGGATAATAAACAGATTATTTCCTATAGAGCTTTAGGATTAGCTGGTGTTATGGACTGAATTGTGTCCCTCCAAAGTTCATATGTTGAAGCCCTGACCCCCAAAGTGACTGTATTTGTAGATGGGGTTTTAAGGAGGTAACTAAATTTAAATGAGGTCATGGGGGGGGTGGGCCTTAGGACCGATGTCCCTAATTAGAAGAGGAAGAGACCAAGAATGCACATCCAAAGAGAAAGGGCCTTGTGAGGGCAAGAAGATGGCCACCTGCAAGCCAAGGAGAGTGGTCTCACCAGAAACCAACCTTGACAACACCTTGATCTTGGACTTCCAGCCTCCAGAACTGTGAGAAAATTAATGTTTGTATTTAAGTTACCCAATCTGTGACATTTTGTAATGGCGGCCCAAACCAGCTAATACAGTTGGGTTGACTTTTCATAGGTCTGATGTTTATTACATTCTGCCTAATAGAACAGCAAACTTACCAGATATGACAGGTCCTGTAACATGAACATAGCTAAGTGATCTTATGGGGACACATTTTTTTTAGTATATCATACTCAGCTTATTTCAGAGGGTTGTGTTAATATGCAGAAACATAAATACTGATTATACCTATCATTATTTTATAGGTAATGGCAATACAGTCTTTGCTTATCTATCAGTCTTGCTTATCTATCAGTTTCTATTTCTTACTGGGCCAATAGAAAAAGTTCTATACTAAAGCAAAAACAGAAATTGGTTTCCTTTTACACGTGGAAAACCAAGGGATGCTATTTCTTCTTGATTAAAGATAAATTCATTCCGTTACTTCTAACGCATTTTCAGAACAGGATTCATTCCATTACTTCTAATGCATTTTCAGAACAGGATACATAAATCAAACACCTGAGTCCTCTTACTAAATCTTCCTATACTCTCACTCCCAGACTCCATCAACCTGGGGTAAAAGAAGGTCATACTAATGGTCGTATTTAATAGTCCGGCTCAGTCCTTTCCAGGAATTTTGGGGAAGCTTACTTTCACTTACCTCAAAATCCCCCTTCTTCAGTTGTTGTTAATGTTTTTAAATGTGACATTAAATGTTAATATTTTTAAATATTAAAAAAGAACCTCTATTTTTCAGAGGTATATACGGAAATATTTATAGATAAAAGGATAAAGGATAATATGCTTGGAATTTGCTTCAAAACCCAGGGTGGGTTGAGGGATGGGAGCTATAGATATAACAAGTTTGGCCATGAGTAGAGAATTTTTAGGCTTTGTGATTGGTGCAGGAAATGTATTATACAAGTTTCTAAAATCTTGTATAAATTTGAAAAATTTCATAACAAGTTAAATAGTTTTTCTTTGCAGAGCAAGAAAGCTCAGGGGTATGATAGGTGTGCTCTGAAAGGGCGTTGCTAACTCATCAAGGCCATCATTGTATATTGCATTTCCAAGTTGTGACCTGAAAAATCTGCAGCCCTGTATTACTTGCTCCTGTCATACTAAGGCAAGGCTCTTCAGCTCCTCTCCAGCAATCACCTGACTGAGGTTATGATCTATTACCAGTGACAGGTCTTTCATAACATTTCACCTATCCTTAGACTTTACCTCACTCTTAGAAATACAGCTCTTTTTCTGTGTGTTAGGCTTTTTTAGTTCATAAATTTCACCATTCTAGGATAGAAGTATCAGTTCACTGACAGCACATCTTACTGTTCTCAAAATGATTTCTCTTTGCTGAATCTCGTAACCATCCCTACTTCCTGTCCTCCCTCCTCCACCTTCAGTAAGTATTGGGCAAAGCTTGTGGTCCTTGATTCTCTATAACTAGAACATACATCCATTCCCTCTAGTATTCTCTCTGGAGAGAAGGGCTGACCTTTATTGCCCAACTTCTTAAAGATAAATCTTTATCTCTCACTCAATATAAGAGCCCTCATTCAAAGCTCCTGTTGGCCCCATGCCACGCAGCCCCACAATTCATTTATAGTTATCTGAATTCTTAGTGTCTACATGCACACACACACACACACACACACAGCAATACAATGCTTCTAAAATCTTTCTGACTGTGACTCTTGGTCAATCCAATTATATATGATCCATGGACTGAGTGACACATTTGGAGAGACTGATATTCTGGGTAGCTACTGGTGATACCTCCACAAAAATAGACTCCTACCAACTAAAAATTAGTTCTGGATTGGTTTTGGAATGGTTCTGGTGTCAGGCTTGTAAGCACAGCCTAATCATTTTGGGGTACTAGAATTTAAGAATGACTTTCTTCTTTTCTCTAAGAACATGATGTTCTTTGGAGACAGAGGAAGCATTGGGGACGGAGCAGACAGCTTCCCCTGAAAGACCATATGTTCAACATTGACATGGAGGCTGGTATGGTTAAGAGTGGGCGGAGTGCACTGTCATATCAAGCTGGCATTCGTAATCCCAAAGAACAGGCTGTGGCCTTGATGACAGAATTATGCTGCCAGCCTTCCTTCTCTCAAGCTTCCCCTGTGGCCTTTGAAAATGTCTACCTTGCTGAGGACAATTTCCTAGTAACAACTGAATTCTAGAAATGGAAATTAAAGCCTCATTATATGCATTAGAAATGATTAAATTTACTGAACATCCTTCCAAGGAGAAGTTTGTTTCTGACTCATTACTAGTACTTTTTTTCTTTGATTATTCATCCCTAAGAGAGGGGACCATTTAAGACTCATGAAACTTTAATCATACTCTGATACACATTATTTGGCTATAAAGTAGCTTCTTAGTGGGTGGTGTAAAAGAGTGGGAGAAGCGTGGTTAAGAACATTTTCCTATGAAAGAACAATATTTCTTTCAAGGATGCATGCAGTTGGAAAAAGATTTCAGGAAAAATATGGCCTGGCTTTACATGATAAACTCCCTGATAGATGGTTTCCTTCCTGAAAGTAAAGATCCTTGATGAACCTAGCCCACGCCTTCCCGTGGTGGTAATCTTAGTTGGTGTCGAAGAACATTTATAGTCAGATAGTTCTTCCTCATAGCTAACCTCCCTTTCTTCCTTATTTCCTTTTTTTTAGGCCTGGAGGAAATGGAACCCTCTAGTCACTCTTCTTCATTCAAATAACTGAAGGCAGTTCTTTTGTATCCAAGGTAAATAACTAAAATTTCTCAAATGTTTACTTAAAGGGCTTGTCTTCTAATTCTTTTATTGTTTTTACCTTTTTTTTTTTCTTGGACCCTTAATTGGTTTTTATGTGTACTTATAAATTATAAGTTGTAAGACCCCAAATAGACAAAACACATAGTACTCTAAGTCCTGAATAATGCCTAAAGGAGTGAATAATTTCTCCTTCCTGTTATATTATCTTTAAGTAATGCATTGAAATTTATAGTCAGCATCGATTTTCTGCTACAATCCTGGGAAGCCAATAACATGAGTCCCATAAACTTTCTGAGTACTTGTGTATTCAGATTTTAAAATTCTGATTTGCCTGCTGATTTTAATCTGTTAATTCAGAGGATGATTATTTTCTTTTTAAGAATATAATCTGTTATTTTTTTGGTAAAAATCAAGTTTATTCTCCTGAACATTAGTATTAAAGCTGGGAATTAGAATTTAGGCATTTTATTACTGTCTCTTTAAACTCATTTCAGACTGTGAATCTTGTTGACCACACCAATATAAGGGGATAGATGGAAAACCTAAAAATCTCTTCATGACAAAGATGAGCCATCAGGTTTTAATTGTGATATTATTTTGTTTCAGGCAATGTGATTTGCTAGGGGAATATTTAAGTGATGCTGTAATCAAAGAAATACAACCCAACCCAAATATAATTTTGTAAAGTGGCAGAATCTGTATTTAGTTTCTTATGATGTATCCTACTGTCAAGCTGGATATCCAAATTCATTTCTTCCACTCAACATAGCTGCTTTGGTGCCCCTTTCAAATTTGCGTTGAAAATTCTCCACCATTAGCCTTTGTTACTCTTATTCATTCCTATCTTTTAGTACTTAAATGTTCTTTAGTCCAAGATAGTCTTTTTTAAAAATTGCTGCCAGAAACAAAAGGTTCCTATTGGCTTTACATTAAATTTTAGTTAGCATTTCTCATTTTCCTTTTGATCTTTTCTCTGAAACCTTGACTTGAATCAGAGATCAGGGTAGAAACTAAGCATACATGAGCTGTTTTTTTGTTTTCTTTTTTTTGAAGACAAGATATTAGCTCAGACACTTGTGCACAACATTCCCTTACAAGCTATAAAGTTGCCTCAGTCTTACTCCAGGGGAGACAAATATGAACTATAGATGTGATTTTGTATGTACCGGAATTCTCTATCTTTGACCTTTTGGAAACATCAGTAAAATAAGAAGTGCAGGCTAGTAATACGTGTGAATATGGTATTTATCTTTCTGATACCACAATCTAGAGGCCCGACTACACATTTCCAGACCCATTTGGAGCACTGGGACCAATGCTATGGGAAGTCATCTATAGAGGCAGAATGCACAAGTTCACTATCGTTAGTAACATAGAGCACCCGTTAGTATGGCACTCCACTCATCACAAGCGCATTCACATCCATTCTATCTTCTGATCCTCATAACATTCCTATGAAGCAGGTCGGGTGACCCCCAGGTCAAGAGGTCAGAAAAATTAAGGGACTCTTCCAAGTTCAGTCACTAATAAGTGGCTGAACAGTGATTCAAACACTGTCCAGTGTCCTTCCAATTAGACTTGAGCCTCTCACAAGAGGCTTTTTAAAAAAATTTTTTTTTAAATTGAAGTATAGTTGATTTACAATATCATGTTGGTTTCAGGTAGACAGCACAGCAATCCAGTTATATATATATATACACACACATATATGTCTATTCTTTTTTTGGGTTATTTTCCCTTATAGGTTATTATAAAATAACCTTCTGCTATATAGTAAGTCCTTGTTGGTTATCTGTTTTTTATATAGTAGTGTATACATGTCAACCTCCTAATTTATCCCTCTCCCCACCCCGCTTTTCCCTTTGGTAACCATAAGTTTGTTTTCTCTGTTGGTGAATCTCTTTTCATTTTGGAAATAAGTTCATTTGTATCTTTTTTTGTTTTTTTTTAGATTCCACATATAAGTGGTGTCATGTGGTATTTGTCTTTGTCTGACTTACTTCACTTAGTCTGATAATCTCTAGCATCACCTATGTTGCTGCAAATGCCATTATTTCATTCTTTTTCATGGCTGAGCAGTATTCCATTGTACATATATACCACACCTTCTTTATCCAGTCATCTGTCCATGGATATTTAGGTTGCTTCCATGTCTTGGCTATTGTAAATAGTGCTGTTATGAACATTGGGGTGCATGTATGTTTTCCAATTGTGGTGTTCTCTGGATATATGCCCAAGGGTGCGATTGCTAGATCATATGGCAACTCTAGTTTTAGTTTTTTAAGGAACCTCCGTACTGTTCTCCATAGTGGCTGTACCAATTTACATTCCCACCGACAGTGTAGAGTAGGGTTCCCTTTTCTCCACACCCTCTCTAGCATTTATTATTTGTAGACTTTTTAATGATGGCCATTCTGACCAGTGTGAGCTTTGATTTTCATTTCTCTGATAATTAGTGATGTTGAGCATCTTTTCACATAAGAGGCTTGTTAACATAGCTCACAGTATGTTATTATTGCATTGAATCCTCTTGATAGGAATTATCTGGGACATTATTTATTAATTCGAACAATACTATGAGATTGGTGATGAGTAGTGATGGCTCCTTCACAGAGATAGAAATTATGTCACTAAGTGGTAAAAATGGCTTGTCCAAAGGTCAAAGAGAAGGCCAGAAATATATTAGAATAGGTTTGTGTTAGCAGAGAATACTGTCCATGTAGGACTAAACTACACTAAGGAAACTAATTTATGAGAATTCAGAATCCCATCAAACTCAAGGGTCTTCATTGTCAGGCATTTACATGTCATTTGAGCCAAAAAAATATACCTAGTAAACTGGAGATTGACATTTGGTTGATATCAGAATTAATAGATGTTTACAACCTGAATATATGGTGGTGGGCTGTGTAGCAGCCCTATTTACATGCTTTTCAAGTATGGAGTCAGTGCATAGTAACTGTCAAAGAGTTCAGGGCTGGTGACGAGATTCCAGGCACTGTTCCAGCTAAGCTTTCTGGTTGTTGATACCCTCAAGTACTGCTAAGGAGACGATTCCTGATTTTACATAGTTTCCTCAGTGATCAGGGAGACGAGCTGTGCTGTATGTCCCCAGATGTTGGCTAAAACCGTTGGTGCAAAGTAATCCTTGTTAACTTGGATGTTAATTGACTTCGTGGAGTTGTCTCTCAACCACGTGAAGATTTAAGACTGAGTATGAAAGTGTTCAGGAGAATCTAGACTACATTATAAATATTTTTGTGTAAAAACAATGAGTAAATAATTTTAATTACTTTTTTTTAAACTTATTTATTATTTTATTTTTGACTGCATTGGGTCCTCACTGCTGTGTGCGGGCTCCCTCCAGTTGCGGCGAGCGGGGGCCACTCCTCATTGCGGTGCACGGGCCTCTCACTGCGGTGGCTTCTCTTGCTACTGAGCACGGGCTCCGGGCACATGGGCTTCAGTAGTTGCGACACGCGGGCTCAGTAGTTGTGGCTTGTGGGATCTTCCCAGACCAGGACCCGAACCCACGTCCCCTGCACTGGCAGGTGGACTCCCAACCACTGCACCACCAGGCAATCCCAACTTTTTAATAGAATTTTGGCCCATTACAGCAACAGCCTTGTAAATTAAAATTAAAATCCATAATTGAGTTACTAATTAAGATTTGTGATCTTAAGAGGAAATCTTATTTTATGTACTGTTTTGAGACATAAAAAAAATTAAGTTCCACAATGTTTTAAAGTAGATTTATAAGAAAAATTTAATATTCAAGGGAATTTTATTTATTTCAGAGAAGAAAGCACCTGAAAAGGAAGTGAAATATAAAATGCAGTTAAAATTTTTTGAACTAAGTTTTTAAAATGGGAACGCTTTCAAAGTGTTTTTTTATTAAATTTGCTAGACATAGAGTAATAACATTTGGCTAAACTTAAAAGCTTAAGAAATGACTAGATTTTTTAATCTAAAACTTTAATAAGTATTTATTTTTTAAACAAAACTAAACCTCTGAACGTTTTTTTGCTTAGCATAAAAATCACTCTCATGGGTAGCATAAAAAGTTCATTAACACTGCATTGTATAATACTATATGAAATCTATTTATTTTAGTATTTTTTTCTTAACTTTTTCTTCAAGTATTTCCAGTTTGTTTGTCCTAGCTCCCTAAGAAAAATCTGGAGAAGACTTTGGTGCATAATAAGCATGCAAAATTTCACCATACTGAAAAGAACTACTAAAGCCTGTCGCTAAAAGGATAGCTCCCTTGAAAACGTCATTGTGAGTCAAGGAAGTCTGATTCAACTCAAATAGCACCAAGGGACACATAAGGAATGAGTGACTTGCCCTGTCCATCAAATCAATCTCTATAGGCCCACCCAGCCCCTTTCACACATTCCACACAGATGTACACGTATCTCTCACAGGGGTGGCCACCCAAATTGAGATCTCAGAATCTCATCTAATTTCAGTTTAGCTTATAAATCCAGGGTTTTGTTGGTGAAAACAAAACATATGAGAATGCCCAATAATTGTGAAAGAGTTATGTTTCAGGAATTTTTTTAATTTTCAAATTCCTTGTTCCATTTTAATCATGCAAAACAAGTTCTTTTGTGGGAGGGGAACATGTGGTTTACAGTTCTAGCCTTTTGGCCACAATTTTGGCTTCTATTTGGGAAAGTTTTCAAGCAATGAACTTGTACTGAGTGTCAGTTATATGAGTAAAGAATTTGTAAAGAGCTTCTCCTTTCTGGGACAAACAAGGGGATTCCCTGTCTCTCGACCCTGAGTGTGGCGTGTGTGTCTGTGTGTGTGTGTGTAGATGTGCATGTACCATGTGCATGCAAATGTGTTGTTTTGAGGTAAGGGAAACCACCCTTATGAGCCTTCAAACCGAAGGTAGCCTTCACTAGACATTGTGATCTCCCCTTAATTATCCTCTAGTCTTCAAGGAGCTTTCCTGAGACAAAAATAGATGCTCATACTCTCCTCTCCTCTTGACACTCATGGGGCTACATACTAGTTACTGAGACCTTCGCTAATATTGTTGTAAAAAATCCCAACTCCTCCATGATTGTGTCAAAGCAAGAAGTACAGGAACCTCAGGAATGTGGTCTCTTCCTCACTTTCCTCTTCAACATGTCCTGCACGTGCATCTGATTGGCCAAACCGAAAATGAAGATCCTGACTCCAGTGTACTACGCCTTTTTTCCTGATGGGTATGGTCACATCTGGTCTTCATGCCTACAGATGGTGACCTCTCCCTCTAAATGGTGTGAATCTCTACAGGTGCTATGTACACAGCCCACGTGGGACTTTTCTGCTTATCTTTTTCTTCCAAGTTCAGGAGCAACAGGAAAGGGGTAAATAACAATGGAACAGATGGAAATTGAGGACAATTCTTTTTTAGGTTCTTTGAGCTAAGTGTGAATTACACTATTTTTGCCATCTTTAATCCCTGGGAAGTCTGCAGAATGAAGACCTTTAACATGCTGACAGTGGAGGTCAAGATTTTCCCCACGGAAAGGGTCCCAGGCATTAGAGCTTACCCCGTTTACTGTGAAGGACCATTTTCTTGTCCTCTGTTTTCCTCCCTAGTTTTGTCTTCCACACTTTCTATCTACATGATGATCAGAAAGCTACTAGTTACTATGTAGGTGAAAAAGCTATTGAAGTTACCACGAGAAAGATGTGGTTATACTTCTAATTGAAGGAATGGAATGAGTTTATGCACTTTATTTTTACACCAATGAGGTAAGCGTACATACCTATATTTTACATCGTATTAATACTATGTGACGAATATAAGTTTGAATGTATGTATTTTCTTACTGGTCCTACTTTCATTACTAGGAAACATTTGTCTCACTCTTTGGCATTGATGGATCTTTAGGACAAAGAGTTCTTTCCTCCTAGTCTCCAGTTTAATCCAGTCTCTATTCAGAGGATCTATGAGAGGCACCATGGTTGAAAGTGCTTGGACTATTTCAAGGCTCTCAGTCTGGAAGCTGGAGGCCACCCTCCGCATTTCAGAATTATCCCTCCCATGTGTGGACATGTAATGGTAAAACACTATGCTCAGGCATTAAATGGACTTTAGGAGAAGGGTTCTGCAAAGTGTGTCCTTCTGTTTGTCTAACTTATTAATGAATCCTCTACTTGAAACTTCAAATTATGGAAATACAGGGGGAATTATATAATAATAGAGTGGTCTTCATATGAAGTATGCCAGTTTTAATACTTTTATTCTCTCTATGGTTAAAGCCTTGACAGTATCAAATAAGGTAACTGGATTGACCAATAATCAGGCGACCAGGCATGAAAAATATTGAAGGCATTAAAAGAATAAAATTTATTATAATGGACCATGTAGTTATTGTTTTGGGTTGTTCAGAAAGTCTTCCCATTACCATTTTAAAATATAATGGTACTTTGCCCACTCTTGCCTACCCATTCCTAGTAACCAGATTCTTAGTCCCTGCCTCAGAGGTAGGGCAGTGACTCAGGCCTGACCCATTTCATTCCTCTGGATTCTGGGATTTGTCCGGCGAAGGGCATGCTATTCAAACCAGGCAGTTAAAAATCTGATCTCTTCTGGCTCATTACTGTTGCTTGACATTTATGGTTATAGATCTATTGTTTTGTCTTGAGCGCTGCCTTTGTCTTGTTTTAATATACAGATCCTTTTGTTGGGAAGGTAACTCCTTAATTCTGAAACTTAAAGCGAACTCAGTAAATCAAAACTTACATTGTCAACAAGAGGAGCACGTTGAGGTTGAGGCAGAGAATACGTTGTGGTGGACAAATGATGGGCTTTGAAAGGGGGCTGTCCTCCCTGTGCTCTTGAAAACATTCCTTAATGTTTCTAAACCTCACCTGTAGAACGCAATAGTAAAATCTGCCTCACAAATTTACTATGAGGGTAAATGACACAGTCAGGATGTGAAGTCTAACCCACCTGTATGTTAATCCTGATTTACTAGGTTAATCCACACTTACTAGATGGTATAGTCCTAGGGAAGTTTCTTTCCTCTATGAGCCTTAGGTACCTTATTAGTAAGGTGCATATTAACACCCCCTTCATAGATGTTTTAAGTATGGAATGAGGTAATATGTAAAAAATGCCTAGTGCTGGACATGGCCTATGGTAAATGCACAATGATAGCGCTCTATTTTTGTTAAGATCTCTGAATAACTAAGCACAGTGCCTCAAACATTAGGTGCCCAATAAATATTTATTTGCTAATCCTTCTCCCATCCTCAGTCACTGAGTATTGGGAAAGAACAGACATTGAGAGAGAGGAAGAGAGTCAGTGGTGAGCTGAAGCTGGCTGGCACCAACTTGCAAGAACCAGTTGTTAACTTTGCAAGAATTTGTGAGTCAGTTTTTAAAGACTTTCATAATTAAAAATTGAACTATATTAACCTACAATTAAGTAAGTTAAAGATAAGGGCAATAAGTACTAAAAACTCATCCCTTTCTAATTGTTTTACTACATTTTACTATTATCTATGTTTTTGAGGTTATTTATACTTACTGTCTCTGTGTGGGGCAAATATAATGATGTGTTACTACACACTGATCCCAGTTCCATGTTCAGTGACATCATGTTGGTAGCTTGAAATCAGCCTCGTCAATAGTCTTTACCCTGTGGAAACTGGCAAATGCAGCAAATTAGGTTGTTTTTCCCTCCAGAGAGCCAGTGGTTAAATATGCCCTGGCATACTGTGGGAAGGACAGTCACTGACTAGCAGAAAAGGAGACTCCTCTGCTCACAGAACTTCAGAATCTACATCAGGCTGCTTTGGGCTCTGAAATGACAGCTTTACTTAGTAGAAATTTTCCAATCTTTGAAAAAATGGTATTTAAAAACGAAGGCACAGAGGTTACCCCCAGATTCTGATCCAGTGGGTTGGTGAGGGGTACACAATTTGAGTACCATGTCCTATGTGTCATCGAGAAATGAGATCACAGTTGCAAGGAAACACCCATCAGAGGCTGTCTCAGTCACCCTCTGCTTCATTATGATACATAAGAAAGGTAGATGAAAAAAATGTTACCACTTAAAATAAGTCATAGACTTTCTAAATAAAGACTTAGATAATTAGAGCTGAAAATACTTGTAGTTTTAAAATGAGAACAATAGCACTCTGTTTCTGTATTGCAGTGGCTGCATTATAAAAATCCAATAGTTATCAGCTTTCACCTGTCATCCCTCGTGAAAGAGGAGATAAAGATGAAAAGAGAGGGAAAAAGAGGAGGGGCAAAGCGAATCACTTTCAGAAAGTCAGTAATAGTTTAGAGCAAAGACATCGAATTCCCTGTTAAGTCATAATTATGACGTTTCGATGATGGAGAAAAAGAATTATGGGCGGTTCTCAGCTAAATATATTCTTAGAGCTATTTACATAATTCAAGGTGTCCACCAGAACAGTAATAAAACACATACAATGTAATGAGAGCAGCTATATTGTAGATAATGAACTATTATTCCTCTAGCGTAAAACATTAGACCCATTAACCACACTCTAATAAGAATTTTTTAAAAAGATAAATGAAAAAAAGTTAGACCCAAATATTACCAAAAAATCTGAGTGCACATACAATATTTAAGTTCCACACTGTTCAAATCAAGTCACTTCTTTTAACCTTCGTATTGCAGAAAAGTCCATAATAAAGCAAGGTAGGTCCTTCTTCATGTTAGATGTGTTAGGTAATGGAGCCAGCAAGTGGTGCTTGATGAAAAGTGGCCTACTTTATAGATTACCGAGCACAGTGATTTCTGAAGGTCGGGGAACATGGTAAAAGTGGCCCCATGCCTTGTGCCCGATTGTATTACTGGAGTTATGGCTATCCAAACAGCACAACTGTGCTGTCCACATAATCCTGCTTATATCTTTAATAGAACTGCCATTCTATACAGTGAGGGAAGTGTTTTGGGGGTGTTGCCAGCTTTCATGTAATTTTCCAACCTGTGTTTATTCTAATGAGTGACTGGTATAAGCAGGCCAGGTTGTGATTCTAGAATAAGGTCAAATGTCAGTGAAACCAGAACCACAAATGGCTTCATCACTGCCCCTACTCTGCCATTCTCTTCAAAAATGTTAATCAGCTACAGATCAAAGACATTTTTTTTTTTTCGGTACGCGGGCCTCTCACTGTTGTGGCCTCTCCCGTTGTGGAGCACAGGCTCCGGACGCACAGGCTCAGCGGCCATGGCTCACGGGCCTAGCCACTCCATGGCATATGGGATCTTCCCGGACCGGGGCACGAACCCGTGTCCTCTGCATCGGCAGGCGGACTCTCAACCGCTGCGCCACCAGGGAAGCCCTACAGATCAAAGACATTTACATGCTCATGTAGAACATAAAATGTATAGATTTATTTTGCTGTGCTGTTGATTGCCTGACGAATTTCATCAGTATCCCCATGCAGGCGCAGAAGTCTGCTCCCCTTCATAATTAATATACTTTTTGGTTAAGTATTGAAGGATACTGATG
Source organism: Phocoena sinus (assembly GCF_008692025.1). Classification (NCBI taxonomy): domain Eukaryota; kingdom Metazoa; phylum Chordata; class Mammalia; order Artiodactyla; family Phocoenidae; genus Phocoena; species Phocoena sinus. The sequence goes on along the minus strand of NC_045765.1, from coordinate 128,539,331 downwards.
AGGTTGCAAGATAAATTTTATTCTCATGAAAATCTGTTGTATTTCTTCCAGCTGTCTCTTTTCATTCATGCGAAGTCTTAACACTCAACACTGTTGCCTTCTGTTTCGGCCTACCAGCTCTGTCATGAATCTCTTTGTGACTCTATCAGCAGAGGTTGACCGATTTTCATTCCATTATTGGGCTTCTCAGGGACTCCACTATCAGGACCATTGGTGGTGCTGAGTTCTTGCTTCCTCTGGGTTAATACAGTTTATAGAGTATCTCATAGAACTTCAGTCTTTTGCTAGTACACAAACACACGCATGCACACGCACATGCACACACATGCCCAAGAACAACAAAGGGGACTCGACTGAAAATTGGGAGAAAAGTGCAGGGATTGATGTTGAGACCCACAAACCAAAGTAACTTAAAACTGAACCTTAGCTGTTCCTGTTATGAGAAATCCTTCAGCATTCTACCATGTTATTTGCATATTTTCTTTCTCTTAACTCTCATGTACTTCTCTTTGTTTCCTTTCACTCCCAAATCTTGTTTATTTCTAACACAGCAGTGTTTAGGTCTCCCTCTTGGTACCTAGTCTTCTAATGATCCAACTTTTGTCCCAAGAACCTTATTAAGGTGTCCCCTTCTAAAAAACATCCTGTTACCTCTGTAAGAGAACTCCTGGCTCTAGCTGTTATCATAATTTTTAACCCTACCATATAAGCATGGGTCAATCATACAAAGTCAATAAATAGCTTAATGCACAAGTTGTATGAAGAGTTACATAAATGAGCTTCACTTCTGTGTATAAGTGAATATCTGTTCTTGTGTGTAGAAATAGCCATAGGCAGCACTTTCATTCATAAAAATGTTCATGAAAGTCCCCAGATATTTAGTGTTATAGAATATTGTTGGACCACATGGTACCTTCATCAATCTCTCCTACAACCTTCCTTTCCTTCTTGGGAATATCTGAAACAGAGGAAAAATAATATCTAGCATTACTTGGAGAAGTTCATTTAACAAAACCATAGTAAATGTCATTCACAAAGCATGGACTTCAAAGTTAAACGTACGTGCAATTGGATTCTCACTCTGGCTTTGACTCAGCTCCGTGGCCATGAACAAACTGAGCCTTAATAACTCTAAAATTGACGAGCAAGTGTCCATTTCAAAAGATTATGTTAAAAATTAAAATCAAAAAAATGTCAGTAAAATTCTTACCACCATGCCTGGCCTATAGTGTTTAATAAATATCGGTTATTATTGCTAGTTTTATTAAAATACTCAGCATGATGTGGATCAACTATGTAGTGGCAGAGAGAATTCCTCTGAGCCCTCGCTCTGCAAAAGCAGTTATCCTACCTGTGGCATGGCCGCTTTAGTCCTTCCAAGTGGACGTGGAAAACTGGGAGGTCACCTTGCTTCTTTGTGTTACATGGCAGCTCTTCACACTGAATCTCAGAAGCAGCCAGGAATGCCTTTTCTCTGCCACCTCCACCAGACCATCATTCTCCTTTGGAGGGTGCCTCTAGCAAGGACCAGCACTGTCTTCCTTCCCCAGTTACTTCAGAGGCAGGGATGAGGGGATGCTGTTCCTTTCAGTTTCTAGCACAGATGACCTAGTTGCTGAGTAATAGGTGCTAAATATTATTTTCTATTTCCCCCACCATTGCTATTACTGACCCCATTTTTAACCAGAGTCCACTGTCAGTTTCACACAGAGTACAGCTGAAAGGTCTCTAGCCCCCTGAATTTCAGCTGCTTTATCATCATTAAAGCAGCTGGCACAGTGGGCTCTCCATATATACCTGCTGAGCAAAAGAGGGTAACGTCTGCTGTGATTGTTCTGATATCTCCCCTTCCAGGGACTCTCTCTCCCTCCTTGGGCTGACGCCACTCGCTCTCCGCTGATGCCTTCCTCCTGTCCTGCTGTTCCCAGGCAGTGCAGGGGAGCTCATTTTGGTTCTTTCCTCCTCACTAACTCTTTTTCTTCCCTGCGTAGCACTGCTGGAGTCGAGTGATTAAAAGTCTTACTCATAGACAACCATAAACCACTGTTCATCTTCGAAATATGATTACATTTATTAGTCCTTTATTTACAATCTCAACGCTTGCTGTATGAAAGAAAAAGTTTTTGGAAACTCATAATTGTTTAAAAGGGAAAATCAATCTTTTAAGAATGATTATTCTCTCCTCTGAGCCCTGGTTAGTCTTTTATCTGCTTCTCCAATTATTATATATTATAAGAATCAGTGATACATATTTAATGGCTTTATTTCCCGCTTCTGAATGGTATTCTCCTTAAGGATAATAGCCACATCCTCTGCACAATAGCAATCATAATGGTAATGATGTTGATGAAACATCATTGTGGAATATGGAATAGCGATTTCCACTTATTGAGCACCTACCATGCCAATTATTAAAATATCAAAATGTATGTATCAAAATGACCTTTTGTCAAGGATGTGTCAAGGATGTGTCAAGGATTCACTCCTGTAAATTCAAAACGTGTTGAAATTCATGTTCTTTTCGTTGTCCCTACATTGCCTCTTCCCTACCCATGGGACAGTGATCTGGATCCTGTATATGGTTATTAACTATTGGCAGAGTCAAAAGGATGCTAGGAAATTTGGACACAGGGTAGGTGAAGAGGATTCTTTACAGATAACCCTTATTAACAAAAATTTTCTCAAATTTGGAAGTAAGACAGAGAGGTAGGATGGGGCAGCATATCTTTTAATATAATACTGGGGCATTGATAGCACTGCTCAAGGATACATAAGTCTAACAGATATTTTTCCCTTAAATTTTCTTTTCTATTTTTAAAAATTATTTTGTATTTCGGTCTTTTAAATTTTTGTCTAACATTCTTATATCAATAGTAGTTATATCAATATTATATAATGGATCAGCTTGATATGACATCTAGTCCAATTTAATTTAAAATATTGAAATATATATATACACACACATGCCTTTCCTTCAAATTTTTATATATATTATATATAATATATGTTTTATATATTAAATATGATTATATATATTAATATATTAAGATTTTACATATATGTACTAAGTATCCTTAGTGGATAAGGTTATTCAAGGAATAATAATGGTAAGGACCTTCAGCTGTATATGTAAGGTAATGTTTGTTTTTGTTTATCAAGGGAAAAAGATGGCAAATTTATGTTAGAATAAAATATCAAGTTGATCCAGAATATGCAAGAGCAAAGAGAAGGACAAAATTGAACATGTAAAATGTTAGAAAAGTAAAAATACTGCCAACAAAGAGAGACCTCTTCACACCACTATGGAAAGAAAGAACCTGATTTATTATTAAGTATAACAGAGTACATAGCCCTTAAGAGATGACAAAATCACTATAAAATTTCACACAATTTATACAACAAAGCACATTCAAAGTTCATGGGGAATTGAGGTAGGCATTTACTTTGTTAACTGTTCCCTTCTGAAAGAATAATATAACCTGTAACCTCAAGAGACAGGGGTTATATCATGAGATAAACTCCTAGGCTAATTCTGGAGCTGTATGTTTACATTTGCAGGGGTTATAAGGCCCTAGACCTTGGAGAAATCTATTGTAAAACTGGAGACTGGGCATATCTGGCCCATGGAGAGATTTAGTTACCTTCCAAAGGCCAACTATGTCTTCAAGGAGACCTTTCAAGAAAGGAGGAACAGGTAAGAAGGGAAGAGGAGGTAGTTGCCAATACTGCCTGTGTTTATGCAGAGTTAGTTCAAGAATCATCACTTTAACACACAATGACACGGAAAGGTGTGTTTAGCCTCCGCACTTCTGTTCAAGCAGGCTCTATTTTGATGGGCTCTTCCATTAAATAATGTTTTAAGAAGCTTGTGAATCTTTTACTGTCAAACAATATATTGATTAAAAATAGGTTAGATTTTCTCCTTGTTAAAATGGGAAGTATTTGGTCTTTTCTTAACAAGGGATGGTAAAGCCATACTTGACCTACTGTGTAATCTGCCTATATAGCAGAGATGAGGATTCTCAAGACAAATGTTCTTACGTTGTGTTGGCCTTATCTTCCTAATTATTAAAAAAGATAAATAGCTAAAGTTTCTCAATTCTAAAATAAGCTAGAATTATTTACAATTGTGTTACTTTTTCTGTGTGTATTTTAAAATGTCATCCTGTCATTTTTACAGGTAGTTAAGCTACAACCACTTGTTGTTATCAGGTACCCATCCTTCTATTGTAACCAACTGACCAAATATCCTCTCAAAATCATTTTGATTTTGCCTTCCTAAGATCAGATCCTAAATTTGGAAAAGTAAAATTCTCAAATATCCTTTGACATTAAAACTGTCTCTGATATTTCCCTGCAGGCCCCTGGAAAATTGCAGGGAATTGTCATTTCACCTGTAAAAAGAGGGATGAGAAAAATCACTAGTTTGGTAGGCTCAATAGTTTTTAATTAGCTCAACACTATTGTAAGAGCTGCATGGGGAGAGCTGTAAATCAAAAGAGAAACTTGGCCTTCCCTGCCATGGATTTTGTAGATAACATATTATTAACATAAATGTTCCAAAGATTGTAGACCTTACAGAATGGATTTGGAGGGCCATGGAACATTATCCTCACTGTCTGTGATGTTCTCCTCACTGGAAATATGGCTCAGGCCCAGATCAGAGAGCTGTGCTTTGCAGCCCAGCAGAGAATCTTACTTTCTTCCATGTTATTACCATTAGTTACTGTAGCAAACAAACTACAGCCGTTCAGGCTCATCCACAAGTGGTTTCTACTTTTTCACTGATGCTTGTCTGAAGACTCTGCTATATGCTTCAGATTACAATTTGTTTTTCAACCACATAGGGTACTCTCAGAGCCCTGTAAAAAGGACTGTACCTGATATTCCTAACTATTGATATCTCAATGAAAGAGAAATGTGGGTATAGGCTTAAAGCTGATGGCTGAATTTTTTAAGATAGCTTTCTGAGCATACCAGCAAATTGAGTTTTTTTAGTCGAAAGAAATGATTCCAGTAAAACAGCCTGCTGACCCAAGATCTAGCAGAACAAGAATTACTTACATCAAACTGAATAAACTGGTGAAGAAAAATTAACTGAGATTATTTCTTTAAACATTATTGATGTTGTTTAAATGTTCTATTTTCCAATTGGTATATAAGGAAGCACCTCGCCTTTCTTCTTTATTTATTGCTAACCCTCAATTTAGTAGATCATGCTTTTGTGACTGAAGTGAAACATTCAAAAAAAATCCTATCTGATTCTCACTGATTCCTCAGAATTCTGGAACAAATTCTGGGCCTCATTACTTTTCACAGTAATATATTTATTTTCCTTGGTTCAGTAAGAATCTGCTCTCCTATTTACTAGGATATAAATAGACAAATTGACTGTGCAAGTGCTGTAGTTGGTGTGTCACATTACAGAGGAATACTCATTTAATCAGCTGGGAGAAGCTCATCATTAAGTGATAAGCGTTGCTTTGATATATGAAGTTCATGCCTACAAAGTCCTCTGAGGAGAACAGGCCTGGTAACTGGCTCACAGGGGCCCAGTTTCACGGGTGATGAGGAAGGTCACTTCCTGGTAGGCGAGGGACCTTGGCTTGTTTTAGGAACTTTGAGGCAAGGGAAGCAGGTGAAAAATGTTTCATGGGCTTGGCTTCCTCTCCTTGGGTAGAAGAGCAAATAACTGGAAGTATTTGAAAGTCAAATATGAGATTCTTTATAGAAATGTCCAGGAAGAAGTTAATCCTCTGGCCTCAGTAGTTGCGCAACACCAAATAGCTCCAGCTTCGCTGAGCAAATTCAAGGAGGCTCACGGGAGTAATTAAGTCTTCTTGCTCTGCATATGGAAATAGCCAAAATATGAGACTGGCCTTCTTTGTGTGTGTAATCAAGAATACTCTTTGTCCGTTACTTATGACCAAAATGGGAGACTATTAGATAAATATTATCCAAAACCTAAAACTAAGGCAAAAATGAGGGAGGCATATCCATTGTTACTAGGGTCCTGTTTAACAAGCTTACCAGGTGATTATTTAATTCTCTGGGAGCATGCTCTTGTGTTTAACTCGTTATTTACTATTCAATTTGGCCCCAAAACATGTTAATTGTATATTTATGTCCAGTAGGAAAGATAACCTCAAAGTTTATTTTGTCTTTGCCCTATAGGCCATTAGTAGTTTTTATTTAACCCAACAATCTCCCTTCCTTCCTTTCTCCCTTCATTTCTTCCTTCCCTTCCCTTCCCTTCCCTTCCCTTCCCTTCATCTTTCTGTCTCTCCTTCCCCCTTTCCTCCCTCTTTTCTTTCCCTTTTTTCTTTCTTTTCTTTTTTTTTAATGTTTATAAATATCCAGTTCCTCAAATGCCTTTGGGGTAGTTTTGCCATATTACTATTTTCCTCATTATTAAATTTTTTTGCATGTGTAGATGTTATATTTATGGGAGAGTCATTTATTTAACTTTCTGTAAATTACACATTGATGCTCTCAAATAGCACGCATCAGAATCTGTTTATTTTGACTCTGAGCAAGCCTCTTCAGCATTTCTCCTGCAAATGAAAAACAAAACAGACAAAACTATGGACATTTACCTATATTTGAATTTATAATATTGTTCTCCTGCTTCTAAAAAAAGGAGATGAGGTAGGTTACATTTAAAATGACAGTGTAGCACGTTTGAGCCCACATGGAATTTACTGCTGACTTTGAAACATGTCTGGCAAATGAGTGGGAGATATCCATCAGGATACCATTTTCATGATGATCTAAGAAACTTTTTGGCATCTAGTAGATTCCAAAGCACAGAGTGCCATTTGCTGTTATACTTTCGTGATATCCGCATTTCCAATGGTGGCATCTGCAGTAGTACCCAGTGGAGTGGGTGGTACCCAGTAGGAGCTGGTGATACCCAGAAGGGGGTAGTAGTCACTGCTAGAAGTCGACAGTGGTGTCTAATGCGGTGGCGGCACAGTAGGAGAAACCTTTGAAGGAGACAGCTGGTCTGTTGGCACTGGAGGCAGTTGGGAAGGGAATTAAGCTAATGTAGTCCAAGTGCATTCCTTATTAGAACTTGGCATAAATACCGCTCAAGTGATGTCTCTTGAATATCATTAATCTGAAATCCACGTTTGACAGGAGTTCTCTGGAGAATGACTGAGGGCAGCTATTTTGAGGTTTATTGTTAACTGTAAAGAAACATGCATGCTTTCAACAGTGAAGCAGCAGTGTTGTTTTTCTGTTTGGAAATCAAGGACCCTGAATGTTTTTACCTAAACAGAGGCAAGTCACAGCACACCTACAGGTGGAGCCAGCAAAGTCTTCAGAAAAGAGATTCAAACTTGCTCAAAAGTGCAAGCATTGAAGCTGGGGAGCAATCTCCTGTCAGTGGTTTAGGAATCACTTGATAATTAGGAAGTCTACAGATAGATATTTTCTCTTTTTTCTTTTCACATTTTAAAAGATGGGAGAAAATAAAGTTGTTCATGGGCCTATTCAGTTAAACTGACAAACAGGCTGCATTACCTGAATGAGAAGTAGATAGGTATAGCAATTACTAGAGAGTGTGTCATTAACAATCTTTAGGGAACTCAGTGGATGTAAGGTATCGTTAATGACAATGAGAGTACATACTGCTACTGTGGAAAGTGCAAGGGGTTTGCTAAGTGAAAGTTATGAAATTACCTCCACGGTTGAGTGAATGGTTTCAGTCCTAAGTATTCCTGTTGTTTTCCTTTTATACCAATTATCAGACTATTGAGAGCAAAATGGAAACAGAGTAGGTAATAATAGCTTGATGAGAACCCAGTGTTTTAAGCTTCCTTGGACTAAAGGCATTATCAAATCCATTGGTTTTAAGGCACACAAATTCTGTTTCTGAGAAAAATCTGCCTTTTGAATTACCTCCCACTTGCAATAACATGTAGCGAATATTGTACCTAAGCAATGCTGGATTTTAGAAACTACAAGCTAACACCATTTTCCTTGTCAGATACACTGGTGTTTAAGAGGGTTGTACCCTTCGTGACTAAGGGTGGGAGAAAGAATCTGATTAGAGTGAGAAAGGGGGAGGGATGGCCTGGGAAGAAACTGTCAATCTGCTGTTCACTTCCATAATAACTCAGGCATTTGATGATTGCCTAAACTCAGTGTCATGAAAGAGAGATCAAGGGGAAATTCCTGTCAGATATTTTAACACGAACGTCTGTAAACATTCTTTGTGTCTTGCATGGTATTCAATGTGTTTGCATAAAAGGGAGATGCAGTTTTTATAGAACCCATAAATCATAATACAATGATCAGGGTGGTAAGGACTCAGAGAGGCTGGTCCATCTGTTTCATAAAATGATGCAGAGAGAAGATGTGCTGGAGGTCCCATATTAACTCAGTTACAAAGCCAGGACAAGAGCCTCAGTTTCCGGATTCACTGATAGTGTTTTTTCTCAGACCACAGTGCAGTACCAAAGAAAACTGAGTAAGAATCCTCAAACAGTCGAGGTCAACATTTCTTCTTCTCCTCTCTGATCCACCAGGGAATAATTAATCTTTGTTGTTCTACATTTTATGTGATAGATTTGATTATGCCTGTGTCCACATAGATTCTTGCTGTGGTATGGGAACCAGATTCAGTTCTCTGTAAGTTGGGAAAATGTCTTTGACTTTATCTTAATTTCTATTTTTCTTTCCTCCCAAACACAATGAAATCTAGTCCGTGTCCACCACCTATTTTAATTCAAACCTCCATTAAAGTATTAACTGATAAAAGGCAAATAATTTTATCACGAGTGCCAGATCAAGTCACAATAGTTTATTCTGGACCTAAGCTCCGAATGATTCTAAGCAGCAGGTGATCTAAGCGAGAAGGAAGGATGCTTATATTGGTTAGTGCTACCTATTAGGATGGTGACATAAGGAGTAAGAATGGTTTTTAAGAATTTCAGTTGCTGCTTCAAAGAGACCAAAAGCAACAGAATTGAGATTCAGAGATGGGACAGTACAGTATGTGTTCTTTGGATGGAAGTGACTCTGATGTACCTGAAGAGCTGGGTGTATTAAAGACATGTAAAAGGAGCTGTCAAAGGCAGTGATAATATTGGAGAAGGCCTAGTTTACTGGGCTCTGGAGTTGGACACTGCCAAGACCGTCTGTTACTTAGGTCATGTGCATGGCAAGATTGAAGTTGTTTCTTTTTTAGGAATATTAACTCAGCAGCAATGAGAAGCAGAGACTACAGGGACAAAAGGGAAATCAGACAGCAATTGACAGGCTGCTTCAAAAGGCTAGGTGAGAGGCAGTGAACCCTTGGACTAGGGCCTTGATTATAAACCTGGAAAAGACGGAGTAGATATGAATGACACTGTAGATGTAGAATCAGTAGTACTTAGTGTCCAATAAGATGACTGGGTATTGAAAACGTGGGTCAAATAACACCAGCGTTTAAGCCTGAAGTGTTATGTTGTTATTGATATTAACTGTAATGGGAAGGGTTACAGGTAGAGGTCAAGGATAAAATCGGGTGAATTTTGTTTGTTAAATTTACTCCTTCCCAATCAAGAGTTAATTACCTCAGAATTGTAGAATATTCATGTGAAAAGTGGCCTTAGGAGACATATGTTGGAAAAAAATCATACTTGAGGGCTCCTCTATTTTTTTCCATATCTGTTATCTTTAGTAAATACATCTCTATATCTTTATTTTCATCTCTAGATAGCTTGCAAAATATTCTAAGCTAATAACTTTTTTTTCTGAGAAATGGTTACACAAGTAGGGAATGAACCACTTTCTAATCTTTAATCTGAAACGTCTAGCTGTTTATCTACATTACTACAGTTGAATGACTATAATCTCACAATTAGTACCCAGTTATAATATGGATTATTTTACACTCTAACCAAGAACCTAACATTTTTACACTATTGGGAACCGTACATGTTGCTCATGACTTATAGGATGACTCCATTTGTAATGGGAACACAAACAGGATACTTCTAATAGCTGCCAATACCCAGTTTTGTCAACTGCAAAGGGTAACAAGAATCGAAATGAATTTGGACAAATGAGAAAGACATTTTTCCAGAATAGTGCTGAGCTTAAACATAACATAAATGTAAAAGCTTCTCAGTTTTATATTTTCCAGGCATCCTAGCATTGAAATATCATATTATGAATAATATTTTCTTGAATTAATTCCTAAAATGTACAGCCACAAAATATCTGGTACCTCAATGCTTTGCTTGCAAATTTCTCATTTGCTATACATAGTACTGCAAGCAAATTTACTTGGGGCGTGCCTTAGCTCTAATAGAAAATATAGTTATATGAATCTAATAACCGTTCAGCTTCAGTGTGGGTTTTATAGAAGGATACTTGGCCAAGCCTTTGTTTCACACAGTTGGACATGGGATAAGCTCTCAGTGCCACAGTAACCAAATCCAAGATTTTAAAATTTTAACCACAAAGAACGTAAATTGTTGAAGGTATGTGTAAAATACAAAACACTTATTTTAAATTTAAAAACCGAATGGGTTGTTCCTGACACGACAACCTACTTTTGCTTTCTAGTACATTCCATTGGCCTTCTTGGCTCTGGTCCAGAGATTCTCCTGGTGAGGGTCTTGGCAGTAACTTAGCATCCAGACTCACTAGAGAAGAAACTGTTCTTTTTTCTTTTTTCATGTTGACCATTCTTTTATTTTAGTGCAACTTTAAAAGAAACTGTTCTTAGTATTAACACTCTTAGAAAGAACAATAAATGTTAAGGGCTCATAGGAAGGCAGCCATAATGATTGAAGCTTTTTCTTTCTTTCAAGAGCCCTATTCTGAAGCTCAAGGGGGAACCTAGGATAGGACAACCAACCTGAATGGAGAAGCCTATGGAAGGCAGAGAATAGCCAACAGGAATTTATCCTTTATACATAGGTCAAGGCAAAACAAATATATCCATTCTACTAAAGTTTATAAACACCTAGACCCTGACATGAATAAATGTGCATAAACGTACATACACATACATATATCTAAAACAAAATAAAAGTGTAATTTGAAGATGAGAAAGCAGACTCAGTAATAACCGAAGTGTTAGCCTTGAAGAAAAGAGGTGAGAGAGTTTACAGAAGTGTGAGGGTGGAGCCTCTGTATTTCTGGCCTCGTGTCTACCATGGAAGGGCTTTCACTAGAGTGACATCCACACCCAGTTTCCTTCTCCACATCCTTACTCATCCCTTCCTAGAGGAGAAGGGTGATATATCTGATTCATCATCGTACTTTAGCATCATTGAACTTTACCACTGGTGTGAAAATTAATCTGGTGAGTAAAGGATCAAAGTAAAAAGATATAACATCTAATTAGATCAAACCTACAAGGCATCTGGTATTGTCTGGGAAAGAAACTGGTGTCAAAGGTGACATATTTTGACTTTGCTGCACAAATTCAGCAAGAGAACACCCACAATCCACACACTACTGTGATTGCCACTTCTACATCATGCTGGGAATCAGGAGCTCTGGAGTGGTTGGGGCTGAGAAATTAACTAGAAAACCGGGAATTGCTAGAGTTACTATTGTTTTCCTGTGGAATTCCCATATATATAGGTAAGTGTCCCAAAGGGAAGGTGAGGGTGCTTTATTTGATGACTATGATTGACACTGCTGCCCATAGGGCAGGTGGTGATTGCTCAAAAGGCAACGCTAATTCAATGTCAATAAGTTGAATGACAGGGCAACTGCGTCAATCAAAAACCTATACATTTTTATTGTTCTTACTAGGTATATTTACCTATGTGTATATATGAATGTATAAATACTTAGAATCAACTTATGCATATTCATATTTATGACATATATACTTATATTTTACATATATAATAATACAGTACATGTAGGAAAATATATTTTGAAATTTCAAATACGTACAAAAATAGAGACAGTGGTATAATGAATTCCCCACATACCCATAACCCAGCTCAACAATTATCTACTAATAGTCAATTTGTTTCTTTTACACCACATTTTTAATTTGATTCTCTATTTCCCTTTCCACCTTCCTGATTGATTTGAAATAAATCCCAGATATGATATTATTTCATCTGTATATATTTCAGTGTTTGTCTCTAAAAGGCAAAAAAAACCCCAAAACCCTCTTTTAAATGTAACCGCAATACTGTCGTCACACTACATTTTTACTTAACCTTAATCTTATTTTGTAGTACCTTTTCTCCAGACCTAAATTCTGGTGTTCAATAACACCCACGTGATCACTCAATTTATTTACTTATTATGTATATGACATACCTAACAGGCTTAATACTACATCAACAGTATGGTCACTGAAAAACAGTTTAAGATTTTTTTTTTCACACTTTTCTTTGTGCTAAGAGATGTACTTTCAAAACACTGTGTTTTATTTGGAATAGTTCCTATGTCACTTCCACCAACTGGAAAGGCAGATTCATTTAGTACATTTTGCTTTTGATGTTTAGCGTTTGTTTTTTAAATTTAAATTTTGTTTTTTAATTATGCAAAATATCTACGTGGTGCTGAAATCAAATCCACAAAACAACTGATATCCATGGAAGTTTAACTTCTATTTCTCTCTCTTTCATATTATTCCCTCATAGCTCCATTATTATTATGATTATTGTTTTGTGTTTTAATTAAATAAGCATATCCTGACATAGTTAAATAGTAACATAGACTTCACACTTTTTTTTCACTTTGCTATTTTTACTTAACAATATATTCTAGAGAATATTCCATAGTAGTATGTAGCTATATTAATCATTCTTATGATAGGTATATAGATTTTCCATTGTGTTCATGTACCAGAGTTTATTCAATCTATCCATTATTATTATAAGTTGAATTGTGTCCTCACAAAAAGAAGGATATGTTCAAGTCCTAACCCCTGGTACTCGTGAATGTGACCTTGTTTAGAAATAGTCTTTGCAGAGGTAATCAAGTTAAGGTGAGGTCATACTCATACACTACTTGGACTCTAATCCATTATGACTGGTGTTGTTACAAGAGGGAGAGAGAGACACACAGGGAGAAGATGGCCATGTGATAATGGAGGTAAAGATTGGATTGATGTATCTCTAAGCCAAGGAGCACCAAGGGTTGCTGTCAAAGGACCAGCAGCTAAAAGAAGCAAGGAAGGATTCCTCCCTACAGGTTTGAGAGGGAGCATGGCCCTGGTAACACCTTGATTTCAGATTTCTAGCCTCCAGAACTGTGACACAGTAAGTTTCTATTGTTTTAAGCCACCCACTTTGTGGGAATTTGTTGTGACAACACTAGGAAACTAGTATACCCACTGACGGCCATTTGGGTAGTTTCTAGTCTTTCACTATTGCAAGCAAGGCTGCCATGAAAAGCTTAATAAACATCCCTTTTTTTTTGCCATAGTATCAATACTTAGGAAGGAATCTTAGAAATGAGATTGCTGGTCAAAGAGTAAATGCCTATGTAGTTTTGGAAGACACTGTCAAATTTCCTTCCATAGGGGTATTATCATTTTGCATTGCCACAAACGATTTTCAAAAGTGACTATTTCCCCACATGTAAAATTTTGCCAGTCTGGTAGGTGAAAATGGTTTCTCAGTGTATTGTAGTTTTAATTTTGATTCTCTCCTATTGGTAAGAATGATCATATTTTCATATGGTTAACAGCCATTTGTATTTCTTTTTTTTATTCATCTATCTGGCCCACTTTTCTATGGGTATATCTCCTTTCCCATATCTAGAAGTTATTTTTATATTAGGGCTATTAATCATCTGGGGTCTATTGCAATTGTTTTTCTCAGTTTATTTGTCTTTTTATTTGCTTATAAGGGGTTAATTATTTATTTATTGCCACGCTTAAAGCATTTTAAGCTCTTTAGTTCTTAAATTGAACAGTATTGATCTATAATCAGTCCATGGAGAATGTAAATACTTTTATTAAGGATAAAAACCAATATAGATGACTTTTTAGATGTTTAATTTTTTAACCTTATTGTACGTTATTGGCTCCATGCTTAAAGTTAATTTTGAGGAAGCCTGATACAATTTTAAGTTGCATGGCCTATGGCAGTTAGGTTAGGTAAGTAAAGGGATCTTTGCTTGAATTAAAACTTTCTCATCAGATAGATGTGTGTGTGTGGATAGAAAGTGTCAGATTGCTTATTAGTAAGGAATGAATCAGCAGTTAAACATTTAAAAAAATGCATTCAGTTTTAAAAATACATTCATTTGACATTTAAACATACCATATATATATATATATGTATATGTATATATATGGTATAACAATTCAACTTTTATCAAACACTAAAAATTTATTAAGTCTGGCACACATAAATATATATCTTCTTTCCAGTGAATTTGTCATCTAAAACTGATCTATTTTATCCAGACTCTGCACGTAATTATCTCTATAACTTTGAGCAAATGTGCTTCAGTTCCTATCTCTGTAAGATGAGGTGACTGGAATAAAATATTTCTAAAGCCCATTCCAACTCTAATTGGTATTAATCTGCTTCTGTGATAAAGATCTGAGATGTTTCTTAGAAAACCCTTGAACCAATTTTACCTGATTATTAGTACTTTTAATTTGTGCAAAAATCCATTTCAGCACCTCTTACTTGATAGATAGAAAACTGAATTTCACATTGTTCTATGCCCCTCCTGTGAATGGCCCGAGTGAACATTTACAGTAGAATGGTGTTTACGAGTGCAAGTGAGGGGTGAGGACACGAGGTGAACTCATTTCAGGGGTCTTGATGTCTGTGTATATAAGTATCCCTGGCAGAAGTTCTCCTTCAGAATGAGCTATGAGGTGCTTCTTTTCTCCCTAGGTGATAAAGAAGAGAGGGAAGAGTGGGAGAGCAGAATCTCCAGATGTTTCCTGCATTGACATTCTTATTGGTAACTTCCTTTGCCCAGTTTGGAGGCAAAAGTTCAGTTAATGCTGACCACCCAGGGTAAAAGGGCCCCCTGAGTTATACCCCCTCATGCCTTTTCCTACATACAAATTATATATTTTTGGTTTGTTTATAAATTTTCTCTTTACCTTTGGGACTAGATTGCAAGCTCCCTAAGGACAGGGATCAGATTTAATAATTTAAACAAATGGATATTTGATAAAAATTTTTTTTTGCTTATCATAGGTTTATTTATTAATTATTATTTTCCACATACTTTGTGAGAATTTGCACTCTGTCTCCAATTCTTTTCAATTTATTTTTATGGTATTTTTATTTGAATTTATTAATTATTTACTTTAATAATTATAGTAAGTGTAATACGTAGTTTAATTGCATTTGTTCCTCATTATTTGTGGATTCCATATTTGCGAACTCACCCACGTGCTATGGTTTATTTATAACCCTTAAATCAATACTTAGTGCTTCAGTGGGTCATTCATGGAGGTGCACATGTGCAGAATGGTAAAAAAGTTGTCACTTGATACACACGTTCCCAGCTGAGGTCAAACAGGTTGATGCCTTCTTGTTTCAGCACACATGCTATAAACCAGTATCCTTTTTAGGATCTATTTAGGGTCACAGTTTTTGAATTTTTGTTTTTGTGGGTTTTTTTGTTGTTGTTGATAGTTTTGCTGTTTAAAATGGTCCCTGGGTGTGGGGCTGAGGTGCTGTCTAGGGCCCCTAAGAAAACAAGGCTGGGTTGTGCCTTACACGACAGATACATGCGCTAGAAAAGCTTCATTCAGGTAAGAGTATGGTGCTTTTGGCTGATTTCAATGGTAATGAATCAATTTATATTAAATCAGGTGTCTTTAAGTGGAAACAAACATAAAATAATGTTATGTATTGATCTATTGATGAAAATGTGAACAGCGGACTTGCAGGAAACCTAACCCTGTATTTCCCCTGTGGCGCAATGATTTCAGTATTTGCTAATTCAGTGTTTGTAGAGATTTTATAGAACGTAACTCCAGTGAATAATGAGACTCAACTGTGTTTAAGGTTTATAGGTTAAAACATGAAAGCTAAACTAATGAATATCTATACTTAGCATAACAGTTGATCCTTGAAGAACATGGGTTTGAACTGCATGGATATACTTATACGTGGATATTTTTCAGCAGTAAATACTATAATACTACACAATCCACAGTTGGTTGAATCTATGGATGCAGAGGGTTCGGAGGGCCAACTATAAATTATATGCAAATTTTTGACTGCAGAGAGGGTCAGTGCCCCTTACCCCTGCGTTGTTCAAGGGTGAACTCTAGTTGGTCAATAATAAGTGCCAAACAAACGATTGAATGATGATGATTGTAATCATAATCATGATCTTGAAAAAAGGACTTTTTCAGGTAGATTAGTGTTTATGGTCAATAGTCACTAAATGGGATGGATTGTGCCACATGGAAAGAACACGTCATAGCTTATCTCTACCATTTACTGACTGAGTTGCCTCCAGTAGATTCTTTAATATCCATGCCTCTGTTTCCTCATCCATAAAATAATGATTATGAGACTTATTTTGCAAGTTCACTATGGGGTTCCAGCCCAAAGCTTTCTGTAAATTAATATGAGAGCACTGACAAGGCTAGTTATGATTACTGAAGACAAAATCACAGTTCTGGAAGCTGGACCTGCAAACCAGCCTGGGGTCAAGGAGAACTCACTGTGAGATGCTGACTTAATGTCTCTTACCCATCAATGTCTATCTTAGAGTTCTACTTTTGTAAAATGGTGTTAGACTGGATGACTTCCAAGGTCTTTCTGGCAATAGCCTTCTAAGTTCTTGTGGTATAATAGGCTTGAGCTCTGAAGGGGTTTCAAAGAAGTTGTGAATGGGTCATAGCTTAATCATATCCAGGACAAGGGCAATGCCATGATCATGGTCCTGGTCCTTGGAATGATCTTGAGTTTGCTCAAGCCCTTGTGAACTGATTGTCTCCTTGGGAAGCGCTCTGTTAAACCCCTGTTACCATGACATTCTCTCCTCCAGGAGTTAAGGGTTAATAGCACTGAAACTTGAGGTCTTCCCTGGAAGTATAAAATGATGCTCCTAAAAATTAAGGGGTATTTGAGAGCTCTTGATACTGGTTCCCAAGAGGATGACCAAATTAGGAAGTTAAAAATAAAGATAGATTGCAGCTCTTGATTTGTTTGTATAAATAGAGCTCTAGAGATATAGGTCAAAATATTCACATATATCAATGAGCTGTCTAAATTTTATAAGGCTTAATTCTAAAGAGACATGAACTAGTTATGGCATATAGATCAGATCACATCACTCCTGAACTTTCCTTTCTTTAGCAGTGAAATGGAGGTGACAAGAGCCTGCCTTAGCTAACTCATAGTGTTGATCAACAAATAAGATATCTTATAAGTATCCTTTACTGTAACCTAGTGGAAACTTTGTCTTACATAATGACAATGGCAAATGACTCTATCACGTAGAAATCAAGTGCCAACAAAAGACTTTTAAAGTTTCATTTTGGTTCATTGTTTAAGAAATTGACCAAGAAGAATGTGAGAAGCAGCAGTTTTAAAAATTTTAATAGATTGTTTGACAAAAATAAAACCATTCTTCTTTGTTCTATTAAAGCATCCAGTTCTTTTCAATGACCCAGAAATGATGACTGCAACAGTGAAAATCTGATGTGTATGGATTCTAGTATTGAATATTCCCAAACTAAATAACAAAAATAAATTATCCAGAGACATATCTAGTAACAAAATAAACTATTACCCATGTATACCTATTGTCTGAAATGGACTTTTAGTCCTGAATAATAAACTCACTTCTAAAGCCAAGTTCTACAGGGATTTGAGTCTAAATTTGACATCTGCCTCATTAGAGATGGTACTGGCCAAACAGCCAAGATTCTGGGTAGCTATGGGCATATTTATATTAATTAAGATTATTTTGGCAAATCTCTTTACCAGGAAGTAAATAAATAATATCATTACAAAACTATATAGTTAATAGAAATATTTTGTTTGGTTGCTGAAATGTTCTGGTGCATGCTATTCCTTTCTTTGGATTCAAGGCTATTCTTCCCACTTGCATAACTGTCATAGTGAGACACAAGGCTCTTTCATATCTCTGTATGGCTTATTCCTAAAGTCATTTTCTAGCAGCAGTGTGATGACTCATCCATATACAATGACCTCGTAAAAGTTATCTAAAGGGAGCTGTAGGACTTTTATTTAAATTGATAAAAACATCAAGAAGTCCACGTATAACTCAAAGCAACCTTGGTCTTCTGAATGCCGCCAAAACTAACTTTGCTTTCAGGGGGTTTTAAAAAAACAGTGACACTGGCTAAAATGAAAAACAATAAGATGAACAGAAAAATATCTTCAAATACAATTAAAGGAAAATGATCACATTCTGTGACCAATCAGAACTCCCAAATAGTCTGAAATATATTTCTGTATTTAATTTTTAGTGAAAGCGTTGTTTATACAAGGGTATTAATATCAGAGATTTAGTGAAGAAAAATAATGACCTAGAGGATATTTGGGGGCTCTTCTTATACCAAACCTTGTATTTCAAAATCTGGTTCTGCCACGAACTGCATGATTTTGATAAGTCACGTAGTCCAGTGTCATAATTTCTAAGGTTCTTTCTAGCCCTAAATCTATGATTTTTCAATGAAAATAGCATCCATAATTAAGATCAATTTCAGTTAATAGTGAGGTTGGGGGAGAGAAGGAAAGCATTTCTGATAAACTGTAAATAAAAGCTTAAAGCATCCTATTTCCTAACTAGCTAAGTTAATTATGAGATTTTATTAAAGAAGCTAGTTAAAAAAAATAAACCTACAATATTTCGATATTTTAGTGACCCTATATAATGGTTCATCGGGTTCAATTTTATGCTGTGTAGCAAAAATGGGCATCTGTTGTAGATAAATAAATACTTTTTCCAGAAAATGCAGGTAATCTCGGCAATGTGGCCAGTGATCCAGAACAGCTGGGTAGACGTGTTTCTTGTGGTTGTCTTAGCAGAGGATGTAGATTCTTGCCTAAAGTTTCAATTTGAATATCAGTCCTGAAGATAGACACAGTGAAGCAAATGCATGCGAACACAGCCTTGGAATACAACTACGTGGCATTATAAATTACAGAAGGATTAAATTCTTGCATAAAGTTGGGAATGGTAGTGTTAAGAAGCAGTTCTCTATGGGATCCATTCTATGACAGTCCCTAGATTTTCTTCATTCCATTTGCTCTTAAAACTTAGCGGCTGGCTTAACGGAGTATCTGTCTGCTGGCACCCTTGTGTTGTGTCTTGACAACTGTGATCATCTCAGACTCACCTGGGGCTCTGGAATCCAAACCCAACTCTACCAGACTCCAAACTGGGGCCATTTTTGCCACTGTGAGATGCACATGAACTCCGACACTCCACTGCAGGTATGGGTTTTGGCTTCCCCATCAGAGGAGTTGGATCAGTTAGAGATTGGGCATGAGAAACTTCTGCCAGAAAAATGCTACTCCTTTTCTCTCCCTGTTGGACTCTTGGAA
Source organism: Phocoena sinus (assembly GCF_008692025.1). Classification (NCBI taxonomy): domain Eukaryota; kingdom Metazoa; phylum Chordata; class Mammalia; order Artiodactyla; family Phocoenidae; genus Phocoena; species Phocoena sinus. The sequence continues at coordinate 128,519,841 of NC_045765.1, read as the reverse complement.
GATACAAGCGCTTCCAGTTGCTATGATACCATTTTACTAACCAAATTCTAGAAAGTTCTTGGGACAGGAATAGTATCTAGTCAATTTTCACATTCCTCATCATTTAGTCAGTGCTTTACACAGAGAAGGTACCCAAGAAATGCTTGCTAAATGAACACAATGCAACCTTTTTCTTCTTTCACATTTGGACTCTGACGATGTGACCAGATTAAAACTATTGCATGTAAAGTGATCAGATGTGACCAGATTAAAACTATTGCATGTAAAGTGATCGCATGGTCACTTTACATGCCGATGGTATCTCAACCTGGTGATATATGATTCAACAGAATACAATACAGAGAAAAGCAAGTTAGGCTGACAAAGCAAGCTAACGTGAGGTATCCATAGTTTCCTGACTCTAACTAGTACTGTGACAGACCTAACCTTTGAGGGAATTAATGAAACATTTAAAATGACTTTTTAAAGACTTTAGTTTTCTTCCCTTTCCACTTACTTCTCATTCCTTGATAAAGAACATTTACTCTTCTCCCCCCACCTCCGACTCCAGGATTCCCTGAAATTCCTTTCACTTTTCAGTCTGAAGGGGACTTCTGCCAGCTGTGTACATGTGCCAGTGTTCGGGTGATGGTTCCCCTCTGCTCAAGCCAGCCAGGTTGTACATTCCTTTGGAATGTACAACCACTGTTCCTCCTGGTTATTATGACCCATGTTAGATTTTAATTCTCCTCTCTTCATTCCTCCGATACTGCTGTCACTGCTTTAGGGGAACTTCATGGAAGTGCATTCCTCAGCTCCCTGGGCTCTGTGTCGGGACCTCTTCACCTGTGATTCATTTCTCTCTTCCAGCCCAGCAATGTATCCACGTCCCAGATCTTGTGATGACCAATAGCTGTGCCTCCTCTGAAGTCTTGATTTCAATTTTCTACCCTCCCCCTCGCCCTTAACCAGCATTTCTTGTCTTCCCACCTAACTTATTCTAGCTTTTGCCGCCTGAAGCCTTTCCTCAAGCCCATCAGGCCCTCAGTCCTCGTGCTCACCTCCTCCCATGAGGTCATCACTTTCTTTCTCGTCCAAGTTAGGTTTCATAGTCTCTCACATGCTCCTAGCTGCTCTCTGTTATATTTGCCTATAAACCTTCAACCCTGTTCAAATTTAAGGTTTCAACTGCTTCCCTCTTGTCACTGTGTGGATGAATATGGCTAGAGAAAAATCACCCAAACATAATGACCAATTTATGATCACGAATCCCAAAGGAGCCCTGACCTGGCCAGGCAGCCCTACTCTACTGCCCTAATCCATTCCCGGTGCCCTTCACTCCCACCCCCCGCCCCAAATCTTTGAGATGATTACATCTCTTCTCAAAATTCCCAAACCACTTCCTCTTACTTTTTTTCTTTTTAAGGTAAACCCACCCACAATAGCAGCAGACAAAACGCAAGTTCAAAGTCAAAATTATTAATAATTTCAGGACTGCAACAGCAAAGCATTGTGCCACAGGTGGGCCCCTTCTAGAAGCTGGACCTGTGTGACTACCGTGGTTGCTGGCCCATTGGCCACCTGATTGGGAGAGAGGTGCGGGAAGCCTAGCTCCACTGCAGGGGTTGGCAGTGCAGATCCCGTCTGTTCATTTGTCTTCCACATGTTGGAACATAGTACAATTTCCTTGGGCCCAGCTAAACATGTTTCTAGGTAGTATTATCCAGTTGTAACAAAATGAATCACTGCAAACAGACAACTGGGCACTTAAGATAATACTGATAATGCAGGCATGTGAAGGGGGAAGGGCAGAAAATGGCAGAGCTGATACCCAAAACATTTATCAATTAATGAGATTTCATAAGCAGATAATCAAAATTTCAAAAATAATAAAAAGACTTTAAAATAGAGATTTATAACTACAATTAAATTATGTTAGCCATGGACTTTAATCTAAATGTATTTTGTGCCTTTGCAAATTAGATAATGACACGACACTACGTATATACCTATATTTGAATTGAATGCTCATTTTCTTATTAATAAGGATATGTGAGCTCTTAATTTCATTAATATCTGTAACTAGGTACAATTATAAATGAGACAGAGACAGGGTCAGGGCATACCTTAGAGAATTGGAATTCTTACATGTCAACTAATTTAGTCAGCATCCTCCATAATATAACCTTGTACTTAATACATATTAAGGACTAAAAAGTACTGTGGACACATGTATGAATGAACTATTCACTTGCTAATAAATTTCCCTTTGAAGCATCTTTACTGAGTAACCAACTCGTTTACACTTGAACCTTAATTCACGGGAAAACTTACTACCTCTGAAGACAGCCTCATTATTAAAATGTTACCACGCCGCACCCTCCCTCTCCCCCCATGTATGTACACACGCACACAGAGAAAGGGAGGAGAATACTCTGAGTGTGCATACAGTGTAAAATATGCACACCCAATTTTTCCCCCAAAGATACTGAAAGATTAGTTCAAATAAATCAATGTCCTTCCTCTACGGTCTCATTTAATGGACGCATGCTTAAAGCCATGAAAACAGGCAAAAACCATAAGCAGAGGGAAAAGACAGAGTTGCACTCTACAAAGATAGATAGATGAATAGGTAGGTAGACAGACCCTGAACAATATAAGTATGCGTGGCTTTATTAATTTGTGAATGTTAATGTACGGAGATCTATGTCTTTGTGCACTAAGCTATCCTGGTCACCACAGCCGTGCTCACTAATGGTCGTGGGATGTCTTGCATAGAGCAGATGCTCCTGATGCATCATTTCCAAAGTTCCTGGCATAGGACTATGAAAGGTCTTCTGGAAGCTGCCTAGCAGGAAGCCCTGGTGCAGCCCACAAGCATGTTTCTAAGGGGTAGTCAACACACAAAGAGCCCCCCGTGAGAGCCATCTCAGGGCCTAGCGAACATGGTGAGGCCAACTCCAGCCAGGTGGGCTGGAGAGAGAACTCCTTCTGAGAGTGTTGCTCTAGAGCTCAGAATGTCGAGCTTAACAAAAGCAGGTCTTTTCGAAAACCAACCACAGTTCTTTTCAGTCATTAAAGCATTAGTTGAAAGCCCATCTTTTTCATGCTGGGATTTATCCTAATTATAAAATAATCCCTGTTCTTGAGATGCCTTCCTCTCAGAATGTCAGCGTCCGTGGTGGAGACAATCTAATTATGCTTCTCCGCAGCCCTGGGCTGGGGCATCGTTGCATCACATAGAAGAGGAAACTAACTGAATGGGGCTCCTGACTCCAAGTAAGGAAGTGGATTTTTGTGTTAGCAGATTTGCTGTTCACCCCATGCAATCCTCCTAAGTACTGGAGCTTAGGTACCATGCCTTCGTCTCAGGGCACGCTTGTCTATTTAATTTTCACCCACACATAGGTGCCCTTGATTTATATTTCTAAAACTATAGCTTCTCTTCAGGCTAAAATATATATCCTGTTAAATAACCGAGGCCATTTTTTCTTTTGGGAAAATGCAGTTATTTTTTAATATCAGGAAGGTGTCACTTTAATAATCATGTTTATTTTTTTTCTTGCTTTTCCCTTATGACAGCAGGCAGAGGATTAAATTCAGTTATCACAGGGATGCAAATTGAAGCAGCGATTATCCCAGAATTTTTCCATGTCTTTCTATCTTTTCCAGAAGGTGAAATTATTTTCCCACATTGTACACATTTCCTCCACATTCTTTTTAAAAGAGTTAACATACATGTCTTTGTTGCAACTTCTTTTTTTTGGCAGGGGGAGGGGATAATCCAGAAAAGCAAACCAATGGGTGACACAGCTGCTTAGATTTCCTCACTGGAGGTGGCGCACAGCTCCTGCTGTGGCCCCGCCTAAAGGAAGTGACGGTCTTCCTTGTAATAAACACGCTTTGTTCATCTTCATCTCCCTCCCCCACCACTGAGAACTGAAAGAGTTGGAATTCACTGAAAGACAGCCAGGAAGTTTGCACAAGGCACCTGGCAACCCTGTCCTTACTCTGTGAGATGTGTTTTTCAAATCTAGAGGTGGCCGAATATAAGAAAAGTAGAGGGCTTCCCTGGCGGCGCAGTGGTTGAGAGTCCGCCTGCCGATACAGGGGACACGGGTTCATGCCCCGGTCTGGGAAGATCCCACATGCCACGGAGCGGCTGGGCCCGTGAGCCATGGCCGCTGACCCTGCGCGTCCGGAGCCTGTGCTCCGCAACGGGAGAGGCCACAACAGTGAGAGGCCCGCGGACCACAAAAAACAAACAAACAAAAAAGTAGAGTTTGATTCCAGGTGGCAGTTAATTTCAGTCATAAGATTCTACCTGGCTACTGTGCAAACTGACTTACATCGAGTAAACAAATAGCCAATAAGAGATCAAAAATTGCATTTCTAAGCAAAATATATATTCATGCCTGAAGACAATGGTTGACTTATTTGAATGGTATTTCAGGTCTCACACAGGGAATATGTGAGACTCAGCCCTGCCCCAAATCTCTATAGGTTGATAGACAATTTGCCTATCACGTAACCAAGAACCCTGAGCCCTGTTAGAGGCAGGATTCGGGAGTGTAGCTCAGCCGACAGGGAATCACGATATTCTAAAACCGCCTTACAGCCCATTTCCTAAGGACACTCATCTGGGGCAGCTGGTCTCTGAAAGAGGACATAGACTTTAAAGCAATTCCTGAGTTTCTACCTCAGCTTTCCCACTGTGACTTTAGGCCAGTTAACTTTGGTCTCAGTTTCTTCATCTATAAAATGGGAGTCATAAAGCTTACCTTAGAGAATTTCAAGAATTACGTTTTTCTTATGCTGCGTATAACATGTCTCCTCTACATTCCTATTTAGTGGGAACAAGTTTAAAGCCACGAGAACAGAGGCAAGAAGGCAAAAAGTACAAGAAGTGGGAAACGATAAGAGTTGTGTTCTACCAAAATAAAGCCCTATTCAAGGTATCACCCATTTGGGATGTTTAAAAGAGCTGGTTTCTGTACAGATAATTGGGCAAGTGAATCTACCCAACCACAAAAAACTGCAGTGTAATTATTTGTTGTGGTTGGATCTCTTGAAGTTACTAAAACTTAGAGCCAGAATATTTCTTAAAGAACATCTAATTCAAACTCTTTATTTGACAAGTGGAAAAACAGACAAACAAAACAAATCAGGCAGGAAGGTGGCTTTCACCGGACTTAACAACTCCTAAGTGGTAGCTCCAACCTCAGATTCCAGGATTCCTGACTTTACATTCACTCGTTCTCCCACCACACCCTGCCTATGACAACACAGAAAGAAAACTGAGTCTACACTCATTAAATATTGCTTTTAGAATTATGGCCTTTTATGTTGCTGGCAGACAATTTAAGAAAAACATTAAATTTTTTCTAGTCTTTGGCTACATGTATTCATGTAAAAATCCCCATGGGTTAGACTGTCTTTCTGCTACTAGATTTTCAAATTCCTGCTAGAGTGTATTTATTGGCTTATCTATTTGAGGGACTAATCCTTTTTCAGAAGTTTATTTCCCTAAGCCTAAATCATAAACCCCCTCCCCCGAAAATATAAAGAAGAAGGTATAGGGTTTCCTTTTAAAATGTGGTATCTTTGGCAACAGGACTCACGATGTCAGAGAATTCCCTGAGAGCTGTTGTGAGCTTCTTAGAGACTGATGGATCAACTTGGGTCTGGGGTAATTCATTCTGAGTAACTATCTTTTATTCCCACTTCAACCTTTTCCTCTTCCATTTGTCTAGCCCTCCAGCCTCAAAACCAATGGACTTGCCTTTACAACTTGAGTCACATAGTTGTCCTTTACTTTTTTATGTGTCTAACGTTTTGACTCAAATGACGAAGTAAAAGCCTTTTAAACAATCATCAGAAAGCTCCAGCCCAGCTTCCTGTGAGCTTCTTTTAATCACACATCTGGACTCGTTACATCTTATCTGCGACAAAAGACGCTGCTCAACATTTCCTCTCCAGCTGAGACTTTGGCCAGAGACCCTCCAAAGAACTAACACTTTGAGTCTGGGCCAAGCTGCAGACTCGGCAGCAGTCAGAGCCCCGGCGAGGAGAGAGAGCTGATGAATGCTGGGGTCACCAGGGCTTTCTCCAGCAGGAAGCCAGAGCTCCTGTGATGACACGCACACAGGATTTATAAAGTGGGAAGGCTGAACCAGAGCTGAGTGAAGGACACAGATTGTGTCACAAGTACTTAAGGGGCTGGGCTCTGCCTCTGGTAGCCTTGGCTGAGGTACAAGTGTGCTTGGAAGTTGTACGCACTTGACACATGGTAAACTCAAGCCGATGGATGTTTACCAGTTTTACTCCTATGCATCTCTCTTCGTTCATGTTGCCATGCTTTCTTCTCAGAGGGATTTTGACACCTGTTGGAAACAAGTTGATAGAGAAAAGGACTCTCAGATTTATTGAATATCCATTGTCTGGACTGCAGAGGTTTGGTATTTGCTTCACCTTGTGCCCACCCTGTACATTTATCCCTCTGGGACTGGTACCACAGCATGCAGTGTGTGACTGTCATCTAGCGCTGGAGGCCGCTTTCTGCATTAAAGGGTCTCGTTCTCTGTGTGCACTGCGTGAACCTAAGGTGGCGATCAGCAATATTTTGCTCTAGTGATAGAATTATGGCTTGTGTGGTCACTAAACCTCGTCTGATTTAGTCTGAAATGACTCTAGCAAGATATACGTGTTTGGTTTGAGAATATAAGACCTATATAGGCGTGAGTCAAAATCTCTCTCTTGCCAGTGTCTCTTTCTCTCTCTCTCTCTCTCTGTAAACTATTTTACATAAAGATAGTACAACTACAGAGTGAATGCTCCTGGATATTATTTTTAGAGTAGTCTATGCTCCAGAAAATTATAAACCTCCAATTAGGAAGTACAAGCTATTACCTGATTTGAAGTATCATTTTTTTCCAGTATTTATTAGTAAGCATACCCAAGGTTATAACAATAAAGCTATTTTCTCTAAATCAAAGAAATATTCTAAACAGCACAAAGATGCCATCTTACAGTCCTTAAATCACAGACAGTAACTTTAATGCACATATATTTACACATAAAGACTCTTTGACCAAAAGAATGCCTCCCAGACACTGATAAAACGTATACATTTAAAGGCATCTCATGCCATTTCTGATGTGACTCCTTTTTTTCTGGAGAGGTAGGTAGAGAGAGCAGCCAGAGAGGAGAAGCATTGACTGAAAAGACTATAGTCATGCTGGTAACTTTTTCAGAGAAATCACAAAGAGGTCTGCCTGGTTGAGGTTAAAAATCAGAAATAAAAAGGAGGTGAGGGCTTCCCTGGTGGCACAGTGGTTGAGAGTCCGCCTGCCACTGCAGGGGACACGGGTTCGTGCCCCGGTCCGGGAAGATCCCACGTGCCCCAGAGTGGCTGGGCCTGCGCGCCATGGCTGCTGAGCCTGCGCGTCCGGAGCCTGTGCTCCGCAGCAGGAGAGGCCACATCAGTGAGAGGCCTGTGTAACGCAAAAAAAAAAAAAAGGAGGCGAATTGTGAGATCTCAGAGTTGCTAAGAAATTGACAAGTATATCTGGGCAGAGTGGCCATTTTGCTGCTTCTGCCAACACCAGATTTTTTCCTGCCCAGCATCTCTTGATTCTTGCAATTTAGATCTATGTTGTTCCAGGGAAGTTGACTGTACAGGAGAGCATCACCTGATGGACTAAACCGATCAGACCATTCTGTCCGCTAGCTTGGAGTGATTGAACCAGTACTGGGCAGGCGACCTTAACGGCCCCAGAACTTCTCCTTGGAGTTGCTGAGTCAAGGATGATCTTTCTCCACTGCAGATACAAATGGTAAAGATTTAGCTCAGGGAGCTGTTGGCAGCCATCTCAGGACCATAACGTGAGGTCCTGCCCAAATAAAATAATACAGAAGAACTGCAGCTAAACAGAGGGGGAAAAAAAAAACCTGAGTATTTGCTATGTATCTTAAGCCAGGAGATTAAGTATCACTTGAAAGTAGCTCTTCCAGGGACTTTTTTGAGACCACAAATCAATGGCTACCCTTCTTGCTTATGCCACTTTTAGCTAGGTTTTCTGATTCCTGCAATCGAAGGCATCCTAATAAACTCTTGAGTAAGTCCGTATGAGAACCCTGAATTCTGTCCCCCATCCCCAACTCTGACTTCTTCCCTGGTTACTATCTCGACCTCACAGAGACAGCCAGCTTCCAGAACCCAGCTGGTTAGGATCCTTCCCAGAGGTCGGTGCTCCATGGAGACAGAGTGCCTGGCGGAGACCATCATGGACCTGCTGCCGCATAAACAGCAGAGATATCAACGTGCTCACATCCCTGAGGCTGGACAGACTGCTGGGCCCATCTGCAGGGCAGGGACAGCCAGGAGGGAAAATTGAGTGAAACGCTAATGAAGAGCTACAGGAGAACCAGAACACAGAGGACTTGGAAATAACGTGAATTTCAAAAGAGAACAGTGAGTCCAGTTACTTGACAGGGGGGCGAGGAACCTGCTGGAGACTTTGTGGAGGATAATCAAACTTCCGAGCAAAGAGTGTGTTCGCGCCTTAAGAAAATTGCACTTTGCTGCCATGTCTGTTCCCACCGGGGCCTCCATCCTGCCCACCTCTCACAGGGGTCTAAGGAATGTACAGGAAGTCGATGGAGAGTTACTCGTGCTTCTTCAGCGTCCCTTCCTGTGCACGAGGCGGGGAGGAAGATCCAACCTAAGGCACGTGGAGAGCAACCTTAGTCTTCAGGGAGCCCCCCAAGTAGACTTGCGGAAACTTAAGCCCCTAGTGCTTTCCTTCCTGCACTTGGAAGGTCCCCAAGGTATCTATCTCCCTGTCTCCTTTTCCACCACCATCAAATGAAGGCACACAATTGACTCGATTCTAAAGTACTATTGTCTATATCAGTATATTGTGACTTTCACTTATCAGAATATTCAACAACTTGCTCCAGGGAGACACTTGGCTTTCTTTCTAAAAAGTCTTTGTCAGTCTTAGGACATAAGAAAGATAGTGGGCTTCCCTGGTGGCGCAGTGGTTGAGAGTCCGCCTGCCGATGCGGGGGACACGGGTTCGTGCCCCGGTCTGGGAAGATCCCACATGCCGCGGAGCGACTGGGCCCGTGAGCCATGGCCGCTGAGCCTGCGCATCTGGAGCCTGTGCTCCGCAACGGGAGAGACCACAACAGTGAGAGGCCCACGTACCACAAAAAAAAAAAAAAAAAAAAAGCAATTTTTAAACTTTCTGAAATGAAGTATTTAGTAACCAGCAAAAAGTAGGAATGGGATGTATAATTAAAAGCTAGTAGAGAGGAAAAAAAGAATGACATAGAAAACTTGATCAATTTAGTAAAAGATAGGAAAGGAGAAAAAGGCAAAGAAAATCCACAAAGAAAAAGGCACAAAATAAGATGAAAATAATTAAATCCATTCATATCATAAGCATGAATGAACTAAACTCATCAGTTAAGAGACAATAGTTATAAAAATTAGGTTTTAATAAATTCAGCCATATACCACTTATAAAACACACACTTAAAATATAATGACCAAGAAAGACCAAAAGTAGAGAAATAAAAAAAACCCCAAACATCAGACAATTCTAAGAAATCCTAATAATGCTTAGATAGACCTTAAGGAAAAAACATTATCAGGGATAGAAAGGTTTGTTACATGATCATGAAACAAGTTGCCAAGAAAGCAGAATATTCTTGAATGTATGTACTTTGAACAACCTATCCTCAAGATATATAAAACAAACTTTGAGATTATTGCAAAGAAAAATGGACAAATCTCTGTAATAATAGGATGTTTCAAACATATGTCTTTGAAATGAGAGATTTAACAGACAAAGGATTATTAAGGTTACCAAAACTTTAAGAAATTCAGCTAACAAACATCATCTTATGGACATAATGCACCTAACAATCAGAGAATATACGATATTTTCAACATACATTGAATAGCTATGTTCTGAGTGAAGCCTTCCCTATCTTTCTAATAGTTTCCCAATTGTTGATATTCCTCTAAGTTGGTTTACTCTGAAGTAAAAGCGTAGCATGGATGATCATGGAAGCTTCAGAATTTCAATACATTAACTGCTGAGACATGGGTCTCCTTAAAGGGCTGGGTTGGAGGAGCCAGTGGTTAGGAAACTAGTCCTGTGAGGTTCTTTTGCACAAGAAGAACATGTTTTCACTTAGACTGTGTGTTTCTTTGGATTAGTGGAGATTATCAGGGGCTAAGTCAATTCCCCCTGCCCCGTGACAAAACCATTACTTGGTGTTTCTACTGTTCATTGAGACTCTTGGGACCAACCTATTTATGTTTCTTGCTAAATTCTGAAGATTCCTGATCTGTAGCTGACATCTACAATGCAGTGTCTTCTATCGCAAGGTTACATGAATGGAACTAACAAGTTTCTGCCTACTGGTTCCAAATCTAGCTGCACATCAGAATCATCTGGAAAACTCTAAAATGTAGACTTCCTGGCCCCACAAATGATGTTCTGAAGCAAAATCTCTTGGTGGTTGGCTATAGCAATCTGATTCTTAAAAGCTCCCATGTTATTCTGATGCAGGTGGTCAGCTGGACAGCATTTGAGAACTGCTTTAGCCAAAAGACCCAGCCTTGAGAATAAAGAAACATTCGTTTTCATCCTAATTCTGTAGCTACTTGATGCCATACAATTTCCTTAACCTTCCGGTGTGTTTCTCAACCTGTGGTGCATTTTCTAAATTTGGAAGTTGTTGTGCAGTTATACTGTGGCTCACCTACCAACCCCATTAAATTTTTTGAAGGATGAATTAAAGTTAGAACAGCCAACCTAAAATCACAAAAATATCAAATATTTTATAAGAAAAATTTCTTCCTCCTAAATCAATTTATTTGTTTTTCATTGATAGAATGATAAAAAGAAGTAAATAAGTGGTCCGTGACTGTTTAGGTCAAGGCTTAACCCCAACTTGCCCATGCTAAAGCAGAAATGATATGATTTGTAGGGTAAGATATTTGCCAAGGAACGGTAAAGAACCTACCTAATGACTACATATTTGTATAGTCTGATATCTGAGGTGTATCTATCTATCTATCTATCTAGATAGATAGAGAGAGAGAGAGAGAGTCTGAGATCTGATTTATATATATGTATATACTATATGAAATACACATACTGTATGAAATGTACATAATTTGAAGAAACTTGGATGGAAAGGGCTGGTTATAATGTGTCTGTTCTTCAGTGGAAAAATTCACAGATTTAATCATCTGCATAAAAATTGGCAACATGATAAAATTAGATGTGTCTTTTATATAAGATGTCACTTGGAATGATTGGTTTTCCTAATCTTAACCTTTCAGGTTGCAAAATGGTATAATTCCTGTGAGAGATGGTGGCATGATTTCTCACCTGTCAGTATTACCTTACATCCACTTTGCTCCAAGTTATGCTCAGGGAAGGACAAGGGAATGCAAGAATGCAATACAGTAAGATGAAGAAGAGCATGGCTACCTGGTGCTAAGGAAGGGAACAAATCAGGAGCTATCAAGGAAGAGGTGGGTCCTTCTGAGCTATGACCTTATGCAGGAGAGAGACTAACATTACAAAGATTGCAATTACTAGAGGGTGAGTTGTCCCAGACAGCAAAGGATTACAGGGTTCTGGCTGAGGGTTTATTCACATGCTAGCATGCAGTGACACATTTCAGAGTGACACCTTTCAAACAGCAGATCTCGGTAGAAAGCTCCTCAACCCTTTTAGGGTGCAGCGTGAGCGCAGATGTCAGGCCCAGGCAGAGTTCTGTGCACAAGCTTACAGCTTTGCCGTTTATAAAACTGAGCCATCAGATGCAAATAAGATCTGAATGTTGTTTTCCTTCCAAGTCAAACTCAAGACTTGAGAAATTAGTCTGTCGTTTTTGCTTTGAAGCTGAAATCTGTAGATTGCAAAAGTTGAGATGTAGCCTCTCTTCATTTCTTTCTTTATATCCTTATATAACATAGCAAGCTTTCCCGGAAATAGATGGTGAAATTTTCACATCAAAGGTACAGAGTAAAACTCTTGCAGATTAAAGAAGTTTCTTCCTTTGCAGAGGAATAACGTTGTCAGTGATCTGTTCTCCAAACAACGATATTTCTGCTGGAGTCCTTGGTGATAAGAAGGGATACAATGAGTAAAGGAAAGTATTCAAAGGCAGTACAATGTTCAAGGGAAACATAAGTTCATACTCCACTTTTTCCTTCAATAGTATTCTACAGTTCTTTAGAAAAATTAAGGAAGAAAATGAATATTCAGTCATTGATTTGTTTGACAAACATTCTTACATAACAACTGTGCGTTTGGCACAATGTTAAAACCTGAGGATGCAAAAATATGATCAAGTCTCTCCTTTCAAAGAATTCCATTCTAGAGAGAGCTTGACATAATAATAACACTGGTTATTATTAATGTTATTATTATTCTCAAATATAATAAATGCTCTAATCTATGTGTTCAGGATTTTAGGGAAAGCAGAAAGGAGAAAGCACTTGCTTGCACTCAATAGATGGGGGTAGGATAAATAGGGACAATTGGAGAAGACATCAGAACAGGAGAAATTACACTGGGTGGAACAGAGGGGCACAAGTTTCTCATGTCAGTTAATACACCTGTTATTTTCATTTGGGGAAATTTTTGCTGTCTTCTCTATGGACCTTAAGACAGTAGAGCTAAAAATGATGAGCTAAATTTTATCTTCATGGTTGTTATAGGTTAATGATCTGTAGTAGTATATATCTCATCACAAATCTGAAGGGTGGAATCTTTCATTGGAAAAACACCCTAAAATAGATGACCATGTTTGAAACTTACCCTGTTGGGGGTACTCTAAAGATCGAAGCCTTGGTGGTGTGGAACAAAGATATTCTGATAAAATCAATTAACGTTTAAGTCAACTAATCTGGTCATTTAAATTAAACAGTCAATTCCAAGTCAATGAAGAGGATCCTTTGACAGGACCAGCCTGGTTTCTTGTCTCTGGATTTGACAGTTTGCTGGCTTTCCCTGTCTCTGACCTATAGCTAGAGGTATTTACAGAGTTCCAGCTTGGAGCTCAGAGACCTAGCTTTGACCTTGAAGCCTGTTCTGCAAGCTGGGATTCTGACATACTCCTATGACTTTGATACCACCTTGTTTCTTTTTTTTTTTTTTTTAAACATCTTTATTGGGGTATAATTGCTTTACAATGGTGTGTTAGTTTCTGCTTTACAACAAAGTGAATCAGCTATACATATACATATGTTCCCATATGTCTTCACTCTTGCGTCTCCCTCCCTCCCACTCTCCCCATCCCACCCTTCCAGGCTGTCACAAAGCACCGAGCTAATATCCCTGTGCCTTGCGGCTGCTTCCCCCCAGCTATCTACCTTACTACGTTTGTTAGTGTGTATATGTCCATGACTCTCTCTCGCCCTGTCAAAACTCACCCTTCCCCCTCCCCATATCCTTAAGTCCGTTCTCCAGTAGGTCTGCGTCTTTATTCCTATCTTACCCCTAGGTTCTTCATGACATTTTTTTCCCTTAAATTCCATATATATGTGTTAGCATACGGTATTTGTCTTTTTCTTTCTGACTTACTTCACTCTGTATGACAGATTCTAGGTCTATCCATCTCATTACAAATAGCTCAATTTCATTTCTTTTTAAGGCTGAGTAATATTCCATTGTGTATATGTGCCACATCTTCTTTATCCATTCATCCGATGATGGGCGCTTAGGTTGTTTCCATGTCCTGGCTATTGTAAATAGAGCTGCAATGAACATTTTGGTACATGACTCTCTTTGAATTTTGGTTTTCTCAGGGTATATTCCAAGTAGTGGGATTGCTGGGTCATATGGTAATTCTATTTGTAGTTTTTTAAGGAACCTCCATACTGTTCTCCACAGTGGCTGAACCAATTCACATTCCCACCAGCAGTGCAAGAATGTCCCCTTTTCTCCACACCCTCTCCAGCATTTATTGTTTCTAGATTTTTTGATGATGGCCATTCTGACTGGTGTGAGATGATATCTCATTGTAGTTTTGATTTGCATTTCTCTAATGATTAATGATGTTGAGCATTCTTTCATGTGTTTGTTGGCAGTCTGTATATCTTCTTTGGAGAAATGTCTATTTAGGTCTTCTGCCCATTTTTGGATGGGGTTGTTTGTTTTTTTGTTATTGAGCTGCATGAGCTGCTTGTAAATTTTGGAGATTAATCCTTTGTCAGTTGCTTCATTTGCAAATGTTTTCTCCCATTCTGAGGGTTGTCTTTTGGTCTTGGTTATGGTTTCCTTTGCTGTGCAAAAGCTTTGAAGTTTCATTAGGTCCCATTTGTTTATTTTTGTTTTTATTTCCATTACTCTAGGAGGTGGGTCAGAAAGGATCTTGCTGTGATTTATGTCATAGAGTGTTCTTCCTATGTTTTCTTCTAAGAGTTTGATAGTTTCTGGCCTTACATTTAGGTCTTTAATCCATTTTGAGCTTATTTTTGTGTATGGTGTTAGGGAGTGATCTAATCTCATACTTTTACATGTACCTGTCCAGTTTTCCCAGCACCATTTATTGAAGAGGCTGTCCTTTCTCCACTGTACATTCCTGCCTCCTTTATCAAAGATAAGGTGTCCATATGTGCGTGGGTTTATCTCTGGGCTTTCTATCCTGTTCCACTGATCTATCTTTCTGTTTTTGTGCCAGTACCATACTGTCTTGATTACTGTTGCTTTGTAATATAGTCTGAAGTCAGGGAGCCTTATTCCTCCAGCTCCTTTTTTCGTTCTCAAGATTGCTTTGGCTATTCGGGGTCTTTTGTGTTTCCATACAAATTGCGAAATTTTTTGTTCTAGTTCTGTGAAAAATGCCAGTGGTAGTTTGATAGGGATTGCATTGAATCTGTAGATTGCTTTGGGTAGTAGAGTCATTTTCACAATGTTGATTCTTCCCATCCAAGAACATGGTATATCTCTCCATCTATTTGTATCATCTTTAATTTCTTTCATCAGTGTCTTATAATTTTCTGCATACAGGTCTTTCGTATCCTTAGGTAGGTTTATTCCTAGATATTTTATTCTTTTTGTTGCAATGGTAAATGGGAGTGTTTTCTTGATTTCACTTTCAGATTTTTCATCATTAGTATATAGGAATGCCAGAGATTTCTGTGCATTAATTTTGTATCCTGCTACTTTACCAAATTCATTGATTAGCTCTAGTAGTTTTCTGGTAGCATCTTTAGGATTCTCTATGTATAGTATCATGTCATCTGCAAACAGTGACAGCTTTACTTCTTCTTTTCCGATTTGGATTCCTTTTATTTCCTTTTCTTCTCTGATTGCTGTGGCTAAAACTTCCAAAACTATGTTGAATAAGAGTGGTGAGAGTGGGCAACCTTGTCTTGTTCCTGATCTTAGTGGAAATGCTTTCAGTTTTTCACCATTGAGGATGATGTTTGCTGTGGGCTTGTCATATATGGCTTTTATTATGTTTAGGAAAGTTCCCTCTATGCCTACTTTCTGGAGGGTTTTTATCATAAATGGGTGTTGAATTTTGTCGAAAGCTTTCTCTGCATCTATTGAGATGATCATATGGTTTTTCTCCTTCAATTTGTTAATATGGTTTATCACATTGATAGATTTGCGTATATTGAAGAATCCTTGCATTCCTGGGATAAACCCCACTTGATCATGGTGTATGATCCTTTTAATGTGCTGTTGGATTCTGTTTGCTAGTATTTTGTTGAGGATTTTTGCATCTATGTTCATCAGTGATATTGGCCTATAGTTTTCTTTCTTTGTGACATCCTTGTCTGGTTTTGGTATCAAGGTGATGGTGGCTTCGTAGAAGGAATTTGGGAGTGTTCCTCCCTCTGCTATATTTTGGAAGAGTTTGAGAAGGATAGGTGTTAGCTCTTCTCTAAACGTTTGATAGAATTCACCTGTGAAGCCATCTGGTCCTGGGCTTTTGTTTGTTGGAAGGTTTTTAATCACAGTTTCAATTTCAGTGCTTGTGATTGGTCTGTTCATATTTTCTATTTCTTCCTGATTCAGTCTTGGCAGGTTGTGCATTTCTAAGAATTTGTCCATTTCTTCCAGATTGTCCATTTTATTGGCATAGAGTTGCTTGTAGTAATCTCTCATGATTTTTTTTATTTCTGCAGTGTCAGTTGTTACTTCTCCTTTTTCATTTCTAATTCTATTGATTTGAGTCTTCTCCCTTTTTTTCTTGATGAGTCTGGCTAGTGGTTTATCTATTTTGTTTATCTTCTCAAAGAACCAGCTTTTAGTTTTATTGATCTTTGCTATTGTTTCCTTCATTTCTTTTTCATTTATTTCTGATCTGATTTTTATGATTTCTTTCCTTCTGCTAGCTTTGGGGTTTTTTTGTTCTTCTTTCTCTAATTGCTTGAGGTGCAAGGTTAGGTTGTTTATTCGAGATGTTTCCTGCTTCTTAAGGTGGGCTTGTATTGCTATAAACTTCCCCCTTAGAACTGCTTTTGCTGCATCCCATAGGTTTTGGGTCGTTGTGTCTCCATTGTCATTTGTTTCTAGGTATTTTTTTATTTCCTCTTTGATTTCTTCAGTGATCACTTCATTATTAAGTAGTGTATTGTTTAGCCTCCATGTGTTTGTATTTTTTACAGATCTTTTCCTGTAATTGATATCTAGTCTCATGGCGTTGTGGTCGGAAAAGATACTTGATACAATTTCAGTTTTCTTAAATTTACCAAGGCTTGATTTGTGACCCAAGATATGATCTATCCTGGAGAATGTTCCATGAGCACTTGAGAAAAATGTGTATTCTGTTGTTTTTGGATGGAGTGTCCTATAAACATCAATTAAGTCCATCTTGTTTAATGTATCATTTAAAGCTTGTGTTTCCTTATTTATTTTCATTTTGGATGATCTGTCCATGGGTGAAAGTGGGGTGTTAAAGTCCCCTACTATGAATGTGTTACTGTTGATCTCCCCTTTTATGGTTGTTAGTATTTGCCTTATGTATTGAGGTGCTCCTATGTTGGGTGCATAAATATTTACAATTGTTATATCTTCTTCTTGGATCGATCCCTTGATCATTATGTAGTGTCCTTCTTTGTCCCTTTTAATAGTCCTTATTTTAAAGTCTATTTTGTCTGATATGAGAATTGCTACTCCAGCTTTCTTTTGGTTTCCATTTGCATGGAATATCTTTTTCCATCCCCTTACTTTCAGTCTGTATGTGTCTCTAGTTCTGAAGTGGGTCTCTTGTAGACAGCATATATAAGGGTCTTGTTTTTGTATCCATTCAGCCAATCTGTGTCTTTTGGTGGGAGCATTTAGTCCATTTACATTTAAGGTAATTATCGATATGTATGTTCCTATTTCCATTTTATATATTGTTTTGGGTTCGCTACTATAGGTCATTTCCTTCTCTTGTGTTTCGTGTCTAGAGAAGTTCCTTTAGCATTTGTTGTAAAGCTGGTTTGGTGGTGCTGAACTCTCTCAGCTTTTGCTTGTCTGTAAAGGTTTTAATTTCTCCATCAAATGTGAATGAGATCCTTGCTGGGTAGAGTAGTCTTGGTTGCAGGCTATTCTCCTTCATCACTTTCAGTATGTCCTGCCACTCCCTTCTGGCTTGTAGGGTTTCTGCTGAGAGATCAGCTGTTAACCTTATGGGGATTCCCTTGTGTGTTATTTGTTGTTTTTCCCTTGCTGCTTTTAATATGCTTTCTTTGTATTTAATTTTTGACAGTTTGATTAATATGTGTCTTGGCGTGTTTCTCCTTGTATTTATCCTGTATGGGACCCTCTGTGCTTCCTGGACTTGATTAACTATTTCCTTTCCCATATTAGGGAAGTTTTCAACTATAATCTCTTCAAATATTTTCTCAGTCCCTTTCTTTCTTTCTTCTTCTTCTGGAACCCCTATAATTCGAATGTTGGTGCGTTTCATGTTGTCCCAGAGGTCTCTGAGACTGTCCTCAGTTCTTTTCATTCTTTTTTCTTTATTCTGCTCTGCAGTAGTTATTTCCACTACTTTATCTTCCAGGTCACTTATCCGTTCTTCTGCCTCAGTTATTCTGCTATTGATCCTATCTAGAGTGGTTTTAATTTCATTTATTGCATTGTTCATCGTTGCTTGTTTCATCTTTAGTTCTTGTAGGTCCTTGTTAACTGTTTCTTGCATTTTGTCCATTCTACTTCCAAGATTTCGGATCATCCTTACTATCATTATTCTGAATTCTTTTTCAGGTAGATTGCCTATTTCCTCTTCATTTGTTAGGTCTGGTGGGTTTTTATCTTGCTCCTTCATCTGCTGTGTGTTTTTCTGTCTTCTCATTTTGCTTATCTTACTGTGTTTGGGGTCTCCTTTTTGCAGGCTGCACTTTCGTAGTTCCCGTTGTTTTTGATGTCTGTCTCCAGTGGCTAAGGTTGTTTCAGTGGGTTGTGTAGGCTTCCTGGTGGAGGGGACTAGTGCCTGTGTTGTGCTGGATGAGGCTGGATCTTGTCTCTCTAGTGGGCAGGTTCACGTCTGGTGGTGTGTTTTGGGGTGTCTGTGGCCTTATTATGATTTTAGGCAGCCTCTCTGCTAATGGGTGGGGTTGTGTTCCTGTTTTGCTAGTTGTTTGGCATAGGTTGTCCAGCACTGTGGCTTGCTGGTCGTTGAGTGAAGCTGGGTGCTGGTGTTAAGATGGAGGTCTCTGGGATATTTCCACCGTTTAATATTATGTGGAGCTGGGAGGTCTCTTGTTGACCAGTGTCCTGAAGTTGGCTCTCCTACCTCAGAGGCAGAGCCCTGACTCCTGGCTGGAGCACCAAGAGCCTTTCATCCACACAGCTCAGAATAAAAGGGAGAAAAAGTAGGGAGAATTAGTAGAAGTATGAGTAAAGAAAGAAGGAAAGGAGGAAAGGAAGGAAGGAAGAAAGAAGCAAAGAAGGAAAGAAAGGAGGGAGGGAGGGAGGGAGGGAGGAAGGAAGGAAGGAGGGAAAGAAGGAAAAAAGACAGAAAGAAAGATAATACAGTAAAAATAAAATAAAGTATAATATAGTTATTGAATTAAAAAATATTTAGAAAAAAAAAAAAGGGACGGATAGAACCTTAGGACAAATGTTGGAAGCAAAGCTATACAGAGAAAATCTTACACAGAAGCATACACATACACCTTCACAAAAAGAGGTAAAGGGGGAAAAATCATAAATCCTGCTCCCTGAGACCACCTCCTCAATTTGGGGTGATTCGTTGTCTAAAGGAGGGAAGGAAGGAAGGAAAGAAAGAAAGAACGAAGGTAAAGTATAATAAAGTTATTACAATTAAACTTAATTATTAAGAAAAAGAATTTTTAAAAAAAAGTCATGGACGGATAGAGCCCTAGGACAAATGGTGGAAGCAAGAGTATACAGACAGGATCTCACACAGAAGCATACACGTACACATTCACAAAAAGAGGAAAAGGGAAAAAAATCATAGATCTCGCTCCTAAATTCCACCTCTTCAATTTGGGATCATTCCTTGTCGATTCAGGTATTCCACAGATGCAGGGTATATCAAGTTGATTGTGGAGCTTTAATCCGCTGCTTCTGTGGCTGCTGGGAGAGATTTCCCTTTCTCTTCTTTGTTCTCACAGCTCACAGGAGCTCAGCTTTGGATTTGGCCCTGCCTCTGCGTGTAGGTCGCTGGAGGGCGTCTGTTTTTTCGCTCAGACAGGACGGGGTTAAAGGAGCCGCTGATTCGGGAGCTCCGGCTCACTCAGGCCGGGGGTTGGGGGATGGGGGAAGGAGGGGCACTGCGTGCGGGGCGGGCCTGCGGCGGCAGAGGCGACGTGACGTTGCGGCAGAGGCCGGCGTGATGTTGCACCAGCCTGAGACCCGCCGTGCGTACTCCTGGGGAAGTTGTCCCTGGATCCCGGGAACCTGGCAGTGGCGGGCTGCACAGGCTCCGCGGAAGAGGGGTGTGGAGAGTGACCTGTGCTCGCACACAAGCCCCTTGGTGGCGGCAGCAGCAGCCTTAGCGTCTCCCGCCCGTCTCTGGGGTCCGCGGTTTTAGCCGCGGCTCGCGCCCGTCTCTGGGGTTTGCGCTTTCAGCCGCGGCTCGCGCCCGTCTCGGGGGCTCGCGCCCGTCTCTGGGGTTCGCGCTTTTTGCCGCGGCTCGCGCCCGTCTCTGGAGTTCCTTTAAGCAGCGCTCTTAAACCCCTCTCCTCGCGCACCAGGAAACACAGAGGGAAGAAAAAGTCTCTTGCCTCTTCGGCCGGTGCAGGCTTTTCCCCGAACTCCCTCCCGGCTAGTCGTGGTGCACTAACCCCTTCAGGCTATGTTCAAGCCGCCAACCCCAGTCCTCTCCCTGAGCTCCGTCCAAAACCAAAACCCGAGCCTCAGCTTGCAGCCCCGCCCGCCCCGGCGGGTGAGCTGACAAGCCTCTCGGGTTGGTGAGTGCCGGTCGGCACCGGTCGTCTGTGCAGGAATCTCCCCGCTTTGCCCTCCGCACCCGTCGCTGTGCACTACTCCGCGGTCCCGAAACTCCCCCCTCTGCCTCCCGCAGTCTCCGCCCGCGGAGGGGCTTCCTAGTGTGTGGAAACTTTTCCTCCTTCACAGCTCCCTCCCACTGGTGCAGGTGCCGTCCTTATTCTTTTGTCTCTGTTTTTTCTTTTGCCCTACCCAGTTACGTGGGGAGTTTCTTGCCTTTTGGGAGGTCTGAGGTCTTCTGCCAGCCTTCAGTAGGAGTTCTGTAGGAGTTGTTCCACGTGTGGATGTATTTCTGGTGTATCCGTGGGGAGGAAGGCGATCTCCGCGTCTTACTCTTCCGCCATCTTCTAAGTATTAGTTTTGAAACTGTATCCAGTGCAGAAATCCCCTCAGTGCCCGAAGTGTGTTCCTGAAAATTCACTCTTGTCTGGGGTCTTACTCTCTGAAGAAAGGCATCCTCAATAGCGATAGCCTACAACCCTGATTACCACTGGATCCTGGAGTCCTTGTCAACAATCCCTAACTGCATTATGGAAAATTCCTCTGCTCTTGTTTACAAATCCCTGATACAGATGGTGGTTCTGGACCATGACCTGTCAAGAGTAATGTTTTAGATATTGTGGCTCTAGATGTCATGCTTTGCCTACCAGACTGCTATTCCTTGTAGCAGTAGAATCAAGATTTTTTTTTTGGTAAACTTCTACCCTTCATTGGTTTGATTTGCTATTTTTAAGAACATGAGCCTAGCCTAGCAAAGGAGAGCAAACATGCATTATTAACATCTTCCATACCAAGATTCTGAAACAGCTATACTTTACCTCCTTGCATTGGCCATTCCTCAACTTCTGCCCTTCCAGCTGGATGAACTACTGGATTGATTCTCTCAGCTCTCCACCCAGGTAATAATTGGACTTCAGCTATTATTCCATATGTTTTTAAGATGGGATCTCTATGGGATATGTTGGCTCTCCAGCAACTGGAAATTGCCCTTTTTCCTAGTCCTGTCCGGATACAACCAGACCACCTGGCTCTGAAGGCTTTCTGGCTCAGTGGCAATGCAGGTGATGGGATGACTAGTTTTAGGCCCTGAACGTCCTGTCTCATCACAACTGACCTTGTATACCTTGTTACTGTTTTATCACCAATCCACAATCCCGTTTCTGGCAAACAGTAAGGACTTAATAAAGATTTGTAAATAAATTAATAAATCAACAAAGTCCATTGCAAGTAAAAATAACAGGTCTGATTAGGTCTTAAGATACAGCTTCCCCCCCCCCACCACCTTTTTAATTTTCCTTTTAATTCATGTCCTGGCTGGATTTTATAGAATTTATTTAAATATTAGTTTGGTACTCCTTCAAAGAGAGCCTGGAAAGACTCACAGTAAAACAATTTGAGGAGATTGAATAATTATTTATCAGTTTTGCCATGCTTAGACCAGTCATCTCCATGATTTTCTAAATTCTCCTTTATATGAATGCTTGCTAAAATGTGAACTCACGCAACCTGTCTGAATGTTGTCCACTGATGAAATATGACACGCATCTGCTCCCATGAACAAGCATTATGTTCTAAGACATTTGGGTGTTCTAAAAGCACAAGGACACAGTGTTTGCTTGATGTATGACATTTTATAAAATTGAGTATAGCACTTAGCACAGTTGAAGCTCCTGACTCCTATCTTACTCTATAAACTTTTTTTTAAAGACTACTCTTTCAGAGCAGTTGTATGTTCACAGCAAAATTGAGAGGACGGTACAGATGTTTCTCATATACGTCCTCGCCCCACACATGCATAACCTCCCCCGTTATCAGCATCCCCCAGCAGAGTGGTACATTTGTTGCAAGTGATGAAACTACATTGACACATCATAATCACTCAAAGTCCATAATTTACCTTAGGGTTCACTTTTGGTGTTGTGCATTCTGTGGGTGTAGACAAATATATAATGACATGTATCCATCATTATAGTATTATACAGGGTATTTTCACTGCCCTAAAAATCCTCTGTGCTATGCCCTAAAAATCCTCCCCTTACCCCCAAACCCTGTTAGCCAGTGATCTTTTTACTGCCTCCACAGTTTGCCTCTTCAGAATGTCATATAGTTGGAATCACAGAGTACGTAGCTTTTTAGATTGGCTTCTTTCACTTAATAACATACATTTCAGGTTTCTCTATATCTTTTCACGGCTTGACAGTTCATTTATTTTTAGTACTGAATAACATTCCATTATCTGGATGTACCACAGTTTATCCATTTATTTACTGACGGTCATCTTGGTTGCTTCCGAGTTTTGGGAATTATAAATAAAACTTCTATAAACATCTGTGTACTAGTTTTTGTGTGGGCATAAGTTTTCAGCTCCTTTGGGTAAATGCCAAAGAGCACAACTGCTGGATCATATGATATGTTTAGTTTTATAAAAGTTGTTAAACTTCCAAAGTGGCCAGACCGTTTTTTCCAAGGTGGCTATACTATTTTTTTATTCCCACAAGCAATAAATGAGAGTCCCTGTTGCTCCACACCCGCACCAGCATTTAGTGTAGTCAGTGTTTCAGATTTTGGCCATTCTGGTAGGTGTATAATGGTATTTCATTGCAGCTGGTTTCAGTTTGCATTTTTCTAGTGACAACATGGATGTGGTGCATCTTTCCAAATGCATTTTTGCCATCTATATATCTTCTTTGGTGAGGTGTCTGTTAAAATCTTTGGCCCATTTTTTAAATTGGGTTGTTTTCTTAGTGTGGAGTTTTAAGAGTTCTTTGTATAGTTTGACTAACAGGCCTTTATCACTTGTGTCTTTTCTCTCTGTGTGTGGCTTGTCTTATTCTCTTGACATTGCCTTTGGTAGAGCAGTTTTAATTTTAATGAGGTCCAGCTTATCAATTATTTATATCATGTATTATGCCTTTGGTGTTCTACGTAAAAAGTCAGTGTCATACCCAAGGTCATCTAGGTTTTCTCCTATGTTATCTTCTAAAATTTTATAGTTCTGTGTTTACATTTAGTTCTGTGGTTCATTTCAAGTTAATTTTTGTAAAAAAATAAGGTCTGTGTCTAGATTCATTCTTTTGCTTGTGGCTGTCCAGTTGTTTGAACACCATTTGTTGAAATGCTGTAAACTTTTAGAGACATGACATTACCCAGAGCTGCTAACACAATCTTTTATGCAGCATAAATAGTTGTTATTCATTATTTTCCTAATTCATTCTTTTGATGACCATTTCTAAGAAGACCTATAATATTGAATAATCTCCAAACTTTCAGCAATTTGATTGCATTTGTGCTATGTTGGGATAGTTGTAGTAGACATTCCTATCTTCAAACCAATTAAGACTTCTCAGTAAATTGAGAATGTCAGGGGCTTCCCTGGTGGCGCAGTGGTTGGGAGTCCACCTGCCGATGCAGGGTACACGGGTTCGTGCCCCGGTCCGGGGGGGTCCCGCATGCCACGGAGCGGCTGGGCCCGTGAGCCATGGCCGCTGAGCCTGCGCGTCCAGAGCCTGTGCTCCACAACGGGAGAGGCCACAACAGTGAGAGGCCTGCATACCGCAAAAAAAAAAAAACCAATTACATAACTGAGTTCAATATATGAGCTGTTTTTAGGCATTGGACAATATATGGGACATGTCTGTGATCCCTGAGAAAGGGAAACAAACATGGTGATTCCTACGTTTATTCCAGTTGTCTGCCTTTCCAACCATAGGACTGGGAGATGAGGACCGAGCAGACACAGAGGCCACACTGACCAGAAGCAGGTACTGAAGAGAACAGCGGCCGAAGTGGCAGGAAAATGAGGGACAGGGTGCCTGAGATGGGGAGGCTGTGCAGAGGGGAACCGGACATGTGGAGGCTGTATGGAATGAGCACCCTGAAGTCTGCTCGGGTGGTCCCAACAGGTCTATGACGGTTAAATTTTCTGTGTCAACTTGTCTAGGCCATTCTGCCCAGTGGTTTGGTCAAACAGTAGTCTAGATTTTGCCATGAAGACATTTTGTAGTTGTGATTAACATCTACAACCAATTGACTTAAGACTGTACTCCATAGTCTCCGCATTTCATATGTGCAGCATAAAAATAGAACACCAGATGTTGATGGATGTTGAATTTACTAAATTTTTTTGCCATCAGGTGACTGAGGTGAGATTACAGATTGTCAACTTCACTACCATTGTAACAATGATTCTATGGGTAGGAAGTACCTCAGAGACATTGTGGTTCAGGATTGTTGTTAAGTGTGTAAGATGTTGCCCACTTGACATCAGAGAAAAGTGAGATCCACGGAAGATTTGAGTTATGGGTGCCAGGCCTAAAGCTTTTAGTGATACTTAATGGAACTCTGCTTTCCTTTCAGTTTGCTATGCTCTGTACTGTATATGGATTTAAAGTTGCAGCTCAGGGTAGGCAGGGATGCGTCTTTACTGATCACTACTTGCCATGCTAATCAGTGTCATTTGAGATCCACCAGATGGCAGAGAGCACGGGGAAACGTGATGTGACGCTGTCAGTCTATTTCCCATTTTAATTAGCTTCTTATATGACTACGGTCTCATTTCTGACTGTCACATCGTGTTAAAAAGATTTTAAAAGAAAAACTTCTCACTCGTGGACCTCAGACTTGAGGAGGTGAAGGAATATGGAGCTAGAAACTGTCCCAACTCATTAAGTTTAACCCCTGGCTAATAATTAAAATACTGCATTTCATTTTGAAGTTGGAAACGCATAAAAAATGTTCTCATCACAACTGTTTATATAGGAAGAAGGAAAAGAAGGTAAATGTCTGGGTTACTGAATGATTAGGAGAATAAACAACCTTGGTAAAATGCCAGTGAGGTTATTAGACATGCCTGCTTAAAATACACTGGCAACTCCGCTTCAGTCATTCTCTTCTCTGTCCATACACCTCAAACTATCATTGAGCTGTGGCACCAGGCATCGCTGAAAGGTGATGTCATATCAACCCAGAGGTACCTGAGTTATGGTTTCCCTGAAATAGGTTGGAAATAAACAGTACCCTGCAAGTGCCTGTCATTTATTATTATTTAATAAAATCTGTCAGGACAAATGCATTTACCAGGGAGCTATTTCACAGGCTAAGTCAGAAAGGTATGACTGGTTTTGTCAGTGCAAGCTTCACTATTTGTGTGTGTGTGTTCTTTCCACTCTGCGGTTGCACATACCTTCTATTATAAATTGTTGGGATTCACAATTGAGGGAAATTTTTCTCAAGAGCACAATGTTATTTCAGCGTTATTCTCCCTTTGCAAGCAAAGCCCGCCACAAAGAATTCTTCCTTCTACTCCTGAGGCTCAGCTGCTTCTATTTGGAAAAATGCTGGCCATTTCTGTTCTTGCAGCTGCAGGAAACGAGCATCGCTGCTTTTACCTTACTTTGCCTTCTCTTTCCAAGTTGGTGGCTCACGTGGCACAAACAGCAAATCTCCTCTGCAGCCTCCCTCAGGAAAACAAACAAACAACAAACAGAGAGCAAAAAAAACTTTGGAAAAATTTCCAGAGAAACCATGTGCTATGGCTGAGCAAGACACTCACCTTGTCCACTGACTCAAAACTTACTGCAAAACTTCTTAAGCTCTTAAATTCACCAGAAGCAATGGGGCAGAGCAAGTCATTCCTGAGTGTTCCATCGCTGGGAAAGGAAACTGTGGAGAAAGCAGAAGGCAAAGAGAGAGCAGAATTGTGTTGTAAAATTTGACTTGATGGTCCATTCTTTCCATTCCACCATTCATCTGGAGCCAGTTCCAAGTTCAGCTCCTGCAGGAAATCCTTTTTTTACTGCTTCTGCCCCTCTGAGCTCACCCTCTCTTCCTCCTGGGATTCAGTGCTCACTGCCTGCTCCAGCCCCTTGGTTTTAGGCATGTCTGCCTGCTGCCTATTTGGTAGTAGTTCTACATGTATAAGAACCCCAAGCCCAGAGCCCCTGACACAGCAGGGGGGCTCAGTACACTGAGGGTTGTGCCCTTCCCCTTCCCCTCTGCCCTGTCTCCTCTCCTAGAAATAAGCTCCATGACAGGAAGGAGCTTATCATACTCCAGTGGCTCCAGTGGCCTGGCCCAGTTCCTTCAGTATCTTGGTCACAGCCAATACTCAGTGAAGACTTATAATTTGGGGGAAAGAATCATAAGCAGCATTTATTAAAGATGTAGATTCTCGGGTCCCACCCCAGACTTATGAGTAGGAATTTCTGGGAGTGAGACCAGAATAGACTTGTGAACAAACATCTGGTGATGCTTAGTTATATATATTTTGAGAGGCACGATTTTGGAGAATCACATTCCCTTTTAGGGGTGGCATTCAGGGCTGGACTTCAGATTTAGAACTAAGCCAGAATCAGAGAGGGAGATGATTTTTTTCCCCTCTTATTCTTAACTCATGCCTTCCAAAGATATACAGTCAGTCTCTACAAATTCTTAACAAGTCCTTCATTTCCACAAAGAGAGATTCTTCTGGTGTGTGATCTGACCCAAGCAGTTATTAGAGGAATCTGGGTAACAGAGCAGTAATACGTAGCATACTTGGATTATCAGTTTGCAAGGAAAATAAATTCAAATATGCTTGACACTGAATTAACAAGAACCCTCCTCTGATGTCCAGTTTCTTAGCAGCAAGTCAACCAAGCAAAGTGCCTGACTCTTAGGAGATATTTAGTGTGTATGAATATAAACATGAAAGGATCCTTTATTCTCTCAAGATCAATATTATTTTGAGTTATCACCGTTCTCTAAATAAATAGGATTATTAGTGAATTAAAGTGTTATTTGACAGCATAGAGAATAAACTAGGTTTTACTGTAATGGCTTACTATTCAATAGGAACTATTTTCAGTTCTTTCATTTATTTTCTGTGACAGCAATTTATGTAAGCTACTCTCTTATGCTTCATATATTCACCTCTAAGAACTTAAGAGTCTATGGTAATGAAATGTCTATGGTAATAAAATGAATTAGGCTTATCGGTGATACATACACATAATACATGCATATTTATTATACATATATTCATACATATATAAATATATATAGGAGGGAATGTTTGTGTTAATATTTATTTAGAATATTATCTTTATGACGTTTCTGAAAATGAAGAAAAAATGTAAGTCTCTTGAAAGACTGTTTTGAAAGTCCTATGTAATCTGGTATACATCAACTTTCCTTTGAGTGTTTTCTCCATCCTCATTCTCTCTTGTTTTGGCAATGATCATCTCCATGTGTTCTCTTCTGGCATTATAGGTCAAAAGAGTATAGCTGATTAAGATCACTCATAAAAAAGTCTTTGATTCCTGTAACTACATGCCTTTTTGACCAGTGGACAACTAGTGCAGGTTGCCCCTTTCTTTCTAAAGTAGCTCCATACTTAGTCCTTAGACATTTGGAGTTATATGAAATTAATTTGCATTGCTAATTAATTGTAATAATAAATTGCTGATTATCAAAATTCAAAGAATAATGTTTCCTGCTAGTGAAAATCTGAGAAGGCTTTATGTAAAAACTGATAAGTTGATTCTAAACTATATGTGAAAATGCAAAAGACATAGGCCAGCTAAGGCAAACTTGAAGAAGAATGAAATTGGAGGAGTTAACACTACCCAATTTTAAGACTTACTGTAATCTGAAGTAGTTAAGAATGATCTTATATTGCCATAAGGAGAGAGAAATCGATCAAAAGCACAAGATAGAGGATACAGCATGTACAATGACTTGATTTTCAGGAAAGGAGCCAATGTAATTCAATGAGGATAGGAAAGTCTTTTCAATAAATGGCGTTGGAGCAACTATCTATATTGAAAAGTGAATTTTGGCACCTCTTTCACAGCATGTACAAAACTTATTTTAAGGTGGATCATAGGCCTTAATTTAAAAGCTAAAACAAGCAAGCTTCTAATTATGCTATCTAATACTGCAGCCACTGATCACATGTAGTTACTGAACACTGCAAATGTGGCTAGTGAAATCTAGAAATAGATTTCAAAGACTTACTACAAACCAAGAATATAAACTAGCTCATTAAGAATGTTTATATTGATTAGATTTTTAAGTAATATTTTGATATGTTGGTTTAAACAAAATAAGTTATTCAAATTAATTCATCTGTTCCTTTTTACTTTGGTTTAATGTGACTACTAGGAAATTTAAAATCACAGAGTGACTCATGTTTGTGATTCACTTTATACTTCTATTGAACAGTACTGCTCTAGAGGAAAACATAGGAAAATATCTTCAAGTCCTTAAGGAAGGCAAAGGTTCCTTAAACAGGACATACACACACACCTACACAAAATACTAACCACATAGGAAAAAAAAAAATATCTTGGGGGGAATTCCCTGGCGGTCCAGTGGTTAGGACTCCACGCTTTCACCGCCGAGGGCTCGGGTTCAGTCCCTGGTCGGGGAAGTAAGATCCCTAAGGCCACACGGCGTGGCCAAAAAAACTCCCAAACAAACAAAAAAACTTCGACTTCATCAAAATTAAAACTTCTGCTCATCAGAAGACATCATTAAAAAAGTAAAAGGGCAAGCCACAGACTGGAAGAAAGTATTTCAATATGAATACCTAATGAAAAACTTGTATACAGAATCAGTTGAAAACTCCTATAAATCAGTAAGGAAAAGACAAGCAACCATAAGGGAAAAAAGAATGAGAAAAAGACTTGAACAGGTATTTTACAAAAGAAGATATCTGAATGGTCAATAAGCATATGAAAAAGTGCTTTTATATTACTGTAAATTAAAATCCTAGTACGTTCGTGAAAATATAGTCAACTGTTTTTGACTCAGAGGCACAAAAGCAATTCAATAAAGGAAAGATAGTATTCAGCAAATGGTGCTGAAACCATTAGATGTTGTGGTAGGTGGAGTTTGTTGATCTTCAGAAAAGTCCATATTTTAATTCCCAGAACCTGTGAATATGTTAGGCTACATTGCAAAGGGCAATTAAGGTTACAGATGGAATTAAGTTTCTTATTCAGCTGGCATGATTAGCAAAGGGGATGATCCTGAATTCTCCAGGTGGGCCCCATGTAATCACAAAGGTCCTTAAAAGTAGAAGAGGGAGGCAAGAGTAGGAGAACCAGAGAGAAGCAGCCTGAGGAGCACTCAGTTTGACTATTATTTTGTTTTTTTAAATTTTCTTTCCTTATTTATTTTTTATATCTTTATTGGAGTATAATTGCTTTACAATGTTGTGTTAGTTTCTCTTGTACAACAAAGCAAGTCAGCTATAAGTATACATATGTCCCCATATCCCCTCCCTCTTGAGCCTCCCTCACATCCTCCCTATCCCACACCTCTAGGTGGTCACAAAGCATCAAGCTGATCTCCATGTGTTATGCAGCAGTTTCCCAGTAGCCATCTGTTTTACATTTGGTAGTGTATATATGTCCATGCCACTCTCTCACTTATTCCCAGCTTACCCTTCTCCCTCCCTGTGTCCTCAAGTCCATTCTCTATGTCTGCATCTTTATTCCTGTCCTGCCCTTAGGCTCTTCAGAACCCTTTTTTTTTTTTTTTTTACATTCCATATATATGTGTTAGCATACAGTATTTGTTTTTTGCTTTCTGACTTACTTCACTCTATATGACAGTCTCTAGGTCCATCCACTTCACTACAAATAACTCAATTTCATTTCCTTTTATGGCTGAGTAATATTCCATTGTATATATGTGCCACATCTTCTTTATCCATTCATCTGTTGGTGGACATTTAGGTTGCTTCCATATCCTAGCAATTGTAAATACTGCTGCAATGAACATTTTGGTATATGTATCTTTTTGAATTACGGTTTTCTCAGGGTATATGCCCAGTAGTGGGATTGCTGGGTCATATGGTAGTTCTATTTTTAGTTTGTTAAGGCACATCCAACTGCTCTCCATATTGGCTGTATCAATTTACATCCCCATCAACAGTGTAACAGGGTTTCCTTTTCTCCACACCCTGTCCAGAATTTATTGTTTGTAGATTTTTTGGTGATGGCCATTCTGACTGGTGTGAGGTGATATCTCATTGTAGTTTTGATTTGCATTTCTCTAATGATTAGTGATGTTGAGCATCTTTTCATGTGTTTGTTGGCAATCGGTATATCTTCTTTGGAGAAATGTCTATTTAGGTCTTCCATCCATTTTTGGATTGGGTTGTTTGTTTTTTCGATACTGAGTTGCATGAGCTGCTTGTATATTTTGGAGATTAATCCTTTGTCAGTTGCTTTGTTTGAAAATGTTTTCTCCCATTCTGAGGGTTTTCTTTTCATCTTGTTTATGGTTTCCTTTGCTGTGCAAAACCTTTTAAGTTTCATCAGGTCCCATTTGTTTATTTTTGATTTTATTTCCATTACTCTAGGAGGTGGGTCAAAAAGGATTTTGCTGTGATTTATGTCAAAGAGTGTTCTGTCTATGTTTTCCTCTAAGAGCTTTATACTGTCTGCCCTTATATTCAGGTCTTTAATCCATTTTGAGTTTATTTTTGTGTATGGTGTTAGGAAGTGTTCTGATTTCATACTTTTACATGTAGCTGTCCAGTTTTCCCCACTCCACTTATTGAAGAGGGTGTCTCTTCTCCATTGTATATCCCTGCCTCCTTTGTAAAAGATAAGGTGACCATATGTGTGTGGGTTTACCTCTGGGCTTTCTATCCTGTTCCATTGATCTATATTTCTGTTTATATGACAGTACCATACTGTCTTGATTACTGTAGCTTTGTAGTATAGTCTGAAGTCAGGGAGTCTGATTCTTTCAGCTCCATTTTTCTTTCTCAAGATTGCTTTGGCTATTCAGGGTCTTTTTTGTTTCCATACAAATTGTTAAATTTTGGGTTCTAGTTCTGTGAAAAATGCCATTGGTAATTTGATGGGGATTGCATTTTATCTGTAGATTGCTTTGGGTAGTATAGTCATTTTCACAATGTTGATTCTTCTAATCCAAGAACATGGTATATCTTTCCAACTGTTTGTACCGTCTTTGCTTTCTTTCATCAGTATCTTATAGTTTTCTGCATTCAGGTCTTTTGTCTCCTTAGGTAGGTTTATTCCTAGGTATTTTATTCTTTTTGTTGCAGCGGTAAATGGGATTGTTTCCTTGATTTCTCTTTCTGATTTTTCATCATTCATGTATAGGAATGCAAGAGATTTCTGTGCATTAATTTTGTATTCTGCTACTTTACCAAATTCATTGATGAGCTCTAGTAGTTGGCATCTTTAGGATTTCCTATGTATAGTGTCATGTCATCTGCAAACAGTGACAGTTCTACTTCTTTTCTGATTTGTATTCCTTTTATTTCTTTTTCTTCTCATTGCTGTGACTAAAACTTCCAAAACTGTGTTGAATAATAGTGGTGAGAGTGAGCAACCTTATCTTGTTCCTGATTTTAGAGGAAGTGCTTTCAGTTTTTCACCATCGAGAATGACATTGGCTGTGGTTTGTCATATATGACTTTTATTATGTTGAGGTAGGTTCCCTCTATGCCCACTCTCTGGAGAGTTTTTATCATAAATTGGTGTTGAATTTTGTCAAAAGCTTTTTCTGCATCTATTGAGATTACCATATGGTTTTTATCCTTCAGTTTTTTAATATGGTGTATCACATTGGTTGATTTGCATATATTGAAGAATCTTTGCATTGCTGGGATAAAACCCACTTGATCATGGTGTATGATGCTTTTAATTTGCTGTTGGATTCTGTTTGCTAGTATTTTGTTGAGGATTTTTGCATCTATGTTTATCAGTGATATTGACCTGTAATTTTCCTTTTTTGTGACATCTTTGTCTGGTTTTAGTATCAGTGTGATGGTGGCCTCATAGAGTGAGTTTGGGAGTGCTTCTCCCTGTGCTATATTTTTGAAGAGTTTGAGAAGGATAGGTGTTAGTTCCTCTCTAAATGTTTGATAGAATTCGCTTGTGAAGCCATCTGGCCCTGGGCTTTTGTTTGTTGGAAAATTTTTAATCACAGTTCCAGTTTCAGTGCTTGTGATTGGTCTGTTCATATTTTCTATTTCTTCCTGGTTCAGTCTTGCAAGGTTATGCTTTTCTAAGATTTTGTCCTTTTTTTCCAGATTGTCCATTTTATTGGCATATAGTTGCTTGTAGTATTCTCTCATGATCCTTTGCATTTCTGCAGTGTCAGTTGTTACTTCTCCTTTTTCATTTCTAATTCTGTTGAGCTGAGTCTTCTCCCTTTTTTTCCTGATGAGTCTGGCTAATGGTTTATCAATTATGTTTATCTTCTCTAAGAACCAGCTTTTAGTTTTATTGATCTTTGCTATTGTTTCCTTCATTTCTTTTTCATTTATTTCTCATCTGATCTTTATGGTTCTTTCCTTCTGCTGACTTTGGGGTTTTTTTGTTCTTCTTTATTTAATTGCTTTAGGTGTAAGGTTAGGTTGTTTATTTGAGATTTTTCTTGTTTCTTGAGGTAGGATTGTATTGCTATAAACTTTACTCTTAGAACTGCTTTTGCTGCATCCCATAGGTTTTGGGGTATCATGTTTTCATTGTCATTTGTTTCTAGGTATTTTTTGATTTCCTCTGATTTCTTCAGTGATCTCTTGGTTGTTTAGTAGCATATTGTTGAACCTCCATGTGTTTGTATTTGTTACAGTGTTTTTCTTGTAATTGATATCTAGTCTCATAGCATTGTGGTCAGAAATGATGCCTGATATGATTTTAATTTTCTTAAATTTACCGAGGCTTGATTTGTGACCCAGGATGCGATCTATCCTGGAAAACGTTCCATGTACACTTGAGAAGAAAGGGTATTCTGCCACTTTCGGGTGGAATGTTCTATAAATATCAATTAAATCTATCCAGTCTATTGTGTCATTGAAAGCTTGTGTTTCCTTATTTATTTTCTCTTTGGATGATCTGTCCGTTGGTGTATGTGGAGTGTTAAAGTCCCCTACTACTATTGTGTTTCTGTTGATTTCCCCTTTTATGGCTGTTAAAATTTGCCTTATGTATTGAGGTGCTCCTATGTTCCGTGCTTAGCTATTTACAATTGTTATATCTTATTCTTGGATTAATCCCTTGATCAGTATATAGTGGCCTTCTTTGTCTCTTGTAATATTCTTTATTTTAAAGTCTGACTAGCTTTGAAGATGAAAGAATGAGATCACAACCATAGGAATGTGGGCAGCCTCTAGTAGCCAGAAAAGGTAAGAAAATAGATTCTACCCAGGGCCTCCAGAAGAAACACAGCCCTGATGACACTTGATTTTACATCCAGTAAAACCCAACTCAGATTTCTGACCTCCAGGACTATAAGTTTGTGTTGTTTTAAGCCACTAAGTTCATGGTATTGTTACAAGAGCAATAGGAAACTAATGTAGATGTCCACGTGCAAAATATTTAACCTAGGCTGAAATCCTAGTCCTCAAGAAAATAAGGACATACATTCTCACAAAGACACAATTTTCATAGCAGTTTTATTCACAAAACTGAAATAACACAAATGTCTATCACAGGAAAATGGAGAAACAAATTGTGGTAGAATTCTACAATGAATTATAAGACAGCAATAAAAGAATGAAATTGAGATGCATGAAGCAACATGGATTAATCTTAAAAATGAGATTGAGCAAAAGAAGCAGACCTAAAAAAGCTTGCATACTATAGGGTTTTATTTATGCACATTTTGGGAACAGGTGAAACCAATCTATGCTAATAGAAGTTAGTATAGTAGTTAATGCAGAAATAGGGAGATATTAATGGGAATAGCAAAAGGACAACTTTAGTGATGGTAGAAATACTTTATATCTTGATCTGGATACTGGCCATAGGTATGTACACATATATAAAAGAGACTTACACTTTAGATGTGTACATTTTACTATGTGTAAATTTCACCTTATCATAAAAAACTCATTGAATTTCAAAAATGCAGTATTTTTTATTTTTATTTTTTTAATTTTTTAATTGAAGTATAGTTGATTTACAATGTGTTAGTTTCAGGTATACAGCAAAGTGATTCAGTTATACATATACATACACACACACATATATGTATATAAAAGAATCTGAAAAAGAATATATATACTTCTTCAGATTCTTTTCCCTTATAGGTTATTAAAAAATATTGATTAGAGTTCCCTGTGCTCTACAGTAGGTCCTTGTTGGTTATCTATTTAATATATAGTAGTGTGTATATGTTAGACCCAAACTCCTGATTTATCCCTCCTCTACCCCTTATTTTTTAGATGGAACTTTTTTCATCTTGTCTGGTGGAGGCAGGGAGGAAGATCACAGATTCCCTAGGGAAAGTTCAGTCAGTTAGGTGTTGATGTGGCCAAAGGAAGGAAAAACTAAAGTGGTGAAAGTGGTTTTGGGGAAGGTCTAAAGGAGGGCCCAGCAAGATCTGCCAGCCCAACCCTGCTTTTCCTCACCTGCTCCCCAAGTCAGGATGAGAACTTGGACTATAGTCCAAAGACTCTCATTTCCATTACCAGCTGGGTCTTTTGGACCCATGCCCTTCAAACTGTTGCTCATAAACTTTCTCAGTTGCAAGATTACATTTTTACTGTCTACTGATATCAAAGCATACTCAAGGCTGCAGACCCATCAAAAAAGTTTCTAAAGGATGGCTTTGGATTTTAATAAACATTTATTTTTCAGTTCTTGCTCAAGCATATCCGTGACTCATGATAGAAAAGTGGCTCCTTTAGGTACTAACTAATCTCCACCCCCACATCAATAGTAAAGCAAAGAATAGATAATTACATCTTTAGAATCTTCCTTCAATTGCCAGAAATCAGTAAATGTATAGCAGCAGCTGTATCTAATGGAAACACCTGAGGCACAATGTCCTTGCCTTTGTTATTATTGTCTTTTTTTTTTTAATTCAACATAGCTTAATTTTGTTCAGCAAAATTGAAAACCATTTTTTGAAATTAAAAAAATCCTCTTTATATATTCTAACAAATGAAGGCAGCTTGAGCTCTTAATGTTGAAAATTGCTTAACTATTTGAAAATAGATCACTATTTTCCCAGTATTTACACTTCTGTGTGGTTAGTAATATTCCTTAGACTGGTGGGGGCTCTTAGCTCCTACTCAGCCTAGTTAAACCCAAGCAGGTAGACTGAGCATGACCACCATCCCAGGTGACTACATAAAAAACCCAAGAATCACTTTGGTTCTTTCTTTCCTTTATCCCTCACATCCAACTAATCATCAAGTCTAATCATGCCAATTTGTTAACACTGCACTCTGAGGGCAATCCTGTGGTCTTGATTTCTAATTTTTACCCCCTCTACCTACCTGAACTGTTGATTTTTAATAATGCACTTTCTTATCAAGATGAGGCAAGAACATGTCTGACATATTTGAGGAGCAATAAGCCAGCCCATGTCACTGAATCTCGGTGGGTGAGCAGGACATGTGCAGCTCATGAGCTCAGGGAGGAAGCCAGGGTTTTGATAAGGTAGAGAGCATTGCAGGCTGTGGTAAAAAAGTCTTTTGTTTTCCCTAGGAGTGATGGGAAAGTATAAGAGTTTAGTTTTAAGCAGATAAGTGAAATGATTTGAGTTGAATTTTAAAGAATCACTTTGCTATGTGAAAAATAAACCATGGTGAGAAAGAGGAAGCCCTGGCAGATAAGATTGTTCTGTTCCAGGGAGACATGATGGTGGCCCAGCCTCTGTTGACCGTAGTGAGGGTGTAAGACATTGTTAGTTTCAGGATGTTTGGGGTGGTGGTGTGGATAGGTAGAGTCGATTAGAGGTGCTCAAGGCTACCAGACATTTTTTTATCTGAGCTGTTGACTAAATATACCATTTCTGAGATAGAGATCACTGAGAGAGATACAGGTCAAGGTTTCAGTTTTGGATATTTAACTCTTATGTGCCCAATAAGTATCCTAGTGGAGATGTCAAATAAACAGTTATATACAGGTCTTGAGTTTAAGGGAGAGATTGGTGCTGAAGGCATACATTTGAAAGTTATCAATATATAGTTGTTGATGGGACTGGATGATACCATCAGCAAGTGAGTATAGGCAGAGGAGAGAGGAAGTCGAAGACTAAGCTTGGGGAACTCCAACTTTTAGAGCTCAGGAAGCAGAAGGGGAGTCAGGAAAAGAGACTGAGGGGTTGCAGGTAAGTCAGGAGAGTGTGGTGTGCTGGAACCAAGATGCAGAAAATGCTTACCGAAGGAGGAAGTGATCAACTAGTTAGTTCCACTGTGGCTGAAAGTTCTATTAAGATGGAGATGGAGATTGATCATTGGATTGAGCAACATGAAGACCATTGGTGGCCTTGAAAAGAGCAGTGTGTAATTGGAGTGTGTGCTATCATTTGTGGAATGCTCGCCACCACTTTCAACATGCCTGGCTCTATGTTCAGAAGCCACAGAATCAAATTATGCCAGTAATTTGGTCAGGTTGGCATACATAGAGGAAGCTGTGGCAAAGTACTGGATTGGCAATCAGGATACCTGAGTTCTAGTTCAACCTCTTCCCACTAATAAGCCGTGGGGCAGAGGCAAGGCATTCTGCCTCTCAAGGCCTCTGTTTCCTCACAAGTAAAATGAGGGGGCTGGAGAAGAGAGCATTTAAATGTGTTGTGCTAAGTCAAAAAGCAGGTGTGCTTTACGTTTTAAAAAAGAAGCTTAGTAACAAAAAACAAGTGTCCACTTGATTTATATTCAGTGGGGAGATGCATTTGAGAAGGGACCTCCAGGGTCCTCTCACCTGTGGTGATGCCCCCTCCACTCATCTGCCCGAGTTTATGATGCTCAGAGAATCCACTCTCCAGCTTCCCTCCCTCTCTCCTTCCTCACACATACACACACATCATGCTGGTCACCACTATACACAGGTCTCACCCAAAGAACTGAAAACTGAAAACATGGTTGAAGTAGAAATGTCACAGTGAATGTTAGAAACCAGAAAGATCTCCAGTGTTGTTGGGTTTTTAAAAAAATTTTATTGGAGTATAGCTGATTTACAATGTTGTGTTAGCTTCAGGTGTACAGCAAAGTGAAACAGTTATACATGTACATACATCCACTCTTTTTTAGATTCTTCTCCCATATAGGTTATTATAGACTACTGAGTTAGAGTTCCCTGTGCTCTACAGGTGCTTATTAGTTATCTATTATGTATATATAGTAGTCTGTATATATTTAACAGCACACACGAAAGCTGTGCACGTAACTCCTTTCCCTGCATGCAAGTACCATCAGAAGATATGAATATGAAATGATTGCTCAATTATTTTTGGTCTGCCATGAGGGAGGAATTAAAAGAATCCAGAAATCTCATTTATAAGTTACATCAAATAAGCATAATGTTCTTTTCTGGAACTTCAGGGAGACCCACTTTGATGACTTAGCTATTAATTTCCATTAAACTAAATGGAAAGTGGATAAATGAGTTGGTGTGGTTAAACCACAGGAGTCTGCATTTTTGGTGAACTGACCATTCCTGACTCCAACTGTGGATGAGCTGCTGGAGAGCATCTTCCCCTCCTTGCTGGGGAAGGAAAAGTGTGGTGTGAAGGTCATTCATTTGACTGGCTACCTTCTGTGTGCCAATTCTGTGTTAGGTGGCTTAAGCCGGTGTACTCATTTGATCCTGACTACTTTCTGAGGTCTTATTCCCATTTTTATAGATGAAGGCCAGAGTGAGAGAGATACCTTAGCTGTAGCTTTTTGGAGGTTTTGTTGCTAAGGGTAGTTTTACTTGATTGTACCTCAAACCATCTACTTCACAACTAACTCAAGGATTTCTCTTTGAGGAAAGTTGTACCTGTCCTCTCTCAGGCTCTTACAACGGTGTGCTGAAAAACCCTTCATTTATTCATCTTCGCATCTATTCATTTATCCATTTCCTCATTCACTCATTCAGTAAGTACTTGCTATGGGCTACAATGTTCTATTTTCTCTCCCATTAAAATTTCTATTTTTTTAATTCCACTACAATCTCAAGGAAAAGAATATTACCCTTTCCAACTATTCTTGTCAAAAGGTAGTTTAATTCTGCAAATGGGAGTGAGGCATGAATGCCTTTGTAAAAAGGGAAGCAAGCATTAACATCTAGAAGGATAAGGTGTGGCTTCTGTCCTTGGGGGAAAAAAAAAGCATCCTTCTATACATACTACTGTCTTCGCTGTCCTTAAGTCTTGTTTGGGGTGATTATTATTTTTTTTAGAATAATGTACCTTTTCATAGAATTGTATAAAACATCATACTAAATATTCTAATATATACCAGATGCTTCCTTGGATGAGTGACCTTAAAAACAATACATATTGCATCCATGCTATTAGAATGTGTTTGATGAATTTGGGTTTATACCTTTCAAGCTGGGAGCAATGGCACAATTGGTCCGTGCTGTGTCACCAGGAGTTTGCTAGTTTCTTGAGCATTGGATTATAAGAACCAAGCCCACTTCAATGGATGTTGTCTTAATTACATTCAGCAGTTTAGGGCATGATCCAGGTAGGTGTGTAGTAATTGTTTCAAAAGCATCAGTGAACTGATGCTTTCTCACCCTTGAAATTAATAGCATACTTTTACTTCAGGAAAGTGTGAGCCAGAGGAAAGTTAAGTGATTACCTCTGAAAGTTTTCACTTGGGGAAGTGGGTGGGTGCAGTGTATGGGCTGCTGACTGCAGACAGGAAATACTGGTGGGGATTGTTTAGATTCCAAGGTGCCAAATCATTTGCCACAGAATTACCAAATGTCCCCACTGGGTCCTGCATCTTTACCTAGAGGCCTATGCTGGGACATTCCTTTAAAGCAAACATATTCTGTGTTTTCATTGAACCAAAAAATAAAACCAAGCATGACCAGAATATTTCTAGAAATGCTCTAAGATAAGCTTAATTTAGATGAGGCAAGAAATGGTGATTCAAAGTATGGCTTAGTTGCCTCTGAGTTCATCATTTCACAAGAATAGAGGGCGGGAGACAGAGCATAGACAGATGCCATTCTGTCCCTGGAAGAGCAGTTACCTTCCATCCTCAAGATGGAAGCTACATCCGGACCATCTTGGGAGTTCCTATGACATTTCCCCAGAATTCAGATTGCTCTTTACTACATTAAGATAACAGCCCCATCAAAAACAAAAGTCAGCTCCCCTATTTCCTACAATACACAGACATCGTTTCAATGACTTCATTTCTCATGCAGTTGTGTTGATTGGGAGCTGTAGTCACTGTTCTCACAAGCATCTGTTTGTGAGTTTTTCTTTTATGGCACTTTCATCATAAAGCTTTCTTTATCATCCTGTTGCTGCTACTTGGGAATAAGGAATTCTTTTGGTTTAAAACTGATTTTGTGTTTCTTAAGCTTTTTGGAATACTTAAATTACATAAAAGTTGGAAAATCAACTTTTATGTAATTTTTGACAGGCTGAATAAACTCTATCCCTCTGTTTGTCCATTTATAAAAGAGAATTTTTGGTGAAAGAGCCCATGAAAGAAAGGGATCACAGGAAACTGCCTTTGCCTTTTTTTCCCTAGGCATTTGGAAAACTGAATTCTCTGTACTTGACAAATCTAATTTCTCCTTCCTTAAATATCTCTCCTGTAGCAAATGAGAGGTAGCATGGTGCAGAGGATAAGTGCAGAGCCTTGACCCAGATTGCTGGGATTTAATTCCAGTCCCACTTTTTGCTGGCTGCATGACCTTGGACATGTCAATTAACCTTTCCACGCTTCAGTTTATTCATCAGATATAGAGGATAATAATAGTAACTTCATAGGATTGCTGTAAAGATTATATAAAATTAATACATGTAAAGCACTTAGAACACTGCTTGGCACAGAACAGGCACTCTTAAGCATATTAGCCGTTATGTCCGTCATAACTTCCCAACCTCCATTCCGTCCAGGTCATCTCTCCAAGCCTTCCACCTGCTGAGTCATTAGCACCATTGCTCAAATCATCTCTCCATCATTTGACTTCATTACAACTTTGTTATTATCACTCTGTCTTCAACTTCAAAGCTCTTCAGCATCTAGGTGGACTCTACGTAAGAGATGTATCCCTTTGAAAAGAGGCAAAGCATGTTCATGAATCACTACATTATTTTAATGAAATAATCATAGAAGACTGAACCAAGAAGAGATTTGAGTAGAGATATAAGTGCAGTGAAACATATTCTACCTTTGAATTCACATCCACTTACTTTCAAAAGATTAATATTCACTTACCTATTCATTCTTCAAACTTCTTATGGGTATCTGATATGTAAGTAGTGGACTAATTTTAAATATTATTAAGAAATATGAGACAGTGTCCTATAAGTCATCTATCAGTTGGTGGCTGAGGGGTAAAAAGACTAGAAGATGATGAATCAGTTTAAGAAATGAGTAAAATGTTAGATAACGTTTGCCTTTGGCTCTCCAATCCTAGGACTTATCTGCTTTGCCTAAATTAAAAACAAAAAATACACTCTGTTTTTTTGTTTTTGTGGTACGTGGGCCCCTCACTGCAGTGGCCTCTCCCGTTGCGGAGCACAGACTCCAGACAGGCAGGCTCAGCGGCCATGGCTCACGGGCCCAGCCGCTCCGCGGCATGTGGGATCTTCCCAGACCGGGTCACGAACCCGTGTCCCCTGCATCGGCAGGCGGACTCTCAGGGAAGCCCAACACTGTTCTTTTGTTGTTTTGTTTTGTTGGTTACATTAGAGTTGCTAAATCCATTTTACATTGATTAATGCACTGAGAATAAGTAGCACTTAGACTTTTTGCAAAGTTAAAGTTAATTTATCTCCAGACTGGTTCAAGAAGTCACTTTCTAAAACTTAGCTCTGAGGTCTGAGTTTTCAGACTTAATTTTAGAAAGATTGCCACTGTTCAATAAAATCACAGGGTTCATTAAAGCATAATCTTCATATTAAAAACAAACAAATACCACAATGTATCGATGGGCTGGAGAATAGGGCCTTTTGAGGTCCTCAAATGGAATGCTGGAAGGATGCACTGTGGCAACTCGCAAAATCCACTTGAAGTTTTTGACTTTGAACTTCAAATTAAACTAGAATCTTTGGAGATTTGAATTTTTTTTATTCTTGGTAAAATTCTCCACCCTTATTCAAAGGAAAAAAGAAACCTTAATGTCCTCCATAAAAGCTTAAAAGAATCTGGAACTTCTAATAGCTCATATGAAACATCACAACAAATAGAATGTAAGTGAATAAGAAACAGATGTGTTACCCTCCTCTTGAAATATTAATATTTATGAATTTTAAAATTAGGAAAGTTGGGAGAGAAAAGAGCTGGTGAGAGATAACTTGATCATGACTGTGCTATATTATCTTGATATCAAAATATTCTTCTCCAGTTGAACATAAAAGAACAATTTCTAATGAATTCTGAAGTTTGAATTTGCTCCAGGATCCCTAGTGTTACAACACTTAACTTATTTATAAAAGCTTTTGTAATGCTTTCTAAGGATGTATTCCTAGAACAATAATTTTCTGTTTTCTTTCTAATTAACTACACATTCAGCATTGTTTGCCGTTAATCAGCCTAACTGTTGATACAGAATTACCTGACTGTACATGGGGACACAGCTACACAGGACTATGCATGCATAATTTTCAGCCACTGGATCCATAATATGAAGGAAAGATATTGTAATATTTTTATTTTTCCCTTGCTTTGCCAACTTTTTTTTTTTTTTTTTAATGCTGTGAGTATTTTGTGCAAGTTGAGCTCAGAATCTAGTTTTGTATTTCCAAGGCCACAGATGAAAAAAAGGAGCACTCGGTGTCTATCCCGTTGCTCACTGAGAGGTTACTTAGAGAACAGGGAGAGTTGATCTACTTTTCAGGTCTATTGTGCTTGCTCAAATTCAGATGAGTATAGAAAACAAATTACACTATTATGTTTGTGGTTTCTATGCTCTTATGCTGGATGAGATTAACTGCTACTATGTCATGAAGTTGTAGATCAACCGTAAATATACAAGAACTCAGAAGTATAGACACCCTGGTGGTGTAGACACTAAGCAAGGTCAACAGGCCCAAGAGGAACTTAGTTCTCATCAGGGTCTTCAACCCAGTTTCCCTGGCCTTTACCCTCATGCAGTCTCCCCTTCTCAGAAATTCAGGTTTGAATTAGAGCCTTTGTGTGATAACACACACGGTCTGAATCAGTCTGGACTAAAGGAGGATGTGAAGGGTAGCCAAATATGCACCCCCAAAATATGATTGTAGCAGTTCAAGATATGCCCCCCTAAAATACGCCACTTTGGCATGTTGATCATTTTGAGCTGTGGGAAAAACAACAAATGCAGGAACAGGCTTTTTCTGAACTCCCTTAACTGCCTAAAGACAATTCCTCCGATAAAACCTGAACTGTCATAAATCTCCCTGGGAGTTTCGTCAACCAGGGAAGATTGACTCTTGTCCCAGGAGAGGAGGC
Organism: Phocoena sinus; assembly: GCF_008692025.1. NCBI lineage: Eukaryota > Metazoa > Chordata > Mammalia > Artiodactyla > Phocoenidae > Phocoena > Phocoena sinus. Next base: position 128,477,037 of record NC_045765.1, on the reverse strand, counting down.
TAGAAGTGGACATTCACCCTGACAAACTTTGTCACAAACTGTCACATCTCCCATCTACCCTTCTAAGTGCCCATTCATCTTTTCTAAAAATCATTTACTCCCCTCTAAGAGACCTACATCCTCCCTCCATTTGCCCTATTAAGATGGTATTTATGTCTGGATTCTAAGCCACCTTGGGGAGTTACTCATTTTCCCCTGGGCATCTCCCATGTATACATGAGGTATATGTGTTAATGTACTTCTGTTTCTCTCATGTTAATCTGTCTTTTATTACAGGGCTCTCAGCTAAGAATTCAGAATGGTAGAGGGACAATTATTTTTCCTCCCCTATTAATCATGCCTGGAGGAATGTGGACCACACAGCGTAACATTCCATTACTGAGGCTCCACCCTAGAGAACAGCTCTCCATGTTCTCACTGCAGGCCTGTCCTCTCACTTTTAAATTCATTTTAAGGCCCATTATGTCTATGGACATGTGGTCTCTGAGCCTCCTTTCACTGCAAACAATTACCTCTGTGAGGAATCCTCTACTGTCTGGTTCTTCCAGTCTTTCCAAACCTTATATCCTTATGCCCCAAGTATCTGGATTTTGAAGTCTTCCCCTGAATTCATTGTCCCATGATACCACCCAAACTTCATTATCTCATTGTCCAATCATAAAGTTATCCACTGGAATAAAACTATTTACAGTATCAACTCAAGCATTCCCATCTTTTTTGCCCATCTTTCACTTAGCTGTGTTTTGATATATACTTTGCCTGCTACTGAAAGAGTAAAATATAGGTATCTTGCCTTCTAGATTGTTTTGTAAATTCAATCTATTATACTTAATCAAATTCTTCTGACTTAATATGTCTGTCACTTATAATCCCTCTCTTCATCTCTGCCATATTTCACCTGGCCTTAACTTTTTAATCTTATCAGTAGGTAGGGACTCTGTGGGGTTCTGAGTAACATTATTCAATGATACTTGGGCTACAAAATTTTATATTGGTCAAAGTGCAGGGGTAAAAGGGAGGAATCTTTTTGTCCTTTTGAGATGTTGGCCCCTTCCTTTTACATGGTGCACGGTTAGGCATATGTTTGTATTCACTAAGCATGTACTATGGACTGTCACACAGCCCTCCAAGCACTTCCAATCCAATTAGATTCTCAACCATTTCTTCCCCTGCCCTTTCCTTTTGGAAGATGGCACATTCTTCTTAGGCTTCTCAATTCCTGCTTGTTAATGCATGTTTGTATGTGTAGCAAAATTCTTTGAGATTTGTTTTTATTATACTATTCATCTGGTAGCAAGATTATGACAAGAAGACCTATAAACAGCTCAGCATCCAACCACTGGAGCCTTCTCATACCTGCCAAGAGGAACCAGATTGACTTAGATCCATTGGCAACATTGCCATCCCTTTCTACCATCTTTATCTCTACATCAACTCATTGTGCAACACATTTATATAGATTTTTAGCTCCTTTAAAAATGTGATAAAACTCCCAAGACCTTATCCTTAGAAAATTTACAGGTGCACAAATAGATATCACTTTGCATATAATTTCTAGGGGATTGCTAGAGGATGGGGGCAATGGATACCTGGTGAATAATTTCTCCTTTATAAAGTAAGCACATTTTGAGAGGCATGGATTCTACCGTCATCACCTCTAGCAGCACAGGGACCCAGCAGAAGGAGTGATGATGTGTGGTAAGGGTGGGGAGGTGTAAGAAGGGAACTTCAGATAGAAATTCTCAATCTGTTCTTCCCCCTTCCCCCCACCACCAGCAGGGTCAGTTGTTAAATTCACAGTCAAAGCTCCGGCTGGCATTTGGTTTCCCGGTAAAGCTCAAAGGATGCACTTGGCATTTGCTGAGGCTGGACAGCTTACCAGCCTCTGCTGGCCCGATCAATAGATCCATAACCGTGTGAGAAATGTGAATGCATTTCTGTAGAGGGTGCAGCTGTGGGCCTGGAAAATGTCCAGGGTCAACAATAAGAAAGGAAAAGAAAAAATGGTTAAAGAAGGAGGAGTCTGGCTTGATCTTCATACATGTTTATCAAATAACATTCCTTTCACTTTCAGGGAAAATTCTGGCCTGCAATTCTTTATTGATGAATCATTCTGACTGTAGGAGTTGATGTAATAGATAATGACTCTTTCCTAGGAAGTGCCCCAGAGATGTATTCTGAGTATATTCTTTAATTTTCTTAAAGAAATGCCAGTCTCTGCAATGGAAGTGGCCTTCCTTTTCGTTTAATTTCTGGAGAGATCAGTTATTGTAGGGCAAAAACATTTGTTTTTTATTGATTTATTCAACAAACATATTGACTATTTACTAGAGGTCAGGCCCTGAAGAATGCAACACAGCCCCTGCTCTATGGGAACTTGCAGTCTTGTGGGAGAGACACATATCACCTCTTGTCCTAGTAACTCTGAAATAAACTACCCATTCCACCAAGATAGTGTGTATGAAACCCAAGAGCCTAATCATCTCTCTCGTCACAACTACTAATAAATTCTTACTAAAGCCAACATAACATATGCTTCTGCTTCCAGTACTTTTATATATTTGAAACAACTTTTCCTTAAACTCAGAAAATTCCAAGGGTTTTGACAGTATAAAGAGTGTTTGCAATCTAAACTTTAAGATCTAGGTTACCCTGAGTGTATTGTATAACTAATGATCCCAGAGATCTATGAATTTGAGTAACATCTCAAAGAATTGCCTACCTTCTACGCAAGCAATCTCCCATGCTGAACAGCCTGGGCCTTCTTTACTAACTACTGTCTGGACAGGAGGCTGCCATGGAAGGTCTTTTGTGGACCTGGATCTTAAATGTCATTAGTCATTAGAGAAATGCAAATTAAAACCACCATGAGATATCACCACATACCTTTTAGAAGGCTAAAACATAACATAGTGACAACATTAATGCTGACAATGGTGTGGAGAAAGTGGATCACTCATACATTTTCAGTGGGAATGTTAAGCCACTCTGGAAAAAAGAATGGTAGTTTCTTAAAAATCCAGACATGCACTTACTATAGGACCTAGCATTCCTGAGCATTTATCTCAGAGAAATGATGATATACGCTCACACAACAACCTATACACAAATGCTCTTAGCAGCAAATGTCTATGTGTAATAGCCGAAACCTGGTAACAGCCCACAGGCCCTTCAGTGGGTGAATGGTCAATCTGAGGTCTGTCCATACCCTGGAATACTACTCAGCGATAAAAAGAAACAAACTATTGATCAATACAACAACCTTGATCAAATTCCATGGTCAATCTCTTTATGCTAAGTTAAACAAAACCAAAAACCAATCCCGAAATACCTATATTGTATAATTCCATTTATATAATAATCTTGAAAGATGAAATTATAGAAATGGAGAACAATTAGTGGTTGCTAGAGTTTAAGGAGGGGTGAGGGTGTAGGTATTAAGTGGCGAGGTGAGTGGTCCTTGTGGTGATGGAAGTGCTCTGTATCTTGACTCTAATAGTGTCAGCATCCAGATGGTGATATTGTAGTACAGTTTTATAAGGTTTACCACTGGGGGAAACTGGGTAAAGGGTACACACAGCCTCTCTGAATGATTTCTTACAAGTGTACGTGAATCTATAGTTATCTCAAAATTAAAAGATTAATTAAAAAACTTGTGGCTTCCAGTTCTACGTATGGAAATGGTATAGAGTGTTTCTTCTATGCATTTGGATCTAACTTATGAAAAGTCAAGAGTTTAAAATATAACTATTGACAACAAAAATACCTCCTATATGTGGTAATTTACACTAATTAGTCCCTATTTACAAATACCTATCATAGAATTATTCATTCCACACCAAAGATGAATGAGCACTGACCTCATCCTTCCTCCTCCTATAAAGTGAAAATTCCCTTTTCCTTGTGGGATGGGGACAGTCCCAAGCACCAGTGACAATCAGCCTTTCTCCCACAAGTCTTCTTTAAACACTTGGCTGTGCTGTCTTTTTGTCCTTGAAAAGAATGTCCTCTCCAGGCAGAGAAGTTGCCAAAAGGTATCTTTCTGGGCAAACCATTTTGACAAAAGGCTTCCCTTCCTTCAGACTGACCTCAGTCCTGAGCTAAGATATTGGTTCTGGCAAGCAGATTTCAGCACCCATTTGTCCCCCTTGGCAGTCATCCTAGTATGGGTCAATCTGCGCAATCCCACGTGGCAGCGCTGAATCCTACCCACAGGCCCAGGACCTTTCTCCTGCTGCCAGCAGAGGGAGGAAGAGCACCTGGGCCCTCCTGGGGAAACAGGCCTCTTAGGCTCTCTTTCCTGTGGCAATGTTTCCCACCCGCGTGTCAGCTTCCTCCGTTTCCTGGGTTTCCATGGTGGAGGTTAGGAAAGAGGTGAGAGAGGAAAACTAGCATTTATTCAACCCCTTCTATCTATGTACCTGTAGTTTTTCACGACTTGACAAACATTATGTTGCATTTTATAATGCTTTCTTAACAGATGAGACTTGAGGCTCAGAGAAGTGAGATTCATTTGTTAAGGCCACGAACTAAAGAGAGCTTAGCCTTGACCTTGATGGGGTGAGGGCCAAAGAGTGTAAGACTACAGTAATCGACTGGAAGGCCCTGCTGGAGGGAGGAAACTTGGGACCAGCAGGAAATAGGGTGATTCAATCCCTGACTCCTTGGTTACAGTCTGGCCTCAAGCCTGAGCCAACAGATTCTGAGAACTTGAAAAAGGAATCTTGAGAGTCAAAGTAAGAAACGATAGGGTAGACCTGAAGAAAACACCTAATATAGCTGATGGACAAGAGATTAATGTTTGTGGTTGAGACATTTTTATCAGAGAAAGAATACTTCTGAGTTGGAGGCAAAATCAGGTACAATAAGGACATAAAACCTCAGCCTCTAGAGTCCTTGGAAGTGGCCAGTGTCCCAAACAGAATCTCTCCCATCCTCTAAAACATTAACTCAACCGTTTTGTCACTGATTTTATTTTTTAAAAATTTAGATTACCAGTGTTTCAGAGATTTTAGATTCTGGAGATGTTTAAGTCTTTATTATATTTAAAAGAAATATATATTCTCCAGCATTGCTTTCCCTCATTCACAATTACTTACATCATGAGTTAAATGAGCTTTGGTGGATGCCTGGGAATCTAGCCAGCATTTGTGAGGTTGCTTCTAAGATAACATGCATTCCCAGTTCCCAATACCCTAGTTACAATAAAGCTCTGTGAACACAATAAGTATTGTCAACTTGACTATTCAATGAACAATAGGGGAAAATACTAATAATTCAGTTTATTCTTCAAGTCTTGATTCTCCTTTCCTGAATTATAATTTTTCTCTTTTCAGTTTGATGTACACTCCTTAGGTTTCGTGTTGTGTTCTAGCACCTAGTAAAACTAGAAAGTATGAATATGAAACCTTTGGTTCAAATGGTGGGTGAAAAACTTTAGTTGCAAATGCGCCTATTGTTTGAACGGCCTTGGGAAAGTTTTCTGCCTTCTCTGGAGTAGTCTGCCTTGCACAGGCTCTTGCAGAAGCAAACCTTTAGCTTGTAGAAAGTCATTCATGTTGTGGAGTGATCCATCCATCTGTGACTAACCAGCAAAGGTGTTTTCAAAGTTTGCATTTGAATGAGCTGAAAGGTAAGGGCAGGCCTAATGTCTTAGCTGTCAATTCCTGGTTGGCCGAGCTCAGGGCACTCTGAAGTTTAAGTCCCTTTCTCTCCAACACCTTGACTGGGGCAAGCATGTCACCTGGCATAGGGACAGTTGCCGCCTCACAGTCCGTCTAGGAGCAGACATCAAAGTGTACATTCTAATGTGGAACTGAACCTACAAGTGAGTTAAGTTGCATTTGTTGACAATGTTCAGGAGTCAGGGCAGTTAGAATAATAGAGAACAAACATTCAAGAAGCACACTTTGGGGCTTCCCTGGTGGCGCGGTGGTTGGGAGTCCGCCTGCCGATGCAGGGGACGGGGGTTCATGCCCCGGTCTGGGAAGATCCCACATGCCGCAGAGCGGCTGGGCCCGTGAGCCATGGCCGCTGAGCCTGCGCATCCGGAGCCTGTGCTCTGCAACGGGAAACACCACAACAGTGAGAGGCCCACATACCACAAAAAAAAAAAAAAAAAAAAAAAAAGGAGAGTACCTGGGCCGTAGTAAACAGTCAGGACTCAAGGTTATAAGGATTCATGAGAACCCATCATGTCCAATGATCAGATCATCAATTTGCAAACCCAAGACTTGATTTTCCTGGTCCAAAACCCATCCAATTAAACTGGATAGTCTTGCACAAGTCACTTGAACTTGTTGGAGCTTCAGTTTTTCATCTCTAAAATGATAATAATGAAAACCAGTAATTCCATGTAACTGTATAAGTTATTGCTTATTCATATTTTGTACAACAGATATCTTTGGAAAATCTATTATGTTCCAGATACTGTTTTCAGCACTGAAGATTCAGTAGTGAACAACGTGCGAAACACCCTGTGCTGGAGCTTATTATATTCTTGGGAAAGAAAATCAATTAATTAATATTTATAAAGTGGTATAAACAAATATGAAGAAAAAGAAAGTAGGGAAAAGGGATAGAGAAGGCAGTGTGGAATAGGGTATATAAATAATAGGGTGGCCAGGAAGCCCTCACTGACAAGGTAATATTTTTTGCTGAATCCTGACAAAAATATAGATGCAAGCCAAGTGTATATCTTGGGGAATAACATGACACACAGAGGAAGTCGCAAGTGCAAAGGCACTGAGGAGGCTAGCATGGCAAGAGAAAGTTAGCGAGGAAGACAGTAGTTGGGGATGGTAACAGCCCAGACCATTAGGGCCTTACAGAGTGTAATGAGGATTTTGGACTTTATTCTGAGTGAGACGAAAAGCCATCGGAGGGTTTTGAGTTGAAGAGTGAAGCGTACTATGCTTTAAGGATTATTCTAGCTCACTGCTATATTACTGTACTATAGAAATATGATGAGTTACTTATGTAACTTTAGAGGTTTTACTAGTCACACTAAGAAGTAACAATTGCAGGTAAAATTATTTGAATAATTAACCTAGTATATCACAATATTATACTTTCAACGTGTAATAAGTATGAACTATCATCAGTGAGCTATTTTGCATTCTTTTTTCATACCAAGTCTTAGAAATCAGGCATGTATTTTCATGCATATCACAATTTGGACTACACACATTTCAAATGCTCAATAGCCATATATGGCTAGTGACTACCTTATTGGATACCACAGCTCTAGTTGCTGTGTTAAGAATTTACAGTAGTAGCCTCCTACATTGAAGATGGGAATGTAAAATGGTGCAGTCACTTTAGAAAGTTGCTCAACAGTTCATTAAAAGGTTAAACATAGAGTTACCATATGACCCAGAAATTCCGCTCCTAGGTACATACCTAAGAGAAGTGAAAACATATTTCCACGCAAAAACTTGCACGTGAATGTTTCTAGCAGCGTTATTCACAATAGCTGAAAAGTGGAAACAGCCAAACGCCCATCAATCAAAGAATGCATAAGTAAAATATGGTATATCCATACGATGGACTATTAGCCAGTAAAAGGAATGAAGGATTGATTCCTGCTACAACCTGGATGAATGCTGAAAATTTTAAGTGAAAGAAGCCAGACATACAAGGCACATGTGGTATGAATCCATTTATATGAAATGAACAGAGCAGGCAGACTCATAGGGACAGAAAGTAGATTAGTGGTTGCTGTGGGCTGGTGGTTGGGTGGAGTATGGGAAGTGACAGGTAGGAGGTTTCTTTTTGGAGTGATGAAAATGTTCTGGAATCAGATAGTGGTTATTCTTGCAAAACTTTGAGAATATGCTCAAAGCCACTGAATTTCACACTTTAAAAGGATGAATTGTATGATATGTGAATTATATCACAATTGAAAAATAGATGTTAAGGTAAGGGGGCAGGAGTGAAGCATGGAGGTCAGTTAGGGACTATTGCAATAGTGCTGGGAAGAGATAAAGATGGCTTGGACCAGAGTGGCAGCAGCACAGGTTGTGAGACACGGCAGGATTCTGAGCATATTTTGAAAAGTAGAGCCAGGTAATTTTCTGATGGACTTTGGTCTGAGTGTCTGGAAAGATGGAATTTCCATTACCAATATGGGGTATGATGTTGGAGAAAAAAAATATGGTGGTTAGAAACAGAAGTTTGCTTTTGGACATAAGTTTGAGATGCTCATTAGACATTTAAACCGGGAGATCCAGTAAGCAGCTGGCTGTACATATGAGGAATCAGGGGAGATGAGTACTGGAAAAAGACATGTGGGCATCAATCCTATATGAATGGTAAGTAAGGTCATGAGATTGGATGAAATCACCTAGCAGAAAAGAAGTGTGAAGCCTGAGTCTTGATTTACTCCCATATTTGGTGGTCAGGAAAATGAGGAAGAAGCAGCAAAAGTGACAGAGAAACAGTGACCAATGAGGTACAAGAAAAATCAAGAATGAATGATATCCTGAAAGCCACATAAGGAAAGTGTTTCAAGGACTGAATGGTCCACAGTGTCACATGCTGTTGATAGGTCAAGTAAGATGAGGACTGAGAAATGACCACTGGATCCATCAACATGGAGGTCATTGGTAGCCTTGGTGTGGTCAGGGTGAAAGGAGACTGTATTGGGTCAAGAGAGAATGGATTATCGCAAATGGAAATAGATTAAAGGGCAATAGGGTCACATTATTGTTTTAAGGTGGAAGTAATGAGTCTATCTTTATGCTGATGTAGACAATCCAGAGGGAATATTGCTGGAGTGTAATTGAAGCAATAGGTATGAAAATACTTCAAATACTTAGAAAAAGTATTTTAAAATAAAAACAGGGCTTCCCTGGTGGCGCAGTGGTTGAGAGTCTGCCTGCCGATGCAGGGGACACGGGTTCATGCCCCGGTCCGGGAGGATCCCACATGCCGCGGAGCGGCTGGGCCCGTGAGCCATGGCCGCTGAGCCTGCGCGTCCGGAGCCTGTGCTCTGCAGCGGGAGAGGCCACAACAGTGAGAGACCCGCGTACTGCAAAAAAAACAAAAAAACACAAAAAACTGCAAATGTATATTATGTCCTTTGGAAGGATCTCCTCTTGATTCTGTTTTAGAGGAGATAGTCGTAGAATGGGCAGACTCACTTGGGTCTCTCATGTACTATTTTATTTCCTCTAAACTTTATAAACTCACTGGGAGTGTGCTCAAAGCAAAGTAATAAGAAACAATTTAGCCCTCTAAGAAAGCAAGTGGATAGCGCCATATTGCATGAGGCCGAGGGGGCATGAGGCCCCCTCCACCTGCCTAAGAGAAAGGAAACCAAGAGGCAGTAGACGCCCCAGACAGAAAATGGAAGCAGTGCAGTGTGCATTTGGTATACCGGTTCTCAAGATACAGATCAAAGGGCTTTCTGCCAGTGAACTCAGCTGCAACCTGAGGGCAGCTCCAAGGTTGTACAGGAGATATTTTTCTCAAGGCCTAAGCATCAGACTATTCCTGAAGATGCTGGAAACTGTTTATGCATCAAACATTTCCCGAATGATTACAAAATTGCACGCCCTTTCCAAGACTCACAATAAATCAATGGCTTAGGTCAGGAAACGGCTGTAAAGTCTCTTGGGTCACTTCTTTCCATTTTTCTCTCTCACTCTGTTTGTGCAGTTGGATTGAGTCAGTCTTTGATTTCAGATGAAGGAACTGCACTCTTGAGCTCAAATAACAGTCAGCTACTTCCACGCAAAGCCCTGAGAATCTTCAAGGTCCCTCTGAGACTTTCCAGCGATCCCCACACCTCTGTCACTATTTCCCAAGGGACTTCAATTCTGTAGGCTCAATCACCACCTTCTGTGATGAAATAGAGTTCATGCTCTGGAAGGAATGGCTTCCTGTATGAGGGGGCACTGACCCTTGCTGTCCTCCTTTTGTCTTTAAATATCCATTTTCCCCTTAGAGATGTGGTTTTAGGGGGAGTGGTAATTGATTCTTCTTTAGCAACCTGTTCTAGCTATGGATATCATTTTCCTTAACATTCCTTAGTAGAGCCATGACTAGGTTGAATGTCCAAACACATTCTACTAAATACCAGGGCATAACCGAAAGGAAGTGAACTGAAATAAACCAAAGGATAGAAACCCAAAGAATCTGTGTTAGGAAACAGCGTTTTTAAAACTTTCAACCTGAGGTTCATTAAGTGATTGATGCCTCCCGATTTAACCCCCAGGCTGATCACAAGTAAACAAGGATGTCTTCAACATTTTGCTACATATAAGGATTTTGAAATCCAGACCTATGAGATCAAGATCTGGAAAGCTGCAGGAGTTCCCCCCCTCCACCTGCCTAAGAGCTACTCTTTGGAAACCACATATGTACCACTGCCAGGACCGGGTTAGTTTCATATTTTCAAAAATGTCTACACCTGGGAAAAAAAGAATTTATAAATAAGATAAACTTCCAGGTGCCTATTCGAAATTCTCATGCCAGCTCTGTGAAAATCGAAACTTTCTTCTCCAATTACCACCTTGCCACCACTGCCCACACCTCCCGCAAAAAAATTAGAACAAGTCAGGCAGTGAAAGGTCTCAAAGAGTCATCACTGACCAGGTGGCTTGTGGATTCCTATTGGCCCACCATCCATGCCCTGGTAGTTACCTCATATTCAGAAAGAGGTGCCTGTCTTCTTTCCCTGGGGAATGGAATGGGAGTTTTGGGTGGCAACCGTAATGGATAAGAGGGAAACTAGCTTGGAATTGGACTTGTGACTTTTGTCTGCAAACACTGCAAAAGAATAATGACCCTATTCTGCATTACTAAATTAATTTTTTCTCTGACCCTAGCACAAGTTGTAACCCCTCCCTGAGTGTAGACAACCATGCCTTGAGGCTTCAGGGTATCTGCAGATATTTGGGGAAAGAGATAGAAACAGTGAACTGGGGGTACTCTTCGGGTTCCAGCAGATGTAGCAGTACCCACAGGGGACGTGTAATATCCAGAAGACATGGTGATTTGCAAGGAGATAGCTACAGCAGAAGAAAGACATGTTTCTTTCTACACATAGCAGAACCAAAAGTCAACTAGACTTATTCATGAGCCCATATGGACCATCCCTGGTCCCAGAACTACTCTGAGAAAAATGTTTATAGGAAAATAGAGATAAACAGCATGCAAAGACAGAAACCAGAAAAACACTGGTCATGCTCAGAAATCTCTCTTAGCCTACAATGGATTTGAGGAAGCAGAGAGACCAATTAGGAGGTTGAGGTAGTAATCAATGCGAGCGATTAGGTCAGCCTCAATTAGGGAAATTATAGAGGGATTCAGTTAATGGGATATTTTTAAACAATACTATTGAGTTAGAATTGCCAGAAGTTGGTGATTGATTTGATATGGGGTGTGACTGATCAGACACGCTGGGGGAAAACACCACTTCCAGGGTGATTTCTAAGGTCCCAGCTGGGAGGTCACAGGTGAGCAATGCCTTCCTCCCACGTTCAGCATCCTTGCAAGCTGCATGCACTCTCCATAGATTCTGAAATGGCCTTCTCTGTATCCTTACAATTCCCAGAGGGGGCCTGCTTTGCTTCCATAAGAAGAGGAACTTTGCCCTAGGGATGGCATAGCTTGTTCTTTCAGGCAGAACTTAAGAAGCCTGTGGAGCTTCTAGTCCAGTCTGAACCTATAAAGCCATTCCATTTCCATGGCTTTTGTCTTTTCTAGTTCAGCAACTAGAAACCTGAATTAAAAAAAAAAAAAAAGGGCTTCCCTGGTGGCGCAGTGGTTGAGAGTCCGCCTGCCGTTGCAGGGGACATGGGTTCGTGCCCCGGTCTGGGAAGATCCCACATGCCGCGGAGCGGCTGGGCCCATGAGCCATGGCCGCTGAGCCTGCGCATCCGGAGCCTGTGCTCCGCAACGGGAGAGGCCACAACAGTGAGAGGCCCGCGTATCGCAAAAAAAAAAAAAAACTAAATTCTAAAATACCTTGAGACCCAGGACCAGAGAATCCTCCTTGCCAATATTGGAGTCCTGCTCTGGTTACCCAATTCCAATCTCCCTAAGTCAACCATCTGCATTCCTGGATGTTTACTATTTTCTGCCAATAGAGTCCCCACCTTGCTCTTCTACCCTTCCTCTGAGAGGTCTTCTGTGACCATTGCTGGCTCTTGCTGTTGCTAATCAACTGTATAACATTGTTTAATTTTGTCAGTCTCCTGATGCCATGACATCTGTCTCTCAGTTTTTCAGCCAATGATCTGCTATTGGTGTCTCTTCAAGTATCTTCTCACCATAAGGCTTTCTGATGTCTTAGTGGGTCCTTCCCTCTCCAAGCTGATATGATCAACCATCCAGTCTGATACCTTAGTAGGTCCTCAGGAGCTCTCCCAAAGAATTGGCCATCTGAGCTTCTTCAATTTCTATGTGGGACATAGCATCCTATATCCATATTTTCAGAGATTCAGATTCCTTTTTAAAAAATATTAGCTAAGCAGAATAAGTGAAACTTGAGATTTGGAAATTATATTAAATATTGATCATGGAGAATTCAGCCATTTTCATTTGTAGCAAGATTTAATAAATGACTTTTAAGACATTTGGGAAAAATATTTAAATCTCAAGATATGACAAACTTTCATAATGTGTCATCCCCTGACTCTTTAAGGAACTGAATAAGGAATAAGTACATTAGAAATAGATCGGAGGTTCTTAACTTTGGCTGCAAAATGCAGTCACCTTAAAAACATACTGATGCCTGGCTCCTGCCATCAGAGTTTCTGATTAATTTCTCTGGGGATATCTAGGCATTGGAATTTTTAAAAGCTCCCCAGATGATCCTGGTGTGCAGTCAAGTTCAAGAATCATTTAATTAGATTAATGACACTTAATGGTAATTTTAAAAACATTAAATATTGTATACGTGAGTTTGAGAAATACAGAAGAACAAAAGAAAATTTCATACACCACTCAAGATAACCACTTTTAATTTTTTGTTTTATCCCACACACAGGCACTCAGGTACCTATATGGTATCTGAGGTTTTAAATAATAACTAATAATGTTAAATTACATAAAAGTAATAAAGTGCAAGCTCAGCTCATTGCTAAGCAGGGGGAATATTAGGCAAAATTTTAATGGAAATTAAAACATACTATGTAAAATAACTTCTGATTTATTAGCTTGTTTGATAATTTCTACAACCTTTTGCACTGAATATTATTATCTCCACTTACAAAAGGGGTACATGCATTCAAAGAGGTTGGTTTACTGATACAGAGTGAGCGGTGGAGCCGTCTTTCAGACAGTGGACATTCCCCCGCACTCTGTCAGGTCTGTGTAGGAGGGGAGCACATGGATGGAGTTACCCTGGTGCAGAGTTAACCGTCTACTTTTTTGAAGGCGCAGAAACTTGATTGTTACTCTGCTTGACGCTGTTTAAACTCAGATGAGCTGACTTGTGCTAATCATATTCACAAGATATCAATGTGTAAAAATGTCGATGCATTATTTAAAAACTGTTAAATAGACCAAGGCATTTGTGTTGGCTTTTTCTCCCTTGTAAAGCGTCAAAACAGGTCGCCAAATTATTATCAAACGTTCGCTTAGAAAACTAGATTATTTAGCTGAGACTGCCATTAAGCCACAGAAAACTGGATGCATATGTCTCCACAATAGGGAGACAACCACCATGAAATCATGGGTGTCAAGATATTCTCTCTCTGAACAGTGTGGGATCACGAATTCCTGTGCTTTGATTTTCTCTCCTATTGTCTCCGTACAGAGGGCCTGCCTCACAGTTTGCTTCTCAATCATGTGAACAAGTATGTTAATTTCTCATCCTTGTTTAGGCAATGGCTCCTTTCACGTCTCAAGTCTTGGTTAGGTTTCTGGGACCTACTGCTCTTCCTGCTTTGTCTAATGGGACACCCTATTCCTTGAATTAGTTGCTCAAATTGTGTCACATGTAATATCATCATCACAGTCATTTTGAGGTGCTTGTTAAAAAATGTAGAGTCACAAGATGCACACCAGAAATTCTAAATTAGAATCTCTGACTTGGGGCCTCAAAACCTAGGTTTTAAGGAAATGTCTAGGTGATAGGCATGCAAACTATAAGATGACTTCTGCAGAAGGCTCGTCTTATTTATCATATTTGGTTGTACGGGTTTGACCCTGAGGAAATTACCTTATTTTCATGATCTAGGGTCACTTTTAAAGTGGCATCTATATACTGAATGTAGTAATAAGTTAGCTCAAGTTAAAACGTAAGAGGTGTTATAAAATCTAGCAACTCAATTCAAGCAATGGACAGAATTAATCCAAGTTCAAGTAATTCTTAAAAAATCATTTTATAATAAAATGAAACAGAATATTATAATGCTTTACTGAATTTTGAAAATAAAGCCCAAAGAAAAGAGAAATAAAAATAAAGATTGGACTATATCTATAGCATCAACAATAGGAGATAAGAAGTCATCTAGGGGTTTTGGTGGGTTTAACATCTGGTTTGTGTCATAGCATGCTTGATTTGATTATCTCTGATATTTAATACTGCTGCAAAAACATGAAGGATCGAAAAATGATCATCTCTGAGGCCCCGCAAAGACAAAGGGAGAAAAAGCTTTATTCAAGGAAAGGGGATCAAGAGAAAAGAGACAGTCTTCTTCATGGTATGTCTAGGGCTATTTAAATGTCCTGAGATAAATGACAAAATGATAAAAGTGACTTTTCTGAGTCATAGGCTTTAATTTACTTAGTCCCTAAAATCCTACCTTGGAAGATGATTATGGGAACGGAGGGTGACCATCTTGAGAAACCAGCAAATATCAAGAGGTATTTATTAACTTGGCTAAGAAAGACTTGAGTATTTGATTAAACTTAGCCTGGAATGACTTGAAAGGTGGGCAGCTCTATGCCACTTCCCTGGAGAACAGTGCAGGGAGAGAAGCCTTTATGTTACAGCAGAGCCTTGCGCTAGCTCAGCAGAAAGGCTTCCAGTCTGAAAGGGTAGTGAGAGGTTGCTAGGAAGGAAACATTTCTCTGTATCTCTCTAGAGATCTTTAGAAATGGATCTGAAGCCCTGTAAGAATGAACAAGTCATTGTTTACTTTTGTGTTTTTCTCTCCTGCCTCATTCCCAGATGGTAGAGGTAGGAATGCCTTACGTCTCCCTCAGAGTCCAGTTGCTTCTTTATTCTCTTCAGTCTTCCAGACTGGTATGAGATTTCTCCTTGAGCAAGCCAGAGCACCGTCACCACCTAGTGTGTTTCCACCAATTGTGGTAGATTCGTTATTTTAAAATAAATTAGCATAGAAAAATAGACTCAAGTTTATTGGAAAGTAGGAGAATTTTATTTTTTTAACTCCTGTCTTAAGGAAAAACCCAAACGAACTTTTTGCCCAACCCAATATAACATGTCAGGTACTCATGGGAGCTCTGAGTTGTTAAGATAGACTAAAGTCTGATAAACTCTGGTGAGAAATATATCTAGAACATTTTTTTAAAGCATAGCAGAATAAAGGCTGAGTGGCTGCCTGTATTCTCTCTTATATATCAGTAGCTCAACTTTGCATTACAACCTAAATTACTTGGGTCTTGGAGTATCTTAGCAGGTTCTCAAGGGATTCTTAGAAAATATTTATGCTGCAGTCCGCTGCACAGCTTCATACAGGGGTGGGGGAAGTTTCTGTGATGAGGTGGGATGGTTAAGATCTAGAATAATTCCTTAACTCCAAAATAGGTAATAGCATCTTCACTCATGGTGAAATCTCCTGTTCCCAGGTGGACAAATCAACCACCAGGTCTGCAAGTTGGATGCTGCCCAGCAGCCCGCCTACCCTCCACTCTCTCTCTAGATGACCAGGAGTCTCAAGTGGATTGGGGACCCAGTATTGGGGAATGCAAAGGGAAACAGTGTAAAGTTTACCGAGTAACTTCTACACTGTCACTTTCACTGCTGCACAAGAGCCTCTCTAGAATTTTAAAATCAATTCCACATATTTTAGGTCATTTTAGAGCTGAAGATTGCTAATTCTTCGAGTTATAGGACTATATCAGGAGTCACTGCACCAGACCTAAGACCAGGTGCCTGGGGACACAAACAGAGGAGCTAATTGCTCTCTTCAGGATACCAGGGAGCACCAAGGCCCCACCTCATTCAAATGTCTCTCCAACTTCTCTGGCCTACGTTAACATCTTCAGATGAACCCCAAGACTGCTCCCAAATTTCGGGATGTGTATATGACTGTGGAACGTTACAGAAAGCCAAATGGTAGCGTGGTTCTTATAGGTTATGTAAAGTAAGGAGATCCTTAGTTTAGCTTTGGAAATAAACGCCAAGCCCAGAAGAAGTCAGAGTTGGCTTAGTAACAACAATGACCTTAGCAATTTCATCATTTTCATTTTTATCAATTTCTGTTTTGTTGGAGCAAGAAACTCTAGTTGGTCCATTTTGATCATTGATCTATCAGTTTAATCCAATCCTAGGTCTGTTTAGTCAGATAATCAGTTGATATTGATTTAAATGAAATGACAGGTGGTTTTGAGGATTCAGGATATTGCCTGTGAGGTTATTTCCTCTGCATGTGAGTAATGTATGTGTGTCTGTTCTATACCCACCAGTGTGGCCCAGGACAGAGACAGAGACTGTAATAGAAAGAATATGGCTCTGTGTAAATATAGGCAGGGCCAGTGCAAACACAGCAACTCAATTACAATCCTATGTGACGTAAACCCTTTTTTGTAAAAGTTCAAACATCAGTAGAATTATTTTCAAATGAAAATATTGACTCTTATTTAAACAACCATATAGATACTTTTAATTTCCTGCCCATATTCCTAAGACTATCTATTCAAAACAATATTAAAAGCATTGCTTTGAATTATATCATGCTTTCAAACATTTCTTGTGTTTGGCAGGTAAGCGTAGATTCAGCTATATCTGTAACGAGGACATATTAGCATCCCTGCTGTCATCAGAAACTGTGTAAAAAATAAGTTGTCAGCATTTTGTACTGTTTAGGACATTATAGTGCTTAGTTAGTGGTTTAACTTCAAATAAATTTAAAAGCAATACATAGTGGATATCTTTGCAAAGAGGGATGGAAATGCAGCCAGAGAGAGGCAGAGGGAAGCAAGTAGCATAGTAATGTCTTATTCCTTGTCTGAATGTTGGATACACGGTAATTCATTATATTACCTTAAATCACACTGTATATCTGAAATAGTTAATGGCAATTCTTTAAGTACTTCACAGCCTGTAAAGGCTTCATGCCCTTCTGCATAGATAAGAAAGAGTCTGAAATATATTTGTACCCATTTTTAAAGTGATTGTTTATCAGATCCTTAGTTTCCTCTACCTGTCCGCTCTTTCCCAAAAGGAGACCTACCTACATTTTGAGAGTTTCTGTACCTTACTGAGCCCTAGAGAGCAGGACTGAAATCGTTTATTTTGGGTTTTTTTTTTCTTTTTTTCCACTTAAAAGGTTTTTTATTTTTTAACGTATAGCTTCCATGGAAATACTCTCAGAGTATTTATTTCAGAAAATTTTCATGGATTTTATAAAATTGCAGTAGGCCATTCAGAATAAAAGGGAAGCCAATTTTAAAAAGCCTCACTTTTTTTTTTTTTAATTTTTCGATACGCGGGCCTCTCACTGTTGTGGCCTCTCCTGTTGCGGAGCACAGGCTCCGGACATGCAGGCCCAGCGGCCATGTCTCATGGGCCCAGCCGCTCCGCAGCACGTGGGATCCTCCCGGACCGGGGCACGAACCCGGTCCCCTGAATCGGCAGGCGGACCCTCAACCACTACGCCACCAGGGAAGCCCAAAAAACCTCACATTTTTAATGTGACACTGAAGATGCTCTGTGATCTCTTAGTTGCCACAGCAAACTCTCTTTACCTATATCCACATGGCAACATATTGTATTCACATCTACAAATCAGCAAATTCCTAATGCTCTCCTCATCATCTTCCTTCCTGTTACCGCCTCAGACCTTCTCATCCAACTGCCGAACATTAGATTTTTGTTCTCACCTTCCCCACACATCTTACAAAACATTGGTCGCCAACCGGTCATCACTACACTTGACCCACCTTCTCTCACTGACATCCGTGAGGATTAATTAAGCCTGAGGAGTGTCAAGGAAGTGGGAGGGAAAGGTATTCGGATAATACTTTAATTTGCATTCCTTTTTAATAGAGGAAAGTTTATCAAGCATTTAGCCCATTACACATATCAATTTGCTCTTTATATAAGTGTCCCGGGAGCAAGATGGTATCCGCTCAGAGGTCGGTCCTTTCATTTCAGGAGTAACCTCCACTTCTGAAGTCATAGGCCCCAAGAACAATGACCAAGGTCACCGTCCACAGCCTGGCTGTGCTTTTGTTTGAGAAGAGATAGCCCTTCAATGCTGAGAAACCCAGCTTCCAGGAACTCCAGGCCTCAGCCCAGGCACTGTCTTTCACGTAGCCCTGCAGAGAACAATTGTGTGAAGCACAGTGACCTCAGAAGCCCAAAGCCTTGCAGTCTATTTATGAATGCAGTGGGCTCTGAAAACGGGATCAGGATGAGGAAGCCCTATCAGAGCCCTATTTAGCTCCCACTCTGCCTGTGTGAGCATCCTATGAGAAAACAAGTATAAGTATAGCAACAACCTATGCACAGGTAGAAGACCAGTTGCATTTGTACTTCTGAGAGCAAAAACGAGAGCTCCCCAGAGAAGTTTTAGCCAGATGAGTAGAATTCTGTGGGCATTCGTCACTGAGTTAGATTATCAGGTTGTCTTTTATGACCTCTTACATGAGGAAGGTGAAAATCTAGCCGATGAATTCTCAGTGGATGTAAGTAAACACATCACATTGAATATGAGGATAAATAATATCATTCGTCTTTGAAATACGTTGGTCTCTTATTTCCAGGGTAATCTAAATAGATTAAAATGACCTCTTTCCTAGCAGTTCATCCATTTTGGTTTAAGGCACCTTATCATCTTCTCTGTGGGAATTAGGCCTGGTCTGAAAATGCCCTCAGCAGGCTTTGTATAACTGACCTGCTGTGACATATCCATGTTAGTAATAATAACATAATAATAACACAGGAGGGTCATCCCTCCATCTTGCCCATGTCAGTCACCAGGCGGAAAGAGAATAAGGGCCCCTTGCATAATGCAGCAGCTAACGCAGAAGGGTGCAGGACCCCAGGTTCCCTGGCTTGAAGCCTGCTGCAGTTTTTGCCCTTCTTCATGGACTATGTATTTCCCTCTACAAAGGGCTCCATGCTGCTTAAGATTTAGCCTTCCTTTCATGAAGTGTCACATGCTTAGATTGAGGCAGATGAAATTTAATTAAAATGTCATAAAACACACGTATCATCCACTTTAACTGGCATTTCAGTGGGGAGACCATGGCATTTAGTAGCAGTTGCAGGTCGTGGTAACAGGCAAGGTGAAGGTGGGGAGAAGGCTGGGAGTGTAAAACACTGCAACTCTACTGAGAAGTGACACAGCAGCATGAAGCGGGAGCCCCAAAGGAAGTCACCATGTTGAACCGATAATTCTTTTGGTTCAAATCAAATAAATAAATAATCAATAAAAGACCCAAAACTTTAAGCACAAAAATTGTTCATTGTAGGACTTCCCTGGCGGCGCAGTGGTTGAGAGTCTGCCTGCTGATGCAGGGGACACGTGTTCGCGCCCCGGTCCGGGAAGATCCCACGTGCCGCGGAGTGGCTGGGCCCGTGAGCCATGGCCGCTGAGCCTGCGCGTCCGGAGCCTGTGCTCCGCAACGGGAGAGGCCACAACAGTGAGAGGCCCGCGTACTGCAAAAAGAAAAAAAAAAAAAAAAAAGTTCATTGTAACCTGTAATGACCAATCTGGCAGTCCCTAAAGAACAGAAAACAAAATCATGAATATGCATATCAGGGGTATCTCAGTCTAGCCATTGGTATAATCACTCAAGCATATGTTAATTTTAAGAATTACATATGGATGTACTTTTAAATATCTGTATAGGTATATCATATATATGTTTAAATATATATATTTCAGTTTGAAAATGTGAGTCACATGCTAGCTATTGAAAGACATTTGCAAAGATAGTACAAATAATCTTGATGCAATTCTCTGGAAAGATTTTAAGACTTGCTTTGAACTCTTCTGTATTCAAATAAAACAAAGCTCTATTCCATCTTCATGTCGTCTGGAAAGGATATAGGATAAGCTTTACAAGACATCATATATATATACATATATATATATATACATAATTTTATTTTTTTTAATGTATTTTCCACCCAGTACTAGTAGGAGGATCAGCTACTTACCCTTTGTAACTATAGGCTGGTGACAGTTTCTCTCCAGAGTCATAAGTTTATACACAATGAGAATAAATAGGCCTTGCCCTTTTCCTTCTCAGTCTTTACCTACAGATATGGAGTCCATATCCCAGACAATGGAACCATGTGTGAAACAGTATAGTTCATAGTACAACAATAGCTCTTTAAAAACAAAGCTTTGCAAGTGGCATGGAGGAAATGACATCACTTTTAGACTGAACAAGGGTCTTAATATTTCATAGGTCATAGGAATATAAGTTGCTTACCTTGATAGAATACATATTATCATAAAGTAATCTTTAGAGTAGGGCTAGGGTAAGGCTAACTTAAGAAGGGATGACGAAAAAACCACTTTTTAATCTTATTTTTTATTCTGCATAATTACTCTGGTGATTTTAAAAGTGATTGATGACAATGGCTCACTGATTATCTGAGAATTGTACCTGTCTATAACTTTAAGGAATTAGAAATGCATGAGTGTTTTAAAAGTCAAGGAGAGAATTCAGAACTGTTAAACTGGAAATAATAAAAAGCACTTTCACCAACTTATATTTTACCTAGGGGAATATATTTCAAGTCATATACAAGATTCTGACTGATAAGATGATGGATATGTCTGAACTCCACAAAGGAACACAAATTCAAGGGGAAAAATGTGTTCTGAGAAGGAAAGGGCATATTTAAAAGGCAATGCAATAGATGTTGAAAAACTGTGTGTTCCTGGGGACTAGGAAAGAACAAATTCTCTAACTAGGGCCAAGGATTCATGTGAAACATGCAGGTAGAGTGAGGTGCAAGCACAGAGAGAGGTTTACAGACTTGTGTGTAAGGAGAGTCTCCATCTGTAGCCTGAAGGAGGGGAAGCAGTCACTTTGTGGTCTGACATGTAAGAATAGTGTTCTATTCTGCAGCTGTCTCTGTATTACTTAGTATTTTGATACCACAGCTCATGTCTGTAAACAAAAAATGAAATGTCAAACTCACCGACGTTCCATCAAGAGATTCATTATAAAGTTCCCAATTCCAGCAGCTTAATTATGAGCTCCATCTTGACAGCAAATGTCTGGATGTGACAATATTGGCTGAATCTGGTGCGTGATAACTGAACACAGTTTAGAAAGTCTAATACAGCAGCCTTGACCACCAGACCTAGCGAGTCTAAAGGCAGTTGTGACATAAAGCTTATTTCAAACCAATGAATAGGGTCGTACACTTAAGTATAATCAGGATCCTATATCAATCTTTTATCACTGCATATGTTCGGCTAAGCCTATTATCTGCTGCCTGAAGCATCTCAAGAATGGGAGCTGTGTGTATTTCATGATTTTTGTTCCAGAATACACTTCAGACCATATTTAGAGAAGATGGGTTTTCATGTACACGTGGGTACATACACATGGTCTTCCTGGGTAAAGGAGGGGTATAGCATTGTTCATCTTTGGGTTTCTGTTATTGCTCCTAGCACAATGACCTGCCTTCAATAAATATTTATTAAATGAATAAAATATAACACTTCCCTTATACATTACCCCCTTAACATCATTAGAAGTGATTTTTATTTTAATGTCAAGGAGCTAGACATGTATTTCCAGTTATAATTTTTCACACCGCATAGTGGAGAGCACTGAACTCAGATTCAGGTAGAGCTGTGTTCAGTTTCTGGTCCTCTTTATTAGCTAGACAATCTCCAGGAAGGTTATGATAATTTTAGAGACTCTACTTCCTCAACTGGAAGGCAGGGAAGAAAAACTGACCTGGCTTATTTCATAAGACTCTCATGAGGATTGACTGAGATACTTGCACGTGCGGTGTAAAATATACAACCCGTATCAGGGTGCCTCTTAATAACATTTACCAGTCACCTCACCCTTCTAGCCTGCTATGTATCCTTACCATTTTTCTCACATTTTATTTACAAGACCTTTTCCTTTTTCAGCCAGGAACAGAGACTATTCAACAGGGCTTTCACAGAAGGAATATTACAGCTTTTGAAAGTCATTTCTTATTACGTTGAAAGCTTTAATTTTGAAGAGAAATTCACGTTTGCCAACCAAGGAGACACGTAATCTATTATGTGCAAACAATATGATAATGATTGTTTGCAAGTCTTTTTGGGCCTAATTCTAAGGATTGCCAAAAAAATGGAAAGAAGAAAATGAACTCTATGAGTGGCTCCAAGCTTGTGCTTTACCTCAACCCACCTGCCCTGCAAGCACCAAAGTTTGAAGTTGGTTTCTAAATTAAGAACACAGTTTCCTAGAGGTTCTAAATTTGGGAGAAGGAGATTTCCCTTGTCTTGAAATACACCCTTTCCGGTGCACTCTGCAGAAACCCAGATGGGAGTTTTCCTAAAACCAAATAAACAACCTCAATTCCTTTGCTGTTATCTTAAATTTGAACTGAGATCAGTGGCTTTGGAAAAAGCATTGGTAATTTGACATGAGCAGGGAATTCTTCCAATGCTGTATTTGGAGAATAACGCCCCACTTCTCCTCTGCTTTCCTCACCTTGTACTTTCCTTAATGACCTCACATACTGTGTTATAAAGGTGTTTTTTGTTTTTCTATCTCCCTGCTATAAACTCAGTGTGAAGAGAGTCCTCATGTTTTTGTCTTTAGGTCTCCTGGCCTTAGCATGGGTTTGACACAAGGTATGTGATGAATAAGTATCTGGTTGAAGGGATGAATAAGTAAATTGGGTGTGTGTGTATGTGAATTTGTATTCAAACACAGAGTGAAATGAATTTATCAGAAGATCAGATCATACCTATTTACCCCAGCTGGTGAATAACAGAATGTTGGAAATATGGTATAGTGATTAAGAGCACAGGTTTGGAGTAAGATAGAATTAGGTGCCAAGCCGGTTCTGCCCCTTTACCTGGCTATGTGGCTGAGCACGTTATTCACCCCTCTGTAATAATTACAAGTATTACATCTCTTAGAGCCTCGTTCTCCTTATCTGTAAAGTATGGGGTGGGTATAAAGATTGAAAGAGGTAAAGCATACAAAGTATTTAGCAGGGGTCTGGCAATGCAACAAGTCCTCGATAAATTGTAACTCTTTTCATTAGAATGGTAGTTGTGGTAGAGACATAAAGAACGTTTTAATAATTTCTTTTAAAAAAGACTTTTAACCACTAGAAGCCCTATACTTTTTTGTTTTAGGTAGTGTCTTCCTTCATACAACTTTTCATTCAATCCTATCAAAGCTAAGTTTTCCTTCTGGCAAATTGTTCCATTTCCAGTTTACCCTAAGGGATGAATCCTTTTTTTCTCTTTTTGATAAATTAAGTAGGGGCAGCTGATAGCCATAGACCACTCTAACTTCCTTTGGAAATTACTTCATTGATTTCTGAAACGACAAAGGACCTGTAATGCACCTATAAATAGGCTCACTAAGTCACCAATTGCTCGTGGCAGCACAGGAAATCTCAGTAAACTGTCCAGGCATCTTCCTCCCCCAAATACACATTTTCCCGAGAGCATTCAGCCTGGACCCGTTATTGTAAGTACAGCTGGAGCTGGAGTCATGAATCAGAGAACAACTTTCCAGTTCCTCTTCCTCTGCAAGTTCCTTTAGTGGGCAGGCTTTCAGGCTGACATGATAGGTTAGAAATAAGAACATTTGCATAAAATGAAATAATTTGTCACTAATCCACTTTTCTGTTACATGATCAGAGAGAGTCTGGACTCTAAAAGGAGTGTCTCTTGAACCACAGAGGGCTCTGGTGAGAAGGTGGTACCTAAAGAGTCAGAGACTTAAAGAATAATTTCTTAGCTTCCGGTACTTCATTTGAAGGCATTTCACTATGGTTCATGTACTCTCCTACTTGGGGGTCTGCTCATAAGGTCCGCACAGTGAAGAAAACAACCAGGAGATGGGGATGACAGTGGTGGCTCCATTGCATGTCAATTAGCTCCCAGATGCCTGCACAATAGCCAAGAGAGTTTTAACATCCCTCCCTGGAGCAGGGCCATCTTCAGATCATTGTGTCAAAAGTCTGGTGGATATACCCTGTGTGAAATCATACTTAGAGAAAATTTGAACTCAGTCAAGCCCTGATCTGGTTGGGGGCAGTTTAATGGTAAAATTCATTCATTTCCCGCTCTTCCTATTGTCTATGTTTCCTTCTCACCCCACACTGGCTATACTTCCCTTCTGGCTTTTATTAATGTTTCTGAGACTGTTTCAATTTGTTTCTCCTCAAATCCTCCAAGACCTCCAGTTTCACAGGTTAGGTGTTTAAATAACATATTTAATGTTATGTGGAAGAACACTCAAACACAGCAGCATGGGAGCAGACACTAGCCTCCATGGCCTAAAAAACAAATCCATTCATGCCTTCTGCTCCTTTGCAACCATCCAGCACACCTAGGTGGCAGCACACATGCTTTCACCAGAATGAATGTCACAAGAAAACACAGTTCATGTGCCAATGGCAGGTAATTCGATCCAAGTACAGAATAATCTTTCGGATTCCTTATATTTACTTTTTATGTGCTCTGTTTGAACTTCTAATCATCCAACAGAAGCAGTAATTACTACCCACCATCATTCTTTGCTTTGCAGTTTGGAAAGGCACCAGTACTCAAGGATTACCTGAGGGGTGCATATTAAACTCCCGTTTTCACTTTCTTAAATGGGGACCCATTATCTCTCCATTGTTCTTGGCTTTTGTGAAAGGAAAAGAGGCAAAAGCAAGGGCACAGAGTGAAGAAAAAGAAAATCTCCTGAGTAGGGCTTGTTCAAGTCTCTTCAATGGCACACTAATTGTATATGACCCCGACGGCAGCTTTGGTGTCACTTTCTTTAGAAAAATTATCAAGCGTTTATCCCTGGGGTTTACGTTGTTTCTTGTGGAGAGAATCCATCAAGTGTCTGCAGTGACTCTAAAGCTGCTCCCCTTGAACCTGCCCTAAGCTGAGCCAGAGTTTGTCATTAACTGCAGGCAGTTACTGAGCCATTAGAACGAATCAGAACCTTAAGTGGAGGGGTTTTCTTCCTCCTCATTGCTGCTTTTCTCCCTGAAGTTCTGTGTTCTTCTATTTGATGCTTCTGTCAATTCTCCTGCATTGGGTGGGATTAGGTCTAAAGCTTCTTTAATGATCAGTTACTATAAAATTTCCTTCATGGCAGGCTATGTATATGTATTTTTATGACAGGAAAATTTGGTGAAGACAACCTACTTTTTCAAATAGGATGAAAATGAATCTCTCCTAGTTTTGCCTTCTGCCATCAAAAACATCCACCTCTCTGGGTAGCTTCCTACATCTTTCCTGCTGCAATTTAAAAGCAGGGCCAGAGTTTGTAGTGAGACTGCTTAATTGTTATAGTATCCTTAGTTAGGTCTTGATGGTAAGGAATAACATATGCTTTCATATTTAAAAAACAAATAATTTCAGGGCTTCCCTGGTAGCGCGGTGCTTGGGGTTCCGCCTGCTAATGCAGGGGACGCGGGTTCGTGCCCCGGTCCGGGAGGATCCCGCATGCCGCGGAGCAGCTGGGCCCGTGGGCCGTGGCCTCTGAGCCTGCGCGTCCGGAGCCTGTGCTCCGCAGCGGGAGAGGCCACAACAGTGAGAGGCCCGAGTACCGCAAAAAAATAATTAATTTAAAAAAACAAAAAAAAACCAAATAATTTCAGAAAGTAGCATTTTTCTTGAGAGCTGAACAATAAAATGTTGTTTGTTTGTTTTGCGGTACGCGGGCCTCTCACTGCTGTGGTCTCTCCCGTTGCGGAGCACAGGCTCCGGACGCGCAGGCTCAGCGGCCATGGCTCACGGGCCCAGCCGCTCCGCGGCATGTGGGATCTTCCCGGACCGTGGCACGAACCCGTGTCCCCTGCATCGGCAGGTGGACTCCCAACCACTGTGCCACCAGGGAAGCCCCAATAAAATGTTTTATATTGACAAATTTTGGATAGAAAATTTTCTAAAGTACATTGTGCACCTGACTTCCTTCTTGAACAAACTAGTCTGTGCATATTTTCAACTTTTTAATGACTTAAGTAATCAACATAGACTTTGATTATGCTCCTCTGACATAGACATACTGAGGCCTTGGGAACTCTGGAGCTGTTTGTGGTTATTTGCCCTTATATCAGTGGTCCCATACTGCTAGACTTTTACAATCTTTGTGTGGCTTTTGTAAACTGTCTTCTTTATTGCTTTTATTCTTTGCTCCCACCTCTTGATGTGCTCTGCGGATCTCTAAGAGCCCCCAGCTAACAAAATATGTGAACTCTGGTGCGTGAACATTAAGGCACATATTTTGACTACCTTGTACCTGGAGAACATTAGATTCAGTTGTTCCACATACCGTTATGATATATGTTACTCTGGCATTGAAAGGTATCTTTCAAACGAACTAGTCAAAATGGTGGGACATCAAGTTTTGGTTTATGTTGTGACTTCAAATGAGTAGAGAATGCAGAAAAGCAAACAAATGGGTATTGCCTGTAATGATAAACCCAGATGGGTTAGAATTAAAATTTTATCTTTTCTTAAACTTTATATAAGAACTAAGGTCAGGATTATTATGTTAAAAATGCAGATTCCTGGATACTCTCCAAGCCTTCTGGGTCAGAATTTCCAAAGGTAGAGTTCTAGATTTTTAAATAAGCGACCACGGTAACTCTGACGCACAAAAAATTAATTTGGGACCGTGCTCTGCATAATATTATGACAGTTTACCATCATAATAACTATGAATGTGCATTGAAGCATAGAGACACTAGTTACAAGAAAATTCCAACTGATAAATAATCAAATTTCTTATCATCAAGCTTCCATTTAGAAAAGTTCTGGGAAATAGAAAATCTATCTCAGGGTCAAAATACTTTTAGTAGGTGTTTTTACTCTCAAGGCTCCAAATGGGCTGCAGAAGGAACCTCTTAGAAGCACATGCAAAAAATATTATATACTGTATGCACTTTTCAAGGAAGAAAGTTGATAACCAAGTTTTTGTTTAGATTTGAGGAAACGAAAGCAAAGAGAGATTAAGGAACTTGCCTTTGGTTGTTAAGGAATGAATCATTATTTCCCTGAGTAGTTAAGAAACTTCTTAGCTGGATAGAACTAGGATCCCAAAGATAGGTGTGTCTGAGTCCAAAACAGTGCTGTTTTCCACTCAAGCACAGGGCCTCATAAGTTGCTTTAAGTGCTTCCTTTCATTATTCTTGGAGAACCTGCCTGATTTTGCCATGTGGCTGTGCTTCACATGGCCCTGATCATTCTTTACCAGCTTTGTTCACTGTCTGACAGGTCAACCCTGTCTTAGTCGTTTAATCACAATGTAATCAAGCTCTTTCTTACCGTTGCTCTGGTTCTCTATCCTGTTTGATCTCATTTTGTTTCCTGTTATTGCTAACTCAGTTTCTCCAAGAGAGTTTCTCCAAGATTATCAGATAACAACCACAGCAGACATATTAAGTGTGTTGGGGGCAGCCCACTTCTCCATCAGTGCATTCTCTTTTCTTTCAGCTTATCTGGAATAGCATCTGAAGCAGCTAAGAAACTTAAACTGCCATCTGAGTAAAGCCAACTTGATTTCTGCCTAGCAACAGGAAGCAGGCTCTCTTGCCAATGGCAATGTTTGTTTATCTCACTCAAGTACCTACTCATTTAAGAGACAAACCTCTTGGTTGAGTCACTATTATTTTTTATCATAACTGTTTCTCTTGTATTATTCATCAAAGATGGGCCCTTTTTAACAAGTGGGCTTTTTTTTCTCTCCACATAACTCGGTATTATTCTCAATCTTTAGCAAGTGTTAGAGCTCTCCAACTACCTAAAGCCTAAGAACAGCCAAGGGGAGAGAGAAGAAATGAGAGATGTTACTAGAGGATCCAGCAGTGGCAGGGAAGAGACAGACATCTGGAAACCTTGTGAGACCACCAGCTCCCACTTTTGTTCAGTGCAATATATATATATATATATATATTTTAGGCATCAGCTGTGTGCCATGTGCATGGCTAGGAGCTAGGGGTACAGAGGTGATTAGGAAATAATGTATGTCTTCACAAAGCTCAGTGTTGAATTAAGGAGACAGAGGCACATAGATATCACGGTGGCTGCAGTTATACATGCATTAGGGACACTCCTGGTAATGAAGAGTAGAGACAGCTGGTATCTTGGAAGATGAAAGAAGCAACTGCTCCTTTTGGCCAACCTTGGGTTTTCTTCTCACTCATCACCATCCAGAGTTAGGTACACTTGACAGTCTGCTTTAGGAAAAAAAAAAAAAGTAATTCACATGGGACGGTTAAATTTCCAAAGGGCTTGAGGCCTTTAACCATCTAGAGTTGCTCCTCTAAAGAGGCTGAGAGTGCATCAATCTATCATTGAAATCTGCTAGCAACGTGCTATCCAGACTAGAGGAATTAGAAATTAATCTCTTCCAGAAATCTCATGATTTGAAACTCTGTCCATGGTTGAAATCAGAACTGACTCCAGAGATTAATATTCCTGGGAATATACATGATACAATAAAAAGAAAGAGCACAGATCTCTGGCCAGACTGAAATTTTTCCCTGAAATACATTGTTGCATTAGCTGGCTCCTTGCTGTTCAGATTTTCTTCCCAAAATATATTGGAATCGTTGCTTCAAATGTTTTATATTCAGATTTGGCCAGAATTATATTATTAAACTAGTTCGATTAACTTTAACCAATTTAAATGCAATCGAGCAAGTAAATAAAATGAATCCTATACAAGTTACTTAACATTGCATTTGAAATGATATGAAATAAAATACATTTTCTGAATAATGCTTTTGCAAAGCCTACTACAAAAGAGTTTAATAAACTCTATACCTTCGTTTTTGAGAGGATCTCAAAATAAAACATGTTTAAAACCCCCACATTTATATTTCCTATTATAAGTATCAGTCTTCCTTTCTTTATTGATTCATTTTGAATTCATATAAAAACTACCAGGTAATGGGTTCAATTCTGGGTGCTAGAATATAGATGTGAATAGCGTGGGCCACCTACCTTCTATGAACTCAGTGGTAATAGGGAAGGTAGACTTGCAAACAAACACGTACAAGGTACTGCAATCATTGCTGTAAAAGTGTAATGTATGGAGTATTTCAGGAGTTCAGAATGGGAAGCGACTACTTGTCAGAAGGAGATATGGGCAGAGATGACAATGGACTAGGGCTTTGAGTGTTAAGTAGAAAGGAATTTGATATGATGGGTCCACATTATCTATCAAGGAAAAGAGAATAAAAAATGTTATAACTTTAAACATTTGAAAGTAATTTTTGTATAGTATGATTAGCTAGCATGTTCCGCTTCATCAGATTAGAATACAAAATAAAGAGACATTTATTTTGAAGTTTAAACAGTTATGATTCTGGTTCCTCTACTTTGTCAAAATGGCAGGAGTCTTGCAGGATTTCTCTTCTGGAGCAACGTCTGGCAATCCCTGAGGAATTCTCACAGTAAATATCAACTGATATTTACTGAGCTCTTATTCACTACGTGCCAGGCATGGTTCCAGGAACTGGGGGTAGAGATGATGACCTGCTTTCACAGAGCTTGCTTTCCAGTTAGGAGAAATAGCCAATAACCGAACAAACCAACAGACTGATCAATAAACAAACATCACATAAATAAATGACAAGGAAAATGTAAGCACTAAGCCAGAATTTTGTTTGGGTGATGTGATGAGCAGTGACAAGGTAGTCAGGGCAGGGCTTTCTGAGGGCAGAGGGTATTTGAGCAGAAGTCTGAGTGATCAGAAAGAAAGCCCTGTTGGCTGGAGTGCATGAGTGAGGCTGAAAGAGAGGGAGAGAGCAGGGACGGGTCCTGTGGCGCCTGCTCGCAATTTGAGTTTTAGTGCTCTCTTGATGGGAAATCACTGGAGCTCTGTAAGTAGGGAAGTGGCATGATTTGGTTAATAGCTTTAAGGATTCATCTATATGTAGAATGGATTGCAGCTGCAAGATTGGAAGTAGGGTGAGCAGTTAAGAGCTCTGATACTGATCCAGGTGAGACTCAAAGGGGACTTGCAAAGGGTGGACCCATGAAGTTGTGTTTGGGTAATGGTATTGATTAGACCTGGATAAAGTATGGGAGGGGGACTGAAAATGACTTGTAGATTATCCCATCAATCCCACACCACTATTATGGCTCTAGAACTCTGTGGCCCCAGAGATTTCCAGATCACCTTATGCAGTAAGGCAAATGGCTTTTCCTGGATACGTCCTCTATCAGTACCAACTTGCTCCTAGAACGGAAGCTATCTCTACCTTTAACGATCCAAATGCCCAGCTATGCTGTTGAACATATTTTTACTGAAAGTTTGGAATTTCAACACTCTTAGTGTCAGGCTCGGAGTTTCTGTCCGAAGACCAGGTGGTAGGTGTAGCTTTCTCTCCTCGACCAAAAGGAAATCTTTGTTCTCATAATATAGAGTCTAGAAACCCCACACTCCCACACAATCTCCCTCTTCTGCCCATCATAGGTGACATTTCCTCTGCCCTTAGCCCTGGGTGATTAATAGGGATAAATCATTTCCTTGCATGAGAATCTTACGTGTCCATCTACAATATACAGTTAGACCTTCCCTACCCAGAAGAAGCAGTTATAATAGTGGACCCAAAACCTTGATGATTTATCTTAACTTTGTGTAGGGTACTGACATTCTAATTTTACATACGTATTTGGGGAAAACTTGTATCTAATAATAAACTCCAATTTTCATTACAAAATGAAACATTTAATATATCATTCTGCAACATCTGTATATAGGTTTATGGTTACTTTGTTAGATTCTCAAAGAACAATGGGTAGGAATTTGCTTTATTTTACACTTTTGACTAAATCAAGTTTTTATTTAATGGTTTTCTCAATGAATGTTTGGCTTGTTTTAGAACAGAGATTCTTCTCTAAAAATAATTGGTTTTCAATCCAGAAACCAATTGTAACAGCACTTTTATTTGGCAATTTTCCATAAATAAAACAACAAAGAAATTAAAAATTACTCTTCGATTGCTTCTCCGTTTATGATCATTACCTGTGTGTACTGGCTGTTTCACCATTTTAGAAAGTTTTCAAAGGAATCTTATAACAACATTCAGCCAGACAATATTCTTCACACGTACATTCCGTGTATCACTTTTACCTCAGGTATGTTTCCATCAATGGCTCCATGAGCTACCTCATGACTTAATCTAAGTCTTTATCCAATTTCAAAGTCTGAGATCATGTGGAAGCACAGATCATGTATCCCCGGAGGCTTTTCTGGATTTCTGTGTCATCCATTTATACTTCTTTCTGATTCTCAGGCACATTTATTTCCTCTGACCTATGCTTCCTCTTGCTCTACTGGCAGTTAAAGCAAGATGCTGTTTCCTACCTGAGAAGCCATCAAGGAAACTCACCTATTTATTCTTTCTTTTTTTTTTCTTTCTTTCTTTTTAAATTTTTATTTTATATTGGAGCATAGTTGATTAACAATGTTTTGTTAGTTTCAACTGTACAGCAAAGTGACTCAGTTATACGTATACCTGTATCTATTATTTTTCATATTCTTTTCTCATTTAGGTTATTACAGAATATTGAACAGCGTTCCCTGGGCTATACAGTAGGTCCTTGTTGTTACCTAGTTTAAAGATGTCAGTGTGTACATGTCAATCCCAGACTCCCAATCTACAGTACCAGTTCTTCTAGGTTCTGTCTTTGAATCCTGACTCAAACTATCTGACCTTTTACCTTTTACTTTTCAGTATGAGTGTTCCATGATCCCTCCCATCCTTCCCAGCACTAGGGACTCATTTAAACATCTGATTTCTAGCAGAAAATAACTTACTTTCCTCAAAGCCCAGAGCTTCGTTTGTACAACGAAGATTGATAGAATTGTTTCTCTAGCTTGGTTGAAAAGTTTTTTCTCTAGCGAGTTGATTTGATGTTTACTACAGCTCTCTGCTACCCCAGTAGTCCTATTTTATATATGAATCACATATAAAGAAACCCAAGATAGGGACTCTACCCACATTTTCCAAGATGATTTTTAAAAATCTTTCAGCACAGAATACCACATGCAAGAGGACCTCTATTTTGCCCCCTACTTAAAACAGAGAAAAATCTAATTTATTCTATTGAAACTAATTTCCTCTGTTAATTTTTGATGATACATGTTTATTTAAATTTAAAAATGGGAAGAGAGAATATAATATTTTGGGAAATTTTTATTTTTTGGGTTATATTTGATTTTTTTAATTAAAAAAATATTTTATTGGAGTATAGTTTGATTTACAACGTTGTGTTAGTTTCAGGTGTACAGCAAAGTGAATCAGTTATACATATACATATATCCACTCTTTTTTAAGATTCTTTTCCCATATAGGCCATTACAGAGTACTAAGTAGAGTTCCCTGTGCTATACAGTAGTTTCTTATTAGTTATCTGTTTTATATACAGTAATGTATATATATCAGTCCCAATCTCCCAATTTATACCTCCCCACCTTATCCCCTGGTAACCATAAGTTTGTTTTCTACATCTGTGACTGTACTTCTGTTTTGTAAATAAGTTCATTTGTACCCTTTTTTAAGATTCCACATATAAGTGGTATCATATGATATTTGTCTTTCTCTGTTTGACTTACTTCACTCAGTATGACAACCTCTAGGTCCATCCATGTTGCTGTAAACGGCATTATTTTGTCTTTTTTACGGCTAAGTAATATTTCATCGTATATATGTACCACATCTTCTTTATCCATTCTTCTGTTGATGGACATTTAGGTTGTTTCCATGTCCTGGCTATTTTAAATAGTGCTGCCTAGCCACCATATTCGGGGAAAATTTTAAATCCCACCATTTTCTCCCAAGTGCTTTCCCATCTTTCTCTGGTATTATTTGTCCTTTTACCTTCAGTGTCTCAATTGATGTTATACAGATGCCATATTTCTGTCAGAGCAAACTTTCCTCGGGGAGAATCCTTACCATCCAACTTCATGGGTGTCTGTAATCAAGTGAGTAGCCAGGTGAGGAGCCGAAAGAATCATAGCACACCTGTAGCACTGAGTCAACAAAATGAGAAGGTGTGTCCATTGTGGCCCAGCCAGCTCTGGCTTACACACTTTTCCTCTGTCCAAATGGATGAGATGCGGCAGTTGTGACCGCAAAGCCAGGAAGTTGTAGGGTAAAAAGCACTCATGCGTATGTTTTACTCTCATAGGCTGACAACTCCACATATTCACTCCAACATCTGGATAAGAACAGAAATCTTGGAATAGTTTCCATTTCCAAGAGAAGATTCTAGGGTCATTCAGCTAATCAAAGCCATACTTTGATGTCAGGTACGAAGGGATGATGCCTCTAACTTTTTTCTAGTCTGCCAGAGTTCTGAATATGGAAAGTCCGGTGATACCAATCTATGGGCTCTATAATCTGAGGGGGCTTTTGGGGGACTTAGAATTAGCAAATTATTTTTAAATGTTTCATTGCCTTCCTTTTCCCAGGCAGAATAGAATTACAAATGCAGACGCATATCTTTCCACATCATCAAATCTAACTCACAGGTAGAAATTCTCTGGTATTCTAACCCTAAAGATTTTAGATTCTAAAGACACTTGGATAGCTCTAAAGTTTCGTTAACATAGTCCACGGCAATCTATAATCAAGTCAGTTGAAGTTATATTTAACTGCACTAATACTGTCACCCTCAAAATTCATAATGAGTTTTCCATAGACTTCTGTGCAGACGTAATCCTTTAAACTATTCTGCATATTACACAGGATAATACCATGATTAAATGATGTAAAAAGGAATTTGAATTTTGGTGCATGATATAGTCACCTCTTCTTTATGACAGCTAATTTTTAATTTGCGTGTAGAAAAATCAGGCTACCTGGAACTTCCCAGGTTCCGTAGAAATAGCTAAGTGCAAAGTGTATTCGTCAGCTCTAAATTGGCTTTCCCTTGGACTTTCCCTCCCCAACTCAAAAATAAATATCCTAAAGAACAAATTCTGATGTCAGTGTTTTTCTAGATTTATAACACGTTTAGTAGCATACCAAAATGGATTGAAGACTTCATTGAGAGTCATTATCAAAGATGACTAGAAGGATAAATCAGATTTCAAAGGAGTGATGCTTGCTATATTTTGTAAAGCTCAGGTCCATAATCCATGGTATTCCAATTAAGTTACACTATCAATGCAGTCCAGAAAAATTTTCCCCAGACTTGATATGAAAACTGAAATCTAGCTGAGGTCCTCTCCCCTAGAGAAGGTGTTCCATGACAAAGGGTTGAGCAGAAGAGGAGTTGGATATGGAGGGAGTGGGCACGGTTAGCATCATTTGGAATCTAGGGGATTTGGTCCTCTCTGGGTCTATCACGTGTGATGGTAGGATACGGGCTGGGCCAAGGCTGTGGGGCCTTGCTTGGAAGAAGTGAGAATATTCATAGATGGGTTGCTATGGATTACTACTGCGGTCCACTCAGACTCTCAAAAATGCATCTGTGACAAAGAAGTCCACTTTTCTCCCAATTCAGAGGAGCAATGTCGGAGAAAGAGATGATTAATATACATGCCTTCCACTAAAATTCTTCCAAGTCCAGGAGGCTCTCTGTGTGTGGTCTTGCAGGAAAAAGGCAGTGTGGTTGAATTTAAAAGTCAAAAAGGTTAATGGTGGTCAGATCAACAATCTGGGGGACAGAAAACAACACATACAATTGGATGGGATTCAAGCAGATTTCAACATTCTCATCACAGACGGTGAAAAATAAAGGGAACATGAAAAAACAGGAATTTGGATTCAGTTCAGATGATCTCAAAGGTTAAACGCCTGGATAGTGTTAACTCTCTAACTTAAAGATACTTTCTCATAAAACTTCGGGAACTTTTTTCCCTTTAACATTAGCAGAAATACCATATTTCCTGAGTTGTCTCTCTTAACTCCTTTAGGCCTGCGTCCAGAAGATAAGACAGGTCATCTCCTCAGCTCTGTACGCCTTTGATCAAGGTCCACAGTTCAAAAACGGCCTTTGTTCTGCTTGTCTCTTAGGGCCTGTTAGTGCCTTGGCTAGTGGCTGGGTGGCTTGAATATGGCTTCTCCTGCCCTTTCTGTCTTTAATGCCATCCCAGGCTGGGCTAGGCATGTACTAATAGAGCTGCTGGTTTTCACTGCAGGAAGTGGGTACCTTTTCAGGGAGAGTGAGGTGAGGCCCATGTCTAATTTGTTTAATAGGTTGTAAACAGCTTTGGGATATTTCAGGATGAAAAGCTGCATTTAAAGGTAAGATGTTATTATAAAGAGTGGTAATAATAGTAATAATAGTCATTAGTGTTCTAATAAAATACGAACAAAGGAAATAAGAACATGTATCTTTAATAATCTGATGCTAACACAACAAACCAAACAAAATAAATAAGTGAGGGCTTCCCTGGTGGCACAGTGGTTGGGAGTCCGCCTGCCGATGCAGGGGATGCGGGTTCTTGCCCCGGTCCGGGAGGATCCCACATGCCGTGGAGCGGCTGGGCCCGTGAGCCATGGCCGCTGAGCCTGCGCGTCCGGAGCCTGTGCTCCGCAACGGGAGAGGCCACAACAGAGAGAGGCCCACGTACGGCAAAAAAAAAATAAATAAATAAATAAATAAATAAATAAATAAATAAATAAATAAATAAGTGAAACCAGCTTTTTGCGTCTTCGGAATTGACGATGACTTGCCCAGTGAATATATGTACATCTTTGCAGGACGATATGTGAAAGCTATCATGTGTGCTAAGGAATTAAAAAAATAACCAAATGGTTCCTATATTCCTTCAGTACATTTGAATCTACCTTCAGCGTTTACTAAAAGAAAATAGCAACTTGGCTGGGTACACGGTGTAAACCTACGTGCTGTCAATTGCCAAGAAAAAATAAAGTACTTCCTCCCTTCTAGCCAGTTCTTCCTCTCCTTATGGGAAAAAAAACGGGTCGGGAGGGGTTCTGTGAGCACATGGATTGTAGCTGATCACCTTCTCTTGCAGGTACTTCTAATTAATGTGGTTTTAGGAAATTCAGGGAACTAGCAAAGAGTTTCTAAATCTAGAGATGTGTGCATAAGGCGATGTAGGATATCCAGGTAGATAGAAACTGCCCCATGGAAATATTCTCAAATGATGATAAAGATAAGCTAATAATAACAATTTGTGCTTACCATAAATTAAGGGGCGTTTCCAACCCTCAAGTTTCCTTCCGCTGACAAATAGGTATTTGAGCGTGTGAGCAAGTGTGTGTGTGAGTGTGTGTGTGTGTGTTTTCTCTCATCTATGTTGACCAGATACTCCGATGAACATTACCAACAGGAAATGCAGGGCATGGGTGTCTGGAGGTGGTTTGCTGGCATTAGACGGAGCAAACCTTTGAAAAGCAGGAACCTCTTCCTGGAAGTAGGGGGATGGGAAATGCCCTGCTTCTTAGTTAGTCTGTTTGTGAAGGGCTGTCTTTGAAACATCTAAGGGTTGAGATTTTCTCCTGGGAGAAAGAAGTAGGATTTAGACAAAGCAAGGCTTGATTCATGGTATAATCTTGCTCCAGAAAGGAATAAGAAATTAATTTCTTCTTATAGATGAATGGTTTGGCTCACAACTACATGTATATATAAGGTGATGATGTGGATTTGCTGTGTCTATTGTAATGGGATTTTCCCTCTGCTTTAGGTAGATGCCTTTATATGTTAAGGAACTACTTACCAAGAGAATAGAGATCAGTATGTCAATTATGCTTATAAGTTCATATATTCATTATTCACACAATAAACATTTCTTGAACGCTTAATATAAGGCAGTTGTGTTATTTCAAAATGATATAGGTGTGCATAATTCTAAGCCATTTCCTATATGAAATACGCTAAGATTATCATACCGGTAACTGTGACACATGAAGGAGCTGGATTCTAGGAAGAAAGTAGACAATTTGTGGCTAATATTTCTGAGTGATGTCTATGTTACTGTCACTGTGTTGTGTCCCTTTCTATACATTATCTTGTTAATCCTCATTTAATAGTAGACCATTATTATTTTATTTTAGAAATGTGGAAACAAGTCTTAGGTTGTTATCAGTTTGCTGGGGTTGCCATTACAAAGTCCGCAGACTGTGTGGCTTACACAATAGAAATGTGTTTTCTCCCAGTTCTGGAGTTCCCCATTATAGAAAAGTGCCCAGTTTGTCAAGGGGTGAGAACTGTTTCCCTGTACCTTGGGGGTCTTAGCTCTGAAAAGTGGACACCCACAGAAAGTTCTCCACTCACACTTCTCTCATCTGGCTCTGGGGACCTTCCTGTAAGTAAAACCGGCCAGACCGGCGTGCTGGCCGATCAGGGTGTGCCTGGTCATGCTTGAATTCTCAAAGGGAATACAGTGCAATCTGTGAGCCTTTCGATCACCAGACAATAACTAACTTCACTCGAAGTGTTTAATGAATGGAGGGAGGTGCCTACTTACTTTCGCGTGTGTTCTACTGTGGCAGATGAGTTTAATCACTTCATGCAGTAGGAGGACTTGAGCGGGGATTGCACTCAGGTAGAAGTTGGAGGGGAAAATATACAGATAGGTGTGCATGTTAGAACTGTG
This sequence comes from Phocoena sinus, assembly GCF_008692025.1. Taxonomy (NCBI): domain Eukaryota; kingdom Metazoa; phylum Chordata; class Mammalia; order Artiodactyla; family Phocoenidae; genus Phocoena; species Phocoena sinus. Next base: position 128,439,144 of record NC_045765.1, on the reverse strand, counting down.
GCTGCAGGTCTCCCGGGGGCCCCGCGTGTGTTCACGTGGTACTCTTCAGTCTGAGGAGCACCGTTGTGGGAGTGATCTCGCCCGTGCACAGCAGTAAGCTCTGGGCCTAGGCAGGGTGGGTGCCCTGTGCCGTCATTGCTTCGCATAGGAGGAAGCTGAGGCTCACCTGGAGAGAGTGACCTTCCAAATCCTACGGCAGTAGGTGCCGAAGCAGATTGAAACCCAGGCCTTCTGATTCCTACTCTTCTACTCCAGCCATTCCCAGCTTCTTCTACTCCAATGCGTCACCCTCTGCTCTGCAAAGACAAGTTTCCTGTCGTAACCGTGCTAAGCAGCGTGGGAACGTGACCTACCTAGAAGGAGGTCTTCTCTCCGCCTCAGGACCACTCATCTCTGACCTGCCAGGGGGCTGATACCTTCCCTTGTCAGGTCTCAGCGTCAAGAATACTTTCTTAGAGAGTATGTCAGTGACCCTCCTCTCAAAAAGAGATTCCCACTCCCACCCAGTCATGTTTTATCACATCGTCCTGTTTGTTTCCTTTATGGTACTTGATATATTTTTGTAATTACCTTGTTGTGTGTTTGTTTACCTGTTTGTGATCTCTCTCCTCCATGACACAGCAGCTTCATCCAGAGAGGGAGCTGGGGAACCCTGCTGGCCCCTTGCACTCAGTGCCCACAGCAGAGTCCGTGCACAGCAGGTGTTCAAGACCGACACCAGCCAGGGAAGCAGGACGAGTGCTACTACATAGAGTCATCCTAAGGCTCGCAAAGTGGAAAGGAGGCATCCTTCACATCCTGGATGAATCTCTTACTCTCTATTTGATCTTGAGCGACTCACTTTAACCTCTGCCATGGGCTGAATTATGTCCTCCCAACCCCCAGATTCATATGTTGAAGTCCTTACACCCAGGACCTCAGAATGTGACTATATTTGGACACAGGGTCCTTACAGAGGTAACTAAGTTAAAATGAGGTCATTAGGGTAGCCCTAATCCAATATAAGCAGTGTCCTAATGAGAAGAGCAAATTTGGACACAGACACGTATGGAGGAAGACAATGTGAAGATATAGCCAGAAGAAGGCCCATCTAAAAGCCCAAGAGAGTTCTCAGAAGAAACTAACTCTGCCAAGACTTTGATCTCAGACTTCTAGCCTCCAGAACTGTGAGAAAATACATTTCTGTTGCTTAAGCTACAGTCTGTGGACTTTGTTATGGAAGCCCTACCAAATTGATACCACCTCTTTAAGACTTATTTCTTCATCTCTAAAATAAAAAAAAAAGTCACTACTATTAGATGAGGCTTAACGAGATAATGTATAGAAAGGGACATAACAGGGACAGTAATGTAGACATCACTCAGAAATGCAAGCCACAAATTGTCTACTTTCTTCCTAGAATCCAACTCCTTCATATGTCATAGTTATTAGTATGATAAACTTAGCAGATTTCACATAGGAAATGGTTTAGAATTATGCAAGCCTATATCATTGTGCAGTAACACAATGACTGCTTTATATTAAGTATTCAAGAAATGTCTGTCTCTCTGAGGGGAGAGTGTGAGGTCATAGGCTCTTTCCAGCCTCCCCGCCTTTGTGCAAGCTGTTCCTTGTGCTTGGAATGCTCTTTCCCCAAATCTTGGCATGACTCGTTCCTTCTCATCATTCTCTTCCCACCTCAAATATCACTCATTAGAGAAGCCTTCTCTGACCACCCAGTTTACCTCCCCCGACCTAAATCACTTTCTACCATTCCCACTTCCTCTATTGTATTCACAGCACTTATCGCTCTGCATGTATTGCAAATATTTATTCCTTTATTGTCTTTTTTACCGTATGAGACACCACACTCCATGAGAGCTGGGACCCTAATGTATTCATCACTCTCTCCCAGTGCTTGGGTCTAAAGAGTTGGTCATTAAATAGCCAACAAATCAAAAAAAGAGATGACTGAACGTGGGAGACTTCGTCCCACAAAGCTGGGTCCTGGGGAAGGGGTTGATTCTGTGAACTTTACAGTATGACTTAAATCGTATTCTGGCCTTGGCCTCCAGGGACTTGGTTTCCTGGAGAGAAGAATTACTGAGGTGCTATAGGAGAATAATAGATAAAAGAGGAAAGCCAGGTAGACGTGGATTCCCAACCCAGCTTTGCAACTAAATGGGATGCTCCACTGGGGAAGGCACTCAAGCTCTCCAAGCCTCACTCTCAGCAAAAAAGACTGGAAGTAATGCTGCCACTCTGCAGAACTGTTGGAAAGATTCACTGAAGTAATGTTTTCAAAGCACGCGGCAAATAGAAGCTCAATAAATGGCGTCAGTTATTTTTAAGAGAGAAACTAAAAGGGCTAGCCACTCCTCCCTGTGTTTTGACCTAATAGAAGGAGTTTAAGGTAAGTCTAAAAACTTAAGAGCCGTGCTGACAGTTTAATGTGAAGAGCTAGTGAGCCTTACCCCATCTGGAAAACGGAGACTAGATTTCTGATGCCCTGAACCCTGAAGGTCCTTCTTTTTTTTCCCCATTATATAAGACTATTTTATTTTTATTTTGAAGAACATGCTAAATTATGTGCAGTTGTATTAGTACACACAGACAGTTAAGCCTATGAGGACAGAGACAATTTGTTGAAATATTTTTTTAAAATTATTATTTCAATTGCATATAGTTGATTTACAATATTAGTTTCAGGTGTAAAACCTAGTGAGTTGACGTTTTTATAGATTGTACTCTATTTAAAGTTATATCCTGAGGGTCCTTCTTGATTTTCTATTGACCTCCCTTAGGCCACAGTGAATCCTACATCGAAAGCCACAATGATTCTTTTATCTGCAGAACCATCTTCACACTGATGAAAATTTCCCAATTTTAAGAAGCAAGTTATTGAAATAGTTTGATATTTAATTACTCAATATTGATATCATAGGAAGAGGGCTTTAAAAGAGCCCCAAGACACATTTCAGTGGCATCAGTCACTGTCAGAACCAAGCTGCTGTGACATTTCTCATCTGTAACTTGAGGGAGGGAGAGAACTCACAATGCATCTCGTGCTGATTTATGCTGATTTCAGCAGGCTTACCAGGAAGGGAGCACCTGCATGAAGGATGTGTTCAGGATGTGTGCCGGTGTTCCTCGGCTCTATTCTTACAACATGTTTGCTGAGTGATGATAAGTCATCATTTTCCTATGAGCAGCTGCCTAGTCCTTTCTCAGAATTCTGAATCATGCCAGGCTTGGGGCCATTTTCCCAGCAGGTACAGTCATCTGAGAAAGATAAAGGACCATGAGCATCCTCTCCCCATAGCCTCTTCCTTTCCTAGATAATCCCAAGGAGAAACACCAGGAACCAAGTTTATAAAAGAGTAAATGCCAAAGTGGAGCAGGATATTCATTAGCCAAAGTGGAGCGGGATATTCATTAGGGCTCAGCACGTACCAGGGGAACGATTAATACAGTTCCTGAATTTAGTTCCTGCAACTAAATTGCAGCCTTCGCCCTGCCTTGTCTGAAGAGTGAAGTCCAATTGTCCATTTCTCCACAGAGGTCACTGGACTGTTCTGAAGAACTTGTGGGCTCCCCATCTTCAGGAACTTTCCAGACAGCCTCTTTCTTACCCTCTCTCTTCCTTCCCCAAGTAGCAATTCTGTAGATTCTGATGAATGAGGCTTTTCTTTTCTGTAAAGCATTTGAGTAAGAACAGAAAAGAAAAGTTGCTTTTCCATCTTCCTCTGGAAGTAAAGAGATTTGAGACAAAAGTATCTGGGTCTTGTATCCCACATCCCATGCCTCCACCATTCTGCCCGTGGATTACTTCCAACCAAATGCGCTCCTTGCCTTCCATCTTGCATCTAGTCTTTTGAAAGCAAATTTTATAATGTCACTTTCTTAAACCTCTCACTCACTACCTATCATCCCCCAAAGGTCAAATGTCATCATTTGGCTAACAAGTGTCTTCCTAATCTAGGCCCTCCCCATCCTGTAGAGCCTACTTTGCCTCCTTATGGCCCAGCCACAGAACCAGCCGTGTGTTCTGTTTCTGGCCCTTGTATGTGCTGCTACTAATACCTACTGCAGTGATTCTCAACCCTGCAGAGTCTTTTGAGATACCGTGTCCCAGACAAACTGCTTGGAAATCTCTGCGGATGGACTCGGAAATCTTCTCAGGTGACTTTAAAGAAGTACAGCCAGTGTTGAAAGCCACCAGGCCAGATGCTCAGCTCTGGCTGCAAGTTAAAGTCACGTGGGGGTACTTTTTTGTGTGTGTGTGTGCTCAGCCCACACTCAGGCCCATTACATCAGAATCGCCAAGCATGGGCCTCAGGCGTCACTATTTTTTTTCTGAAATCTCCCTAGGGGCTTTCAATTTTGAGAAGCGCTGTCCTCAAGGGCGCTTTCCTATAATCCCTGGGTAACTTTAGCTCAATCCTTAGGTCTCAGTGTGGATGGAACTTTCTGAGAAGCCTTCCCTGAGCCAGGTGCTCACGTAGTGCCCTCGTGCAGTGAGGACTCAGCACGACTCCCCATCAGGCAGGGAGCCTCTCAAGGGCAAGGACGGTGTTGGAGCTCTCAGCGTCTAGGACAGGGCCTGTCATCCTAAGTGTGCAGCCACCAACAGTGCTTCCTCTGTGTTGGGAGCACCAAAGGGTTTCTGTCCTCATGGAGTTCCCAGTGCTCTCCCAAAATTAGAGACAAAATGTGGCAGCAAACTACCCCTCTGCCCCAGAAGCATGGTACAGACACCCAGGAGCTAGAGCATAGCCCTGATCAGCTCCTAGTTTTACAGGGACATCCTCCAACAGAAGGAACTCCTATGAGGAATATTTCCAATCCTAAGAACTGTGTCCTTATGCTGTTAGGTCTCCAAATTTAAAAAATTAAAACTGAGGACACTAGTAAGGAGAATGCCCAAAGGCTAATTTTCAGAGAAGATTCTGAACATACTTGTTTCCATTTAAATCATTACTATGAACAGAGGCAGGCTTCATCTGGAAGGTTCTAAATGCAACCTGTGAACAGCTGACTGAAGGAGACATGGTTGGAGTCATGGATGATGTTGTCTATCAACATGGAAGGATGACCATGGCAAGGGGATACTGAGTAAAAGAGTCTCAGAAGAATTGTTTATATGTCATTACTTTTCATCTCTGCAACAAAATACTTCTTTCCAGGCATTACAGGATCGTGCAGGGGGCTGGATTCAAGTCCTAGGTTTCCCACCAGCTGTGTGAACTTGGGCAACTTACTTACCCTCTCTGAACTTCAGTCTTCTGGACTGTTAAATGTGGACAATTAGGTTATTCATTTCAGAGTGTTGTTGATGATTAAATGAGACCATACAAGTAAAGTTCTTTAGCATAGTGTCTGGCCTACAGTGATTTAACTGTAAATATTTGCTATTGTTATTACATTCTCTAGCCAAAAGTGCAAAGCCCAGGGAAGAATTGCTCCGGAAGGTAAGTGAGCTAAGACAGAGGCTGGGGACATCATCGGAGACAGCATCCTCTTAGTCTTAGAGCTGCATGTTCAGACAGAGGGATTGTAGGGAACCACAGGTTACACAAGATCCATTTCTGTTCCCCATTGGAATTCAGCTCTAGGTTTTTATCAACACCCCTTTCAAGAACTTTGCATGACTACCCAACCATATTTTCCCTTCTTGCATGCTTTATTGCCTTTCCTTTCCTTTTCTCCTTATATCTGAACAGGTACGAAGACCAAAACTCTGAAGGTGTCTTATTAGATCCAAGGACTTTCAGGTTTCTTCAAGTTTTACTAATGGCTCATCGCTCTGGTACAGCCACCATCATTGGTGGTTGCTGGGGATTTTCTTATTTCTGTTCTGTGAAACTATTGTGACTTAATTATCATGAAAGCTTTTTTTATAAAGTTTCCCTTTAAGGAGTTTCCATTTGTTTAGGCATTCTTTCTTACTTGGGCCTTTTTAGTTAATGCTTTCTTCTCCACACATGTCAGGGATCTAAGGAAGTGAGTAAGAGAATGGGCTCCACATCAGACCAACCTTACTCATTCTCCGTCCTTGACCTCTACGATCCCCAGGACCATTCACAGCCTTTTCCTGGCTCCACATAAGTCCCTGCATAAGGGGCTTAGGATGAAATCTTTCATATGTTCTCAACCCTCTCCCTATTTTTCCAGCTACAAAACTTTGTCAAAACTCAGCATTTCAGGAGTGCTATCAAAATATTGTTTATAAGCATGTATGTGAAAATTATCAAAGTAGAAAGTTATTTTATGAGTCAGAACATGTGGTTTCATCTGTATATGTTCAGTTCTGTAAACCGTGGAAGGTAGTAGTTTGACAAAATGTTAAGTATAGATTGGGGACTGAGATTGTGCTTTTTGAGAAAATAATCCTCTGCACTACTCAGTAAAAACCATCTGTCAAGACATCATTCATAAAGGAATAAAATCATCAAATAAGTCACTGCAGAAAGGAACAGCCTCCGGGACCACCTCTACTTCAGGATCCCATCTGGCACATTCCTACTTTCAGCTTATCTGACTGGAAGACCCTTGGAACTGATTTGAACTCTCAGATCAGCTCCAAGGGGCTCTGCCCAAACATCGAAAATAAGGGCCCATGTTCTCTTCATTTTCATCTTTCATTTATATATGTTTAGTTGTAGTTTTTTGCATAAAAGGTAAAGCAGAGAGGATAGAAGGAATACACAGTATTTTAAAAATTGCTTCCTGGGCTTCCCTGGTGGTGCAGTGGTTGAGAGTCCGCCTACCCTGGTCCGGGAAGATCCCACATGCCGCGGAGCGGCTGGGCCCGTGAGCCATGGCCGCTGAGCTGCGCGTCCGGAGCCTGTGCTCCGCAACGGGAGAGGCCACAACGGTGAGAGGCCCGCGTACCGCAAAAAAAAAAATTGCTTTCCCTTCCCTTCCTCCTTTTACTCTTGGTCCATTATTGATCTTTATCTTACCTGGACATCTGCCCATTACAAAGAGAATACTAAGAACCTTAATTTGGCCATTTATATTTAAATTTAACAGAGGGCTAGACTTTTCTAAGACTCAGTTTTCTAATCTATAAAATGGGGATAATAATACCTGGATTGTGGGGACTGAATATGACAGGGTACTTTCAAGGTCCTAGCCCAGTGCCTGGTATGTGGTCAGCGCTCACAAATGTTAGCTGTGACTCTGGTTGCTGTCAGCCTCAGACCACAAGTGCTAACCCCACAAACACACAGCACATTTAATTTCTCTTTCAGGTGTGGCAATGCTACTGCGGTTCCATCTTCAGGTTTCTGGGATTTGTTTTTCCATTCATCCATCTACTCATAGATTTATTCACAGCATGTTAGGTACTAGGGAAACTCATTATAGCGAATTCTTATTGTTCTCTCAGGACTTTGATTTACACACTTAAGATTCGTAGAAAAACCTCACTCTTGACAGTGTTCTTTTGGTTTCTATCCTTCCTTGAATTGTACGATCCGTTTAAGAAGATCTATTTGCCATGATTACATGTTTTACTCTTATGTAGTTCTCGGTGACACCACGTTAGTCACTCTAGGTAAACAGGTCTCCATATAGGTCACCATGGAATAGGTTATTTGTTTGGTATCAGAGAACAAAGTACCATTCCTAGGATGGATTTCAAAGGTAGCTGAGATCCTTTCATCCTAGGCCTTGGGCATCACAGCTTAAGGTTTACCCACCTTATTGATCTTAATTTCCCTGCTTCCCTGCCTTTAACCCAGACAGGTTTTAAAAAGAGTGAGGCTTCTCTCAGCAGAAGCTTTATCTTCCTATTCCAGCTTCTCTCCCTCCTTCTCTCCATGACTTTGACTTCTCCTATGGTTACACCTTTTTGCCCACATCATCCACTGTATCAAGTGTGTGCAAACAATAGAACTTTCTGTGATGATGGAAACACACACACACGTATATCTACATATATTTTAATATATAGCCACATGTCACTATTGGTCACTTGAAATGTAGCTAGTAAAACCAAAGAAATATGTTTTTACTTTTAGTTAATCCCAGTTTAAATAACCACATGTGGCTAGTGGCTACAGTCTTGAACAACACAGCTCTATTTATGAGGTTTTGGCAGGCTACGTCTAGAAACCAGTAAGGAACTCTCATAGGTCCACGTGACCTAGGTGCCTGCGATCAGACTGAGACCCCCTCCCCTATCATTTTGCCCCTTGGAGGAGAGGGTTGAAAGTAAAAAATAGCAAACTTTCCCTCTTAGTTGTCCCCCTTTTTATTTCCTTATTAGATGGATTAACAGCTCTTACTTAATGCATTCTTCTTGGCACCTAGATGCACATATTACCTAAGATAGTCACAGCAGCCCTAAAAGACAGTTACTATCCACATTTTATAGACAAGGCTCAGAAGAGTAAATATTGCAGAGTTAATAAGCCACAGACCTGGGATTTAAACCAAGGTCTACCATAAAGAAATCCTGTCTTCTCACTGTCTCCCCTCTCCAGCCTATGACACATCCATCTTTGGGATTATTTGTCGCCATGGCACATTCAGAACACTGCCTGCTACCAAGTAATCCTGAGTTCTTGGTCTGATTATCTATGATTCCTTTCACAGCTTTCCTCTGCTCCACATTTTTAATGCCTAGACTTACCCTTTCTCTTATATTTTCCCCATAAAAGGCCACCTTCTATTCAGTTCTCCCGGTTTCACTGTCCTGTACCCCTATCCAGCTGGCATCATATGTGTTAAGCTATTCTAGGTCATAGAGCATTTCCTTACTATGTTTCCTATATGATTAAGCAGTGCAGAGCTGAGCTTTCAGTGCAGCTCCACAGATTCCTGTCTTAGTTTCCTAAGTCCATATTTATACTTGAACACCGACAACTCCAGCTATTTTATATAGTCTCTTCCTAAAACTCACCAGTACCCCCTTAAGGAGATGAGATGCCTTTTAAAGGGCTGAGTCTTTTTTTTTTTTTTTGGCTATCAACTTGCAAGATGCTTATAAAAAAAAAATCCAATGGATATTCATGTTCAACTCACCCTCACGATTCATCCATGTGTTATTCTTTCCCGTTTTGCTAGTGAAGAAACAGAGGCTCAGAATGATCTATTCAATTTGTAGCAAACATATCAGGAAATCAGAAGGGGGTCCAAAAATAGAAGCTAGTTCAATGTGCAGCCTAAAATTAAGGCATGATACCCCAAAACATTGGAGAGTCACCCCTTCCTAACAAAATCAGGGGTATTTATTTCCAAGCGTTTCTTGGAAATGAAAATAGGCAGAACTGGAAATACTATTTCAGACCACACACTCAGCCGGCTTCTCACAATAACCTGGCACTGGAGATTTCTCAAGAGTAAAGTAGCTCTTCTCTTTAAGTACACAGTCTGCTGAGGGCAATGAGTTAGGGGTAGAAACAGCAGTGAACTCTTTTTTTCCTAAGTGTGGCTGGATTTCTGAAAATACTCTGACAGCAGCATAAAGACAGTATCTCCAAGCGTGGATCCATCTAGGGTTCTAGCAACATGAGCAGTCTATAATGGCAGCTAAATGTATTTAATAAATGGGATTGGGATAGGTTTGATTTAAGCCAGTTCACTTATTTTAGAGGTCTTTTTGGGCAGTTATTTCCAGACAGCTTATCCTTGGTAAAGTCTGAGTTATCTTCCTAAGTCAAAGAGTACTTTAGAGTATGGGAAGTCAACAACATTATCTTCTAAGGTTTCTTCATTGTTTGCGTGAAGCAAACTTCCATTATACTACATACTTTAAATGGAACTTCCTTTTAAATCCTCATTGGATTTTTTATTACCCTATTGCAAGGTCAACAGCAGCTATCCCAGCATGGGAAAACATGGTCCACTTTTGAAAAGCAACAAGAGCAACGTTATATAAATGTAGATCCAAGAATTTTTCTCAGCATAACTCATCATGGCTCGTGAAGAAAACTTAGAAGGATATGGAAGGGCGTTGGTATGTCCAACGTCAGAATCCAGGTCAGCTAGTCTGAAAAGAGAATGGATAGAGGCTCAGTGGGTCAGTAACAGGAACAAAATATTAAGGCTTTTTAAAATAATGTTAATAAAGGTATAAACAAATAGCAGTAAGCTACTGTATTGGTTTCCTAGGGCTGCCCTAACAAATTATCACAAACTGGTTTCTTAAAATAACAGAAATGTATTCTCTTATAGTTCTGGTGACTGTAAGTCTGAAATCAAGGTGTCAGCAGCATCAGTTCCTTCTGGAAGTTCTAGGGGAGAATCTATTCTACGGCTCTGTCCTAGCATCTGGTGGTTGCCAACAAGACTAGGCATTCCTTGGTGTATCTCTGCCTCACTACAGTCCTTAAATGGCATGCCAGATCCCAGTGACAGTCATCACATGTCCTTCTTTCCTGTGTGTCTCTGTTTTCACATGGCTTTCTCTTAAGGACCTGCCGTTCAGATTTAGACCCCTCATTAAGCCATCATGACTTCATCTTAATTTAACTAATTACAGCTGAAGAGATGCTTATTCCAAATAAGATCACGTTCTGAAATTCCAAGTAGACATGAATTTTGGAGCACGCTATTCTATCAGTACAACCACTATAGGAATTATCAGTATCCCCTGACCTCAGATCTCTATAGAGAGACTCACGGCACAGTGGAGGTACTTGAATCGGGAATCTGGAGCCTGCTTATGCTACAAGCTTGCTCTGGTGTTGGACTTGACTGCACCTTTGTCGTTCACACATGAGTGAAGGGGTTAGAAGAGTTCAGAAGCCCTTATCCTGGGAACCTTGAATGGGCTTCAAGGCCTCCATTAATCTGCTAAAATTGTATGCACATCATTGCATCTGTCATGCTTACACTTTCTTTAAAGTAGAATTTCCCTGTCTTTCCTGAGGTTCCCCAAGGGATCTTAGACCTGAAAGGCTGAGAACAATTGTATCAAATCATCTATAAAGTCCACCAGAACATTCTGATTTCTGGACATATTTTTGATCTGTTGTTGTGATTCTTCAGTTGTATGATACATTCAGAGTTTCTGGATGTGTGTTAAAAGTACAGCCTTTACTATTATTTTATTTTGAAATGTTTCTGGTTCATTCATTTCTAATCTGCCTCATTCCACGTAACCCACAGGGGGATCATTTTCTCATCTTTTATGCAATAGAAAGTGTAAATGAAACTCAGAACTGGGAGAAAACAGGCTAATGTTAGCATGGGGGGTGGTGGTGGGAGAGAAACACAGCTGAACGGGTCTACAACTAGACATGCAGTGTTTGGTATCAAAGAATTTAGAACGGAGCTGGCGAAAGGAAGCAAGTAGGGGAGGGGCTAAGGCTGGAGGCTACGTTGTGGGAATTGGAGCTTTATAGTACAATAGAACCCACTTTCCCCTCAGAGTCTGGAGTGTCACTCGTCCCACATTTTAGTGTCTCCCTAGTAAATAACAACTTCCTAGTTATTAACGATAATTCCTTTTAATGGCAACTCTCATCACACAATCTGTACTGTGTTTTAAAAGAACACACTCCCTCTGTTTTCCCTCCGCACACTTTATGTACATCCACGATCAACAGAGCTATTGAGGAACCATAGATAATATGTTCATAGATCAACTGGTCTCCTTTTAGTTTCCCTTCCTTTTTTTTTTTCATCTGCCTGATTTTTATTTCTTCATCTTTTTGGAGCTTTCCCACAAATGGATGAGTGAGAGGAGGGAAACGGATTCTAGTCTACTGACTGTCTTGCTGCTTTTCTGTTATTTGAAAACAGTGCGGCACTGAGGCGTGATTTTAGTTATATATGCTTTTTCCTGTCCTGTTACCACAGAAAATCAAATGAATCTTTTAAATTGCTACAATATAGAATTGAAAATTCACCTTTACTCTGGAAGACTGGGTTTAAAATCACAAAAAGTTAAAAAAAAATAGACATTTTTTTTCTTCATGGTAGTTTGTGATTGATTTTCTTAAGCTTCATTTCCATTTCTATGAATATAGTAGAAAATATGAAAAATACACCAAGTAAAAAAACTATCCTTTACTAGTCGTTTTACTCTAATCTAGTCTAGGGATGTTCCAGAGGCTCATATGTGCTTGAGCAAAGAGTCAATTTCTCTCATGTATTCTCGAATTGACACTACTGAGTGTTCTTTTGAGAGAAACACTCGCAAAGGAGGCCCCAGAAAAAGGCATTCAGAAGTGAGTGTGAAGTCTCTTGTCAAGTGTACACTTTCTGCACATCCTTGTGAAAAAAGAGTAAACCACAGTATAGCCTGAGACCCTCAGGGAATGTTGAATTCATAATTATTCTTTAAAGGTCAGCGAAGAGAAGGAAAAGCACTGAGGAAGTTTTGAAATGGGATTCTCGAGTACAACAGCCAAGAAATGAATCCCAGGCAGGCAAAATTTGAAATCTAAGAAGACAGGCTTGATCTTTTAAGCTCGAAATAGAAGGTAATGGGGTAGGATGGGGAAAAGGAAAATGCAATCCCTGAAGAGTTGCTGGAAACCCAGAGGGCACAGAGGGAGCCTGCCAAGGCCCACATGTTCATCACCAGTCTTGTCCTGCCTTTTAAAGACTTAGAGCCAGTCGATGTCTATTGAAAGCTCAAAAAAAATTTGATTTAGCCATTTTGGATTTGTCTTTTTTTTTCTGATTGTCAGTCTGTCACTTTCTACATAGCTGAAAAGGTCAACCAACCAATTTGCTTTGTATTAGGATAGCATCTAGATGTAAAAAGAATGTTTAAAAATTTAAATATATATGTATGTGTATACATATCTGTGTATATATGTATTAATACATATATACATTATAATGTATATACATTAATATGCATATGAATATATATGTATGTATATGTATATACATTTTATTTTCCCCAAGTAGGGGGATGGAGAGCATTACCTAGATGAGAGCTTGAAACTATAATTAGTCAAATCCATTTTACCTGCCTTCACTAATCAAGGTCATTTTAAGACTTGCATGTCCTCCAAGAGGCACGGAGCCTAAACAAGATGTTTGCCCAAGTTATTTTCTAGGAACTTGGAGTCAGCTGTGTCTAGTTTGAGCTGAGCTGGTTAAGACTGAATAGGACCACCAACCCTCCAACTGGGCATTCTTGTGTGTCCTCTCCGTGACCTTTTGAACGTGTAGGGGCTTGTAGGTTACTTACACCTGGGCAGAAGGATGATTATCACACCTTTCCCCAGTCACCTTTCCCCACGCCCTCTACGCCTCAGAGTGCCCTGCTGCTTTATTCCTTAGTCCATAAATACCCCCAGCCCTCTGGCCTCCAGGGAAGCGGACTTGAGATTTGTTCTCCTGTCTCCTTGCTTGGCTGCCTTGAGAATAAACCCTCTCTTTTCTCTTTGCTGCAAACCTTGGCATCTCAGCGTTTTGGCTGCTGCCTTTCGGCAAAATGAACCTGACTGGGGAAAAGGCTTTCTAAAAGGGCATCTTAACCGAGTAAATTAAAATTTTTGGTTCACAGTTTTCAATAGAATATTGATACTTTTTGTAATACTATATTCAAGTAAGGGCAGCTCAATCGAAGTCATTTATAATTAAGTCCTACCCTCTACTATCTTTCTTCTGTTTGTTAGTTTAGCTTTGTTTTCTATTTCTAAAGTGTTGGAATTCAGGGGCAGTCACAACACAGAGCTTGAGGTTAAGGAAGTCATATTATGTAGCTAATTTCAAGGATCTTTACTAAGTTCAGTGCTCTCTCTAATAAGTTCTAATTTTCCTCCTCTGCTTTCCCTTCCTTTCTCCAAATACTTCAATAAGAGATGGAGCCCATTTTGCAAGATTCACAATATCATCAAAAGGCTGGGAGTGTTTTTCCTACCAACTTGACTCTGCAAGGGGCAGTGTAGTTCAAGTGTAAAAATGTGAACGTGGTGTCAATAGCTCAAGGAATGCATAGTGGCCAAAGTAAGTAAACTTCAACTAAGTTCATATAAGAAAGTATTTCCTAAAGTGGAAAGTTCCCCGCAAGAAGAAAAAAAAGGCAATTTACAGAACATTATGAAAGAAAACTAAAATATTGATTATAAAAGAATCCTTTCTTACCCTCATGGAGAATTGGCAATACAGATTACTTTAATAACCCTAGCTTGTTATAAAAACAAGCTAATTAAACATTAATTTAGTTATTCTAAATGACCTCATGTAGTGCTTAAAATAGAATTAATTTTAAAAGTAAGCATTTTCTCAATTGTAATATGAACATACATATTGATAATTACCTTAAATGTAAATGGATTAAATGCTCCAACCGAAAGATATAGACTGGATGAATGGATACAAAAACAAGACCCATATATATGCTGCCTACAAGAGACCTACTTCAGACCTAGTGACATACAGACTGAAAGTGAGGGGACGGAAAAAGATATTCCCTGCAAATAGAATTCACAAGAAAGTTGGGAGTAACAATTCTCATATCAGACAAAATAGACTTTAAATAAAGACTATTACAAGAGACAAAGAGGGACACTACATAATGATCAATGGCTCAATCCAAGAAGAAGATATAACAATTGTAAATATTTATGCACCCAACATAGGAGCACCTCAATACATAAGGCAAGTGCTAACAGCCATAAAAGGGAGAGTCAACAGTAACACAATAATAGTAGGGGACTTAAACACCCCACTTTCACCAATGGACAGATCATCCAAAATGAAAATAAATAAGGAAACACAAGCTTTAAATGATACATTAAACAAGATGGACTTAATTGATATTTATAGGACACTCCATCCAAAAACAACAGAATACACATTTTTCTCAAGTGCTCATGGAACATCCTCCAGGATAGATCATATCTTCGGTCACAAATCAAGCCTTGGTAAATTTAAGAAAATTGAAATTGTATCAAGTATCTTTTCTGACTACAACGCCATGAGACTAGATATCAATTACAGGAAAAGATCTGTAAAATATACAAACACATGGAGGCTAAACAATACACTACTTAATAATGAAGTGGTCACTGAAGAAATCAAAGAGGAAATAAAAAAATACCTAGAAACAAATGACAATGGAGACACAACGACCCAAAACCTATGGGATGCAGCAAAAGCAGTTCTAAGAGGGAGGTTTATAGCAATACAAGCCCACCTTAAGAAGCAGGAATCATCTCAAATAAACAACCTAACCTTGCACCTAAAGCAATTAGAGAAAGAACAAAAAAACCCCAAAGTTAGCAGAAGGAAAGAAATCATAAAAATCAGATCAGAAATAAATGAAAAAGAAATGAAGGAAACAATAGTAAAGATCAGTAAAACTAAAATCTGGTTCTTTGGGAAGATAAACGAAATAGATAAACCATTAGTCAGACTCATCAAGAAAAAAAGGGAGAAGACTCAAATTAATAGAATTAGAAATGGAAAAGGAGAAGTAACAACTGACACTGCAGAAATAAAAAAAGATCATGAGAGATTACTACAAGCAACTCTATGCCAATAAAATGGAAAACCTGGAAGAAATGGACAGCTTCTTAGAAATGCACAAACTGCCAAGGCTGAATAGGAAGAAATAGAAAATATGAACAGACCAATCACAAGCACTGAAATTGAAACCGTGATTAAAAATCTTCCAACAAACAAAAGCCCAGGACCAGATGGCTTCACAGGCGAATTCTATCAAACATTTAGAGAAGAGCTAACGCCTATCCTCAAACTCTTCCAAAATATAGAAGAGGGAGGAACACTCCCAAATTCCTTCTATGAGGCCACCATCACCTTTATACCCAAACCAGACAAGGATGCCACAAAGAAAGAAAACTACAGGCCAATATCACTGATGAACATAGATGCAAAAATCCTCAACAAAATACTAGCAAACAGAATCCAACAGCACATTAAAAGGATCATACACCTTGATCAAGTGGGGTTTATTCCAGGAATGCAAGGATTCTTCAATATACGCAAACTATCAATGTGATAAACCATATTAACAAATTGAAGGAGAAAAACCATATGATCATCTCAATGGATGCAGAGAAAGCTTTTGACAAAATTCAACACCGATTTATGATAAAAACCCTGCAGAAAGTAGGCGTAGAGGGAACTTTCCTCAACATAATAAAGGCCATATAGGACAAGCCCACAGCCAACATCATCCTCAATGGTGAAAAATTGAAAGCATTTCCACTAAGATCAGGAACAAGACAAGGTTGCCCACTCTCACCACTCTTATTCAACATAGTTTTGGAAGTTTTAGCCACAGCAATCAGAGAAGGAAAGGAAATAAAAGGAAACCAAATTGGAAAAGAAGAAGTAAAGCTGTCACTGTTTGCAGATGACATGAGACAATACATAGAGAATCCTAAAGATGCTACCAGAAAACTACTAGAGCTAATCAATGAATTTGGTAAAGTAGCAGGATACAAAATTAATGCACAGAAATCTCTTGCATTCCTCTACACTAATGATGAAAAATCTGAAAGTGAAATCAAGAAAAAACTCCCATTTACCATGCAACAAAAAGAATAAAATATCTAGGAATAAACCTACCTAAGGAGACAAAAGACCTGTATGCAGAAAATTATAAGACACTGATGAAAGAAATTAAAGATGATACAAATAGATGGAGAGATATACCATGTTCTTGGATTGGAAGAATCAACATTGTGAAAATGACTCTACTACCCAAAGCAATCTACAGATTTAATGCAATCCCTATCAAACTACCAATGACATTTTTCACAGAACTTGAACAAAAAAATTCACAATTTGTATGGAAACACAAAAGACCCCGAATAGCCAAAGCACTCTTGAGAACGAAAAAAGGAGCTGGAGGAATCAGGCTCCCTGACTTCAGACTGTACTACAAAGCTACAGTAATCAAGACAGTATGGTACTGGCACAAAAACAGAAATATAGATCAATGGAACAGGATAGAAAGCCCAGAGATTAACCCACGCACATATGGTCACCTTATCTTTGATAAAGGAGGCAGGAATGTACAGTGGAGAAAGGACAGCCTCTTCAATAAGTGGTGCTGGGAAACCTGGACAGATACCTGTAAAAGTATGAGATTAGATCACTCCCTAACACCATACACAAAAATAAGCTCAAAATGGATTAAAGACCTAAATGTAAGGCCAGAAACTATCAAACTCTTAGAGGAAAACATAGGCAGAACACTCTATGACATAAATCACAGCAAGATCCTTTTTGACCCACCTCCTAGAGAAATGGAAATAAAAACAAAAATAAACAAATGGGACCTTATGAAACTTCAAAGCTTTTGCACAGCAAAGGAAACCATAAACAAGACCAAACGACAACCCTCAGAATGGGAGAAAATATTTGCAAATGAAGCAACTGACACAGGATTAATCTCTAAAATTTATAAGCAGCTCATGCAGCTCAATAACAAAAAAACAAACAACCCAATCCAAAAATGGGCAGAAGACCTAAATAGACATTTCTCCAAAGAAGATATACAGACTGCCAACAAACACATGAAAGAATGCTCAACATCATTAATCATTAGAGAAATGCAAATCAAAACTACAGTGAGATATCATCGCACACCAGTCAGAATGGCCATCCAAAAATCTAGATAAAATAAATGTTGCAGAGGTTGTGGAGAAAAGGGAACACTCTTGCACTGCTGTTAGGAATGTCAATTGGTACAGCCACTATGGAGAACAGTATGGAGGTTCCTTAAAAAACTACAAATAGAACTACCATATGACCCAGCAATCCCAATCCTGGGCATATACCCTGAGAAAACCATAATTCAAAAAGAGTCATGTACCAAAATGTTCATTGCGACTCTATTTGCAATAGCCAGGAGATGGAAACAACCTAAGTTTCCATTATCAGATGAATGGATAAAGAAGATGTGGCACATATATACAGTGGAATATTACTCAGCCATAAAATGAAACGAAATTGAGCCATTTGCAATGAGGTGGATGGACCTAGAGTCAGTCATACAGAGTGAAGTAAGTCAGAAAGAGAAAGACAAATACTGTATGCTAACACATATATATGGAATTTAAGAAAAAAAATGTCATCAAGAACCTAGGAGTAACACAGGAATATAGACACAGACCTACTAGAGAATGTACTTGAGGATATGGGGAGGGGGAAGTGTAAGCTGTGACAGGGTGAGAGAGTGGCGTGGACCTATATACACTACCAAATGTAAAATAGATAGCTAGTGGGAAGCAGCCGCATAGCACAGGGAGATCAGCTCAGTGCTTTGTGACCACCTAGAGGGGTGGAATAGGGAGGGTGGGAGGGAGGGAGACGCAAGAGGGAAGAGATATGGGAACATATGTATATGTATAACTGATTCACATTGTTATAAAGCAGAAACTAACACACCATTGTAAAGCAATTATACCCCAATAAAGTTGTTAAAGAAATAGAATTAGAAATAAAAAAGAGAAGTAACTACTGATACAGCAGAAATACAAAGGATCATGAGAGATTGCTACAAGCATTTATATGCCAATAAAATGGACAACCTGGAAGAAATGGAAAAATTCTTAGAGAAGCACAACCTTCCAAGACTGAACCACGAAGAAATAGAAAATATAAACAGACCAATCAGAAGCACTGAAAGTGAAACTGTGATTAAAAATCTTCCAAAAAACAAAAGCCCAGGGCCAGATGTCCTCACAGTTGAATTCTATCAAACATTTAGAGAAGAGCTAACACCTATCCTTCTCAAACTCTTACAAAGTATAGCAGAGTGAGGAATGCTACCAAACCCATTCAACGAGGCCACCATCACCCTGATACCAAAAACAGACAAAGATGTCACACACACAAAAAAAACTACAGACCAATATCATTGATGAACATAGATGTGAAAATCCTCAACAAAATACTAGCAAACAGAATCCAATAGCACATTAAAAGGATCATACACCATGATCAAGTGGGTTTATCCCAGGAATGCAAGGATTCTTCAAAATATGCAAATCTATTAATGTGATAAACCATATTAACAAATTGCAGGATAAATACCACAGGATCATCTCAACATATGCAGAAAAAGCTTTCAACAAAATTCAATACCAACTTATGATAAAAACCCTACAGAAAGTAGACATTGAGGGAACTTACCACAACATAATAATGGCCATATATGACAAACCCACAGGCAACATGTTTCTCAATGGTGAAAAACTGAAACCATTTCCACTAAGATCAGGAACAAGACAAGGTTGCCCACTCTCACCACTATTATTCAACATAGTTTTGGAAGTTTCAGCCACAGCAATCAGAGAATAAAAATTAATAAAAGGAAGCCAAATAGGAAAAGAAGAAGTAAAACTGTCACTGTTTGCAGATGACATGATCCTATATACAAAGAATCCTAAAGATGCTACCAGAAAACTGCTAGAGCTAATCAATGAATTTGGTAAAGTAGCAGGATACAAAATTAATGCACAGAAATCTCTTGCATTCCTATACACTAATGATAAAAATTCTGAAAGAGAAATGAAGGAAACACTCCCATTTACCAGTGCATCAAAAAGAATAAAATACCGAGGAATAAATCTACCTAAGGAGACAAAAGACCTGTATGCAGAAAACTGTAAGACACTGAGGAAAGAAATTAAAGTTGATACAAATAGATGGAGAGATATACAATGTTCTTGGATTGGAGGAATCAATATTGTGAAAATGACTCTACTACCCAAAGCAATCTACAGGTTCAATGCAATCCCTATCAAACTACCAATGACATTTTTCACAGAACTAGAACAAAAAATTTCACAATATGTATGGAAACACAAAAGACCCTGAATAGCCAAAGCAATCTTGAGAAAGAAAAACAGAGCTGGAGGAATCAGGCTCCCTGACTTCAGACTATACTACAAAGCTACAGTAATCAAGACAGTATGGTACTTGCACAAAAACAGAAATACAGATCAATGGAACAGGACAGAAAGCCCAGAGATAAACCCCCACACATATGGTCACCTTATCTTTCATAAAGGAGGCAAGAATATACAACGGAGAAAAGACAGCCTCTTCAGTAAGTGGTGCTGGGAAAACTGGATAGCTACAAGTAAAAGAATGAAATTAGTACACTTCCTAACACCATATACCAAAATGAACTCCAAATGGGTTAAAGACCTAAATGTAGGGCTTTCCTGGTGGCACAGTGGTTGAGAGTCCGCCTGCTGATGCAGAGGACACAGGTTCTTGCCCTGGTCTGGGAGGATCCCACATGCCGCAGAGCGGCTGGGCCTGGGAGCCATGGCTGCTGAGCCTGCATGTCTGGAGCCTGTGCTCTGCAAGGGGAGAGGCCAAAACAGTGAGAGGCCCGCGTACCGCAAAAAAAAAAAAAAAAAAAAAAAAAAGACCTAAATGTAAGGTCAGACACTATAAAACTCTTAAGGAAAACAGGAAGAACACTCTATGACATAAATCATAGCAGTATCCTTTTTGACCCACCTCCTAGAGAAATGGAAGTAAAAACTAAAATAAACAAATGGGACCTAACGAAACTTAAAAGCTTTGCACAGCAAAGAAAACCATAAACAAGGTGAAAAGATAACCCTCAGAATGGGAGAAAATGTTTGCAAACAAAGTAATTGACAAAGGATTAATCTCCAAAATATACAAGCAGCTCAATATCAAAAAAGCAAACAACCCAATCCAAAAATGGGCAGAAGACCTGAATAGACATTTCTCTAACGAAGATATACAGATTGCCAACAAACACATGAAAGGATGCTCAACATCACTAATCATTAGAGAAATGCAAATCAAAATTACAATGAGGTATCACCTCACACCAGTCAGAATGGCCATCACCAAGAAATCTACAAACAATAAATGCTGGAGAGGGTGTGGAGAAAAGGGAACCCTCTTGCATTGTTGGTGGGAATGTAATTTGATACAGCCACTATGGAGAACAGCATGGAGGCTCCTTAAAAAGCTAAAAATAGAATTACCATATGACCCAGCAATCCCACTGCTGGGCGTATACCCTGAGAAAACCATAATTCAAAAAGAGTCATGTACCACAATGTTCATTGCAGCACTATTTACAATAACCAGGTCACGGAAGCAACCTAAGTGTATGTTGACAGATAAATGGATTAAGATGTGGCACATATATAGAATGGAATATTACTCAGCCATAAAAAGACATGAAATTGAGTTATCTGTAGTGAGGTGGATGGACCTAGAGACTGTCATACAGAGTGAAGTAAGTCAGAAAGCGAAAAACAAATACCATATGCTAACACATATATATGGGATCTAAAAAAAAAACAAAAAAAATGGTTCTGAAGAACCTAGAGGCAGGACAGGAATAGGGACGCATATGTAGTAAATGGACTTGAGGACACAGGAAGGGGGAAGGGTAAGCTGGGATGAAGTGAGACAGTGGCATGGACATGTATACACTACCAAATGTCAAATAGATAGCTAGTGGGAAGCAGCCACATAGCACAGGGAGATCAGCTTGGTGCTTTGTGACCACCTAGAGGGGTGGGATAGGGAGGGTGGGAGGGAGGGAGATGCAAGAGGGAGGGGATGTGGGGATATATGTATATGTATAGCTGATTCACTTTGTTATACAGCAGAAACTAACACACCATTTTAAAGCAATTATACTCCAATAAAGATGTTAAAAAAGAAGACATAAAAAAGAGTTCCCAACCTAAACAAAAAGTAAAATAATAAGCGTTTTATCCTGTTTGTGCTGCGGGATTGTACCACGGCTCTCCTTCCTCCCACAAGGAGAGGGTCTGAGGAATCTTAACACTAAGTTAGTTTAGTTACTCCCAGTGAAACTTCTTCCGTTTCTTCCTCTTAAAAGTATACTACTATAAGAATGGACTTGGACATTAGCTAGCAAGTTTCCCTCAAGATAACGTGGCAGTTAGTAAACAATGGCTTAAATAACTCAACGTTGGGCGACACAAAACCGTGACAATACTCTTCCTAATACATGTAACTACGTTAGTCAAAACTTATCTAGAGACTCAGAATTCTGAAGCTCACTAAGACTTGAAACGGACTTAAAATGCTTAGAAATACTCTCAATCAGTATTTCTCCATCTCAGCCCTACAGAAAACGTAAAGTTGATCGTTCTTTGTTGGGGTGAGGGGGGATGCTGTCCTGAGCACTGTAGGATGTTTAGCAGCATCCCTGGCCTCTATGCACAGTATGTCATAGCCTCTTGCCTGCCAAGTTGAGAACCAACATCTCCAAACATTGCCAGATGCCCCTTCAGGAACAAATTCACCCCTAGTTGAGAACCATTGCTTTAAATCATGGCCGAAAGACAAAATAATTCAGCTTTGCAATCTCATTTTTCTTTTCCTCTTAAATTAGTTCACAATAGCTTCTAAACACCATATTTTTCCTTTTATCTCTGGAAATGTTACAAATTTTTGACAACTTTGTTTTTACTGTCTTTCTTTACATGGGTGATGAATCCTATAGATTCCCACCTCCCTACCTGGTCCATTGCCCAACCCAGGCTGCTCAGCCCTACTCTCTAAAGGGAGAAAAGCCCTCTCCCCTTCAAAATAGGGCTCCTTCATTTCGTACTCCTGTCCATCTTGTCACTGTGACACACAGGCTGCTTTCAGGGTGGGAGGTCTCCTAGTAGCACAGACTTTATCCAAAGCTAGGATTTTTGCGTCCTGCAGTTCCCCAGCTGGTGGGGCTCCAAAGGATGCTTTGAAGGGATGTTCTAGCAGTTTCTGAGACTGAAGCTTGGTGGGGAGGTGCTGTGGAGGAGCTTGGAAGAGATTTAAAGACTTCCACTGTGTGGGCCACCTGAACTCAGACAAGACAATGAGACTCATTGTTTACTGAGAAAGGGGAAACAGTTTTTTATTTTCCACACACAAATTTGGGCAGGACCCTAGTTCTGAGCATTCCTAGGTTAAGCAAGTCAACTTTAATACAAAATATTTCAGGAATAAATTTTAAAGTTTTTTTTTTTCCCCTGAAAAGACTTTTCACCATTCCCCAACTTATTAAAGCCTGCTGGGAGTGTTTTTCCAATGACTTTGAATAAATAATAAGCAAAGAAAAGTGAACTAGGTCTCCTTGTTTATCTTGCCATTTCTCTCTTAGGTTTACATCTAAAGCTGTGAGGTACGAAAACTAACTCATTATCTGCATTATTAAATGCAGTAAAATGATATCGGTAAAATATCGGTAAAATGTATGTCGCCTGTTCCATACTACTGCTTTGGACCCTGTATAGTGTATCTAACACTAGTGTAGAGCGTGGATTCTGACAAAGCACCACAAATTAAACAGTTTATAATAATAACATAGACACCATTTGTTGTATATTTACTCTGTGCCAAAGTTTGTGCTAAAGTTATTTAATTTTTTTACATTTAATCACACACTTCTCATTGCTACTATCAATTAGGTCCTGTCATTCCATTGTTGAGATAAGGAAACTGAGGCTTAGAGAAGATAAGATCATATATTTTAAGTGATAGAGTAGGAACTCAGATTCGATTGTGACTATATTCGCAAAGTCTTTATTCATAGGTAGATTGATAGCTCGATCGATCACCATGTTACAGGATGTCTACTTTCCCAGGAATTCTCTGCAAAGACCTTGACATGAAAGTTGGCTCCCAAAGGCAGTTTATGAAGACAGGACCCTCATTCTATATTTAAGGAGATATTTCTCACAGTGTGATCCAATGAATACCTGCTGAATACCTTGCACTGTTGAAGAAGCACACTCATGAGTCCTATCCCAGACCTAATAATTCAGAACCTCCGACGAGTGGGAAGCAAGTCCAGGTATCTGCATTTAAAAAACAGAAACAAAAACCTCAGATTGTTCTTACGCTCTGGAAAGTTTCTAACCATGGACCTATGCTGTCAGAAGAGATTTCCTCTCAGGGCTGGGTGTCTCTGGTTTACTCCTCCAGACCCTCTCTGTCCTGAGAGGGAGAATGCATGTATGGATTCCTTTAGCAGGTTCCCCTGCCCTCGGGCTTCCTTGTGATTTCAGGCATTGGGGCCAGGGGGCATTAATGAGAGATCAAGGAGGGAGAAATGTGAGGATAAGATCTTTAGCCCTCAGGCTCCCTTCCTGTCCAGTCAGTGCAGGTTGGCTGCCTCACACTCCCAGAGGCCGGAGCACCTCTCAGGCAGCCCTCTCCACACAAGGAAATGTCCAGATTCCAGGAACCCCACCCTCTTTTTGTCTATTTAGGCTCTGGGTGATAAATGCTCCTTTCTGCTGCTCCCTCCAGGGTTTCACACTATCTTCCATTGGTTTCATGAAAGTCTGTCCACATCTCTGAACCTTCCCCCATTTGAGAGTGGTTCTTGGCAGAACCTTGATCAATATACCCTAACAAACATGACCCAACTGGCTATAGTTTATCTTCTTCTGGATTATTCTTTCTACATTGCACCTTTTAGGGACTTGATACCCCTCAGTTGCCTCATCTGTCATGGTACTAGTATACTTTTCCAGCTGTTGTAAGGATTAAATGAAATGATTGTATAAAGTGGTTAACATGTGCCTCCTACAGACTTTCCCTTATCGTTAATCCCTGTCACCTATTGACAGCACACTGCCTCTAGCTCATCATTAACATAACTTGATTGACCTCCAAGGCGACGCTTACTCTCTTCAGGCCTCCTTATTCCTTGCCGCCCTCTCTTCCGCAGCCATCCACCAACTCTTCCCGTCAGAGGACCCTTTGTTGGCTCTGACTTTACTGGTTTGCTCAATCTTACTGGGACTTACAGTGTTCACTGTAAGAGCGACCCAGTCAACTCTCACAGTCTCCAAGCCACGTCCTTTCTGTGTGTCTGGGCAACAGACCTCTCCACTAACTCCAGATTGACCCTTATTTCCTCTACTGCAGGAATTATCAGGCATCTCCAAATTTAGCCCTTAGAACTTTCCTGAACTAACCTTCAGTTTCATGGGGACCTGTCGTTTTTCAGCTCCCATAGATTTTCCTGTAATCCAATCATTTTTCAACCCTAATCATGCTTCTAAATAATAATGTCTCACTATCTGGAGCTTTGA
The DNA here is from genome assembly GCF_008692025.1 of Phocoena sinus. Classification (NCBI taxonomy): domain Eukaryota; kingdom Metazoa; phylum Chordata; class Mammalia; order Artiodactyla; family Phocoenidae; genus Phocoena; species Phocoena sinus. The sequence continues at coordinate 128,414,149 of NC_045765.1, read as the reverse complement.
AACTCCTAGAGTATCAACTCTGCATCTATCCTCAGGTCATCACACCTGTCCAAATACTCAGGTGCAGGTGATGGGCCCTTCTCAGCCTAGAAGCAGCAAAAAAAAAAAAAAAAATGTTCTCTAACCTAGGAAAACGTTTAGGGAGATTGAATAATGTATCTGTTCACTTGAACACCAAACAAGTGCCAGGTACTCCGCTAGGCACAGAAGGTTGTTGTTTCTGCCCACAGCACATGCAAGAATGCAAGCAAGGGGTGAGCCAGTCTCCTTATCCAGTCATCCTTTGTAAGTCCTTACAAATTAACCTGTGAATTTTCAAGGAAGGCAATTGGACTAGTGGAGAATCACTGAGCCTAGGTCCTACAATTGAATCACTATACAAGTTACTCTACAAGCTTCTATCCAATGAACTATAAAGATTTACAGTGGGTTACAATACCAGTAAAGTACCTGCCGAAAGCATTCTAGTCCAGCCTGGGTCCCACGTTTTAGCGGGAGTATGCTATTTGCATTGGAACACCTGCTTCCTGCCTGATTCTGATTTCCTTGGTCTCAGACTTTGATTATGCCCTTGTTTAAACACAGTCTGGAAGTATCTGAGCATCGACCAACTGGTAGTGCCACCAGGCTTCCTGCAGGCTTTTCTGTAAATGTTGACTCTTGCTGTCTAGACTCCTGTGTGCTCTGGGGCTTTAATTATGTGCTCTATGACTCTTTATTTTCTCTGGACATCAGTGTCGTTCCATAGTCACTGCTTCGATGTGCTCTTTGTTCTGGCCTTGTCTCTGGAAAGAGTTTAAACTTTTTTATGGAGAGTCTCTTATGCTAAGGGATGACTGACACTCATTTGTGAGCTTTAGGAGTCTTCTAGAGCATACCAGGCAAAAAAATAGCTTAATTCCCTTCAAGCCCTGTACGCTAGGGGTTACCCACCCATGCTATTTACACATAGAAGAGCATAGTCTTGTCTAAAATGTCCAAAGTTACACCTGTGTTAAATTGTTAGAACTCCTTATTTTACATGTGAATTTTCGTTTGAAGAAACTGAAGTCTGAAAGCTTAAGACGGTTTTCCAAGGATCCAAACACCTTTCACATTTTGTCTCTGGAATGTATTCTGTGGTTATTTAGGAGTGGAATGGGATAAATATTTATCTTAATTGTCTTTATTTAGCCTGTTTTTCAAAATATATCGCCCAGGTATGCAAGAAGGTAAAATGGATGCAAACCAAAATTCCTCTGAGACAATGAGGGAAATAAACCTAGGATTTAAAAAATATATTAATAATCCACATCAATTCACAAGCTAGATAAACTGTGTGGGAAACTCATTACTGGAAATATTTAGCAGGGTCAGAGGATAAAAGAAACAATACACCCAGCTAAGACATATTCACTTTGGCTCTAGGAATCTAGGTTTGTAGACTTTTAAGCAAACCCAACTCAAATCAAGCTCCTGATATCTGCATAAACTCAATATCTGTGTAGACGTTAAAAAGCTGTATAAAAAAACTAGTAGTGGGCTTCCCTGGTGGCACAGTGGTTGAGAGTCCTCCTGCCGATGCAGGGGACACGGGTTCGTGCCCACGTGCTGCGGAGCGGCTGGGCCCGTGAACCATAGCCGCTGGGCCTGCACGTCCAGAGCCTTTGCTCCGCAACGGGAGAGGCCACAACAGTGAGAGGCCCGCGTGCCACAAAAAAAAAAACAAAAAAAAAACTAGTAGTTTATGAAGTAAATCTCTTAAATTTATTTCCCAGTGGCTATTCCAAGCTGCAGATTTTAGTTATACTTTGAGGAAAGTGGGGTACCCCCTCACTCCTAAGGAGAAGCAGAAGGAAAATGATTGTTTTTTAAACTATAGGATGAAAACTTCCTGGAAACCATCTATTTCTCTATTTCCAGAAGATATTATCTTTCACCTTAGATGGGGAGCTAAACATTATCACCAAGGCTACTGCATCTTTAAATACCTGAAAGCAATCTGTGTCTGTCTGTTCTGATTGCACCTGATGCCAAACCCAGGTTAAATAACAACCATAAAGAGCTTGGACATTGTGCCCCAAGTTGAATTTTTCATCCGTACACCCTGGTGGAAACCTACTGAGTTGTCTTCTCAGATTACAATGTCCCCTCCCCTGGGAGCCCCCTTGCTGTTCCACAGAGGTAGGATTCCAGTTGCCATCTTCCCTACCACGTAACCCTATTTCTTGGCCACAAATAATTGTTCCAAGAGTGGACACTGGATTCAAACTGGGCAAGTCAGAGTCCCTTCAAAAGTAATTTCACATTCATACCCAGAGAAATATTCATCTGTGTATATCTGTAACATGTCAATTTGGGGGCCATGTGTTCTGCCACCTCTACTAAAGAAGCAAAATATCTAGGTGCTTGTAATCTCCTAAGTGGTCCTCCAGAAAGCAAGGTCACAATGTGGTCCCATCCATGATGCTGCTCACCTACACCCAAATGTAGTATCTTCCTATAAAAATAAATATGATCATGTCACTCTACTGCTGAAAATCTTGAACAGCCATCATACAATATGGCTCACATGTCTTCATAATCTCATCTCCACGTATTGTTCATGCCCTATATCTCAACAACCCTCCTTTCCCTCCACCCATTAAATCCTCTCTATGACCCACAGACAATTTCACAGTCTAGTCATGTTCCTAGAACATCTCCTACTCTTCAGATGCACTGTTACCTAACTGCCTGACTTTGTGTACCCTCTCTTGATATATATATACGCCTGATATATCCTTTCCCCTGTTCTCATTTTGGCAAATTGTTTTTCATCCTTCATGTCCCAACTCAAATAGCATCTCTCCAGAAGTCTTCCACGTTTTTTGTTCACTTCCCCAAAGTGATTCATCTCCTCTGGAAACCCTCTACCAAATCCTCATGGGTGAACTACAGTTTCCTCTTTCTTTAACTGTAGTTTACACCTGCCTTTCATAGAATTATTACTATAAAACTGTAAATTTCTAAATAACATGCCTGTCTTCCCTTCAAGAATCACATGCCCTAGTTAGCTATCCCCCAACAATGCTGAGGATTATGGGACATCCTCTGTGTACAGGGACCCAACACATGCTACAGCCAAATGTCCCTCCTCAAGCTGATTCTGGGAAACAAATAGATTGAGAGTTCCTGGAAGGTAATGATATCTTACATCCCAAAGCCTGGGCAAAGCCAAGTGCCTCAGACATGGTGGGCAGTCAATGTATATTGAGCCTGTGTATGAATGTTTTGTGTTTCCAGAGCATAAGACAGAGCAAGAAGTAAAAGTAATAGGGAAGATGTTCAAAAGATTCCTATAAAAAGGAACTTGAGATGGTTTATTTGTCAGCAAAAGGCATTCAGCCCTCCAATAAGGGGCTGCACTGCTTATTAACCTGTGAGCTCCTTGAATTCAAGGACTGCATCTACTCCTCTTTATATTTGCACAGAAATTCCCACCTTATCACATACACTATGGGCACCCAAAAAATGTTCATGATATTTTATGATTTGGGGTATCATAATCAGGAGTATGTGAAAATAAAATTTTGGGTCAAATATGTAATCTTGGTTAGAATATTTCTACAAATTAAAATGTTAGATTGAAAATGTTCTTCAATTCAGAGATGACTATTTTTCCTTAATATTAACTGTTTACAAACTTTATTTCATCACAATTTTATGCACAAAGTAGCCATTTAAACTATCTCATTTAGGCTTTTTTTTTTCTTTATAGTTTGATTGACCTTGCTGAAATAGATGAACATGTAAGGAAATGAAGTATCAGCAGAGAGGAGTTAAATGAAAACATTGTATCTTTCTAGTTATCAGAAATATTCAAAGGGTATTAGAAGTGGGAGAGTTTATGCTGGTGATGAGGGAAGACTGAACTTCCATGCAAGTGTGACTGGAAAGTTTGAGAAGTTAGACCAGCTTCAGAAATGGTCTGTCTAGAGTATTCTGGATGAAAGCAATAGTGGAAAAAGACAATTTGTTCATGTAGTCTTACACGGCCATAAGATCACCTCCGGGTAAATTGTGACTCTTCAGGTGCTCTGTTGTACAGAAGCTATATACTATTTGGAAAAGGCAAGTGAGACAGAGTTAGGGAATGAGGCTTGTAACCCTAGTTTTGTAACTCTCAAGTAGCTTGTCCCTACAGAAGTCGGCATCCTGTTTATCCCCAGCAAGTTTCTGCTTCATATGTCCATCACCTAACTCCTCATTGGTTAATTTATTTAAAAAACATAATTCTTCATCAGGCTGCTACCTAGCCCTCAATATAACAAATGCTTGAATTAAGTCCTCATGCTTCAATTTTTAAAAAGTTTGAAAACAGAACCAGCTGTTGCTTTTTAGCAGCAATTTTTAAAACAAATTGCAACAAAGCAGAAAATGAAAACGAGTGACTTGACTTCAGACTTCAAAAAAGTCACCCTTACATATGAGTAGTCATACGACCAGATAGTCTACTTGTGGTTTGTTCAGTCTACCACAAAGAGTTGAGAAATAACCTAATTTGCTAAGGAATTTTTTCGTTTTATCCCGTCTCAATTCATCTTATCTTTATTAGGAATTTGTGCAGCACCTTTGAACTAAACACACTGAAGAGGACATCACGAAAAAATGTAAAACGTCTTTTGTCTTCTTGTTTCTTTTTTTCCCCCAAGTATGAATAAATCTCTAGCAAGTGCATCTGTGTACTTCTGTTCACACTGCATATGTTTAATGCATAATGTACAATTAGCATTTTTTAGCATACTATACTTAGTGATCCAAAGAATTAGGACTCTTTAGAAATTTTTCTTCCATAATATCAGTCTTTTGGGTCATTAGAGCCACTACTGTGCCACTTCAGTCATATTATGTTAAAATACAGAAGTCTGAAGAGGTAATGTTTGCACTCTGTAATTATGTGAGGGCTTGCCATCAATCTTGCACTGTTCAAAAGTAAAACATATGTGAAGCATATAATCTACTGTCTAAAGTGTGAAACTCAATACATAGGTCAGATATTCTTTGTTTAAAATTTTTATTTTCTCTCCCTTTTTCCTAGGTCTTACTATAAAAAAAAAAATCCACTTAAAGTTTTAAGTGAAACAGTGCACCAAGGATATTTCCACTTAACTATTGATTGAAAAGCATAAAAGGAGATACTGTATCAAAAGGAATATATCATCTTTCTTGCACGAATGACCCCTGTAATGGTCTCAGTAACAGTCCTGAAGTTTGCTGTCTCAGCTTCCAGGAATTTGAATGGATTTCACCAGTTAATTAACCTCATGTGCTTCCAGGAATCTAATGAAGTCCACCTTCTGGTTATATATGTATAAGCGCATCTTCCCACAGGCTTCCCAGATTATGGCTGATCAAATGGCTCATTAACGCATACCACTTGAAATACCTACACATCACAGAAGCTTCTTAATAGTGATGAGCCATTAATACCCAATAAATAAGTCATTAATAGTGACTCTAAATAGCAACTCCCCTCCTGATGGCGTTGTAAGCTTTTCTGTCAATGCTTTGGAATATTAAAGTGTTCTCCTACATGCTCAGTACACCTTATAATTAAGACCTAAGGCTAATGAACTTAACTCTTAGGCTTTTGGACAAATATAAATTATGCTGCATTAGTTATCTATTGCTGTGTAACAAATTACTCAAGTTAGCAGCTTAAAACAATAAGCACTTATTAACTCAGTTTCTGTCAGGAATTAGGAAGCAGCCTACTTAGGTAATCCTGGCTCAGAACCTCTTGTGAGTTTGCAGTCCAGATGTCAGTCAGAACTTCAATTGTTTGAAGATTTGCCTTGGGCTGCAGAATCAATTTCCAGTATGGCTCACTGCATGGTTGTTGGCTGGAGGCCTCCATTTCTAGGAACATAGATGTCTCCACAGGGCATAGGGCATAGGCATAGGGCACTGCGCTGAGTGTTCTCACGGCGTGACAGTTACCTTCTTCCAAGGTAAGAGTCTCAAAGGAGAGAGCAAGGAGAAAAATCACAACGCCTTTTATGACCTTGTCTTGGAAGCCATTTACTGTCACTTCCACCATATTTTAGAGTCATTAAGTACAGTCTACACTCAAGGGAAGGTGAATTAGATCCCACATTTTTAAGGGAGACATATCAAAGAATTTGTGGGAATATTTTAAAACCACCACACATGTAAATTGATTTTTCACAAGAAATGTTAGGTGTACATGGTGGCCAGCAGCAGACATATTAAAAGAAACGGAGAATTGAATGAATGAAGTGCATGGTATGTGAACTGTATCTCAATTTTTGTTTGTTTGAATAAAGAGAAATGGGGAAGGCATGTCATTCAGAGGAGAAAGAACTAAGATCTTTGGAGCTTGTTATATACCCAGTATTTTACTCAGGATAGGTCATTTAAGCCTTATAACAAGCTGAAGAAACAGTGATATGCTGGGGCTGGTACTCCCTGGCTTGTGAGTGGCAATTGTAAGCATCTCTATCCTGTTCCATGTTCAATGACACCATGCTGGAAGCTCGAAATCAACCACGGTGGGACTATTTACACCATGGAAATTGCTAAATTCTACAAATCCTCCTTCTCCTAGAGAGCTGGTTGTCTAAATACTTATGAGCACATCACTGAGTACGACTGGCCCTAATTTACAGATAAGAAAAATTAAAAAGAGGTTTTTTAACTTGTTTTTATTTTTTTTTTGCTTTCCCCAAGGGCCATATGGGTAGTAAAAGAAAAACCCAGAATTTAAAACCAGTGTTGAATGAATATAAATTAGCTTTATTTCTAGTATGTATGATACCTCTATAAGAAGATTAATTGTTATACATTTTGCCCAGACCATTTTCCTTGCCTCCATCATAGTATCAGTGTATTTGTAATGATGAGGAAGTCTATGACTAATTAGCTGACCAATTATGATTAGGAAATAATTCTACTTAATTTTGAGGGTTGCAAAGAAAAACTAGTGAAAGTCAAAAATGAAAAGAGGTGACTGCTGCAGTTTAAGTAGGAAAAAAATGGGGAGAGAAAGGGAGGGGAATCCTACTTTCTATTTAATAGGAAATTGCTAGAAAATGGATATACGAGGTATCTCTGCATTATCCAACCACAAATGTGAGAATATTTTCTCAGTACAGAAAACATTAGACCTTATTTCTCTAATTTGGCAGTTATCCCTCAAATCAGTATTCATTACCTCTAGCCTCGGCTAAACACCCTTGAAAAAGTATTCTTTATTTACTCAAGTTTGCCCTATTTTACATATTTAAAACATCCATATTCCATACACACATGCAGTTATGCAGAATTTTCTCTGTTCAGACAAACACTAATTCACACAATCACCAAAACAGAAGCTTGGAAGGTATGGAGGATGGAGAAGGATGAAATTAATTCAGTGGAGCAACTGTTTTTTAGCAATAGCGCTAATAGCTCAAAAGTGATCACATTTATAGATGTTAAGTAAAACACTGTGCCAGAGACTATGGACATGTGGATTAAGACACACATGAAATCTCACCACCTTGCTAGAGGTGAGAACATGACAGCTAGGTTGCCATGGAGACAGAGCAGCGACACCAGCTACTAACTCTGAATACCAATTAACAGCTAGCACTTCTTTTTTTTTTTTGCGGTACGCGGGCCTCTCACTGTTGTGGCCTCTCCCGTTGCGGAGCACAGGCTCTGGACGCGCAGGCTCAGCGGCCATGGCTCACGGGCCCAGCCGCTCTGCGGCATGTGGGATCTTCCCAGACCGGGGCACGAATCCGTGACCCCTGCATCGTCAGGCGGACTCTCAAACCACTGCGCCACCAGGGAAGCCCTCTAGCACTTCTTTATGTTACTAAAATTGGTTGTCAGGGCAACTCACAGGATTGGTTCAGGTTATCAAATTAATTACAAACTGAGTCCAGAAAGTCAGATTCTTTAGTTAAGATACATAAAATTCTAAAGAAATTATTTATGGAGATTTATGCTACTCTCAGCATAGTATCTGTTGTCTCTTATTCTTTATAATTCCCTCTTCCTCATTTTCTTTAAAATATTCCTAAGGCAGAGATTGGGATATATGTGTTAATATTCTCATTTAGCTGTCCAGCAAAAAAAAGAAAAAGCAAACCTTAAAACTGTCATCTAATAAGTTATTTCAGTATAAACAAAACAGACAACCTAGGTTATATCTACACAAAACGTTTGATGCCTGGGTAGCTATATTTTATCAAGCAGCTACTATCTACTTATGTAACGGATGCTTCATATATGGCATTTAGTCTGCAAAAATATTCTGGACATAATAACATTTTGCTGAGAGCCAAGTGCTAAATTGAATTGTTTGCCACACGTGGGATTCACCCTGAAGCCTCATTGTCTTCCAGAGTCTGTGGTGTGAGAAACAGCCGAGCCCAGTGGATAAGAGCCAGCTTGTCTTATGCAAACCCAGCGTCTGCCATTGGTAACTAGGTAACCTTGAACAAGATGTCTACCTTCTCTAGTTCAGAGTTCTCACTTACCAAGAGTTTTTACTGAGATCTGACCACTTCTCACCGCCTCCACAGCAGCCACTCTGCTTCAAACCACGAACCTCTTTGCCCTGGATGATTACAACAGCTTCCCAACTTATCCCAGCACCCGGTGCGATCCTAATAAAACATAAGTCTGTTTGTGGCATTTCTCCCGTAACTCCAAGCTCTTAAGACTGTAGTTATATTAAAGATATTCCCTGTAAGGGACTTGACACAGTCCCAAATGTGGAATAAGCATTCATTCATTAGACAGATATTTATTATGTACCTACTATATTCCTGGGGCTGGACAGACAGGAGTGAACAATACTGAGAAATAAATATCCCTGTGGAGGTTCCCTGAAAATACAAAATATGATAGATCGTGGTAGGTATTCAGAGAAAAACATAAAGCACAGAAGGTAGATAGGAAAAGGGAGTCTAAAGGGTCCTATAGGATGGCTGGAGAAGGCCTCATGTAAGGTAACATTTGAGGAAAGACCTGATGAGTGAGACAGTGAGCCATGTAAATGTGCAGGTAAAGTGCACCCCAGGTGGCAAGCTCAGCAAGGGCCGAGTCCCACCTTGGGGTGGGGGGGTGGGCAGGCACTTGGCTTCTGCGAGGAAGGAGCACCTGTGGAGAGGCAGGTCAGAGGCACTGTGGAGGGAGGTGCACATCACTTAGGGCCTAGGCTCTTACTTTCAGTGAGTTGAGGAGTCACCGGAAATGACCATGAGCTGATTGTTAGGGTCATTCCAGCTGCTGGCGACAAGTTGAGAATCCTTTGTCATAATCCAGGGCAGACGGGCTGGTGGTTTGGTGGCTGCAGCGAAGTTGTTGAAGTGATAGATGCTCAGTAAATGGCGGCTATTATGACACTCTCTGACATTGTCTCTATACTTGACGCTGGATTAATCGGTTACACAAGCTAGCAGTTTGTTCCCTGTTTATGACCGGTCAATTCATGCTAAGCAATCATGCCTACTTGTATGGTAGTCTAATTTATAATATTCTGACTTCCAATAAATGATTTCCTGGTTATGTTCTGCTTTTGACGCTTTGCTACTATTTACCCACAATGCTGTGAAATATTAAGTAATACGAAAATTTTATGGTAGTTGCCACAGGCAGGAGGTAAGGGTGGGGGAAATCCAGTGAAGGCAGTCAAAAGGTACAAATTTCCAATTATAAGTTCTGGGGATGTAATGTACATGGTGATGATGTAGCATGGTGACTATATTTAACAACACTGTACTGTATATTTAAAAGCTGCTAAGAGTAGATCTTAAAATTTCTCATCACAAGGGAAATTTATAGCCATATGAGGTGATGGATGTTAACTAAATTTACTGGGGTAATCATTTTGCAATATATACAAAATTTACTGGGGTAATCATTTTGCAATATATACATACCAAATCATTATGTAGTACACCTTAAACTGATACAATGTTATGTCAATTACATTTCTATAAAACTGGGGGGAAAATGAGCAGGTAAATTTTTAAAATAAAACAAATAGAACTTTTAGAATTAAAAAATAGAATTGTTAAAAACAATGAAGTGTTTATAAAATATATAAAAATAAATAAAATTATTTTAATGAAAAAAGAAATCTATAAATATCGATTGAAAGCCATAAAGCAAAATCATTTTCCTAATAAATGATTATCTTTTCTACAATGCCTTGTGCCTAAAAGCCACAAAATACTCAAGTGATATCTGAAATTTTTATTGAAGCAAGTCCATTAAATAACACAAAATGTATCACTTTGGCTAATTCTTGTATAAGACAGAATGTATTTATGCCATTGTCCATTCAATAAAGCTCAGTGTGTGCCCGTGATTGTGATGTTATTCTTGAAGACTTCTTTGTTTCTCAAAGCTTTGCTTCCAGTAAACTACATTTCCTCATGAGAGGTAATAAGAAGACTGTTCTCTGTTCCTTGATGAGAAGAATTAAAGATTTGTCAAATGTGACAGCCTTGAGCCTTCAACTGAGAGCTCCTGCTGTTTCCTGAACCTTAAATCTTCCTGGAGCCTCAGAACGAATCATATTCCATTTACACATGGTTTAAAAGCATACAAAATGTAACATGCACCAAACTCACAGTTCAAACTTTATACGTTGAGGTTTTGTGTACGTAGGCAATAATGAGCAAGTAAGGAGTAAGAACTTTGGTCCTAATAATAATATTGTTCATAATAATAGCAGTTAATGATCACAATAATCGTGCAAGCTAGGTACTATTAGCATCATCCCCATTTTACAGCTGAAGAAACTGAGGCACAGAGAGATTTTAGTAACTTACTCAAGGCAATTCAATTAATAAGTGGAAGAACTGAGACTCAACCCAGCCAGTCCAACTTCAGAGTCTATGCTCTGAACCCCTGGACTCCACTCAGCACCAGCATGCAGAACATTGGAAATGTTATCCTGTGTTGTTTTTCTTGGACGTTCTCCTTTCCATTCATAACCTTTCCCTCACCTTCCCCACCTGCAGTTCAAGTTGGAAATGACTTTGGCTTTCCAAAAGGCTAAGCTTTTCTGCATACTTAAAAAGTTTTGCAAAGAAAAATATTTTCTTGAAAATATAAAAAGGATTGCGAAATGGGGTGCGAAATCTCTTGATCCAAAGAAATGAGGATAGTTTCCTCATCAAATTAAAAGGTGGTTCTTCTCCTCAGGCTCATGGAAAAAGTAGGAAGTTTGAGGTGAGGGGCTGCTTGGGCTCCTCCTTCGCACTACTGGAAACAGAAGACCCCTAATATAAAACGGCTGTCCATGGTGTCCAGGTTGGTGCTCGAGTAGGAATGAAGGTGAGGAAATCCATGAACAGAGCTTTTGGTCTAAAACTGCTGCCAGTCCAGTGGGATTATGGCTAAAAATAGAAATTGAAATGTTAAATGTTCTTATAAATAAAAGCTTGTGGCCCAAGATCCATGCATAGCATCTGCAGTGTAGATTAGATGTCTATCCTAAACTCAGAAAAGGACAAATACTATTAAAATTAGTGGTAATTAAGAATCCTAACATAATCCTTTCCCACAGCCTATATAACATTTCATTGCCCTTTTTAGAACATTTTAATCTACCACCATAATAATATAAAATTGAGAAACCAGATCAACTTAGTCTGGTATTATATGGCTAGCACATACCTCGTTTTGTGTACAAAGAGACTTGACCCTGAGGTGCTTTGTAAGTAAATCTTGTAACTGAAGTAAACTACAAATAGAAATAACCAAATAATGTGAAAGCTTTCTCCTTTGTTGTTAAACAATAGTTTTATCTCCAAATAATAAAAATTGGCTGGATGAGTGTTGTTTTGGGGCATACACTCTGTTCTGAAGTTTGCAGAGAAGAATATAAAATGCATAGACGGTGCAGACTGTGCAAACATGGCAAACCAAAATCTGTTACTTACTTCAAAATAATCAGTGGACATGTTACAGGTCTCAGTCACCTAAGTTTTTAGAAGTTAAACAGAAACGTCCTTAATAGGAGAGAAATGAGTAGGAAAAGAATTCTTATATGAGAAGATTCCAGAAATACACCAATGATCAGACAGTTCTGAGAATAAACATGCAGTACTACTGAGGCCAGCAAGATTCCTCGTCAGCAGTCATCAACTCTGATGTGTTCCTTGTGAGGTTAAAATTGTCTGAAAGCGAGCTTCCCAACTGTCCTATTCTCCTAACATATCAGCACAATCTGGCATGCCGAAAGGAGTAGAGAGTCCTAGTTCATAAAACATTTAATAAATCAATTCTATTGTGCTCTCTATTGATTACCCTCTCAAATGCGAATATCACAGTAAATATTACGCAGGAAATGGAATTCAGGATCTTACTGTGGATTCACCATAATAAACACCTCCCATAGTCATATCAAAGTAGCAATAAGAAGTGTTTAACAGAGTGCTGGAAAAGAGAGAATTTACAGGGCATGGCTTTATTCTAGTACCTGAATACGTTGACTGGAAGGACAAAATACAAAGTGCACAGACTCTGGACCCAGACACTCTGGGTTCCTATCTCAGCTGTGCCGCTTACTAGCTAGTGAGCCCAGGCATTCCCCGACACTCAGTGCCTCTGAGACCCCATCAGAGCAAATGGGGGTACTACTGGTATGCACCTCACAGGGCTGCCTGAGAATTAAATGAATTACTATACGGTAAGTGTTTAGAATAGGGAAGAGAACATAACAAATGGTATGCAAGCATTAGCTATGATTATTGGCGATGAGAAACTGACAATGTGGTCTAGACTCTCCTTTATTAAAAACCATATTATAAATAATCCTCCTTTATATATCTGAAAAAAGTGTATATATAGCTAATTGAGTTCTTAGTATGTAACAGACTCTGTTATAAGCAGTGCAGATATTTTTTTGTGTGTTTTTTTTTGTTTTTTTGCGGTACACGGGCCTCTCACTGTTGTGGCCTCTCCCGTTGTGGAGCACAGGCTCCGGACGCGCAGGCTCAGCGGCCATGGCTCACGGGCCCAGCCACTCCACGGCATGTGGGATCCTCCCGGACCGGGGCACGAACCCGCGTCCCCCACATCGGCAGGCGGACTCTCAAACACTGCGCCACCAGGGAAGCCCGCAGTGCAGATATTTTAAGTCATTTAATATACAAGGGAGATTTCTAATGAAATATTATTTGAACTCCAGTAGAAATAAAAGATATTTCTTTTAAAATTTTTTATTTAAAAAATTACTTATTTTAGCACTTATAGAGATAATCAGCTCCTGAGAGATGTGTAAAAGTTCCATCAATCAAGGTTGGGGTAAAAAACAACCTTTATGAAGCTCAGAGGTGATATGTAGCATACAATTTGAAATTTCTACTGTTCAAGACCAAAGCTAGCAGTCTCCTTAACTACTAGAAAGGTTATTTTAAATGCAGGCCAGACAGGATCCAAGCTAATTTAGGGTCAACTGAAGCCACATATACTCCAAATCCAAAAAGCGTGCCTATTACCCCTCTCTCTTTTACATACAAGAATATCTCAATCTGTTCTTGTATCAGCATAATTAGCAACTTATGTCACCCTGGCTCTGAGATAAATACTAATTAAAGAACATTTTTGTGCCAGTAAACACTTGCCTCTCAAACCAGCACTTTGAATTGTGTTATCACCTGGTTCTATAAAAAGCAAGCTTGGGGGGCGGCTCCCAAGACACGCTGGTGTAAATACTTGCCCCTGCCCTAGTGGGTACTTCTTTTGCATACAAACCCCTTTGTAAATATAGCTCACAATTGTTGATGTGAAGCACAGGGAAATGAGTTTCTGTGAAGAAAACAGAACTGTTTGCTTATCCCCACAGATCCGGCAATTCTGTGCACTCAGTGACAGCTGGCCATACCAGAGTGGACAAAAACATTTCCCCCGGGGCATGTTCTCTTCACTGGCCTATGTTGAACAGAGGCCAAGTTCATTTATAGCTATTTCAAGGACAGACTTAAGATTATTTCAAGTGTTCTAACAATATTTACTTTTCTCAGGAGGCTCTGCACGATATCCCATCTTGGTTGGCTCAAATAATGACACCTAGGACATCTCTACAGGCTGGCAAACGTTCATAATTATAAAACACACACTCTTGCTATCCAGAAGCCTTAACAAAACAACTCAAAAACAATGTACATTTTCTTCATTTCCTTCGATATAAACTTCCTCGGAGCACTCTCGGGTTTCTTGATAGCAGAAGGAGGTTAAGTAAATGTTGAAAACAAACCATGAGACTTGCCAGGCTGGATTTTTGAATGCCCTCCAAGTTCCAGCACGGCCACTTCTTTCTGATGTGCCCTTTTTAATCCTAGAATATTAAAGCAGTTGGTAAACATTAACTCACAGATCCTCTTAAAAATCTTTCTGGGTGGTAGATATCTGAGCTTACAAGAAGGAAAGTATGTTGACAGGCCATCCCTTTGCAGATCATGGCTAATTCCTGACCATCTCCCAGTCAGATGGGGCAGGTGCATTTCCCCTTTTCACAGGGGACTGTCTCTACCTGAAGTTACAGCTCAAGTGCCCAGGACAGGGCCTGATGCCTCGTTGATGCTCAGTGTACCTTTGTTGAATGAATGAAACTCTGCACATTATTAAAGCGATTTTTTCTCCTGTTACTTTGGTGTCATTTAAAGTCTAAATCAAGAACAGAAGAGTCCAAATTCACCAGGAAAAATCTATTTTTTAAATTCTTAAGGTGAAGTACTTACATTTGTGGAATAAGAATTTGAATCCTATTTCTTTAAAATCAGTTGAACAATTTCCTCCACTGTCAGCTTTAATGAGATATAATTGACAAATAAAATTGTAAGATATTTAAAGTGTACAGTATGATTTTATATACATATACGTTGTGAAAGGATTCCCCCATCTAGTTAATTAACACATCCATCACCTCACACATTTACCTTTTATATGTGTGTGTGTGAGAGAGAGAGAAGCATTTAAGTTCTACTCTTTTAGCAAATCTCAATTATATAATACAGTATTAACAATGATACTCTCCATAGTATACATTAGATCCTCAGACCTTATTCATTTTATAACTTAAAGTTTGTGCCCTTTACAAACCTCTCCCTCTTTTCACCACCCCCAGCCCCTGACAACCACTTTTCTACTCTATTTATGTAAGTTGACTTTTTTTTTTAATTCCACATATGTGATACCATGCGGTATTTTATCTTTCTCTGTCTGGCTTATTTCACTCAACATAATGTCCTCCAGTTTCATCCAAGTTGTTGCAAATGACAGGATTTCCTTTTTTAAGGCTGAATAATATGCCATTATATATATATACCACATCTTCTTTATCCACTCATCCATTGACAGACACTTAGGCTGTTTCTATGTCTTGACTATTGTGAATATTGCTGCTATGGACATGGGAATACAGATACCTCAGTTGAACAATTTCTAACCAGTGTCTTCTTTATCCCCTGAATGCTCCCTTATTACAATTTCCTGAACACTTTCTCAGAAATAATAAACACTGGATGTAAAGCTAAGAGTTCAAAATGTGTCCCATAAAACTAGCGTGAAGCATTTTTGAATCCTTCAACCTTGTAAATTAATGTGAAACAAATTAATTAAAAGAACAAACTGGTCATCACAATCTTAAAATTCTTCCTTGCATTAGTGTGGCATTTCTTCTGAGCCCCCTAGGTTTCAGTGCTAGCAACAATTTCTTGCTATACTGTTTTCAGCTTTATGGTAAAAGGGATAAGAAAGAATGTGTGGGATTTTGTGGAGAAGGTGTATTTCATACCTCCATTTTAAAAAATAATTTCTTCATATTAAGGACTTAATGTTCTCTATAAAGGGCCAAATAGTAAATACTTCAGACTGTTGTGGGTCATACAGTCTTTCTCACAGCTCTGCCACTGTAGCAACAAAGCAGCCACACAGACAATATTGAACAAATAGGCATGGCTGTGTTCTAATAAAACTTTATTTACAAAGGTAGGCCACAGGTTAGATCTGGACCTCTCGGCAGTAGTTTGCCAACACTTTCTTATAACATGCTTCTTGAACTTGGTGATACTAAAAGAATATCATTCATCAGGAAAACTGAGTTAAAAAATCTTTACTGGATGTTCTGCATTTTATTAGACTAACGAGGGAATGTTCAGCCATACAATGCAAGTCTAGAGATTGTATCCTAATGCTCTATAAGTAATGTACATCATAGCTTCTCCTTTCTGGAAATATATTTTTAAAATTCTATTAGCTACATGTATTTCTTTTAAAAAGGCAGAAGGTAGGCGCATAGTAAAAACACTTCCAATCCCCCCCAAATCCTCATTCAAATGGGAAAATCTCAGGTGATTTGGTACTTGGCAGTCGCCCTAGGTCCCAATGACAGTCGTCAATGCTCAGCTTCCCTCTCCCTTCCAACCCTGCCCCTTCATCCCCACCAACTCCACAACCCTGGCTCCTAAGACTTTGCTCAAAGGGAGGAATGCAAGGATGGATCATGGGCCAAAGCTGGCCTCCCAGGTGCGCGTTGCCGGGGAAGCTTCTGAGCAGGTGCGTCAAGAAAACAAATAGCTGCCTGCACATCTTCTGCTCATCCCGACTTTCTGTGTGTAGTTGAAACCGCCTCTTGAAAATACTATGTAATTGGTTTCTAGGGCTTCCCTGGTGGCGCAGTGGTTGAGCGTCCGCCTGCTGATGCAGGGGACACGGGTTCGTGCCCCGGTCCAGGAGGATCCCACGTGCCGCGGAGCGGCTGGGCCCGTGAGCCATGGCCGCTGGGCCTGCGCGTCCGGAGCCTGTGCTCCGCAACGGGAAACGCCACAACAGTGAGAGGGCCGTGTACCGCAAAAAAAAAAAAAAAAAAGAAAATACTATGTAATTGGTTTCTTCTTTGCTCGTGAAGCATTTTCTTTGCCTGAAGGATCTGATGGTTTTCCACACTTGCGAACACTTAACATGGTTTTCCACACTTGCGAACACTTAACATGGTTTTCCACACTTGCGAACACTTAACATGGTTTTCCACACTTGCGAACACTTAACATGGTTTTCCACACTTGCGAACACTTAACATGGTTTTGTGATTTTGGTTATTGTTGTTGTCAACACCAAAACATACCTAAGTGATTCCACCAAAGACAGGAAAGAATAAAGGTCTCGTCATTAGCCCTGATAAATACTACCCATAACTACAGTTTCTAACAATTACCCTTCTAGCCCGTTTATCAACTACAATTTAATATTGTTAAAATTTCCACAAAACTTCATGTTGGTAGGACTTCGCCTCTTAGTGTTAGGGCAAATATTCTCAAATCATTAATATACCTTTTATTTAGTATATGAGGCAGTGGTGAGATACCCCATGCCCAATAACTTAGAGAAAATAATATAGTCATTTTAGAGTTAAACTGGCAAAACACTAACAAAATCACACTCTGTGTGACCGTCCATCTATGACAATTAACTAAGAACTTTTCTGTAAGCCTGTGTCTCCCCATCTGGCACTCTTGTCACAATGGGGATAACTCAGGGAGCCAGGCTAAGTAAGATAAGACTGTATTTAGTACCAGCAACTTAATCAACTGTACTGGACTTATTTGAGTGAAGGCTATCCAGTTTACTGAGTGTTTACCAATGTGTAAATATTTCTTTATGTTCATTTGTGTGCAGTAGGGTGGATGACCTTGCTCCCCACCAAATTCTATCACCAACAGTGGCAGGGATAAGTGGGAAGCCTGCCCGTGCCCTCAGAGAGCAGGGCTGCCCCCAGATACACATTCAAGGTGGCACTTGCTTTTCTGGATGCATTGAGGTCCCAGGTCTGGCTCTCAAAATTACAGGCTGATCTTTTGTCACACAGATTGTCTGAATATTGGGAATTCACAATAACCACGCTCAGAGAGACTGCTGGATTAACTCAATAAAAGTGCTGAAATGTTTGGAGTGGCAGGTCAGTACTCTTTCCTGGAAGACAAACTACTTGGGAAGTCACGTTTTCATGACGTTTGGTGAACCAAAACCAGAACAAAGGGAATTCATTATTGAGCAGGAGTGTTTCGTAGTGTTGGGGTATCATAATTTACATCTCTATAAATGTTCATATTTGTTGCAAATGTAGACCCCTTCCAGGCTGGACAGGTACTACTCACCTAAATCGTGCTCGAATGGGTACAGTTTATATTTTCAATCTGTGGGTTAGTGGCTCCCAAGCCTGAATGAGCAGCAGAATGTCTTACTGAGCTTTGAAAAGTTAAATTCTTTAATCTCCCATGTTCTTTATACCCCAAGATCAAATGAATTATAACGGGGGTGACCCAGAATTCTTGTTTAGGGGATTCTGATACAGATAGCCTTAACATTTGGTAACCCAGGTTCTCTGATTCAGACAGACTTGAATCAAAATTCTGGATCGGCGCTTCCCTGGTGGCACAGTGGTTGAGAGTCCGCCTGCCGATGCAGGGGATGCGGATTCGCGCCCCGGTCTGGGAAGATCCCACATGCCGCGGAGCGGCTGGGCACGTGAGCCATGGCTGCTGAGCCTGTGCGTCCAGAAAAAAAAAAAAAAAAAAATTCTGGCTCTGTCACTTAGAAAAAGCAACTTGGGGGAGTGACATAATCTCTCAGAGCCTCTTGTCTCTTCATCTGTAGAATGGGTATGTTAAT
The DNA here is from genome assembly GCF_008692025.1 of Phocoena sinus. Lineage (NCBI taxonomy): Eukaryota > Metazoa > Chordata > Mammalia > Artiodactyla > Phocoenidae > Phocoena > Phocoena sinus. Next base: position 128,395,489 of record NC_045765.1, on the reverse strand, counting down.
GCCTGCCTAACCAGGATGTTGGAAGAATTAAAAGAGAATTTTAAACCCAACGCTGGCTAAACATTCAGGAAGCTAGAGAGCTGTTTGCTGTCTTCCCCCAAATGGGGTTTGACACAATTGGTTAGGTTGTTGCTTATTAAATTACGTTCCTGTTGTAGCCCCGGATCCCTGAGCCCTGAGAAATTTCCTACTCATTCTGACTGCAGTCTAAGTTATACAGATACATGATTGCAGACAAATTCTTGGGTTGGTTCTCAGAAGTGGCTGTGTGGGCTTTACTAGTTTAATATCCCAAAGGCAGTCTTCTTTCCCCTATTCCCAAGTTCTTGGGGGTAGGTGTCTCCTAAATGCTCCCATAACATAGATGAAAAACATCTTTTTGTCTATTTTTATCCCCAAACACTCAAAGCTCTATCAGTGGGTTGAGTATTTCAAAAGAAAACAAGTCTCATCAGAGTCATATTTTGAGAAAATATTAATGTGCAACTTGTGATGATTGTTAGAAACATTAGTTTCAAATAATGGGCAAAAGGTATATATGACCATTTTGTATTGTTCTTTTGATGCACGCACAGAACAGAAGTTGGTGGGAGAAAACAGGATAAATGGTGTCGGAAAGAAACATACAGGGCAATGCCCTTCCTCATGCCAGATAACTCCCACTAATAGCCTAAAAGCGTAAGAGCAACTCACTTAAGTAGCCTCATTTACTGAAGGAGAGTCCCTTCAATCCTGAAGGGACTCTAATTCACTGAATGACAACATGGGTACAACCCATGCTTCCTCAGGTTTCACAAGCCTAGGGGTTGTAAATGCTATGACCCTAAAAGAAAGAAACTCCACCTCAGCGGATGTTCCCATCCACTCCCATGGGACTTCCACGTGCATCAGGGTATCATTAGGGCACTTCTGGGAGAGCCCCTGAATCCTCACATGGCCAAGGACAAGGCCTGGCAGTGGCCGTGTGGCCTGGCCCCTCTCACAGTCCCCTCTTGCCTTACGCCCCTTTGGCCTTGTCTGCTGGGACGTCGGGTCCACTGCGTGCTCCCACCAGCCTCTGGCCGTTTGTGCCACACGTTTTGGCTGCTACTGAAATTGGGAAGTCATCTAGATGGCAGACGAGGCTGAGAAGGCTGGCATCCTTCAGGGGCTAAATCCAATCTGTGTTCCATGTGAAAACAAAAGAATCTCTCCTCCAGCTTTGGTGTTAAACTTCAGAACATGAGTGGAAAACATTGCTCTAAATGCCCTTCCAGAGGGTTTGGTGGAAACAATCCTTTCAGTATCTATCACAGCACCATTCTCCCATTCCCCACATCCTCAGGACCCAGGCTTAAGTCCATGGTACCAGAGACAAGTGCTGGCCTCTTCTCAGTAGCTACACAGCATTGTAAATCAACTCTAATACAAAATAAAATTTAAAAAAAGGATAAAATAATGTTTTGCAGTGATTTTGGAGGGGATGGAATTAGTCAGGACTGTGAACCTTACATGGTATAATTGTGTTTCACATCCTGAAGGCAACAGGAATGGCAGTTATAAATGTGGGGACAGTGCTGCTTCTATCATTTTTAGCTCTTAGGGCAGCCTGATGGATGAAAGGGTACCGGAGGTCTTGGGCCAAAATTGACAGAGAATCAGAAAATATTTTAATACTTACCTTCCCATTAGGGTATGTACTATATGTTGTTATCAATATTTGAGTTAGCTACACGCAACAAAATTCCGTTATTTGTATTTATGACATAGATGATGATTTATTACTTTCATATACATCCTGTCGTTTGATCCATGCAAGACAAGTAGCACGTTTTTCATTTGTTGGATGAGGCAGTTAAAGCCCAGTGTAGTCTGTGTTAGAAGATGATGCTATAGCAGGGACAGAGAAGTCACAAATTCCTTATCCTCAAGATGTGCCTGTCACCTGGGAACCACCCGGAGCTTGAGAGAGAACAGAGGGACCTCCACATCCCCTTTTTGCAAGAAGTCTCTTCCCTGCTGTCCTCCCCAAGATGCACACTTTATAGTAACGCAGTCCCAGAGAGTAAACATTTGAAAGAAATTCTCATTCATATCACCTGAAATAGAAACAAAATCAGATTAGTTTACTTTTCTGAACCCATATATGCGAGTACTCTTAAATCATACAATACAAATATCTCATATTGAATAGTCTTATTAAAATTCAGTTACTATAGACATCAATCTTTTTTCCCCACACCTCTTTACCTACCTCTCCAGGGCTATTCCACGTCTGCTAAATAGGTACAATCCCACAGGAAAGTGACACCACAGAAAGGGCAGAGTCTTTTTCCCAATACCCTTGGGACAGCTGCCAATAAGAGCTGCAGCTTAGAGAAGACCCCAGGGCAAATAGATACAGTGACAGACCAGCTGACTGTGACCCAAAAGGTTTGCTTTTAGCCTAACAAGTTCTCAAGGAATTCTAGAGGTCAAATCTCTGCATCTCTATGTGACCCAACATCATGACGTTAACAAAATAAGTATAAATTTAAACAAAAAATCATCCAAGCCATTTGGCTTCCTATCTCCATCCCACTAACAAGTCCCACTTCACTTGTACAAAGACACAATTATTACTCATGAAACATTGTTTTTGTCTAAAATCTTTAAGGTGACTAAAGCAAAGCTCGTAACGTATGTCAAACCCATTTCTGTGAACTGCTATAGAGAGTTTATTTTCTTTTATTGACTCAACTTCTTTAGAAAGTAAAATAAAATACAAACCAATGCTCTCATAAGTACACAGACCCCTGAGGTCATGCTTCCACTCCTTACTGTGGCTAGATGGGGGAAGGGAGATAAGAGGACAGAGAGCAGGCAAGAGAGAACAAGGAAACAGAGAGCAACAGTAAAGTCGCTGATAAGAGTACAAACGTGAGGTCACATCCTGCCCTTCATGTAAGCTTCAAATTTTTCATTAAGTTATCTAATAATTATTAGTCCCTCCCTAAATTCTAAGATAATTGTCTATATTATATAATGAGAAAAGTCTACCGAAGTGAAATTATTCTTTGGGTATAAGACCTTAGGGAGGACCCCGTGCTTCGAAGGGCCTGCACTTGGTTTAATGCTCTACTGTTCTGATATTTCCATTCTTAAGAATTTGTGAACGAGGGGCCCTGTATTTTCATTTCACACTGGGTCGCACAAACTGTATAGCTGCTCCTGGACATCATGTCAAGCTACAGCCTTGCTACCTCCATTTAAAAAAAAGTGTACGTGTGTGCAATCCTTGAAAAGAAATAGTGTTAGAGTATTTTCCAAAAGGAAGTATCCTTATATTTAGAACCTATAATCTTCTGAATTTACCAGCTTCTATGTTTGATGTACTGTATTTTATATTATTTTTAATCAAAATTTTCTCTTCACCCAGTTTTAGAGGGTGAAGAGAAAATGCATGGGGAAAAAACATGTGAATGAAAACTATTTTTCATTATGAATAACTGTGAAGATTACAAGAATGGCAGTTATAAATATGCAAACACAGGTGCAGCTAGCATTTACACTTTTGGGGGCAGTCTGGGGAGGAATGGGTACTGAGAGGTCCTGGGTCAAAGGGAGCCTGGCATTGAAAAATAACTTACATTTATCAAATCGATTAAGGTTTGACTTCAACGTCTTTCCCCAAACCAACTTTCTCACTCCCAATTCCCATATTTATTTCTAGATCTTTCATAATTAGAGATTGTGTGTGTAATGTCAGCTACTCACTGTGAGAATTGTTCCTTGTGCAAGCTTTTTCATCCTCTTGCTTGGTTGGTGTTAGCTGGGAGATGCAAACAGCTGTGTAGTCAAGATGTTGCCATCTTCTCAGAGACTAATTTTATTATTCCAAGCGTATTTTTGGCTCCAAATGTTACGGGTTGACCATCCTAAAAATTATATATTGGAGTCATAATGCTCAGAACATTAGGATGTGGCCTTATTGGGAGACAATCTTTACACAGGTAATCAAGTTAAAATGAGGTCATGAGGATGGGCCTTAATCCAATGACTGGTGTCTTTATAAAAAGGGGAAACTTGGACAAAGACAGACATGCATAGAGGGACAAATGCTGTGAAAAGACACAGGGAGAAGACCATCTACAACCCCAAGAAAGGCCTAGAACAGATCTGTCCCTCAGAGCCCTCCAGAAAGTAGCAACCCTGCCAACACCTTGATTTTGGACCTCCTCCAGAACTGAGACAATACAGTTCTGTTCTTTAAGCCACCTAGTTTTGGCACTTTGAACAGCAGCCCTGACAAACTAAACATCAAGTATCTCAAATCTTAAAGGGCATACTTTGTGGTATCCTAGGATTCTGGTTCTCTGTTCTGGCATCTCAGCATACTGGTGCGTGACGGTGGTTTGTTAGGTTTATTATATATTGTTATTCTAATTAATAATAGTTGAAGTGATAAAATATTTTTTTAAATTTTCTTCTCTTATGTATAAGAATTGGATAAAATTCTCCCTGTAATAAAATCCAGGAGGACTCTTACCCATTTAAATTCTCATATGCTTCCTGGAATGCCATAGAAATAGATGGAAATATAATTAACATGCTTGCAATTGCAAACCACCTTGGGTATGCTCAGTGAAGTGTTTAGCACATGTGACTGTCATCTGCCCTGCAAATATAGAGAAAAAAAAACGTCACTGCTCTCCATAAGACCAACTTTCAAACTCTTAGTCACAATCTACCCATTTTGAAAGAAGTTGCCTCACGTGGGTTTCCATTTCCTGAATGACTGGTGCATTGTTTCTAGGACATTATTTCTCTCTCTTACATGATCATTATGGAATTTACACCAAAACAAAGTGTATCTACATAATGTTACTAGGCTACGGTAATCAGAAAGGGAGAAATTTATCCTAACCAATACTGCATAACTATGTTGGATGCATTTTACTAAATTAACAGACTTGCTCAGAAGAAAAAACTCATAGATACCAGCCATCATTGTTGGTAAAATTCAATAAATTTTCATCAGAACAACTTAAACATAACTTTATATCTTCTGGGTCAATGCTGAGTCATTGATTATTATTTTATGTGTGTTTTCCAGTCAGTTTAGATTGATCATAACTAGATATTTAGGAGCTTATGTGAATTTTTTAAAGTACTTACCAGTGGGATTAATTTAAATATCAAAAAAGTAAAGTAAGTAAAACCATTGTAATGAGGATCCCCCTCCAAATGACAACCACTAATGGAATTTCATTATTCTCCTCTAGTGTAGAAGATACTCCTAAGGGTTACTTTAAAGAATCATTTCTCAACTTTTTTTGACTTAAGAATCACATTCATGGCAACATCTAATGTTCTGAACCCTCTTAGCATTTTTTAGTCTTTTCATCATTTTTGCAGGGTATTGAATAAGAAATGGTATTAAGAAAAATCTTTTACTTAATATATATGATTAAAAGATATAAGATCTTTTACTTTAGATATAGACAGAAGTATAACTGACAAAATAAATTTCACTGTACTGTAATTTTCAGTAATATCCATATTCTATGAAAGCAAATTGCTATCAACAAAACAAAGATCACCTACTGAATGGGAGAAGATATTTGCAAACAATATATCTGATAAGTGGCTAATATCCAAAATATACAAGGAACTCATACAACTGAACGTCCAAAAACAGAAACAACTCTATTAGAAAATGCGCAGAGAATCTGAATAGACATTTTTCCAAAGAAGACATACAGATAGCCAATAGACATGTGAAAAGATACTCAACGTGACTAATAATCAGAGAAATGCAAATCAAAGCCACAATGAGATATCACCTCATACCTGTCAGGATGGCTAGCATCAAAAAGACAACAAGTAACAAGTGTTGAAGAGGCTGTGAAGAAAAAGGAACTGAACCCTCATGTACTGTTGGTGGGAATGTAAATTGCTGCAGCCACTACACAAAACAGTATGGAAATTCCTCAAAAAATTAAAAATAGAATTACCATATGATCCAACATTTCCACTCCTGGGTATTTATCTGAAGAAAACAAAAACACTAATTAGAAAGGATATATGCAACCTCTATGTTCACTGCAGCATTATTTACAATAGCCAAGATATGGAAGCAACCAAAGTGCACACCAACAGACGAATGGATAAAGAAGATGTCGTATATATGTACACTGGAATATTATTCATCCATAAAAAGAATGAAATATTGCCATTTGCAACAACATGGATGGACCTAGAGGGCATTATGCTGAATGAAATAAGTCAGAGAAAGACAAACACTGTAGGTTTTCACTTATGTGAAATCTACAAAACAAAACAAACATACATAAAACAGAAATAGAGTTTTAAATACAGAGGATAAACAGGTGCTTGCCAGAGGAGAGGGGGTTAGGGGGAGAAAAGCAATAGCTAAGGGAGACTGAGGATTATTTTCCAGTTGCAAAATAAATGAATCATGGGGATGAAATATGCAGTATGGGGAATATAGTCAACAACTGAGTAATGTTTTTGTATGGTAAAATTCGTAACTAGAATTATTGTGGTGATCATTCTGAAATCTACAGAAAAAATTCACTATGTTGTGTAACAGGAATTAACATAGTGTTGTAGGGTCAATTACACTCCAAAACCAAAAAACAAATAAACTCATAGGAAAAGAGATCAGATATGTGATTACTAGAGGCAGGGCAGTGGGGACTGAAGGAAGGCAGTCAAAGGTACCACAAACTTCCAGTTGTAAGTAAATCCTAGGGTGTAATGTACAACGTGATAAACATAGTGAGCACTGATGTATGTTACGTTTGAAAGTTGTTAGGAGAGTAGATCCCAAGAGCTCTCATCACACACAATTTTTTTTCTGTTTCTTCAATTTTGTATCTACGTGAGATGATTGATGTCCACTAAACTGATTGTGACGATCATTTCATGATTTATGTAAGTCAAATTATGCTGTAAACCTGAAACTTACACAGTGCTGTATGTCAATTATATCTCCATAAAACTGGAAGAGAAAAAGCGAATTGCAACTTTTCACACTGACCATGTGAAGGCACACAATTTAATTTACTTGAAATAAATTATATCATAAAAAATACATTTCGGACAAATTTTCAAATGACAGATGATGTTGGTTTAGTGACAATATGTACAAAAATGTAGGTTGAAATTTAACGTGTTTTAGCAATCAAAAATAGACAAAATTTGCTTTCATAACTGTTATGAAATCAACTGAGAATTTTTTTTTTAATTTTGGAAGTTTATATTTATGTTTTGTATTTAAAATACCATATCAGAGAGAAGGTTTTAAAGTGCTATGGCGAGCATTTCTTTACATATAGCCCATTTTGATGTGGCTAGTCTTTATTCCCAAATTGGATATAACAATAATATATTTTGCTTTAAAAATGTCTTTTGGGGCTTCCCTGGTGGCGCAGTGGTTGAGAGTCCACCTGCCGATGCAGGGGACGCGGGTTCGTGCCCCGGTCTGGGAAGAGCCCACATGCCGCGGAGCGGCTGGGCCCGTGAGCCATGGCCGCTGAGCCTGTGCTCCGCAACGGGAGAGGCCACCACAAGTGAGAGGCCCGCGTACCGCAAAAAAAAAAAAAAAGTGTTTTGGAAGTTGTAGAGCCATCTTCATATTCTACAAAAGGTTTATTCTAACTTACAGATAAGGCAAAGATCACTGATGCAAATGTATGGAATTGGTATTACCTTTAAGTCTGTCCTTAACTTTTATGTTCCAAGATCAAAGTTCTTGAGCTTTTTGTCTTTCAGCAATGGTCAGTTGTAAGTCTAAACTAATGTCAATTAGTGTCAATGAATAAAGGGCACTGAAAGCTGTACAACTGTAAATGGAAGCAGAGGCGTTTAGCTGAGTCCTGGTTATACACATCAGAGTTCTCCTGATACCTTATCCCAGCCATTTAGGAGACTCCCGGAGGTTCTCCTGCTGTCATGTTGTAAAGGGAAAAAATATTAAAATATTATTTAAGATTGGATTAAGATGGCTGTCTGGGTGTAGATGCATCTATTCTCTTCCCTCCTCAAATACCTTGGAATGAAGAAAAAAATCTATATATTTAAAAGGAAAACTCATTAACTGAACTGTTAGAAAATAATCCTCCTAACATGCTAGGTAATCTTAAGAAGTTTCTGAAATAGAGAAATCAAACAGGATTCGAATGACAGAGACGCAAGACTGGAGGACATCATAGCCCAATACACTGCAAGGGTTGATTGGCCAGTGGCTTTGGGAATGCTCAAAATTAAAAATCCAGTCAATAAAGAGAGCAGGAGGGTTCCCAGGGGTGATGGAAAGGACCATCATTTGCGTTAGTCTTTGTAGGAGCAGTAGAACTTTCCCCTGGGCTAAAACAATGAGAATGAGCAGAGGACACAGGAGAGTAGGTACTCTAGGTAGCCAGTGACCCCAGGAAGAAATGAAGCCACAACACCCAGAGGAAGGGTCCTCAGAATACCCCAGCAAGACATGCTATGCCGGCCATAATCACCACCAAAGTCAGTGTTATAAGCAGCGGGCATTCACCAGTAGATGAACCAGCTCTCAGGTACCCACATGAAACAGGAGGCCGAATTATATCATCCTTAAAGCAGGAGGTAATGTGTGGTAGTGTCTAACGTTGGTAAGCCAAGAAATAAGGCCAAAAGCCTATTACTTAAAGTTATGGTGGAAAGTACCAGAAAAACTAAGAGCCCAAACATTGAAAAGGGACATGACAGTGTTTCTGGACTGGGGGTGGGTGAGGCAAGGGGCTGTTTTTCACTCTGTAAAGTTTAATCTTTGTTTCTGTTTTTCTTCTTGTTTTACAATATGCATTATTGTAAACTAATGAATTAGTAACAATGTAATTCTAAGAATATTCATTTTCTTTGATTGGTGTGACTTTTTTTTTTTTTTTTTTTTTTGCAGTACGCAGGCCTCTCACTGCTGTGGCCTCTCCCCTTGTGGAGCACAGGCTCTGGATGCGCAGGCTCAGCGGCCATGGCTCACGGGCCCAGCCGCTCCGCGGCATGTGGGATCTTCCCGGACCAGGGCACGAACCCATGTCCCCTGCATCGGCAGGCGGACTCACAACCACTGCGCCACCAGGAAAGCCCTGGTGTGACATTTTAAAACCAACCATCATGCATGTATAAAATGAAAGAAATTCAATAAAGATATTTCCATTAACATAGCAGAACTTCTAAATACCTTGGAGAGGATATTATAAAAAAATAAGCAGGCTCGGTGTCATGGGCCTGGGGAAGACGCTGTTGGTGAAACTCTTGCAGACGATCCTTCCGTGCAGGGTAGGGGGTACGGCGATCCGGGGGGGCGGTGGCGGTAAGCAGGGCGGGGGGCACCCGGGGCGGGATCCGCCAGTGCTTACTCCCTGGCCCCGCTCGAAGACCTTTTTTTTTTTTCAGCACCTTTATTGGAGTATAATTGCTTTACAATGGTGTGTTAGTTTCTGCTTTATAACAAAGTAAATCAGTTATACATATACATATATCCCCATATCCCCTCCCTCTTGCGTCTCCCTCCCTCCCACCCTCCCTATTCCACCCCTCTAGGTGGTCACAAAGCACCGAGCTGATCTCCCTGTGCTATGCGGCTGCTTCCTACTAGCTATCTGTTTTACGTTTGGTAGTATATATATGTCCATGCCACTCTCTCACTTCGTCCCAGCTTACCCTTCCCCCTCCCCGTGTCCTCAAGTCCATTCTCTACATCTGCGTCTTTATTCCTGCCCTGCCACTAGGTTCTTCAGAACTTTTTTTTTTTTAGATTCCATATATATGTGTTAGCATACGGTATTTGTTTTTCTCTTTCTGACTTACTTCACTCTGTGTGACAGACTCTAGGTCCATCCACCTCACTATGGAGACCTTGACTGCCGTACACAGCTGAGCTCCCAGGATGGGAAGGGCAACCTGGGCGATCCTCCCCCGACGCGGCCCACGGTGGTTGCCAACCTAACTGGACATGGCGGCTCAGAGAAAAATCACCATCCAGGAGCTGGGGGGTGGTGCATGGGCCCCATCTGGTCCAGTTACTATGGAAACTGTCATTCTCTCCTGTTCATGGTGGATGCCTCTAACCCCACCCAGCTCTCTGCATCCTCTGCACAGCTCCTGGGTCTCCTTTTGGCAGAACAACTTGAAGAAGCATCGGTTCTGATTCTCTTCAATAAAATTGACCTGCCCTGTTACATGACCATAGAAGAGATGAAGTCGTTAATCAGGCTCCCGGACCTCATTGCTTGTGCCAAGAGGAATATCACCACGTAGAAATCAGTGCTCGGAAAGGCACTGGCTTGTCAGAAGTGCTGCGCTGGCTCCAGGACATCCACAGAACTAATGGTTGACTGCAGGGTGGAGAAGCATGGCTGGCCCGCTCTGTGGCAAGAAGGCAGAAGCTAGCACTGCTTGGCCTCTGGCTATCTGTTGCTTTTATAAGGGCAGAGTAAGCCCTAGAAGATCAGGTTCTGTGCTGAGTTGCAGTGATGGAAACTGAGGCACCCAGGTTATAGAAACTCCTGACATCTGCCCTCTGGCTCCAGCGCTGGGAGAGGAGGACAGGCATGCCGGGTGGCTTGTGTCCTACATCACCCTGGGATGGTTCTAGGGGATTTGTTCCCCTCCCCCCAGGAGAGGTGCTCTCTCAGCTCTGACAGAAGCTCCAACCTGTTGAGTTTCTGATACCGTGACAGTATAAGGAAGCTTGTGGGAAAACACCTATTGCTTGGTGCATTTGTGTCCTAGGGCCTCTGTAACAAATCGCCACAAATGGTGGCTTGCAGCAGCATAAACTTACGTTCACGGTGCTGGAAGCCAGAAGTGTGGAGGCTCTGAGGGAGAAACCGTTCCCTGCTTCTAGTGGCTACTGGTGCCGCTTGGTGTCGTTGGCTTGTGGCTCGCAGGACTTGAATCTCTGCCTCTGTCTTCACGTGGTCTTCTCTCCTCTTTTTATAAGGAGGATGTAGGGCCCACCCTAAATCCAAGGTGATCTCAAGATCCACAGTTACATGTGCAAAGATCTTTTTTCCAAAGAAGGTCACCTTTGCATGTTCCGGGGGTTACAACTTGGACATATCTTTTGGGGCCACTATTAAACCTACTGCAGTCTGGTAAGAAAAAATAAAAAAATAAGCACACCTACTCAATGAAATCTATAATACTTAAGAGCGTAAAAATTAGGCTTGAAGGTACTGGGGAGAATCCACATTACTTGATGAGAATAAACAATCATAAAATATCAGATTTACCACGAGTAATCTAAAAAATTAATAAAAACTCCATGGAAGTTTTTAGAAAATAAAACTTGAAGGTGCTTCTTGATTTCATCTGATAGAGGTATACAAGAATATGTGTTTCCCCTAAAAAGTAGCAACTAAGGGAACTTGCCTTACAGAGGGAAAACATATGATCAAATTATAATAACTATGAGTCGTAGGTAAGGGCTCATAAATAGGTAAGTAGGCCAAGAGAACAAAATAAAGTCCAATAACAGGCCCAACTATGATTATTACTTCAATGATCAAAGTGGCCTTTCTCATCATTGGAGAAAAGACAGACCATTCTATAACTTATGTTGGAACAATTGGCTATCGATTGTTCAAAAAGAAAGTTCTCCCTCACACTATATGTAAAAATATATCACGTATGGATTAAAACCTAGTTTTACAAATAAATAAAATTATAAAAGTTTTAGAAGACAGTATAAGAGAATTTATTTTTCTTTGGGTGGGAAAAGCCTTACCTAAATCCCAGGAATCAAAAAGGAAAACACGAAGCTGTGAACTCGCACGTATGTTCAGAAAAGGGATTAAGTTTGAGGTAGGAGGTGAGGAATATATACTGCATATTTTTGTATTATTTGAATCTTGTACAATCACGTTAATATATTATCTATGTTCTTTACTTTAAAAATAAAGAATCAGTAATATCTCATAACTAGCAGCTTCTCACAATTTCTCGTGTATGCCAATCTCAGTCTACCTCCGGGAGCCCTGACTAGAAACCATTGAGTTATGCCACCTAAACCCCCTCTACCAGTGGCATTAGCCCTGCTCCCTGGAGCAAGGGACAGGCAGGTGAAGGAATGCCCAGAAGCTGCTTACATTTAGCTTCAACTTGAATTTGTTTCTTACTCACATGATAGTTCACATCATTAGGGATCTGCTTACCCAAAAGGTAGTTTTGCAAGGAACTTACCTGGTTACTAGCGTTATTGTACCATAGAATTTGCAAGTTGATACATTTCTTTTTGGCTCCTTTTAACTCCTTTGTTTGTTTTCATGAAACTTTTCCCTACCTCCTATAAAGTTATCTTTTTACAGTTTCTAGACTCTCAATGCCCCTTTATAACATTTTCACTCCTCACAGATGAACCCAACCCAATTTTACCTTCCCTAAAGGTTTCAACTTTCCCATTTTCTTGGTTCTATCTGTTTTCACAATTATATTAAAATCTTTTCTAAAAGAAGTAATGACCAATAAGGCGCAAAAACTGACACATGTCTCTCACTGATATTTACATTAAAAAATGGAATCTGTTACCCCTAATAAAACCCTATAACTTATGGGCTATATGGAAAAATCTTGTCAAGGCAGTATTTTTCTCATTTCTTTCCCCCTTTTTCTTATAATAATATTTAAACAACATTAAAAAAAAAAGGTCAGCACCTTTCCAACGTGCATCTGAAAGACTTTTAACTCTTACTTAGATTGAGTCTTGATTGTGCGCTTAAATACTGCTATGATGACTTGAACAGAGGAAGAATGAGATTCAGCTGAGCTGCATGTACTTTTTCTTTTGTGCTTTATGAACACCCAGGTGTTTGAGAAACTGATTATTAATGAGTTTCATCATCTGGTCTAGCAATTCTTCAGCAATCCAAGATCTGTTGACAAACCTACAACTTTCAAAGTTGGCTTTTCTCCGATTTAAAATGCCTTAATCTGATATTTTACATTTAAAAGTTGCTGTTGTTCTTTGAAACTCTAAGATGAAACTGTGCCTTTTTGAGTAGTCCTATTCTATTCTTGGTCCCTGGTAGGAAGAGTTGCATCTCTAACAGATTTCCTTTTATGGGCTCCTAAAGTAATTCTAAAATGGGCAAGTTTTCTGCATTTCATTGGTTATTAACTGCATCTAACCAATTGCAGGAGATCAACTTTCTCGGATCTCAGCCCCTCAACACAGGTTTTGCTGTATTTTGCCATGAGTTCTGAAGGGAGCTAACAAAAATGCATGTAAAATTCTTAGCTCACTGTCTGAAACATAATAGCTGCTAAAATATTATTGATTCTTACTGCTTCTTTGCATGGCATAATCACCACCAAAGCAGCACTTATAATAATAGTAAACATATATTGAATGTTTATAAATGACACAGTACGGTCTTAAGCACCTTCCAGGGGATTAGTTAATGAAACAGATATAACCTTATAATCCTCCTTTTACAGATGAGAAAACTAAGGCTTTGAGAGTTTATTCAAGTTTAATCTGGGATGGAAGACAGTTGCCTCCATAGCCGGGGCTCCTCAGTGAGGAATAAGACCAAGGATCCCTTTACTAGCCTAAAGTCACGATGGTGCAGAAGGTGCATAGAAAACATCAAGAAATGAGCTACTAGGGAACTAATTTCGCCATAGAGCATGACATTCTATATTTGCCTTCTATCGATTGCTACTACCACTCACCATAATGGTGCCTCTAACTGCAGTGCATCTCCTTTTCTGTGGCCAGTCTTTGAATTACGAATTTTCTCAGTTTTCAATAGAGTAAGAATTCAGCTTTGTGAGACATGGGGAATTAAATAAATGAAAGAGGATTTACTGAGGTCAGCTGCAATAGATTGCTCTTCAGTGTTCTTCAGAATCACCAGTCCTGCTTAGACTCAAATGCAGCCCATGGACTTCCATTGCTGCCCAGAGTTAGCGTCTTATCACTCTGCTGAATTCCTTTCAATTTCTATGCTTGAAGTCATTGGTCTCACTTAGTTCCTCAACTTGATTTCCTCCTGCTGTTGAAGGCTGCTGAATAGCTGTCTGGAAAGCCAGTATCAGCAGCTGTCTCTCCCCTGCCAAGGAAAGGCTTTAACAGTGAAAAGCTGCACACTGCTTCAGATTGCACGCATGTGTGATTTTCATAAATTGAATTGAAATGATTCAAAAGGAAAAAATGATTGAGAGGTGGTGCAATGGTGACACAATATCCCCAGGAGGACTATGAAGTGATATCCCAAGCATGCTGTTCATTCTTGTTTCTACAACTACAGGATAATATTTATCTGGCTTTTGCATAGTGTATCAGGTGACAGGAGGAAGCCTAAGTAAGATGCTAATGCCTCTGCTGTATATATTAAGCTGCAACCCTTTTTCTCTGGCATTTATTTACTAAATCACAGATGCTCAAAAGAAAAAGGGCCTTGAGGTGTCCATTGGCCTGTCTTTTTGTCTTAAGCACTGATCTCTTAAAATAATTCTGCAACCTCTCTCGTTTATCTATGTCGGTATTTATTACAGGGCTTATTGTCAATTTTCATTAAGAAATATGAGCTACGTTTTCAAACATAAATACTTTAAATAGTAAATACTGCACTTCCCTTCTACTGACAGCCCCAACCAATAAAGGACCAGAATCTCACGATTGTCTGGTTCTCCTGTTACTGAGAGCTCATCAGAAAATGATAGCATCTGGTAATTGTCTTTGAGTAGAAATTTAATTAAGAGAGTATCACAATTGACATCAAATGGAAAATAACTTTGAGGAAAAGTATGAAGTAGGGGGAACACATGATTTCTTCTTTCTTGATCAAATAAATCCTGTTCTTCATTTAAAAAAAAGGAGTTGTTCTACCTTCTGTCAGGATCATTCCAACTTTAAGGTTATTAATGTCCATCACTGGCAGATAGTACAATTTTCTATTAAACTAATGGTCATTGTGTACTTGGAGACTCCTCTTGAAATTATTCCTTAATGCCTACTTCATGAAAGGTAGATCTAAAGAAGGCTTTTTACGCAGACATAGAGAATGGACTTGAGGACACGGGGAGGGGGAAGGGTAAGCTGGGACGAAGTGAGAGAGTGGCATGGACATATATACACTACCTAATGTAAAATCGATAGCTAGTGGGAAGCAGCCGCATAACACAGAGAGATCAGCTCGGTGCTTTGTGACCACCTAGAGGGGTGGGATAGGGAGGGTGGGAAGGAGATGAAAGAGGGAGGGGATATGGGGATATATGTATATGTATAGCTGGTTCACTTTGTTATAAAGTAGAAACTAACACACTATTGCAAAGCAATTATACTCCAATAAAGATGTTAAAAAATTTTTTTTTAAATAAAGAAGGCTTTTTTGTTGTTTTGGGGGCAGACCACCAGGTTTCATGTCTTACTGAATTGAATGTATTGTTTGTGACAACATATGTAAAGCTAATTAAGCTGTGCTTGACATGGTCCTAGCTTCTTCATCTGCACCATAAAAGGCTAACCTAGCAGCTGTCTAAATCTATGAAGTCAAAAAAGGATCAAAGCAGAGACACAATTTCCTCTGAACTTGAAATGAAAATGAATGTGTTTCTGGTGTCTATCAAACTGCCTAAAACCAAGTAAATCATTTCAGAAGAAGCTTTCAGCACTCTATCAAGGTGATGGAGGTAGCGGGGTGGTAAAGTAGAAACACGTTTACAACTTCATTTCTATTGACTAGATAAATAACCTCCATTATTCAACATGATAAAACCAACCAGAAACAGAAGTTAAGATGTTCCTATATCAATCCACTAGTAGGACTTAAACTCCATCAGAGGAATAGAAGGAAATAAACAAAAATGGGAGGATAATGTCTCAATGTTATTTAGTTGTGATTCGCCTAGTGTTAGGTCACTTATTCCCAGATACGCATGACTAGCTTGTTGCATATCTATTTAGTTTGAATGCAAAATTTGCATGAATACACGTAATAGTATTTATAAGCCAAGTAATGTGCTGTGTGCTTTACATATACAGTCCCCTTTAATTTGCCCAACAAAATTGTGATGCAATTTTTATTATCACTATTTTAAAGATGAGAAAACTGAGCATTGATAGAATTGAAAAATAACTTCCCAACCATCCAGAACTAGTAAGTAGTGAGTCCAGGATTCAAGTCCTCATCTATTTAATCTAAAGCCCATATTTTAAATCATTTACAATCATTACCCTAAAGTTCTCCATGTGATAATATAATCTTGGATAAGATGAGAAAAAAAATAGGTTTTAAGACTGTGTGCTCTGAATTTTCTGACACAATATGGTTATGATTTTCTCCATTTGACAAAAAAAGAAGCATTAGCCTAATTATGCTTAGGGCTCAGATAATGAGCATATCTTGATTTAAAATCTACAATGTGAACAACTCATGGCAGATATCTCAATCTGACCAGAGAAATCCTTTCTTATTTTTTTTAGTTGGAGGATACTTGATTTACAATGCTGTATTACTTTCTGCAGTACAGCAAAGTGAGTCAGTTATATATATATGTAAAAAATATCGTGTGATATCGCTTATATGAGGAGTCCTGTCTTATTTCTTTTAGTAGCCAGTCTCTGTGAATGTGGATTTAAGCCATTGAAGCTTTACAATTTTATAAGGCAAAAAAGAAAGAATCCCTACTTTTCTGATAGCAGCTTGGATGAAAAAGGCTAATGAGAGGCTCTAATGTAAGTGTTCTGTAACTTTTTGTGCCATGAATTGCACTATATAGTCTGAGGAAGCCTATGGACCTCTTCTCAGAAGGATGTTCTTAAATGCATAAAATAATCTACATAGGATTACAAAGGAAGCCAACTGTACAGAAATTTAGTTATCAAGAATTTTTAAAAAACAATACAGTAATATATGAATTTCTTTATTATACATTAAATAACAAGACCTAGTGGCATGTCTAATAACTACCACACATTTGAAGCAGGGGTGGATGCAGAAAACTATTGGAAGATTTGTCACTATTGTAATGTTCTATTCCTTTAAGTATTACCTGCACATTTTAATATGAATACTTGACTTAGGCTCAAATTAATCAACACTTCTACCCTCCTCCCAAATAATGTAAGAGATTTTAGAAAGCTTTAATCTTCTGAATTACATGATATTGTTGTCCACTATTTCCATACCACTTTCTAGCTATACCTCCAAAGTTAGTTGTGACTATTTTTGTGGTTTTAAACAATTAATGATTATTTTGATTTTTCCACATGTTGACCATTTAAAAAAATTACCATTATTATTTGCACTTCATTATTTGCTTCTGTGCTCAATTTCCTTCATTCAAAAGTATATCTATTAGTAATTCTCATTAAACTTTACAGGGTCTGTGAATGGTAAACACCACCAGTATCTGCCAAAAATGTTTGCTTCACCCTGAATGCTGAAAGGTATTTTAACTGCATATAGAATTCTAGATTGAGAGTTATTTTCTTTATAATAAATTGAAGATAGTATTCCCTTTGTCTGGTTTTTATTATACAGATAAAGCAAGAATAGGATGGTTTGAAACAAAAAACTTCTTGGTATGAGAAAGAGCTCTTAGAAATTTAAATATGGTAGCTGAAATTTAAACATGCAATGAAGATTTGTACTATCTGCATCAATAAGCTTTCCCTGATGTACTAATTTTCTATCACTGCTGTAACAAATTACCAAAACTTGGTGGCTTAAAACAACACAAATTTATTATTTTAAAGTTCTGGAGGCCAGCTGTCCAGCAGGGTCTCATTAGGCTAAAATCACCATGTTGTCAGCCTTCTTTCTGGAGACTCTAGGAGAGGATCAGTTTTCTTGCCTTTTCTATCTTCTAAAATCCTTCTAGAATCCATTCCCATCACTTGGCACATGGGTCCCTTCCTCCATCTTTAAAGTCAGCCATGGTGAGTTGAGTCTTTCTCACATTACAACACTCTGACCTCCCCGTCTGCTTCCGTCTTTCATACGTAAGAACTTTTGAATTATGTCGGGCCCACCTAGATAATCCATGAGAATCTCCCTAGTTTAAAGTCAGTAGATTAGCAAACTTAATCCCATCTGTATCCTTCGATTTTAAAGTGTACTGCTTGCAATTTCGGAGGGTGTTACCCCTGGAAATATAATAGAATCAAACAATTAGGAGTGGCCACTAGGAAATTAAGTCTGGATGCCTCTCCAATGGCACATATTCTTGGGAGCTATCTGGATTGCCTTAATCACACGACAAAGTCATATATTGAAATTGGAAGCCTTGACTGGGATACCACAACATGTCATGCTGACCACTTTGAAAGCCTTTATTAGCTATAGTTGTTTTGCTCAGTTGGAGTGTCAACTCTTTTAACCTCTCCCACCTGAATTCTACATATTCTTTCAGGCTCAACTTTGGTCCATCTTTACCATAAAACATTTTTTTTTTTTTTGCGGTATGCGGGCCTCTCACTGCTGTGGCCTCTCCCGCTGCGGAGCGCAGGCTGCGGAGCACAGGCTCCAGATGCGCAGGCTCAGCGGCCATGGCTCACGGGCCCAGCCGCTCCGCGGCACGTGGGATCTTCCCGGACCGGGGCACGAACCCGTGTCCCCTGCATCGGCAGGCGGACTCTCAACCACTGCGCCACCAGGGAAGCCCGCCATAAAACAATTTTGATTGCTTCAACCCCAACGGGCTCTCCCTTTTCTAAATTCCTATCAGTCTATATTTTATTATTTTGCTTCTAATTACTCTATTGTTTACTGTTGTTTCATCTTCATTGTCAGCATCTTTGCTCCCATGTAGTGAGCCCCCACTATGGAATCAGGCTCTGCTCTGAATGCATTTTGAGCACTACTTCAATTCTCATAACTACCCTTCAAGGTAGTTATTATTATCCTCAGTTTGTGGTGGAGAAAATAGAAAATCAGGAGATAACATCTGGCACCCAGGTTCAGACAGCCTGAAAGTGGGGGAACAGGAATTTGAACCCAATCTGCCTGACACGAATCTGGTGCTTCTGATCCTTTTCCTATACTGCTCCAGACAATGTTTGTTTTGTTCTTAGACTATAAGCTCCTCCATGGTAGGGACTCTATTTTTCTGAAACTCCCACAGCATCTAGCACAGACTTAAGCCTAAAGCAGGAGTCCAGTGCAAGCACGGCATGGCAGGTTCGGCAAAAACACGGACTTGAAGCAGAATAGTGCCATAAGCAATGCAAATAGCCCCAGCTTTGGTTTATTGCATGAGTGAAGTGATTATACAAGAAGTCGAAGAACCTACTTCAACAGCTTTTATTTTGTGCCTTTAAAGGATGCCCAGTAGGTTAGGAAAATTTGGGGAATTCCCTTTAGTGGTTTTGCAAGGATGACTATGACTCGGTCAACGAGTCACCTAGCTAAACCTATGGAACCAGAAGAACACCAATGCCTGCAACCAGAGGGTTTACAAAGTTTCAATATCCAACCAGTTGTTGCTAAACTAATTTCAAATAATTTCTTTCAAAGGAGTGCTCTGTGGTTATGCCCAAGTCTCAGTGGGCCTGATCCCTGCTGCCCTCAGCCAACCCTTCGGGGAAATTGAAGTGCTAGTTCACAGATCCCATCCTCGTATGAAATTCCAGAGCACTTACACTTGTGTTTAATTATAATAATTAAGGATTAAAAAGGGCTCTTCAGTGCACACAGATAATGCATTTTTTAGCCATGCAGAAACATATCATTTCTTAGATCAGAGCATCTTCTAGTATAAAGTGTCCCAAATCCGTGCCTTGCCCAGAGGGGCACAGATGCACCCAAACATATTTTTCAGACATTCATGCACTTTATGTTCATGTGTTTGCAAAAGAACAGACAAAAGCCCTCCTGGAATCTGTGGAAACTGCAAAGATGAGCTCATTCGTGGGCTGCCCCTCAGCTACTACTGCTGTAGGTGAATTGGCCAAGCTCAGACTTGGACAAGCAGATAATGTGAAGGAAAGAGGCAAGGTGCCATTGCTGAAAAGCAGATATTGTGAAGGAAAGAGGGAAGGTGCCATTGCTGAAAAGCAGGCCCTTGGGCCAAGATAGGGCTTGTAGAAACCCGCAGGCGATGCGGGAAGCCTGTGGGAATACTTCCTGGCCCTGTGTGTACATCCTGCTTTGTTTCTGAAGAGGGTGTTTGGCACAGGGTAGGTGTTTGTGGGTTGGATGAAGCTGCTTCTCAGCTCACTGGCACAGGGTCTTCCCATAAAATGGGCATATAACTGGGGCTAGAAATATGCAGAATTATAGTTGGTGATGCTTTTAGAGTTTTTATTAAACCCTAGTCTACCCAGCCCACTTTGTTATTTTATTCTTTCCATCCAGCTCTGTGGGTCTGGATGCGGTTTTCACATGTGGCAGAATCCCCCACTCTGGCCTCCAGTCCGCTCTCTCCCAGAGTCCTGCCAGGGTGAGACTTAGCACATTTTCCTGTGTCCCATCCCCTCCACACCGTGCCCTGGCTACACCGCCAGTCTGACACCAGAGCTTCCCAACCCGTATGCCTCTGCACACCCTGCAAAGGAGTGAAGGGTGGTCTGAAACGGTCAGGGCGTCAGTTTGGGGGACAGGCAGGGCCTGGGGCACAGGAGCCACCCCCTCCTATGTCCTTACCCCATACAGCTTCTAGGAACAGCAGCTTTCTCTGTTGGCCCCAGCGAGTCACATAACTAGTATCATTTTCTGTGAGTGTCCTGAGAAGATTCAGAGGCACTGTTAATTGCTGCCAATGTAATCAATGAAGGCAAATGCCTACCTGCAGCAGTTTTTAATTTTTGGTGTGCATCAAATTTACTGACTAAGCTTTTTAAATTATGATGCCAATTCCCTATCCCCTGAAATTAGAATCTGCATCTTAATCAACCCCCCTGAGCTATCTTTCTGAACCTCGTATTTATTGAGATAGAGGAGGCATTTTTAGCAAATCATCCCCAAACCTGGCAGGTTTATCTCTTGCTCATGATACATGTGTTTCTAACACAGACTGGCATGTGTGTATAGGATGTAGGTGGGGGAAATCACAGATAGGGAAACTGAGGCCCACAGAAGTGAACTGACTTTCTCAAAATCACAGAGAAAGTTGGAAGGATCGAGTCCTTGTTCTATAGCTGGCACTTCCGCCACTATCCCACACTATATTCCTTCTCCAAGCTTTAACATGAGTTAAGAGAGGACTACTCTCTCAACAGAACCCTGACATATTAGAAAAATGGGCTTGAGGAAGGGAGTGGAGTCAGGACTGTGATGGGAGTTGAAGAAGAGGCTGCCAATATCACGGAAAAGTGCCAGGTGAGGATTATATTACCTTTCAATAGTGTATTAAAGAGTTATTAAATTGGGGAATTAGGAATCTTAACTTAGTATAAAATCATAACTTTTGAATTGGATAGAGATATTAGAGGTTATCAAATCTAATCTCCAGACGAGAAGGATGAGTGCCCTGAATGAATCCTAATCGTGATGGAGCTATGACCAAAACCCGACTCGATCAAGGTCAGTGGGCCTTCTGCTATTTTGCCTTCCCGAGTCCTTGATATGTTTTCCTGGCATGGCTTATAGGATCCCAGTTAAGGAAACTCATCATCTTTCACTTTTGAGGAAACAGGACATTTCTGTGTAGCAAACTCATCCACGCAGCCCACAATGGTCTCCTTATCCTCACAGGTGCTTCCAGTGCTCTCAGAGCTTCTGAAGAGGGGGCAAGAGACACTTGGCATCTGTTACATACCAGCACCTAACATAACTGCTGGCAGTGGTAGGCTCTGAATAAATGGTTGATGATGGATGGCATAATACAGAATCTGCCTTTCCATGAACTCCATGGACTATTTTCCTGCATATTGAGTTATTCAGGATGTTAGTCTTATGTGGCAAACAGCCCTAAAGTTTTTGATCTTTTTTGTTTGTTTGTTTTTTGTTTGTTTATTTTGTGGTATGTGGGACTCTCACTGTTGTAGCCTCTCCCGTTGCGGAGCACAGGCTCCGGACGCGCAGGCCCAGCGGCCATGGCTCACGGGCCCAGCCGCTCCGCGGCATGTGGGATCTTCCCGGACCGGGGCACGAACCCGTGTCCCCTGCATCGGCAGGCGGACTCTTCCAGGCGCCACCAGGGAAGCCCTGATCTTTTTTCCATGTATCAGCAGTAACATTCTGAGGGTTTTTTTTTTCTTTTTAATGTATCTTGAATTCTAATATGCTACAATCTCTTTCGGGACACAGACTGTGTTATTTACCTCTTCACACCTAGAACAGAGTCTGGTACATAGTGTATCCCAATTGAATGGATGAAGGATGAAGAACTGTCTTCCCCTCTCCACCTTCCGTACCCTCCTCTCTCCTTTATCCGCACATGCTTACAGGAGTCCTCAGTAGTTTGTCAGAAATCTTGCAGGTGTCATGGAACTGAGCAGTTCAGTGGTATTTGTGTGTGTGTGTGTGTGTGTGTGTGTGTGTGTGTGTGTATATATATATATATAAAATATACGGGGGCACCGCTCCACATGAGAAATCTGACAAAGGACATGGAATCTGTGTCAGAGCAGCTAGTGCTAGCAATGTGTATCCTTAGAATTCTGTCCTTACCAAAAGGTGACAGAGCCCACATCAAGCTCTGCCATGGTTCTTGGATCCTATGTCCACGGCCTTTCTGCTCTCCCCCCGCCCCCTCCAGCTTCTCCCTCCTCCTAAGTCACTCCCGGTGTATACATGCGTCATTAGCAACCTCTCACTGTGGCAGGAACGTGGCTTTCATCTATGAATAGATTTTAACAGCCTCCTTCAAGCTTCCTCTCAGGGCTGCACTGACTCAGCCACGCGGGGGAACAGGGAGTGCTTTTACTGACAGCAAGCCTTACCATTCTAAGGTGTGATGATGGGAATGCAAGGAGAGAAGGGCAAGAAGACCCAGCCTGAAGGAAGCCTTCCTAAATGAATACATCCACCATGGAAGAGCCAGAAAGAAAGATGCTGAGCAGTTGGACAACTATTGTGGGTTGTTGTGGATAAAGGGATCATTCAGGATATGAAATTAGTGATTTCAAAAATAAGACCTCTTTCAGATTTGTGCTTTGATCTAAAGATTAAGAAGAAATTGCTTCCCTTGAGAAAGGCTATTTAGAGAGTCAATCTGCAAATAGCCAAGCTGGGGAAAAAGGATTTCCAGAAGGCAAATTCAGATCGTGAGTGATGGGTGCCGTGCCTTGCAGGCTGAGTCATAGCTACCGCCTTTAATCGGTGACCGGACACGGTTACCACAGCTGCCAGCTGCAAAACGCCCCTCTGCGGACCTTCAGAGATCCGAGGGACCACTTCCGGCTCATGCTGCTTCACGCACCCAGAATGTGTGGGAACAAACCAAGTTAGAGCCTTAGGTGGGATGGAACCAGCCAAAGAGGTTTTTCCAGAAAGAAGTAACCTCGTGGCTATTTATTACTAGGACAAAGGATTCCCCTGATAGAAATGTTTGGTGTCTGCTTAATTGTTCTCAGGCAGTTATCACTGCAATCGGCAAGCTGCAATGTTGCAAAACCTGGTCTAGACCAGTATTAAAAAGAAACTGTTTGTGATTGTTTTCTTTTAATTTTTTTTTTTTTTTTTTTTTGCGGTATGCAGGCCTCTCACTGTTGTGGCTTCTCCCATTGCGGAGCACAGGCTCCAGACTCGCAGGCTCAGTAATTGCGGCTCACGGGCCCAGCCGCTCCGCAGCATGTGGGATCTTCCCGGACCAGGGCACGAACCCGTGTCCCCTGCATCAGCAGGCGGACTCTCAACCACTGTGCCACCAGGGAAGCTCTGTGATTGTTTTCTGTTGGAGAGAGTAGATAAACAACAGTTCCACCCAAAGTCTCACTCAAGTGTTTACTCCGTCCCCCTCTCTTTGCCTCTCTTTCTGTGTGGCTTCTCAGGAGGGTGAGCATGAGGTGGGGTTTGAGGACCAAAGGGACACACCGAGATGCAAGTATATGCAGTGCTCCCTTCATGCCACTCGTCCTTAGCTGCAACAGGCAACACCTGGGTTAGTGAGCCAGGCTGGTGTTCCCAGAAGCAATGACTATGAAGGTTCTGGTTTTTATTTTCATCAACTGGAGACTCTGCCCAGGAACATACTAGAATGACAGGGGCAGCTTCAGAGTCAGGTGGGGTTCAGAAACACAAGGATTAGGAAGATACCCATGCCCCCAAATACCACTTCGCACTGGAAACTCCACACTCAGACCTTCGTTTCTCTGACTCAGATTCTATGAACTCCCACTGCCGGGGTTTCTCCTCCCACTGACAATGATTCTTCTTCATCTTCTCTTTCTTCATCCACAGCCAGGCATAGCCTCCATCCCCCTTTCCTCCTGGAGTCAGTATTAAGCGGAGAGTTAAATTTACCTTCTTAACCACGTGCTGAATGTTTTCTTCTCTGAAAGGTCATAGCATTTTCCATCTATTCCATTCATCTGTGCACTTAACTGTGTGAATCCTTGGGTTATTACTTGACGGTTTGATGGGTGTACATGATCTTCCCAATTATATTTTAAGTACTTGGGAGCAGTGACATAATCAGGAGTCTCTGCCATTAACAACAGATTCTAACACATAAGAGCCCTTTAAGAAATACTTGTAGGGCTTTTCTGGTGGTGCAGTGGTTGAGAGTCCATCTGCCGATGCAGGAGACACGGATTCGCACCCCGGTCCGGGAAGATCCCACATGTCGCAGAGCGGCTGGGCCCGTGAGCCATGGCCGCTGAGCCTGCGTGTCCGGAGCCTGTGCTCCGCGGCGGGAGAGGCCACAAAAGTTGAGAGACCCGTGTACCGCAAAAAAAAAAGAAAAAAGAAAAAACCTGTAGTTTGAAGAGTGTTTTTTGGAATTAACAAAATTTGTTTTTGAGCAGTTTTAGGTTTATAAAGAACTGGAAGGTACAGAGTTCCTCCTTCCAGCCACAACCTCCCACCTCCCCAGTCTCCCCTACTATTGGTAGCATGGTATATTTGCTGCAATTGACAAGACAATATTGATACTTAAATTATTAATTTAAGTCCATGGTTCACCTTAGGATTCACTCTTCTGGTTGTACATTTCATATGCTTTGACAATATATAACGTCATGGAATCATACAGAAGAGTTTCACTGCCTTAAAAATCTCTAGTGCTTCACCTGCTTCATTCCCCCTCCCCCATTCCCCACTCCCCATGTGCCAAAGCCAGACGGCCACTAGTCATTTTCTTGTCTCTATAGTTTTACTTTTTTCCAGAATGTCATATAGTTGGAATCATAAAATATGTAGCCTTTTCAGACTATCTTTCACTTAACATTGTGCATTTAAGTTTCCTTCATGTCTTTTCATTGCTTGAGAACTCATTTCTTTTTAATGCTGAATAACATTCCATTGCCTGGATGTACCACAGTTTATCTATTCACCTACTGAAAGGCATCTTCATTGCTTCCACATTTGGGCAACTATGAAGAAAGCTGCTATAGGCATCTATGCACAGGTTTTTGCGTGGACCTAAGTCTTCAACTTATTTGGGTGAATACCAAGAAGCCCAAATGTTGACTCATATGGTATGAGTATGTTCCATTCTGTAAGAAACTGGCAAACTGTCTTCAAAGTGGCTGTACCATTTGCATTCCCACCAGTGATGAATGAAAATTCTTGTTGCTCAGATGATCTTCTGAGACTGGCTTTCGGTAAGTG
The DNA here is from genome assembly GCF_008692025.1 of Phocoena sinus. Taxonomy (NCBI): domain Eukaryota; kingdom Metazoa; phylum Chordata; class Mammalia; order Artiodactyla; family Phocoenidae; genus Phocoena; species Phocoena sinus. The sequence continues at coordinate 128,369,810 of NC_045765.1, read as the reverse complement.
GAAGAGAAACATTTACGGGGTGGACTGAATTCAGAGTCACCTATCCCTACCCTTAGACTGTCCTGCAGAGAACAGTGAGGGGTAGTGGAGAGTGAGTAGAGATACAAACATGCACACCCAGGTGATAGCTTCACCCTGCTACTGATTAGCTCTACGGTCAAAGCAAATTACTTAACCTGAGCTTCCTTTCCTCTTATTTAACAACTGGGACAATAGTACCAACTTCCTCAGACTCTAGTAAACATAGTAAACAAGATAATGTATGCAAAGACTCTAGCATAACCCTGCGCGTGTAACAGGCACTCCATAAGACAGTTTCCCAACTGTAAGGAGTTAACAAGTTTTCACTAGAAGTTTTGTAAATGTGATGGTATGCAGTATCCACTCCCTCTACTTCAAGTTCCTTTATGACAACTGTAAAGTCCTAACTGTGAAATCTTGTGTTAGTGATTAAGACAAGAAAATAACCTCAGGATCCTTAATGGGAGTGGAATGTCCCTGTTGCTATTTTCACCTGGAAAAAATACTGAGGGACTAGAAATTTCACTTTGAGTTTCTGATGCAGGGAGACCTCTGACTCTGGAACATAGGACTGCACACTTCTGCGGGTTTGCCTCACCTTGGCCACATCTCCGCAAGTGAGGTCACCACAGGAGCTGGGCCGGGCAAGTGGTTCCTCTTGATTCCCTCTCACGTGAGCCTCGCTGACCATGGGACTTTCATCTGAGAAAAGTGGTCAGCAGCAGTGTGCAAACATGGCCTACTCACAGCGTTTAGAGAGGTCAAAAACTGCAATTGCCCTGAGATACTTTCACTCATCTTTCTGTACTTGCCATGGGAAATATCACTGACCATTCAGACCATCATGAAATGCCTGTGTGGTGGGTCATAATTTCATATTTTCCATTGCTTTTGCTGTGTATACGTGAGCAAGTATGGGTGTGTATGTGTGCTGCCTGCAGCCTAATTTCTTATAAACTATTTAAAGTATATTTTAGATCCTGCTTCTCTGGCCCTAAGCTAATAGCCATCTTTGGTTTGTATGTTGAGTGTAATTCAAAGTATAAAAACACGCTTTGGCCCTTAGCTCCTTGTGCCATGGTACTATCTTCATCTGATGATTTCCAATTTGGGAAGAGCTCAGAGACCCTGAATCTACCAGTGGTGTTGTATTGTGCAGGTGGGCCAGATTCCTGCTTTGGACATGGCTGTAGATATGACCAGTCTGACTGTCATTGCTTAGTCACTACCGGATGAAGAGCACTGTGCTGGGTGGGAAGTGGTGAGTGAGGACCAAAAATTCAGACTCAAAAACTAGAGAGTTACCATTTCTTTACTTTCAGGTGTCTATTCCTATGAACAAAGTATGGTTTAGCGACTGGAGGGGAAATTTATTGATTGGCCTCTATTACCACATAGTTATTGACCTATTCAACCCTGGCTCTCCCTTTATCTACACACAGGTCTAGCATTGTGATGGTCAGGGACCCCTGTGCAGGTGAGCTGTGGAGGGGAGAAGTTGCTTCAGCAATACCTTCATTTGGAGAAGAGCATGAGCTTTTACATTAAACAAATTCTGCACTGAGTCCACAAAAACCAGTAAGTAGAAATTATACTTTAGGCTATACAGTGTGGAAAGAAGATGGGTCACATTTCAGCAGCAGTTTGGAAGAATTCTATTACTATGTTACTTACTGGAAGAATGATATTTTGGAGTAAAAAACCCAACATAGTAACAAGACTAAAGTTTTTTTTTTTTGATCTGAGAACAGATGGCTTTGTGTTGTCTAAAAGAAACAGAACTAGGAGTTGGATCATGGTTTAAACGTTTATATTTCCACAAAGTAATAAGTAAACTAAGTTGATCAAGTGGTATGATTCCTACTCATGCTCCATATTTCCAGTGGCAGGCAGATTACAGTAACTAGATGCAGTATTTCATTTTCTGGAATAATATAATATTAGCTATGTTAATAGTTTTACTTTAACAATATTAATCTTAAAAAGGTTGGTGCTTTTCTCCTAGGATCCATGACTGAAGTTAAATAGTTTAGGCGTCACTAGCCCAACTGTTAAGATTTCTCTGGGTGTAAGTAATGAAGAAAGTAGACATAATGCATGTATTCACCTGATTGTGTTTTCATTTTTTAAAACACAAAATTGTAATGTTCTTTTCAGGGCTAATATCTGGCCTGTGCTTACCCATGTGGCTATACTACTTGTTAAAATACTGAAATATTTCCATAGAAGTTGGTAAAGAGTTGCTGCTTCAAGCTCCCCTAACACCCTCCTAGAACCTGAGTTGACTCAGAGCCTCTCCTGGCCCTTTCCCCCCTGAATTAGTCATTATAGTAGATTGTTTGCAAAAATGGCCACCCTTTCTTCTCTACATCCACACCCCTTTGCAATATGACTTGTTGTCCTTCTAATTAAGAGGTAGTCTCTTTTTTTTCACTTCCTGAATTTGGGCTGACCTTGGAACATGATTTCACCAATAGAATGCAGTAAAAATTATGTTATACAAATTATAAACCTAGGCCTAAACAAGTCTTATGCATATCTGTTCTCTCTCCCAGAAACATGCTCTGGAATCATAAGAATAAGTCCAAGACACACTGGTGGAGGATGATAAACCAAGTGGATTTGAGATGAACTATCTCAGTTCAGGCCATCTCAGATTAGCCTGACTGGCAACTGACAAAAGACGTAGGTGCCAGCCCAGCTAGCAGCAGAAGAACCATCCAGCTGAGCCTAGCCCAAATTGCTGACCCTAAGATTTATGAGCTAAATAGACAGTTATTAAGCTACTTGGTTTTGAGATAGTTTCTTATGTAGAAACATTTGTTGCACATTTATAAGATTATATATAATTTATAATATTATACAGAAATAGGTAAATAATATACCAATAATCCAGGATCTAGGGGGGTAACAACTAGAACAGCAGGGGTCCTCCAAAAATCTGCTCTCATGCCAAGGCCAATCTCTACTTTGATTGATCCCCATGGTGCAGCAATAATTTTATTAGGAGTGCATGAGCTTTTACATTTTAAAAATTCTATATTGAGTCTACTAAGGCTAGAAAGTAGAAATTACACTTTAAGCTGTAGAGTATGGAAAGAAGATTTGTCACATTTCACCAGGAGTCTGAAAGGATCCTATTACTAGAGTATTGTATACCGAGCTGTCATCATTAATTTGTTAGTTGCAATTAGAAACTCTTTGTTACTTTAGAGAAATTTTTTAACATATGTTATTCATTAAATTTTATTTTTTGTAATCACTGTTTATCTTACCAAGGTTAATAAGAAAAAAAGTTTTCAAGTCAAGTTAAATATTTCTTTTAGGTAAAACTGATTAAAAAGACAAACAACCTAATTTTTAAAATGAATAAAAACCAAATGAGCCGAAAACTTATGTCCACAAAAAAACCTGCCCGTGGATGCTTATAGCAGCTTTATTCATAATTTCTAAAATGTGGGCATATACCCTGAGAAAACCATAATTCAAAAAGAGTCATGCACCAAAATGTTCATTGCAGCTCTATTTACAATAGCCAGGACATGGAAGCAACCTAAGTGTCCATCATCGGATGAATGGATAAAGAAGATGTGGCACATATATACAATGGAATATTACACAGCCATAAAAAGAAACGAAATTGAGCTATTTGTAATGAGGTGGATAGACCTAGAGTCTGTCATACAGAGTGAAGTAAGTCAGAAAGAGAAAGACAAATACTGTATGCTAACACATATATATGGAATTTAAGAAAAAAAATGTCATGAAGAACCTAGGGATAAGACAGGAATATAGACACAGATCTACTAGAGAATGGACTTGAGGATATGGGGAGGGGGAAGGGTAAGCTGTGACAAAGCGAGAGAGAAGCATGGACATATATACACTACCAAACGTAAGGTAGATAGCTAGTGGGAAGCAGCCTTATAGCACAGGGAGATCAGCTCAGTGCTTTGTGACCACATAGAGGGGTGGGATGGGGAGGGTGGGAGGGAGGGAGATGCAAGAGGGAAGAGATATGGGAACATATGTATATGTATAACTGATTCACTTTGTTATAAAGCAGAAACTAACACACCATTGTAAAGCAATTATACTCTAATAAAGATGTAAAAAAAAAAAAATGTGGAAGCAACCAAGGTGTTCTTCAATAGAACATCTTCAAGATGTTCTTCAAACTATACCAGACTGTGGTCTATCCATATAATGGAATGTTACTCAGTGCTAAGAAGAAATGAGCTGTCAAGCCATGAAAAGACATGGAAGAACTTTAAATGCCTATTACTAAGTGAAAGAAGTCACTCTGAAATGGGTACTTAACTTACTGTGTGATTCCAACTATATGACATTCTGAAAAAGGACAAAACTATGGAGACATGAAAATGATCAGTGGTTGCCAGGGGTTTGTGGGGAGGAAGGGGTGAAAAGATGGAGCACTGCAGATTTTTAGGGCAGTAGAACTATTCTGTATGATACTTCAATGTGGGTACATGTTATTACACATTTGTCAAAACCCACAGAGCAAGGCACAAACCATAGAACATCAAGAGTGAAGTCTAAAGTAAACTATGGATTCTGGTTGATAATGACAATGTTAGTTCATTGATTGTAACAAATGTACCACACTGGTATGGAATGTTGATGGTGAGGGAAGCTGTGTGTGTTGGGAGAGGGCGTATGTGGCAACATTCTGCTCTGTTTTGCTGTGAACCGAAAACTAGCCTAAAGCATAGTCTATATTAAAAAATTAGGTCAAAGACTTGAACAGATATTTTACAACGAATGCTTAATGGGCACATGAAAAAATTTCTCCACATTATTAGTTACCAGGTAATTCAAACTACAATGGAACACCACACTACATACCCACTACAATGCCTAATATTAAAAAGACCATCAGTATCTATTGTTGTCAAGGATACAGAGCACCTAGAGCATTTACATATTACTGGTGGGAGTATAAAATGGTGCAACCACTATTTCTTATAAAGTTAAAACATGCATTTACCCAGCAGTTCTACTATTTGATATTAATCCATGAGAACTGGGACATATATTAATAAAAAGATGTGTGCACAAATGTTCATACCAGCTTTATCCATAATAACCTCAAATTAGAAATAACCCAAATGTATAACAACTGGTGAATGGATAGACAAATTATGGTATATTCTAACAATAAATTCTATTAAGCAATAACGTAAAATGAACTACTAATTCAGGCCACAACACGGATGAATCTCACAATTATGCCGACCAAACCACACCAAACAGTACAGATTGTATGATTGTTTTTATATGATATTCTATACCAGGCAAAATCATTCAAAGTGATGAAAAATAGGTCAGTGGTCATCTGGGGGGTGGAGGGAGAGATTGATTACAAAGGGGCATGAGGAACTTTTCTGGGGAAATGTAAATATTCTTATGTCTTGAATGCGTTGGTGATTATACAAAGGTATGTTTGTCAAAGGTAAGAGAACGATACCTTTGAAATGTGTGATATATTATGTTATTTATACATCAATAAAGTAGATTTAAAAACATATCCTTCCTAAAGTCAGATATCATTTCTAGGGATGGCAAAACATATCCCATGCTCATGGTGGATATTGCTAATGGATTATGGTGCATGTTTCAGCTTCCTAGGCGTTCAAACCCAATGCTCCAGGTAGCCACTATGTTCCAGTAGAGTTGACCCAGTTCTTGAAACTTTGCTATTCCAGACTAAGACCATCCCAGGCTATACCCACCAGATACACCCATGCCCCAGAGCAGGAAACAGGACTGGCCTCATGGGTGTGGACCACATGCAGTCACCGAGTGCTCATGTTTACAGTGGTCCCATGCTTGGTGTAATGCTCTGCTGTCACCATCTTGAAATTATTAACAGATTTTTAATAAAACTTTCATATTGCATTGGACCCAGTTTTCTTAAGATACAGAGATAACATTAGCTCTCTCCCTAATGCTTTTCTTCCTCAATATCTGGCTCTCCTCCTCAAGGCAGAGGCAAGTAGGTTGAACAATCTTTTGTGATGGGAATAGATGTTATATTCTCTTGAATCAGAAAGCAGCAATTACTACTTTGAATGAGTTTGGTTTCCAGTAAGTCTTAGTTTAGCTTTTTCATTTTCCCATGGGGCTTCTTGTAAAGACACCATACCCTTTAACTACCTAGGAGTTTTAAAACACAGGATGGGATATTTCAATGGTAGACTCGGTTCATATTCTCCCTTTTGAATCTTATTTCTCTTATATTTTTAATACTTGTATTAGCATAAAGTAAAATAAAAATCTCTGTACTACTGTTACGAGTTGAATTGTATCCCACCAAAAGATGTTGCAATCCTAACCCCCAGCACCTGTGAATGTGACCTTAAATGGAGAAGAGACTGTGAAGGCAGGGGAAAACACCAGCTGCAAGCCGAGGAACACGTGAGGCTCCCAGAAGCCAAGAGAGAGGCATGGAGCAGATTGTCCCTCAGAGCTCTCAGAAGGAACCAATCCTGCCCACACCTTGATCTCAAATGTCTAGCCTTCAGAACTGTGTGAGACAGTAAATTTCTGTTGTTGAAGCCACCTAATTTGTACTAATTTGCATAGCAGCCCCAGCAAACTAATAGAGCTACTGAAATTGAAGGAGAGAAATGCATTACAATCAAACTCTAGGATACATTACAGGGGTTTCATTTGTTTTCTCCATTATTTTCCATACATATATACGTGTATATATACACACACATACATATATATATACATACGTGGTCTCTGTTTCCTTACCCTCTCCAACTCCTTTTACCTCAGCTGCAGAGAAAAGAGCCACTAGTACAAATTACATCATAGAAGAGCGACTTCATCCTTCTTTATCAAAAACAGTAGAGGGATTCCTGGAATCAGAATCTTCCTACAAGACTATTCTTCACCCTAACATTTCCCAGAAGGAAAGAAAGTATTTGAGTAAATAGTTGAACTATTGATTACAATAATTTTTACCTCACTCTTTACCACAGAAAACCAAGCTATACACCAAGAATTTATTAGCTAGGCTTGCTTTTATAAACTACTTTAAGACTGAAAAGCCCTGTTACACTATGTCAAAAGGTGACTTCTTGCTGCTCCAAATCTCAGTTAAACCTGTGTTGAACTGGCTAGAAAACTCAAGGCCCCAAGCCATCCTTTTTCTGTTTCCCTCTCTTTAGGGTCCTTTTGTTTTTCGCAGGATGTAAGAAACGACTGATCCTTAAAAGGAAGAGGATCGTACTCAAGACAGAAAAGGGTAGATAAAGAAAGGAGAAAGGGCTTCCCTGGTGGCGCAGTGGTTGAGAGTCCACCTGCTGATGCAGGCGATACGAACCCCGATGCAGGGGATACGGGTTCGTGCCCCGGTCCAGGAGGATCCCACATGCTGCAGAGCGGCTGGGCCCATGAGCCATGGCCGCTGAGCCTCCCCATCTGGAGCCTGTGCTCCGCAATGGGAGAGGCCACAACAGTGAGAGGCCTGCGTACCGCAAAAAAAAAAAAAAAAAAAAAAGGAGGAGGCTATGGAATTATGAAAGTTTTCTTGGGTGGTCTTTTCCCTAGGCAAACCTGGAGTTCCCCAAATTTCTACAGGGAAGTGGTTGAAACTCCTCCTAGGCTTTTAACTGTTAAGACAAAAGGTGGTACGGCAATTCCACCCTAGGCTATCTCTAGCATTTCTTTCCTAAGGAGCTCTTTGTTTTCCTGGGATCAGCTGCTACATCTTTGGAGTCTGGTACATTGGGGTATTTGTTGTCAAAGTAAAACCTCCAGTTACTCGCCTGAGGAAGGGGAGTTTTAGGGTCTCTTTCTGAAGGATACTTTTTAGCATATGACATAAGATTTTAATTTGGCACCCCAAGGAAAAAGGTCTTTTACTGTAAACACCAAGGCTTTCAAAAAAAAAACAAACAGTTTTTAAATTCAAAGATAACATCTCCTCTGTTCCTTTCCCTCTTTTTAGACAGAAAGTCAAGTGTAAAATCAGACGACTCTAAATGTATTCAATTTTCATCTCATCACAGCACTGGTTTTCCTGGCTCGAGCAAACTGGACTATTGGTGTCCTCTTGACCACTCTTCCTAAGTCCCAAACTGAAAGATGCGGTTTCCTCCACACCTTTTTCCTTAGATTCCAATTCCTCAGTACCTTTAGTTAGCACATGAATTTCTAATCATACCTTCCACGCACAAGTTCAAGAGGCAGATGTTTGCAAAATGCAATTTTGCCCATGTTCCAGAAGCTCCCCAGTGCTGTTGCTTCTTTCAACTCTCTGGTCTCACGCAGTTGAGATGGTGTGGTGTGAGCATGAACATGAGTGTGTGTCTAGGGCTTGAAGATGAAGGGGTGCGGTTTTTGTTTCCCAGAGTAGTATCAACTAACAGATTTACGCAAAATATATTTTCCTCTCTGGATTCAGTTTCACTTTAATTATTTGAACTTGTAAAATAATTTTAATTTTTACTCAGAACATAAGACTTACTAGCCTTTATTAGATACTTGAGAAATAGAATTACATAGGAGGAAAAGGGAACAGAAGAGATTAGATTTTAAGCTCAAGTTCAAGAAAAATTCAGAAAATGGTAAAACCTCAAAGTACTTTACCCTCAAATAGGCCAACATTGTCAACCATATCAATTTTTGTATGGCCCCTATTTCTAAAGTATAAAAATATTATTATTTATTAGAACTAATAATTTATTTAAGATTAGATTTGGTCCTTAAATATAATTTGTTTTAAAGGAAAGTTTCCCAACAGTGTCAACTATTTCATAAATTGACCTGTAGTTTTTCCCTTTTTTAAAATTCCAATTTATTTGGATTTAACAAATAAATACCACACATCCACGGGAAACTGTCTTTTATCACAACCAAATATATAAGGAATCAGTAAATCAGTATTTTACAAAGGAGAAATTCATAGCATTTAACAGCATATTACTATACTATTATTGGACTGACCAAAATATAAATACATCTTTGTATATACACAAAGTCTGATAAGAAAGACACTGGAAAATAGAGGAAATGAAATGCTAGGGCTAAAACTTAGTTACATTAAAACAACTTTTTTTTTTAATATCAAAACTCACCAAACCTAATACAATTTGAAAGAAAGTGATGATAGATGCTGCCCACATAAACTAGCATTTGTATCAACTGTCTTAGGAAAATCACCAATTCAGCAGCTGATCTTAATGTGTAAGCAAAATCAGGGGGCTTAATCATTATTCATTAGGTATTGGGAGAAGACTACTACGTTATTTTGAAAAAAAAAAAAAAAAACAAACTCCCTCCCTCCAAAAGAAACAACCACATGTTGCGTTCTTTCAGATAATCTGTCTTTTGGGGGTGAGGACATCCCAACCTTACTTAAAATAACACGCACACAAATATACAAAATAAAGCAATAACAAAAAATCAAACAATAGCAACAACAAAACTGTGATATAGAATTTAGTTCGTACCAGAAATACAACTAGAAACTCTAACAAATTGCTTATGTATAGCAACAGCACATGGGACTGGTGCCAGGTCCTTTGTACAGCATCTCTTTGATGCAGTGTAAATTTCTTCTTGGCCACCTATCAAGGACTGAAGTGTAGTAATGTATACTGTGGCTTGATCACTAAAGCCATAAATACAAGTGGCCAGTGCCATTATTCACGTCGGCTGGCTGAATATTACTCTTGGGAAATACTTAGACACGACTTTTTTCTTAATAAACAGTTTTCCATTAACAAGTTCTAGTCAATAATGACTTAGAATGAATCTCAATGTATCTCCTTGGATCTTGGTGGAACAAAAAACTTCAATGACCTCCCTCTTAACAAATCCAGGGCATCTTTTATATTACTAAATTTATTTAATTAATATGGAAGAGATTTAAAACAGAGTAGGTTTTTGCCATATTTAGAAAATATTTTATTTTCTAGATTCTAGAATCATATATTCCAATTTTAATATTTTTATGTAAATCAATTTTACATGGTGTGGAGTTTTTTCAAAGCAGTATGCTGTATAAAAATACATGCCTTGTATATAAAAGTCACAAAACATTCCATTTTAACTTGTATTCTATACTTTCCTAGAGAATGTCTGTTTCTTATTTAAAGTTGTATTGTGTATTTTTCTAGTAACATTCTGGATGTGTTGGACAGTAATTGCACAGAAAGAATTATACTTGGAATATATCATTTTTAAATTTTTTCACTTGTGTTTGCCCATAATAAGATTTGTATCAACTCTCTTTCTTCTCTAAAGACAAAATTCTATAAATATGTCTGGTCTGTAGACCATCTGTCTTTGAGTTGTGGTCTGTTCTCCAGAATCTTATAAAGCTCTTTGGCACTAAGGAGTAAACTCAGGATGTGATCCATTTGTTGTAAAGAAAGATCTTTGTTTCCTGGCTGGATTAAGTGGTAGGACACCCAAATAATTTTCTTGCTGGGAAGAGAACGAAGAAAACATCTATTTTCCTCCAGGATCTTATATTTCACAGATAAAGACAGCTCTTGTTACATATCAACTTCATAACTTTGTTGATGAGTCATATGCAATGAAATCCCTCAACCTTATACAGGAGGACCAAAAATTTAACCACCTACAGAATTTTATCGGTCTGTCTGCTCTCATAGGAATACATGAAAAAGAAAAGATAAAGAAATTCTGCTTTCTTATTCACTACAAGTCTTAGCTGAGCCTTAAAAATGGACAAATGGCTATTTAGAAAATAGGAAAAAAATTTATTTAGGAAAATAATTTAGGAAAAAAATCACTAATCTTAGAAGTCTCAGATCTATTTTTAGTTCTATCTCATCTAGAACCTTGACCTCAAAAAGTTTGATTTTAAACACTTGTTTTCTTCCCTATTTGGCTTTTCTACTTTTAACTGCCACCTAGCTATCTGAACTAGACATCTGGGTTCATCCTTAACTCTCTCCTCTTCCTTGATCTTCAAGGAAGATCTTGACCCTTTTTAAGTTAAGCATCAACATTTCCTACCAATTTTGCCTTTTAATTAGCTTCCAGTCCATTTGCTTCTCTCCATATGAACAACCATCAACCTAATTGGGACTCATCATTGCTCTACCTACTAGTGTAGTCATGTCTGAATTGGTTTTCCTCTCTCTAGCCTTAGTACCCTCAAGTCCATCTTCAACACAACCAACAGAATATGTCTAAAATTGGATGTTTGACAATGGCATTTCTCTGCTGAGAACCCAGCAATATTCACTTGTCATCCATTAAATGATAAACTCCAAGCTCTTTCACATTCCTTAAAAGATCTTCCTGGTATAGCAATTATCTTTTTTTCCAAGCTACAAAATTTTGTGTATTTTATTAATCATGCTGGTTGCTCAATCCCTGTCTCTATATCATCTAGTCTAGCCCTGATCCTTTTACCTAATTCCTAAGCATGACTTTTAAGCCTCAACACAGATATAACCTAGGAAGCTTTCTCTCATTCTCACTCCTGTTTCTTGGCTAATGTAAGTATTCTCCCCAAGTTTCCAAATATTCCTTGTGTATCTCTAATATTGTAGTCACTACACTGAGTTATAATTCTGTCTATGTATATATTGTCTCCTCGATTAGAAGGCTGGGGCTGAGACATTCTTATAGAATACCTGGCACAAGATAAATGCTCACTCAGTGTTGGATAAATGAATTTGGTCTTAAGTCACAGAGCTAGAAGAATATAAGACTTTGGGATATGTTATTCTAGGATATCATGAAGTACCTATTTCATCAATAAACCAGGTGATACTAATTTCTAAATTTCAGAGCTTCTGTGAAGATTAAATAAATAAAATAGAACATGAAGTATAACTTTTATCTTAAAAATCTGTCCCTTTTAAGCATTTACCATTTCAGTAGATGGGCCCCCCATCAACACTTCTTCTACTAGAATTTTGATATTATCCTTTATATCTCTTTCTCATTCTCACACTGAGAATCATGTTGATTCTACCTCAAAAATATACGTGGAATCTTTCTGCTTCTTTGTTACTGTTACCACCATCCTTGTCCAGGACATTATCTTTGTTTAGATACCATGACAGCATCCTAACTTGCTATTCTTACTTCCATTCTTGACCCTTTTTAAGTTTTTCTTATTATAGCAGTCAGAATATCTCTTAAAAACAAAATCTTATCACAGCTTCTCATTGCTTCTAACCTTATAAAGACTTCCCATTTTCTACAGTGACTCCCTTTCCCTGGCTACGCCTACTGAACCTAGCTCAATGCCACACCCTCAAGGATGTCTTGCTTGATCCACAAGTCCTAGTTAGGTTCCTGTTACATTGCATCATAGCACACTAAATGTTTTCTTAATATTTTTCACAACTGTGGTAATATATTTTTATATCTGCATATTCATTGTTTGATTCCTTCATTAGACTGACTATATGTTCCATGAAATTAGCAACAGTATCTGTCTTGTTTCCTGCTCTATCCCCAGTGCCTAATACAATGTTGGGATATACTGAGCACTCGATACATATTTGTAAAATACATGACTTAACATTCATAGCACATAACAGGCACATAACTGACATACAAAAAGTGGCTTTTTTGTCCTTTTTGTAATAACATTAAAGACAAACAGCTTTTTCAGTGGATGGGTTTGAGTGAATTGGTGGATGCATATAGGGTAAAAGAGGAATTCTTCCCATGTCTTTTCTGGCTCTAAGATCCCATGATTTATCAAATATTAAGTAATATTATAACATTATAGATTCTTTCACTAAATGACATGTAATAAAGAGCACAGCTATTACTCACCAATCATCCGATTAAGAGGCTTAAAGTCCACACGTATTAGTTTGCTAAGGTTGCCATAACAAAATATCCCAAACCAGGTGGCTTAAACAAAAAAATATATTGTCCCACAGTTTTAGAAGCTAATAGTCTGAGACCAAGATGTTGACAGGGTTGGTTCCTTCTGTGAGCTGTGAAGAAGATGCTGTTCCAGGCCTCTCCCTAGCTTCTGGTGTTTTGCTGGCAATCTTTGGCGTTCCTTGGCTTGTACAAGCATCACCATGATCTCTGCCTCGGTATACATATGGTGCTCTCCCTGTGTTCATGCCTGTCTTTAAATTTCTCTTTTTTTAATAAGGACACCAGTCATATTGGATTAGTGCTCACCCTAAGGACCTCATTTTAACTTGTTGTTAAAGGATCTTTATTAATTAGTATAAGAGAGGTAAAGTTTTATCACCAAGGAGTGACAAAATAATTCTAGGATCCTAGGAGAGAAGGGTGAAAGAGATTTGGTTTATTAGGCCAGATGTTTGTTACTCAAATAGATAGTGTAGATGAAGCCTGTATGGACAGTCATTTCAGGAGTCTAAAAGAGATAGAGCCTAAGGGTTGTCTAGCTATAGGAGCTTCTGAGGAGGGAATGAACAAAGATTAGAAGTAGAGAATGCCAGAATCTAAGGAATCCAGAGGTAAGGATATCTAGATCAGGAAAACTCTGTACTAGAGCAGCTGAGCAGAGGATCTGGAATTTCCAGAACTCAGTTATGATGGATTTTGGCATGAGGGTGGAGGATAGGATGGGATAGGGAGTAATATAATACATGTCCATCTTTCTCTTCCAAATTCTGAACCAACGTAGAAGAAGGAGACAGGGTCAGACAGATATTATACATCTATATCTATATCTATAATATATATATATATATATATATATATATATATATATATATATATATATATATAACTTTTACCAGTGACAGAATTTATTGAATAAGAACAAGGCATGGATCTGTGGTCAAATGGGTTTGCTAATTCTTTTCCCCAAATTTTAAAAGCTGCCCACTCTATGTGCAAGAGACAAATAAGTTCATCCTAGTATAGGACACTTTTAAAAAGACTTCAGAAAAGTTTAAGCTAGGTTCCTTCTCCCCATCTCACCAATCAATTCTTCTTGAGTCTTATTGAGTCTTATCAATTCTTATTGAGTCTGGAGAATCATATAAATCTTTTATGAGGATATTCTTCTACATTGTATCAACTTCAATTCGTGCTGATAAAAACTAAACTATAGGTGATACCTATTTAATAAGGGAATTTCTCTTGATCTAAATATAATATACCAGGTATATATTTATTATAATATATAATGTCCTTAAATATGGTATAATTTATAGTCACAGGTCAGTTTTTCAATCTATGTATTATATTAACTTAAAATCCAAAGAGCAACCCCTCCTATAATTTCCTATTCTTCCTAAGACCTGACTGGCACTGTTCTAGTGGTTTAAACTTCAGCTGTGTCTATATGATGGGAACCAATTAAATCAGTAAAACTAACCAGTCTTGTTGTTAGTATCCTGTAAAATAATCAGTAGGTTGTTGGAAACCATAATTTTTTTGTCAGCTGGTTCTGATCATGTCATATGCTTTTATTCACTGTCTTCCTTAGTTTATAATGTTTGCCTAACAAAAAAAATCTTAAGTGGTGGGGAAGAAGTTTATTCTTACAGATTCTAAGCAAAGGGATTGGGCAGTCTGCCTGCCCCAGAATATGCCCTGCTGTTACACAAAGTGCAGCGATGACCTTAGTCAATAAAACTTTTGTAGATTTGGGTCTCCCAAATGATTCCATTTTCTTGACTTGTAAAAGATGAAATTAGTGATCCCTAAGCCATCTACGATTTTATGGATAATAACTTTCAAGTTGAGCCAAATTGAGGACAAGATGGTTAGTTTTCAATATTCACTAGAAGTTCTTTGCTTACCTACCATTCTTAAGATTCCCCTCCCAAAAAAAGCCCCATAAATTTAAATATCAAGAGAGAGCCCACATTTAAATAGAATGCTAATTCATCATTTCATATTTGATTTTTTCTTTTGCTATAGTTAATGTTACTGCCTATATAATCTCAAATATATGTTTATATAATATAAAATTGATAAGTCCTATTGATTCAGTATGTTTTAATAACCAATGATTAGCTGAGTCTATACATGGGGACCATTTCAAGGGTTTAACTGGTAGCCCAGTAAATTTATTATTTGTGCTTTCTGAAGTTGTCAGTTCTAGATCAATTTAATACTACCAATTTCTCCTTAGATAAACAAGCAGATAGCTTTTTTTTGGTAGTTTGTTTTCCCCATAAAGTCTAATAAAAATAAAAAATGTCTCAAGACAAAATTGCCCAAATGCTTCAAAAACTACAAACTAATATTTTGAGAGGAATTAGGTAAATGTAGTCTCAGTGTTTCACACCCTAATCCTGCAAAATGTCTTCCTCGGAAAAAAATTATAGCAGCTTATTTTACATAACTAAAAATGTAATGGTCTATGGTATATAAATAAGGGTTTTGGAGAAAGACTGTTGATAAGAATTTCTTATGTAATTACAGAAAATGCTGCTTCCTGACGCTGTCCCCAGAGATTGATTCAGCAACAGGTATTTTTATAAACTTTTTCTAGTGGTTCTGATAGAAGTGGCCAGGAACACCTCGTTGACAACACTGTTATAAGCAACTAGTAAAAATATTGCAACTATTCTTACATATGGCCCAAAGATTTGCTTTGGCCTCTCAGTGTTGGAATTCCAATATTTCAAGTACTGATTGGTGGATCCCTGGTCTTACTCTTCCACTTTGCTGGGTCCAAAGAAAGAATAAGCTGGCTTTGGAGCTAATATCACAGTTTTGTTTAGTTTTATATTTGGTATCCTAGAGCATCAGTCCCCAACCTTTTTGGCACCAGGGACCGGTTTCATGGAAGACAATTGTTCCACGGACCAGGGGGGTGGGATGGTTTGGGGATGATTCAAGCACATTACATTTATTCTGCACTTTATTTCTATTATTATTACATTGTAATATATAATAAAATAATTATACAACTCGCCATAATGCAGAATCAGTGGGAGCCCTGAGCTTGTTTTCCTACAACAACTAGGTGGTCCCATCTGGGGTGATGGGAGACAATGACACCTGAAGTGCGTTGCTTACGTCCAGTCTACTCCGTGATCTCGTTTTGGTTGCTGTCACTGCAGAAAACCCTGCTTCACAAAGACAGGATGTTGGAAATGGAAGCAGGCTTTTCAGTGCTTCTGTGGCAATCTCAGGATATTCCACCTTGACTTGAATCCAGAACGTATGGAGATTTGAATTTGTCTCAAACATACTTTTAAGGCCACCGTCATTTGCGATGTCAAGCAGTTGATCCTCTTCTAGCACGGACAA
This sequence comes from Phocoena sinus, assembly GCF_008692025.1. Classification (NCBI taxonomy): domain Eukaryota; kingdom Metazoa; phylum Chordata; class Mammalia; order Artiodactyla; family Phocoenidae; genus Phocoena; species Phocoena sinus. Next base: position 128,353,553 of record NC_045765.1, on the reverse strand, counting down.
AGTTGATTCACCTGGCTTATTCACAAATGGGTTGCGGATCCATTCCTTTGCAGTTCGGGGGAAGCTGTCAGTTCTAGATCAATTTAGTGGTTGATCTAGAAAGTAATAGTTGGGGAGTAATGCTCAAACTCTTTTGAAAGCCGAGATAGGTGATCATGCACCAGCTGGGAGGAAGAATGCCCTGGTTTAGTCTCTTTCAAAATCTCTGCTAATGTTTGAAACATGTCAAAAACCCCAATGTTCACCTTTCTCCCCCATAATTCCAGTTTAGCTTTGAATGCAGCCACGTTATCTGCTGACTTGAACACAGTTGTTGTTCTCCTGTGAAGTGACAGATTGAGTTTGTTGAGCAGGTTGAATCTGTCACACAAGTAAGCAAGTTTTGCGACACATTCCGTGTCACTGAGATGTGCCGCCAGTGGTGACTGTTTTTCTAAATGAAATCTCTGGAGCAGCTCTTGTAACTCAGAAACTCTGGCCAGTGACCTACCTTTAGAAAGCCACCTCACTTCTGTGTATAAGAGAAGACGTGTGTGCTCTGCGTCCCTCTCCTCATGGAGCTGCACGAACAGACCTGAGTTAAGGGCATGTACTTTAATGCAGTTGATAATTTTATTTATTTATTATTTTATTTTATTTATTTATTTTTTTGCCGTACTCAGGCCTCTCACTGTTGTGGCCTCTCCCGTCGCGGAGCACAGGCTCTGGACGCGCAGGCTTAGAGGCCATGGCGCACGGGCCCAGGCCGCTCCGCGGCATGTGGGATCTTCCCGGACCGGGGCACGAACCCGCGTCCCCTGCATCGGCAGGCGGACTCTCAACCACTGCGCCACCAGGGAAGCCCGTGGTCGATAATTTTAATCACATCCTGCAAAACATTGTTTAGTTCAGGTGACATTTTTCGGCTAGCCAGCATTTCTCTATGGATGACACAGTGCATAGACTCACATTCAGAAGCAACCTCTTTGTTCCGAGTAATGAAACCAGAAAGCCGTCCAGTCGTGGCAGTCATTCCACCCGTGCATATACAGACACAAAATGACCAATTCAGTTTTCCTGATATGTAATCATTCAAAGACTTGAATAGCTCTGCAGCTGTGGTGTTGGTTGGCAACAAAAGTGCACATAACATATCCTCATGCACAGCCTCCTGAAAAATATATCGCACAAAAACAAGCATTGTTGCCTTGTTGTCAACATCAGTAGACTCGTCAACCTGGATTGCGTACCACGGTGACTCATTAATCCTGACAATCGTACCTCAATATCTTCTGATGTTTCATCAATTCGTCTACGTATGGTGCTAGCTGAAAGAGGAACACACGCCGCCTTTTGAACTGCAGCCTCTTCTAAAAGTTCACAACAAATGTCCTTAGCAGCAGGCAGGATCAACTCTTCACTAATAGTAAAGGGCTTCTTAGCTTTAGCAATGCGGTTAGCCACTAAGAATGACGCTCTCAGTGCAGATATGTTTGATGAAGTGGTGGCCTTCAATAATTGCTTCTGCTCTTCGTGTTGACGTTTTTTTCTTTTGAAAAACTCCAAAGCCTTGTCTTTTAATGCAGGGTGCTTGGTCTCCATGTGGCGAAGCAGTTTTGAAGGTTCCATGGCTTCGTTGGATAGCCGGATGCCACATATTATAAAAAGCAGGCTTGGAGAATGTGAATCACCTGTTTCAATGAACCTGTAATTTAAGTGGAATTCTTGGTATTTGCTCTTAAATGCAGCTTTCTTTTTTGTTGGCAGTCTTAGAGTCTTCTGCTATTTCATCATTGGGTCTTTCCCCCTTTTCAAAGAAGCTCTCCAGCAACGTTTGTTTTTTTACTCATTTTGGCTAGGGTTAGCTTGTGGGCTTAGCAAAACTGTGACTGAGACAAGTGCACAGTGCGGGAAAGAGGCGCAGATGGAAGTGGTAAATAAAATAATGGGTGGGCCGTGCGCGGGCTAAAATAAGTGTCGGATTCTGACTTAAAGCCTGCCGCTAGCTGCAGCTGTACAACTGAAGTACATCAACTCACTTGCCACTGTAAAGCCTGCCACCAGCTGCAGCTTAATTGTCGTCACTTGCCACTCACTGATAGGGTTTTGATGTGAGTCTGCAAGCAGTTGATTTATTATGGTCTCTGTGCAGTCAAACCTCTCTGCTGATGATAATCTGTATTTGCAGCCGCTCCCCAGCACTAGCGTCACTGCCTCAGCCCTACCTCAGATCATCAGGCGTTAGATTCTCATAAGGAGCTCGCAACCTAGATCCCTCGCATGCGCACTTCATAGTAGGGATTGCACTCCTAAGAGAATCTAATGCCGCCGCTCATCTGACAGGAGGCGGAGCTCAGGCAGTAATGCGAGCGATGGGGAGCGGCTGTAAATACAGATGAAGCTTCCCTGGCTCGCCTGTTGCTCACCTCCTGCTGTGCGGCCTGGTTCCTAACAGGCCATGGACCACTACCAGTCTGTGGTCTGGGGGTTGGCCACCTCTGCCCTAGAGGGCCTTCTTACCCTTTTTTAACTTTAGCGAAGGGGTCATTTTCACCCTGCTCCTCTTCAGGAAGCCGGTGTCTGGGCGAGCCAGGATGACAGCATCTGGCAGGGAACCATCCCCTTTAAGGAGGGGTCAAGCCAGAGGAACAGGGCTTTTCCAGAACTCGACCAGAAAGGTCCTTAACACTCAAACTTCTTCTTAAAGGACAAATATCTTCCAGCCCACAAATATCGACTGTCTAAAAGACATAACTCATCATTAAACATGGGGCAGAGAAAGGAAAACTAATAAGCAGCCAGAGATTTCCTCCTGGCTTTACCATGACAGAAGTTGTTTTTGACTAAATGGTAATGATTAGTCAGCAAGCAGCTCACCTGCAAAATGCTGAAACCTTTTTCCAGGGAAGCCTAAGTTTCCATTTTGGAGAAATGTGACCGTTTGCATATCTTTATCTTTAATCTCTAAGCAAACTTCCTTGGGAGCCACATCTCATATTTAGTTTCTACCAAGGAGAAAGGTTTACCTTGCGGTAGTTAGAAAACTAGAAACAGGATTTGCCCCAGGCGGAGAAGTCATTTATTTTGAGTAGTAGAGACGCAAAGGATATTCTTGGATGTAAAACTGAGAACTTTGGATCTCTCTTAGTATTGCCTAGAAAATAATTAGCTTGATTTCTGGTGCACACTATGTGTTTCCTAATCTTTGGAGTCAAAGAGCAGGAAGTACAACTCCAAGTTAGCCTTGCATTGTCTGAGATGGGGGGAAATGTGAGTCCTCTGTAATTAGCAAAGTCCGAGGGAACAAATCACACCATTGCTTCATTCTGCACCTGGAAAATGTTCACATATCTCTTTAAGGACAAAATTGGGTCTAATCCCAATACCTGATCTTTAAGGCCACAGACTCTTAAAGGAATAGTACAGATCCAGCCCTCTAGGAAGCACACATACTGGCTAACAAGCCCTTGTGTCTATTGAGCAACTGACTTCCGCCATCACGTAGCCCTGTGTTGCTCAGGACTTCCGGCGTGTGACTGTCACTAGCACAAAGCACTGGCCCTTGCCCTCTTCCCCTTTGGTGTCCAGACTCCCGCTGAGTTGTAGTTTCTGTGTATTTGTTTTGGATCTGCCTGCAGCTGTGAAGACAAGTCAGAGACAGCTTCCATAAATGCTACCTGTGTGTCCCTAGTGGTGCCTCAGGAGTCAGGAGGTGGCGGCTGCCAACTGCGTTATTCAGTCACCTGCTTAGTCCAGGTATTAACCCCCAAGTCAGGCTGAGACCACTGAAGCACTGACACTATTAAGCAAACAGTTAAAATTAAGATTCCCAGTCTGAGTCACCGAAAAGAATCTAATTCAACTAAATGGATAATGTTAAGTGCCTGAAAACTAGAACACTGTTCTTATAATCATGACCTTTGAAAAGAATGTGATCTTTTCTTTAATGTAAAAGGCTATTTGGTAATGCACACTATTTATGGGTCATGCCCACACTTTATGTGTGTACTTCCTTGTGTAAAACAATACATGCAGGAAACCAAGTTGATCTGAACACTATTTAAGTTGCAGGGTAAGGATCTAACAGATAAACTGGTGATAAGTACTGTGTCTGTCCACACTGCCCCCCGAATATAGAAACCACGTGGAACAGGAGATGAATAACTATCGGCTGTTTTAGGCTTTGAGCGTTAAGGATTCCAGAGAGAGAATATTTTACCTTTTGCTTGGGTACTTCTCAGATATGCAGTTGTGCAATTTGGGCTCAGCACTTTGAATGTTTGTTAATTCATAATCTATTAAACACTTGCTATGTGCCAGGTCTGTAACAGACATTGGAATTAGAAAACCCTACCTGCCCTCGGGCATCTGAAAATTTAACGGGAGGTTCAGAGATGAACACTGATCATTTCTTTTTTTAAAAAATTAATTAACTTATTTATTTTTGGCTGCCTTGGGTCTTCGTTGCTGCCCACGGGCTTTCTCTACTAGTGACGAGTGGAGGCTACTCTTCATTGCAGTGCCCGGGCTTCTCACTGTGGTGGCTTCTCTTGTGGAGCATGGGCTCTAGGCGCACGGGCTTCAGTACTTGTGGTGCACGGACTTCAGTACTTGTGGCACACGGGCTCAGTAGTTGTGGCTTGCGGGCTCTAGAGCACAGGCTCAGTAGTTGTGGCGCATGGGTTTAGCTGCTCTGCGGCATGTGGGCTTTTCCCAGACCAGGGCTCGAACCCATGTCTCCTGCATTGGCAGGTGGATTCTTAACCATGGCGCCACCAGGGAAGCCCATTGATCAGTTCATTACAGGATTTGCAAGTGACCTGGGAGGTAAGAGCTGGTACTTTAGGATCCCTTCGAGAGCTGGAGGAGGCCAGCAGGGAAGATCTCTGGTACGAGGTAATTATGAAGAATTCGCCAGATAATATGTGGAGAAAGAGGAGAATGATTTTGACTGAGGGAGGAGCATGGCAGAGGCACTAAGGAGTGTGTGGACCAGGTAAGGTGTTGCAAATACTGTAGTTTAGTTAGACTAAGAGAGAGAATGAGATGAGACCAGTGAAATAGACAGGCACCAGATCATGCAAAGGAGTTTGGGTTTTATCCTGAGGGCAAATGGGCAGCCATTGAAGGATTCTAATTGGAAGTGACATGATCAGATTGACAGTTTGGAAAATTCTTTCCGACAGCCTTCGGGCGGATAAATTGGAGGGAGATAATCCAGGAAGCAGGACAAGATAGTTAGGAGGTAATTACGGTTAGAGGGAGAAACATGAAAAGGAACTAAATAGATGTGGGTTAGCTGAACAGTATCAGCACACACGTGATGGTGAGAGCAGCCACGAAGCGTTAATGGCAGCTGTGCGCAGCGCATGCATAAGAGCCTGCACGAATTATGTTCGTGCCCTTCTCAAGGAGATATGTCTGTACTAGTAGACGTGATTGATTTATTTCCATGCATCTTTTAAACATACTCCTGAGCACAGGCGTTGGTGTATAGTCCTACGCAGGGCTTGATAATTAATTGCTTTTTCATAAACGTCCATAAAACTGGGTTTGGGACAAAGAGATGAATGAGGGTCTTCTTCACCTACTTGTCTACTCAGAACCTGGTCTATGAGCTGAGTAGATAAACAGAGATGAGGAAACCCCAAATTAATGCTTGCTGTCCCAAGCAGATTTGATTTTTACCATCTTTGCTTGAAACTATGCCAACCAAGTACTACAGAAATGGCAGTGGCTACACGGACATGTCATGAGTTATACTGGGATTAACTGGACTTGTCAATGATTTACAGAATATTGATACAACTCAAAAGTATTTTAGGTACGGCAAGACTTTTGGGGATTCCCTTATTTATTAATGATTTGGTTAAGCTAGTAAAATCAGTGGTGGAAAGTAAGAAGATATAAATGCAAATATTGACTATCAGATGCTTGATCAGGAATGCAATACAAATCTGTCTAATGAAGCAGGAACTATTTACACAGGGTTAAGCTTTTCATCCAAAAATGTTTACTGAGTACCAGTTATGCACAAGTAATTAGGAAATGTCTTGGCCCTGTCTCTGAAAGGTGCTAACTGAAAAACGAAGTCATTTTTCCATTTAAGCTATAATTCTGTTCAGAATTTGAAGAGCAAAGGTAATGAATGTCACTCTTTTGCGGGGAGGGGGCTTCTAAGAATCAATAGGCAATTACACTGACCCAGGAGGCAAAATAAACTCACCCTAATATTTGAGCTTACCATTCAGAGAACAGCACATACTTTTACACGCCCATTTAAACATGTGTTGCTACAGTCATTTTTGAACTTGTGAGGACTTCCTTATATGTCATGAAAAAATATTACCCCTAACTGACAAGGGAAAGGATTATAAGTGTTCGAATAATCCTTTCAAAAGATGATACGTTATTTTCAAGCTCTCTTTCAGGACATAATATTGAGATTCACTGAAAAAAAATTTTATTGGTATTTGGCACCTGGAATAATCTTAGCAACATGTCTTTAGTGATATTACTTCAGCCACACTGTTTCATTGCACAGACAGCGATGTTCTTTGGCTAAGTAGCTTACTAGCAATCACCCGTTCCATTTGTCTAGACTTTTCCAATTCTAGTGCAGGATTATTACTCTCATTTTAACACTGAGAAAACTGAAGCTAAGAGGGCTAAAAGGCTATGAAGCACAGACTTGGAGCTGTCTCTCTGGGTTCAAATCCTGACCCCATAGCTTGTCAAATGTGTGTAATTTGTGGCAAATTGCTTAACATGTTTTGCATCAATTTACCCATCAGTAAAATGGGGTAATAACAGCACCTACCTTGGGTCGTTGTGACAAGCTGAGTTAATGTACATTAGGTTCTTAGAATAGTACATGGCACATACTAATGCTGTATCCATGTCAGAAGTGGACCCAGATTTCTGGGATATCACGTCTAGGGTCCCTTTCATTACAGTGGGGTCTGAACTTCTTGTCTCACCACTTCATGTGGTGGTTGATGGGGTATGGGGCTGGAGGGAAAAGAAGTGTTTTTTATATTGTAACTTCTACAGATTCTTGAGTTAAAAACTTTCTAAATGATAAATATGGCAAAGTAAACAACGTATTCAGCAGGCCCTCATCAAGGGCCAGACTCAGTACCAAGTGCTCTATAGGTATTTTTCTACCCAATCCTCATACCAGATCTATTTATCCCCATTTTACAAATGGGAAAATAGAGTTACTAAGAGATGAAGGTGTGGAACTAATCAGAGGAGAGTGATATGTATCAAAAGGGAGTTTCACATCCGCCCTAGTAATGGTCCCTGTGGAATGAAAGGGGAATGTACTTAATCATATCAAGTGATCTGGTAGTCAAAGCGTATCCTCACTGAAGGCCACTGGCCTGGCAGTCACGGCACAAGGCAAAACTGAAATCAAACCGAAAAGCCTTGTGAACTTTCAGACTGTGGCTGTTCACTGGTGGCTAGCTAGTGTAGGTTCTAATAAGTTGAAAATTGAAAGTGAGGGAAAAATAAGTTAATAGACTCATTAAACTATTCATATTCTTGCATAAAGCTTTCTTCCCCACTGTTAGGGACTGAATAATTGTGTCCTCTCCCCAGATCCATATGTTGAAATCTAATTCCCAATGAGATGGTATTTGGAGGTGGGGTCTTTGGGAGGTGATCAGGTTGTGATGGTAGAGCCTTCATGAATGGGATTAGAGCCCTTATAAGAAGAGGCCAGAGAGCTGGTTTCATCCTTTTCTGCTGTGTGAAGACACCGTGGGAAAGTCAGCCGTCTGCAGCCTGGAAGAGAGCTCTCGCCAGAACCCAACCACGCTGACACCATGATCTCAGAATACCAGCCTCTGCAGTCGACAAACCACACAGTTTGTGGCCTTTTGTTATAGCAGCCTGAGCTGACTAAGATGCCCACCTATAATTATTCTTTAAGGATTTGATTTCATTTACTATTTAAGTTACTTTTTAAATTTATTATTGAATAGCTAAATTACATGCCGATTTTCTTTTTCCTAATCTAAGGTTAAAATAAATGACCTCGTAATAGTAGTTGTATGGAATTATATGGAAACATCGTAATAGTAGTTGTATGGAATTATATGGAAACATCGTAATAGTAGTTGTATGGAATTATATGGAAACATCGTAATAGTAGTTGTATGGAATTATAGGGAGACATGATGCTCATATTTTCTTTTTAATTTTTTTCACACTCAGTAAACTTTATTACTATGACCTTCATTATCACATGTGGCTTTAAACAGAGATTTCAGAGATAAACAGCCTCCAAGATGGCATCAGTGAATCTCCTCTACTGCAATCTCATCCAGGACTGTTCCTTCCCTTGAGTCAATATTCCTAACACACTTCATCTTTCAAAAAAGACTGCACCCACTGCCACTGTCGCTACCATACGATGTCTCTCCTTCCCTGCAGTTTCAACATCCGAGAAATTTGCTTTGTCAACTTTTCCTCCCTTTCCTTCAACTTTTGACCCTCCACTGCCAGTTCCGCCACTACCAACCAATGCAACCATGGTTTCCTCCCATGGCTGCACTGGGGCCTCAGCCCTTGGCCTCCATTATTGCTCTGGATCACATTCCTTGGTGGCTCTGTGCCACCCACTGCGCTGTCCAGAAGGGTGACCAACTGGGCAGACAGTTATTGAACACTTGAACTGTGCCAGTGCACCAAGCAAATGGGTTGTTCACTTAATTTTAATCATTTAAAATTTAAATTTGAATGCAGTTATTGAAAAACTTTCAGTATGACTGCAACAACTTGGGTTTTGCATTACAGTTTTTTCAACTGTAATGCTCATATTTCCAATGCCTTGCGACACTGTGGAATCTTTGGAGAGTCTCACATTGCTATGTCATTCTTTGTATGCTATGTCATTTTTGGCTGCCTCAGAGGACAAGAGCTCCCATCAGCTTAGGGGTAGCCCCAAAACATTATTATCAGAAGGAGAAAAAAGGAAGTGGGACGATCACTTTTAAGCAATTTAATCCAAAATAGTTGTTCCACATTGTTTTAACTTTGGAGTGTAACTTCTGGTCTGGTCTAATTTTGGAACTATACAACACTAGTTTTGTAGGGGAATCCCCTAGGATGCTGTTGAGAAAACTCGCAGCATGAACTAAACCCAACTGATAATTCAAAACTCTGCTTTTATAGATGCTAACCTCTGGTATAATGAATCATAAAATTGAAACTGATGAAACGGAATGTCTTGTTGAATAATGTGATGTGAGTTTACACACATTTCTTATCTCCTTGTATACTAAAAGGAGCCATATTTTTGGCAATGTCTCAATCCTGAGTGTCCTGGAAGGCCACAGCCCATTCACAGTAATCATCCTGGGGACACAAAAGAAGAGCAGTAAACACAAATTTTAGGATGAATTTGTTTTGTGACATGCTGGGGCTTCCAACTCCTCTTGAACTGAGTAAGGATAGGACATTCTTCATTCCTGTAGACTTGCAAGAACTGTCTCTCCTTCCTTTGCTGCTTTTAAATCACACCAAGCCTGGGCACAGGCAACACTAACAGGAACGAGAGAACTGGATCTCAGTCCCTCTCCTCAGATATTCTGGTATAGTCCTGATGCACATAATAGGAGGCCAAGGTGTGAAGTTTCTGTTGGGCAATAATTTCCAATTTCACTTTTCTAGAATTTTATAGGTATTATTTTAAGTTATTCTTTCAAAGAAACAAATCACTGACATTTTTTGAAGCATCTTTAATTAATAGATATGTTATTTTAAATTGCTAGCAATTAGGCTTTAAACATCGAGCATCAAATCATTAATTAATTAATTTATTTTTGGCTGTGTTGGGTCTTCGTTTCTGTGCGAGGGCTGTCTCTAGTTGCGGCGAGCGGGCACCACTCTTCATCACGGTGTGCAGGCCTCTCACTATCGCGGCCTCTCGTGTTGCGGAGCACAGGCTCCAGATGCGCAGGCTCAGTAGTTGTGGCTCATGGGCCTAGTTGCTCCGTGGCATGTGGGATCCTCTCAGACCAGGGCTCAAACCCGTGTCCCCTGCATTAGCAGGCAGATTCTCAACCACTGTGCCACCAGGGAAGCCCTCAAATCATTAATAAGTTCAACTGAAGTGATGAAGATTAAAGTTGATAAAGAGAAAGTAAGACTAGAAGGACATCCTAGAGTATCCTTCTTCCCCTCCCCCACAAATCACACTGGAAAAATGTGATCCCAGATGAATAAAGCTACACACAAACATGTGCTGATTTATTAGGTCAGCAGGCCATTTAATGTGATTTTTAGCTATCACCCAACTTGCATGACAAAATTTGTAGATTTTACTTGAACTCCTCTTACATGTGTGCCAAGATAGACAATGCTTTCATAAGCACAGTACAGACGCAACAAAATACAATTAACAAAACATACAGAATGATAATAGTGTAAATTTTATAGGATACAGTTTCATGTCTACATAATTATTTACCTTCTTCTTAATATTGGTTGCTAATCATGAAAATAGTTTTCCTATTCACATACTGTATCTTACCACAATTAATGTTCAATGCATTTTTACAGGTATTGTAAGAAATTTTCTCAAATACAGAGCAAATTACCCCAAAGAGATGCTAAATCTGAAAAATGGTACTTCTTTGCCCCAGTCATGCATTTTATCTCCTCTCCCTCTGCTGCTTGCAAAGGAATTCTGTCTGTGGAAATAAATGATAATAAAATGAGGACACAGATTTTTAAAGAAGCAGATTAGAGCTCTTAGCACATTTGGGTATTGCCCACCTCAAAGTAGATTAGTGTTCCCTTTGTTTCTTCTCTTTGGTCATAATGGTTTTCCTTGTACTAAATTGGTAAAACCTATGAAATCAAAATTTGTCATTTAAGGTAAACATACATAGAAAGGCTTTTTCATCTATTTTGGTTCTAGGTCAATAGGACTGAATTATCCTGGGCGAAATGGTTCTTTGACTCAGTCTTGCTAAGCAATAGTGTTCCTTTGCCTGCCTTTGTTCTGTGCCTGCATCTCCTTTGGGTTTCTCTCAGGAAGGGGTGGCCAGGAGCGGAAGGAGCCAGGACCTACCATCTAATGCTCCCTCTATGAATATCTATTGGCATTCCTTTTGGCAGCGCTTGTGCTACCCAATTCTCCATTTGCATCTGTCTCCTCTCTGCCTCTGGGTCCTGTTCTCTAATCCCTCTGGCCTCCCATCAGTTTCAAAGTTACCATGATGCTTTATCTTTTTGACATTATTTTTCCTCTTTTGGGTAAAATTGTCTTTTGTAGCATTTATCACAATTTGCGATCATATACTTACTATGTGATTGTTTAATGTTTGTTTCACTCAGCAGACAAGCTCCATGCAGCAGGGACTTTATCAGTACTGCTTATCTTTGTAACGCCAGTGCCTTGCATGCACCAGGGATATAATAAGCTCTCAGTATTCTGTGAATGAAAAGTTGCTCAGAATTTTTAATCAACATGAAAGATTACCAGTATAACACACTTTGCATTTATATATGACAGCTAATCTGTATCATTCATCCTATTTTGGTTATATTTCAGAATGAGATCTCCTAAATGAAACCTGGGGAGATTTCCCTAGGCTGACTGGTGAGGCCTGGTTGTCAAATTTGTCTCAACAACTACACTTATCATTGTCATGGGAAGCACAAAGCCTAGGAAGATATTGAGAAATAGATAATATGATTAGTTTTATGTTGATTCAATGGATTCTGTTTCAGAGAGTAATGTCTTTCCTGTCTTGAAATCTGAAAGCTCATTCATTTGTTCATCGATGTAAGTCAATAAATATTTATTGGGTGCTTTTATATAATGAGCATTGCCGAGGCCCTGAATATCAGGCAGTGAGCCAGACATGGTCCAGAGTCTTCTGTTGTGTAACTACAAATCATCACCCAGGTTATACCCTCTACTGTCACCCACTAGCCCAGGTTATCCACTCATCTCATCATTAGCTCTGGATGTTTCAATAAAGTAGAAGTAGAAGGGCCACTGCTGATGAAAAAGTAAAGATCTTTGAAATTTTCTTGATGTATGGAATATGATAAATACAGATTTAACAAGAAATTCACAGGGAACTATATTCAACATTCTGTAATAATTCCTAAAGGAAAATAATATGAAAAAGAATATATGTATAACTAAATTGCTTTGCTGTACACCAGAAACTAACAAAACATTGTAAATCAAATATACTTCAATAAAAAAAAAGAACAGGAAATTGAAGTTAGAAATAACAAAATGGCACAATTAAAGAAAACAAACACCTTAGACTTCAAATATGATAACGAAAAATATCCCATAGCATTGATTCTTAGCTGGGGGGGAGGCACTGTTTGGGATATATCATAATCATCTGAACTGCTGTTGTTTTTTTCCCTCCAAATGCAATCCCATTTGGTCACACACACATTACACTTCAAAGCAGGTGGCCCTACACAGTAAAGTATTTTGGGTGATAAGCCTTCTGCACTTATTAAACAAGGATCAGAATTTCTATTCTCATGAGTCATGAAGCTATTGCTTCTTAATAACATACCTATCTCACTTTATCATTTTTTTGCAATTCTAGAATGCATGGGCATTATCCTGTGGGAAAGAAGAGACTGTTTCATATATGATACAATTAGTTAAACAATCTTTTTTGTAAAGCTCTTTGTCATATTCATTGAGGACAATGCTCAAGAAACAAATGTTCTTCACAATTATATGAGCAGAACAATTAATTTATTTCACTTTCTTCTCTAGATATAATCAGTAAATCATTACCTCTTTTTACAATGGATTTACCTTGGTTATTGTCTTCAACTCTGTTAATAGAGTCATCTGTTAACATAAATTGCTGTATGGTGGATTAAAAGTGTGCATGTTGAGAAGATAAAAAGACTCAAATAAAATTAAAAAGAAAACAACCAGTGGTACTATAGCTCACTTTTTGTAGGAGCCTTTATAATTGTCCTATCTTACTGATTGGTCACTTACAAACTGTTGACCTCTGTATTAACTAAAACAGGAGGGCTTACCCTCTGCAAAATACATTTTAATATGCATAAAATATCATTTCTTTAGTGATATTTGATGTTTTGAAATATATCACCTATCAAGTTTACAAGTAATCCAAGTTATTGTCATATTGGATGTTGTTATCAAAATACCCCTGCTGCCTCTCTCTCCCTGCCAGACATTCTGATACTGCTGTAGGGGAGTAACCCAGTCACTTTTACCTCATCACCAATCCTCTGCCTGAGCCTTACCAAGAGTGTAAAAAATTTATTTTTAAAATCACTGTTTTCCTTTCTGTTCCCTCCAATTTGCCCTGGAGGGACACGTTCATTATCCACTAGACCTGGTCATTTCACTCCCAGTTTTGTCTGTGCTCTCTGCTGGGAATGTCCCACCACTACTTTTTAGGTGAGATATTTGTGGATAAGAGAACACCAGAGCCACTCTCCTTGTGATTCTGAAAATTCATAAAACTTCATCAATCTTTAAAATAGTAATCAATTCTGCCTGGGAGAGAGTAACATGTAATTTAGTAACTTCAACTGAAGGCTGCATTTCTACCCTACTGTATAGGTTTTGTATATCAAACTATATTTTTTAAGACAATTAAACATCTTGTTTTTATTTACTCTCTATTTTCAAGGCTTTTGAAAAATTACTTAGTGATTAGGACTCCTATGGAAAAGAGTTAAACAATATTTGAGATAAGTGTGTCCATACAAACACAGGCACAATTCATTTTCATGGAGTTAGCTAATTCATGAAGTTAGCAAACAAGGACTTTTTAAAACTTTGTGTAATATGTTCAAGAAGAAAAGATGGACATAGGAGAGTAGAGGACAGAAAATTTCTCCAGAGAATTATAAATAATAAAAGAAAAAAAATGAAGGGAGGGAAGGAAAGAAGAAAAAAAGAAGCAAAGGAATAAAGAAGAAAAAAATATTTAATGAATTCTGTAGAATGGGAAAATATCTGAAATTGATAAATCAATGGATGTGTCCAATATCACATTAGAAATGGAAACAATTAGTGAACTGAAAGGTCAATAGAAAAATACATAAATAAAACACAAAGAGAAAAAAATAATTGAAAAAACGGTTAAGAATGTAAGATACTTATATAACTTACTTAAAACATTAATTATTTCTATAACTGAAGTCCTAGATTGACAGGAAAGAGAATTTTCCAAAAACTGAATTTAAGAAATACACATTATTTTCAAAGAAACAAAAATAAGACTGATAGCTGATGCCTCAAAAGAGATGACGGACACCAGAATACGTCTTCATGTGCTAAAAGAAATTAATCACCAACATAGAATTCCATAACAAGCAAAATTTTATTTTAAAATAAAGGTGAAAAACATCAAACTTTAGACAAATAAAAACTGAGAAAATTCATTGCAGGGGATAAATAGGATAAAAAAACAGTATGGGAATTCTTCAGGCAAAAGAAAAATGATCCCAAGATGGAACCATGGAAATACCAGAACAAATGAAGACAGGGTAAATATGTGAGTAAATATAAATGAATATTGAATTTTAAAAGTAACTATGATGTGTGGTGGAGTTTAAAGTACGTGTTGAACTAAAATGAAGGGCAACAGTAACACAAAAGCAGGAAGGAGGTAAGTAGAATTAAATACTTAAGTACTAGAAGTACTGGAGAAGTGGTAAAATTAATCATTTTTATTAGAACATTATAAATCAATATTCTCTGTATGTAATAGGATGGAAAAATATAATACCTGTAATTGATAAATCAATGGATCTCTAGAAAAACACTAGAAGAATAGCAACAGAGTTGTCCCTATAACAAGAGACACAAATTCCCAAGACATTCATCAAAACGTACTAAAAGTCAAATGTTTCAAGAGTTTGGAGAATGAAGGACCTGAATTAATTTTTCTTGGTACTGCAGAGGAACAGGTAATCATATATTGTAGCTATATTTATTCTAAAGGATTATACAAATGTTTTCATCATAAATTATTTTACTGATTCCCAACTTCTAACACATAACCATTATGACCTTTAGAAATAAAGTCAGTATAATAAAATTTCACTGTGACAATATTAATTTCAATGCCCCATAGAATATATTATATGAAATTCCTCTAGTTAACAATATGGTAATTCCAATTGGACAAGACCCTGGATTTTAATCTTTGTTTCCTTATCAAATATTTTGTGGCTATGAAAATGTCATAAACAAAAGTTCACTAAATATTAGGAAGTTGTAATTGGTAATGGAATTACAACCCTAAATATAATACAAAGAGTCCATGCTGGAATTGGTTCTGTCAAACGAGTTAGACTAATATTTTCCCTAAATGGACAGGTTGCTTAACACGGAGATTCTAATTCAGTAGATCTGTCCTGGAGCCCTGAATCTATAGTTTTCCAAACCTTCTCAGGTGCTGGTGATGACAAACCAGGTTTGGAAACAATTATACAAATCCATGTATTAATGATCCCAAAGAATGTTCACACAGAGTCACTTTTAAACTTTTGTAGGAAGTCAGTCTTTTCTTTTTGGAGACCATTACTTCTTAATATTATTTGGGAATAACTTCTTAATATCATTGGAAATTTTTTAAAAAATTTAATGTCAAAAGATAACAGCTAAATGTACCTCACGGTACTTAATTGAATTCTGGTCTAAAGAAAGCAGCTATTAAATAAATTTGGAGAAAAATGGGAGAATATGAAATCTGAAATCAAATATGAACTGGGAATAAGATGGTAGAAATAAATTATGATTTTGTTAAGTGTGATAATGGTATTCTGGGTATGTTAAGAAATACTCATTTGGGGGATGCAAATTGACATATTTATGACTAAAACTTTATGCTATCTATAATTTGTGTTAAAATACTTCAATTAAAAATTAAGTGACAAGGGCGGAGTCAAGATGGCAGACTAGGAGGACACAGAATTCGTGTCTCCACACAACTAGGGCACCTACAAGGCACCAGTGGGGGACAATGGACATCTAAGGGGACAGGAGGAACCCCCAGCAACCAGCTTGTGGGATTTTGTTTCCCAGGCCGGAGATAAGGCCTGAGCTCCTGTGGTGGGAGCTCCGAGTCCAAACCGCTAGACTAACAGACAACCTCAGATCCCAGGGAATATTAATCAGAGTGAGACCTCCAGGAGGTCCTCATCTCAGTACCAACACCCAGCTCTATCCAACTCCCTGCAAACTACAGTGCTGGACGTCTCAGGCCAAACAACAAGTAAAAGAGGAATACAGCATCACCCATCAAAAAAAAAAAAAAAAAAAAAGACAAATGTGTTACAGACAAAAGAGCAAGGTAAAAACCTACAAGACCAAATAAATGAAGACAAAATAGGCAACGGACTTGAAAAAGAATTCAGAGTAATGACAGTAAAGATGATCCAAAATCTTGGAAACAGAATGGAGAAAATACAAGAAACATTTAACATGGATGTAGAAGAACTAAAGTGCAAACAAACAGGGATGAACATCGCAATAACTGAAATTAAAAATACTCTAGAAGGAATCAATAGCAGAATAACTGAGGCAGAAGAACAGATAAGTGAGCTGGAAGACAAAATGGTGGAAATAACTGCCAGGGAGCAGAATAAAGAAAAAAGAATGAAAAGAATTGAGGACAGTCTCAGAGACCTCTAGGACAACATTAAATGCACCAACATTCAAATTGTAGGGGTACCAGAAGAAGAAGAGAAAAATAAAGGGTCTGAGAAAATATTTGAAGAGATTACAGTCAAAAACTTCCCTAACATGGGATAGGACATAGTCAATCAAGTCCAGGAAGCACAAAGAGTACGACACAGGATAAGCCCAAAGAGAAACACACCGAGACATATATTAATCAAACTATCAAAAATTAAATAAAAAGAAAAAATATTAAAAGCAGCAAGGGAAAAGCAACAAATAACATAAAAGGGAATCCCCAAAAGGGTAACAGCTGATGTTTCAGCAGAAACTCTGCAAGCCAGAAGGGAGTGGCTGGACATATTTAAAGTGATGAAAGGGAAAAACCTACAAC
This sequence comes from Phocoena sinus, assembly GCF_008692025.1. Lineage (NCBI taxonomy): Eukaryota > Metazoa > Chordata > Mammalia > Artiodactyla > Phocoenidae > Phocoena > Phocoena sinus. Next base: position 128,336,508 of record NC_045765.1, on the reverse strand, counting down.
CAAGAATTCTCTACACAGCAAGGATCTCATTCAGATGCAATGGAGAAATGAAAACCTTTACAGACAAGCAGAAGTAAAGAGAATTCAGCACCACCAAACCAGCTTTACAATAAATGCTAAAGGAACTTCTCTAGTCAGGAAAGACAAGAGAAGGAAAAGACCAACAATAACAAACCCAAAACAATGAAGAAAATGGTAATAGGAACATACATATGGATAATTACCTTAAACTTAAATGGATTAAATGCTCCAATCAAAAGACATAGACTGGCTGAATGGGTACAAAAGCAAGACCTGTATATATGCTGTCTACAAGAGACCCACTTCAGACCTAGAGACACATACAGACTGAAAGTGAGGGGATGGAAAAAGATATTCCATGCAAATGGAATTCAAAAGAAAGCTGGAGTAGCAATTCTCATATCAGACAAAATAGACTTTAAAATAAAGAATGTTACAAGAGACAAAGAAGGACACTACTTAATGATCAAGGGATCAATCCAAAAAAGAGATATAACAATGATAAATATTTATGCACTCAACACAGGAGCACCTCAATACATAAGGCAAATGTTAACAGCCATAAAAGGTGAAATCGAGAGTAACACAATAATAGTAGGGGACTTTAACACCCCACTTTCACCTATGGACAGATCATCCAAAATGAAAATAAATAAGTAAACACAAGCTTTAAATGACACATTAAACAAGATGGATTTAATTGGTATTTATAGGACATTCCATCCAAAAACATCAGAATACACTTTCTTCTCAAGTGCTCATGGAAGATTCTCCAGGATAGACCATATCTGGGTCACAAGTCAAGCCTTGGTAAATTTAAGAAAACTGAAATCATATCAAGTGTCATTTCCAACCACAACGCTATGAACTAGATATCAATTACAGGAAAAAAAACTGTAAAAAATACAAACACATGGAGGCTAAACAATATGCTACTAAATAACTAAGAGATCACTGAAGAAATACCTAGAAACAAATGACAATGAAAACATGACCACTCAAAACCTATGGGATGTGGCGAAAGAAGTTCTAAGAGGGAAGTTTATAGCAATACAATCCTACCTCAAGAAAAAAGGAAAAATCTCAAATAAACAACCTAACCTTACACCTAAAGCAGTTAGAGAAAGAAGAACAAAACCCCCCAAATTTAGCAGAAGGAAAGAAATCATAAAGATCAGATAAGAAATGAAGGAAACAATAGCAAAGATCAGTAAAACTAAAAGCTTGTTCTTTGAGAAGATAAACAAAATTGATAAACCATAGACAGACTCATCAAGAAAAAAAAGGAGAAGACTCAAATCAACAGAATTAGAAATGAAAGAGAAGTAACAACTGACACTGCAGAAGTACAAAAGATCATGAGAGATTACTACAAGCAACTATATGCCAATAAAATGGACAATCAGGAAGAAATGGACATATTCTTAGAAAAGCACAACCTTCCAAGACTGAACCAGGAAGAAATAGAAAATGCAAACAGACAAATCACAAGCACTGAAATTGAAACTGTGACTAAAAATCTTCCAAACAAACAGCCCAGGACCAGATGGTTTCCCAGGTGAATTCTATCAAACATTTAGAGAAGAGCTAACACCTATCCTTCTCAAACTCTTCTAAAATGTAGCAGTGGGAGGAACACTGTCAAACTCATTCCATGAGGCCACCATCACCCTGATACCAAAACCAGACAAAGATGTCACAAAAGAAGAAAACTACAGGTCAATATCACTGATGAACATAGATGCAAAAATCCTCAACAAAATACTAGCAAACAGAATCCAACAGCACATTAAAAGGATCATACACCATGATGAGGTGGGGTTTATCTGAAGAATGCAAGGATTATTAAATATATGCAAATCAACGGGATACACCAAGTTAACAAATTGAAGGATAAATACTATGTGATCATCTCAATAGATGCAAAAAACTCTCTTGACAAAATTCAACACCTATTTATGATAAAAGCTCTCCAGAAAGTAGACATAGAGGGAACCTACCTCAACATAATAAAGGCCATATATGGCTAACCGCAGCCAACATTGTTCTCAGTGCTGAAAAACTGAAACCATTTCCACTGAGATCAGGAATAAGACAAGGTTGCCCACTCTCACCACTGTTAATTCAACATAGTTTTGGAAGTTTTACCCACAGCAATTGGAGAAGAAAAAGAAATAAAAGGAATCCAAATCAGAAAAGAAGTAAAACTGTCATTGTTTGCAGGTGACATGATACTATACATAGAGAATCTCAAAGATGCTACCAGAAAACTAGTAGAGCTAATCAGTGAATTTGGTAAAGTAGCAGGATACAAAATTAATGGACAGAAATCCCTGGCATTCCTATACACTAATGATGAAAAATCTGAAAGATAAATTAAGGAAATACTCCCATTTACCATTGCAACCAAAAGAATAAAATACCTAGGAATAAAGCTATCTAAGGTGACAAAAGGCCTGTATGCAAAAAACTCTAAGACACTGATAAAAGAAATTAAGGACGATAGAAATGGATGGAGAGATATACCATGTTCTTTGACTGGAAGAATCAACATTGTGAAAATGACTCTACTACCCAAAGCAATCTACAGATTCAATGCAATCCCTATCAAACTACCAATGGCATTTTTTACAGAACTGGAACAAAAAATTTTTACAATTTGTATGTAAACACAAAAGACCCCAAATAGCCAAAGCAATCTTGAGAAATAAAAATGGAGCTGGAGTAATCAGGCTCCCTGACTTCAGACTATACTACAAAGCTACAGTAATCAAGACAGTATGGTACTGGCACAAAAACAGAAATACAGATCAATGGAACAGGATAAAAAGCCCAGAGATAAGCCAACGCACCTATGGTCACCTTAACTTTGATAAAGGAGGCAAGAATATACAGTGGAGAAAAGACAGCCTCTTCAATAAGTGGTGCTGGGAAAGCTGGACAGCTACATGTAAAAGAATGAAATTAGAGTACTCTGTAACACCATACACAAAAATAAACTCAAAATGGATTAAAGACCTAAATGTAAGGCCAGACACTATAAAACTCTTAGAGGGAAACATAGGCAGAACACTGTATGACATAAATCACAGCAAGATCCTTTTTGACCCACCTCCTAGAGAAATGGAAATAAAAACAAAAATAAACAAATGGGACCTAATGAAACTTAAAAGCTTTTGCATAGCAAAGGAAACCATAAACAAGATGAAAAGACAACCTTCAGAACGCGAGAAAATATTTGCAAATGAAGCAACTGGCAAAGGATTAATCTCCAAAATATGTAAGCAGCCCATGTAAGCTCAATATCCAAAAAACAAACAACCCAATCCAAAAATGGGCAGAATACCTAAATAGACATTTCTCCAAAGAAGATATACAGATTGCCAACAAACACATCAAAGAATGCTCAACATCACTAATCATTTGAGAAATGCAAATCAAAACTACAATGAGGTATCACCTCACACTTGTCAGAATGACCATCATTAAAAAATCTACAAACCATAAATGCTTGAGAGTGTTTGGAGAAAAGGGAACCCTCTTGCACTGTTGGTGGGAATATAAATTGATACAGCCACTATGGAGAACAGTACGGAGGTGCCTTAAAAAACTAAAAATAGAACTAGCATATGACCCAGCAATCCCACTACTGGGCATCTACCCTGAGAAAAGAATAATTCAAAGAGTCATGTACTACAATGTTCTTTGCAGCACTATTTACAATAGCCAGGGCATGGAAGCAACCTAAGTGTCCATCAACAGATGAATGGATAAAGAAGATGTGGCACATATATACAATGGGATATTACTCAGCCATAAAATGAAATGAAATTGAGTTATTTGTAGTGAGGTGGATGGACCTAGAGTCTGTCATACAGAGTGAAGTAAGTCAGAAAGAGAAAAACAAATACCGTATGCTAACACATGTATATGGAATCTAAAAAAATAAATGGTTCTGATGAACCTAGGGGCAAGACAGGAATAAAGATGCAGATGTAGAGAATGGCCTTGAGGACACGGGGAGGGGGAAGGGTAAGCTCGGACCAAGTGAGAGAGTAGCATTGACATATATACACTACGAAATGTATAATAGATAGCTAGTGGGAAGCAGACACATAGCACAGGAAGACCAGCTCGGTGCTTTGTGTCCACCTAGAGGGGAGGGATAGGGAAGGTGGGAGGGAGACACAAGAGGGAGGAGATATGGGGATGTATGTATATGTAGAACTGATTCACTTTGTTATAAGGCAGACACTAACACACCAGTGTCAAGCAATTATACTCCGATAAAGATGTTAAAAAAGAAAAAAACCTGTTAGGGTATGAGAGGGAGGGGGAAAAAAGGCCTCCTTTCATTTTCATCCATATTTGCCAGATTGGCTGAATTACTGATTCTTTGACCCATCATTGTTATTAATATGATTAGTAAACTATCTATTTATTGATTTAAAAAATGTTAAGTGACATACAGCAAAATCTTTATGACAGTTACATATTCGTTATAGCTTTATAAGTATTGTAATGTTCTTTTGCTTTTAAGTTTTTACAATTATTTTTAATGTTTTCATAGTTTTCATAAAAATATTAGTAATAATTTTTCTAAGTTAAGGAAAACTCTTGAAAAACTCTTCTTTTCTCTCTGTCACCTTTTCTCTCTCCTCTCTCTTTCTCAGAATGTACAGGTGTTTGTTGAAGTCTTCTTGTTGAATATACTAAGAAGTCCTTGGAGCCAGTTAGTCCTGATCTAAGCTACTCTGATTTTTCTAGGGCATGTTCAGGCTTTATTTGTTATCTTTCAGGCAGTACAAGTACATTTTAGGTAATAAATGACTTTGTTGAGTACATTGGGTCAGTTTGAGATTTTATGTGACATGAGCATCTATGAAATAAAAGCTGTTCTGAGAGTCTTTCATCTTGTGCTTGCCGACAAGAATATAGTCCTGACAGTGAACTAGATTGACACGGAGCTGAAGAAAGACTGAAGTCACATACACTCTGACCTCCCTCAAGGAACTATCTTGAGGCATGTGATGAGTGTTATCTACCCAGAAGTTAAGTTTTATGAATTGTATTCTCACTTAAACCTCTCCCTCCTCATTCATCTTCAATCACACACAACAATGTGTGTCCTTGCAGCCATGTGCCTCAGTCTCCTCCCATTAAAACGCTTTATTAGTGGGAGATTCTTTCTATGAACAACCACGATGTCAAAGATGGCCATTATATCTCACTAAAATTGAGCAAAGCACAAATTGCAGTGGAGTCACAATGCATTGATGGAGCCTGTAAGTTAAAGCTTTCCTAGTATGAAAGAAACAAAAACAAATAGTGTTTACTTTATGATTGTTTCCTCAGTGCTTTTTCAAGGTGGCACAAGGGTTGATTTTGTTAGTAGCTATTCACAAATGACTGTCATGGGACAGACAGTTTCCTGAAGCCTAATGCAGAGGCTGTCCAACACTTGCTTCATGGTCCTTGTAGAAAGACAGAGCAAGGAATGTGCAGCTCAACATACCTAGAGAAGTATCTCAATGCAATAGAATGCATGGCCCAGAAACTTAATAGAAATTATTCCTCTACTTCTGCCAAGTAGAATGGATTCTCCAGGCTCCAGGCCCCCATCCTAATCTCACTTAGTCTGTTTTCCTGAGTCATCTCATTCTCATCTATAATTTCAACCATCACCAGGCAATGATACTTCTAAAAGTAACCTAAAACTTCCTATCTTCCTACAGGATGTCTTCCTAGATATTACACAGGGAGCTCAAACTTAAAATAACTGAAAAGCATTTGTTTTTTTTCCTCCCTCCAAGCTATCCTTCTCCTCCATTTATCTTTATTTCATTTAGAGATACTATCAGTCCCCAAACAAATAATAGAATTATTCAAGTATTTTATCTCCTTCATGCTCTCACAGCCAAAATGTCAGGAAGAGCTATCAGTTCTACCTCAATGTATTTCTACAAATTATTTGTTGTTCTCTAGCCTCACTACCATGGTTATAATCCAGTCCTCATTATTTCCTGAATTATTACAATAACTTTGAACTAGTAATCTTACTTTCAGCCTATTCAAATCAGTATTAGTTAGGGTTCTCCAGACAAATAGAGCTAACAGGAGAGAGAGAGAGAGGGAGGTATTTATTTTAAGACATTAGCTCACATGATTATAGGGGCTTGCAAGTCCAAAATTAGCATGGCAGAGTGGTGGGCTGGAGTGTTGCTACAGTTCTGAGTCCAGAGGCAGTCTGGAGGCTAAATTCCTTTCTCTTCTCTGGACCTCAGTCTTTTCTCTTAGGACCTTCAACTGTTTGGGTGAGGCCTACCAACACTGTGAAGAATAATCTGCTTTACTCAAAGTCAACTGAGTTAAATGTTAGTCACATCTAAAAAGTACAAAAATTAATGCATCACATCAATAGGCTAAAGTAGAAAAATCATTCATTATAATAATAAAAGCATGAAAAGCATTGATACCAATTCATGGTAAAAATACTCAACAAACTAGGAATAGAGAGAAATTACCTAAATTAGTAACAACTAAAAACCTACAGTTACTATTAAACTTAATGGTGAGAAAGCATTAAGGCAAAAATTTTAAGCAGTACTGTTGCTGAAGTTGATACTTAAATTATCATATGGGGGAAGTGTGGCAGTGGAAGGGGTCCAGTCCAAAGGAATATTGCTTTCACTGACTTTGTTTAGATTTGCTAGTGAGCTCTGAGAGTAAAAAACAGAACTTTTGTTGGTTTTATCATTGTTTTTAAATGCCCTTCAGACAACTTATACTTGTATCACCCTCAGTCATATTGGATTATGCCTACCATCTTTTCCTACACATTGGTAAGCCTTGAGACAGCCCCTCCAAGTCATCCACTTAGGTTCATCCATTAGAAAAGTCTCCTAAATCTCCAATTACTTCCCCAAATAACCAAGCTCCTTAAGAAAGATGCAGCTACAGGATCAGAAAACCTCCACAAAGTAGTCAATAAAATCGCTAAGACACCATATTCTTAGGCAGAGTGGAAAAAGAAAGGAAGACATTTATGATCTCTTCTGTCATGTGGAAAAAGTTAAAGGGGAAAATTTATTCATAGGACTTAACAAACTGTCAAGTGAGGGAGTTCGACCCTAAACAGTTGTGATGTCCAGGTGAAATGTTTCAAAACACATCTTATGACAAAGATGATATCTCCAGGACTCCTTTGAGCAAGCACATAAACACCTAATTATTCAAAAATCAGTTTTCCAGCAACCTCTTCTATCCAGGAAATAGTGTAAAAATCAAAGGTCTGTGAGTGGGCTTCCCTGGTGGTGCAGTGGTTGAGAGTCTGCCTGCCGATGCAGGGTACACGGGTTCGTGCCCTGGTCCGGGAAGATCCCACATGCCGCGGAGCGGCTGGGCCCGTGAGCCATGGCCGCTGAGCCTGCGCGTCCGGAGCCTGTGCTCCGCAACAGGAAGAGGCCACAACAGTGAGAGGCCCACATACCGCAAAAAAAAAAAAAAAAAAAAAAAGTCTGTGAGTAACCACAATGGGAATTAGAACATCCATGCATCCGAGCTGTGTTAAGGTCTTCTGTGCTGTTCACAAATCATCCAGCCCTCTTACTTCCTAGAATGTGGTGGGATTGCAATATTCACCCTTTCTGAATTTGGGCACTGTCTTGTGACTTGCTGTAGCCAATGAAGTTTCAGGCAACTTAACACTCGTATTGTCCTCAGTCATATTGGATTATGCCCACCATCTTCTCCTACTCCTTGGTAAGCCTTGAGACAGCCCCTCCAAGTCATCCACTTGGCCTCATCAATTAGATCTTAGAAATGTAGGTAACAAAGATTATAACTTAACTCTGAGCAATTGGAGATTCAGAGAACTGTGAGTTCCAGGTAGAAGCAATATTGTCCCTGCAGGAGGAAATGGTCACTCCAAAAAAGCATGGATAGAAGGAGGAAGACAAATCTGAATGAGGAATGAAGAAAGGAGTCCAGAGCAAATCACAATAGCCCTTCACCACAAATAGAATTAAAATTCAATTCAGAAATCATACATAATAGCTATCAATTATTTTATAAGTGTTTATGATTGGGTCAGCTGTGTATTTTTTTCATTCTATTGTGTGGGCTCAGACATGCCCAATTCTTTTATTGCATTTATAACATCTCATGTTAACTTTTAATATCAAGTAATTTTAATCTTAATATTATAAATGAATATTCATTTAACAGGTATTTGTTGATTGCTTCCTACCACCAGTGATGTCTAAACTGATTATTAGAGGTAGGAAATATTTTGATGCCCAGAGAAGCATAGGTAAGTAGGAGCACCCTTTGGTGGAAAAATCCCCACAAAGTGCTTAAGAAAATTTTCATGTTTCCAGGTTGGGTTTATGCACTCTGTTTCTGTGGATATATTTCACAAACTCTGCTGACAAATCACATGCAGCTGTAAATGTGGGGAGAGTGTTTACAACTTTTTGTAGCTTCTCCCATGTTTCCATGGTTTGCAAATGTTAAGAACAACATTCTTAGGATGCTGCCTTCATAAAGCGTCCTCTCGTCTGTCTATGCTACCAATTATTTACGCCCGAAAGCTCGTATACTTTTCAAGAAGTAGTGGCGGGTAGCATGTGGATGAGGTAGAGGTTGGGATTATTAGATTCAGGTGATGACAGTAGCAAGAAGGTTGTGATGATATGAAATGACAGCACAGGAGCAAGCAGGAGAAATTTCAAAAGCACATTTAATAACTTAAAAACACTCCAGTCTGGGACATTTCAGAGAAGGGAAGGTGACCCTACACACTGCAACATCCCCTCAAGGCATCACTGTCTGCTGTTGCCAGGGTCATATATGTTGGTAACAGTGATAGAATTTCATCCAGAAGATTGAGATTCTGCTTTGCGTCCTCTTTTGTATTGTACTTTTTGGTAAGTTTTCATTCCCCCCCAAAATATATATATATATATTTACAATCATTTTGATGTTTAAAGGGGTAAGCTCCAATATTTAGAATGTTTCTATACTTTTAACAGCACACTTTATTCTTAATCTAACCCTTGGGGCAATAGGGATGCCTGAATTCAGAAGTTCGGGGAGGCTAAGAGTTCAGTGTGACTAATGATATAGATAAAACAACATTTTAGGATTTTCTGAACTTTTTTTTTTCTTTTGGTCTCAATGACATCAATATATTGAACAGCTCATGTTCAGTGTTCTTCTTGGAAAATCATTGACCTCGGTTCATCATCATTAAATACATTTGCAATTTGTTTGTTTGATATAGTGCCCTCTATTACATGCTTTTCTGTCCTTTTCCCAATTGAGTTATTCCAATGTGATTATAGCCACGGATCCTTTCCAGCCTGGCATAATTAGGTTCTTTATCATCAGGGTCAAGTTGTGTTTTGTTATGGAAGGACATGGGAAGTAAGTGACTGTAGACTGGACACAAGTCAGGGTGGAATCGAAGTTAGTTCAGTTCTCCTGTTCCTTAAATATGAGTGCTTACAGTCCTCACTAAGTGTCATCAGAAGATACCTTAATATGCACCAACAATAAACAGAAGCTGTGGATTCTATTCCTGAAGTTGACTGACTTTGAACGAGTCACAGTCTCTGCGTTGTGGCTGCATTCCTTTTAAGGTAGAATTATATAATTGTAGTTGTCCTCCTGTCACTGGGAATGCAGTAAAGACAAGTGAGGTGACCTATGCAGAAAGCGCTGGAGTCCTTGAAAGAGGCTGTATCAAATGGAAGTGACTTGGTGTTGGTGTTGATGTTGTCATCCTCTCCTGTGCTCTCATCCATTAGCCGTCATGGTTCTGTTCTGATGGATTGATGCAGCATTGATGCTAAGATCGTCAGTGAGGTATAGACAACACAGCAAGAAGCAACAGGATTAGAGAGACCAGTTCTGTGTGTAGAAATCACTTTCTAAGAGAAGACGTTAAATAATTATGAGCAGTTCTCAGAAGGCAATATTAAAGCCATATTTAACATTCTCTTCCCCTTACCTACCCACACTAGGCATCTTCCTTCCTTTCACCTTTCACGTCAAGCGACAGCAGTGAGGAGCTGTGGGTAGATTCAGAGGCAGGGAGGGCTCAATCGTTTAAGGCTACACCCACATTTTGAGTGGGCACCACGTTAGCCAGCACTAGCCCACCCTTGGGTGGAGTCAGCATCTTTCCATACTACCATGAGATGCCAAGTGGCATATAAGTTCTCCCAACCAGAAGCAACCCCACTGAGCCCAAAATTATATTTTACAGTCACTCTTAGACAGCTATAAAGCCATATTTCCAGGAAGTCCATAAATATCTAAACTCTTTAAATTAAATGACATAGGTGGATACCTGACTTGGTTTCTAGCACACAGATGATGAGCGTGAACCCCTTCCCTTGCAGTCTTCCATTAGCAGTCATTATTGTGTCTGATGGGCTGATGTATTGGGATGTGGGGATAGGAGCACAGGGGTGGAATGAAAAGCCAGAAGAGTCAGGCAATGCAGACGGTAATGAAGAGGACTCCCAGAGGAGGTGCTAAATGGGGGCCCTAGGCCTTCAGGGGAGCTGCATGAGAACCTCAGAGAGGCAAGAGCTTAGGGACCTGAGAACTCTCACGTGGGCACTCCTCCTCAGATGGCGCTGTAGTGTTGTATTTCTAGAGAAAGATCAGTGCTGTCCAGTAATCCAGCCTTTCAGTGCCTTTGAGGTCATGAGAGACTAAAAGGAGAATTGACTAGTTAAAATGCCAGGGTTTTTAAGCAATGAATTGATTGGGGTGTACTTGTACATTTGAGACCTTGAAGAACAATAATATCTCAAATATATTTGTATCTTTAGGGAGAGCAGAAGTGGAGACTTCATCTTAAAGTTATAGGAACAGATTCTTATTCCACAACAAAATTTGCGATTTCTGATAAATCTCTGCTGAAGGTAGCACTTAGCATTTCTATTTAAATGTTGGAAATACATCAGTGACTTGGCACTGCTTACTCTGAAATTCATGTATCTTCCACTGCAATTGCACATAGCAGAATACACCTGCAGGTGACCTCTGGGATGGACATTCAGCCATCACGGATGAGCACCTACTTTGAGTCTAATGCCTGTCTCTTCTATTACATATGGCATCATGTTATTTCCCACATCAACCCTATGAAGTGTGGATTATTACCATCCATGCATAGATGGGGAAATTGAAGCTCAAAGAATTTAAGTGTCATACTTAGCATCCCACATGAAAATGTGGCAGACATAGTCTGTGAACCAGATTTCCTATTCCAAAGTTCTTTTTTCTACACAGGAGTTATTTCCATGACTGTCCTTTAAAAGATTCAATATATTGTCATGCTCAGTAGAGAAAGACAGAAAAATGAAAAGCAATATTAAAAATTCATGATTATCAGAATTTTGGAGTTATAGCCACCAAGACATTTCCTCCAACCATGGAAAATATTGGAAAGGAAAAGAAGAGAAAAAGAGAGAAAAGGATTAACCTAGTATTGGGACACCTCCCCCATATTATCTGCTTAACAGCTCATTAAGCAGATGCAATTGAAAACATGAGTGATTTTCAGGTTTAGTTGTTCTTGGAAACTACCTAACTTGCTTCACACTCTGGCCTCTTACTCTTCTCCATTGTGTTGGCTGTGTTTCCACTTATCCCTCCAAAGTCACTCTTAGCTCACATGGACTGCATAGCAGCATGGAAGGGGGAGAAAACAGTGCTGCCCATGTGAGACACTTTATTTGTTTAGTAAGGGAGGTCAGTAAGGGAGGTCACTGGAATTAAGTATAAGAAAATGCCCCAAAAGGTAGAATGGTGATCCAGTACTACCCCTCATTATTTTATAGTCATTTTTTAAAATAGAACCGGAAAGAAAACTTAAAGTTTCTCTCTTTTCTTGAGTGAGGAAATAAACACTCAAATACAACCAGAACCATTCAGGGGAGGAAATTATGAGAAAGATTATAGCTTAGCTAAATTGTCACAATAAACCAACTGTAATACTATTAAATTAAATATTTGATCATCAGCAATAAAAATATATATCCTTCCCTCTATTTTCAAGACAAAGGTTAAAATGAATAGTAATGACTTCTCCAGTAAAATCATTTTTGTCTTTCAGTCCATCTCCATAGACTATCAACAGGTTTAAACTGTAGAAGTCATAAACTCCCCCCATCCATTTTTTCACTGGGGAAGCTGGGTCCAGATAGTTTATGTGAGTTACCCAAGTTATTAATGTATTATCACTAAGCTGGAAATTCTGGTCTCTTTTCTCCTTAGACTTCTCCTCTCCTCTTTGCCAAACTACTTTGTCACTTCTGTCAAATTTGGCTTCAATTCTGTTTAAGGAAGTGTTCCCTAATTGATACTGATCCTTAATCATTGTCTTGTCCTATATTGCTTTAAACATTTAGGTATTATGAGTATATTATAAATTCTAAAAAGATTTTAAACAAACTCACTTCATGAAGTAGCTCTGCTTTCTAAAAGCCTGAATGTTGGGACTTCCCTGGCAGTCCAGGTGTGAAGACTTCACCTTCCAATGCAGGAGGTGCAGGTTTGATCCCTGGTGGGGGGCTAAGATCCCACATGCCTCTCAGCCAAAAAAGCAAAACATAAAACAGAAGTAATATTGTAACAAATTCAATAAAGACTTAAAAAAAAAGCGTGAATGTTGTTCCTTGCAAACATCAAATCATTTTTACTACAAACGCTTTGTAATAATGACTCAATTTTACTTGGCAAAAGGACATGCTAACAGGATTTTATACAGTAAGTGGAAAATGGAAATTTGCTATTGAAAACATTTTCCAGGTACAGGTTATAAATGCGTAGGCATATTTTCCCTATGATGTAGTGTGGCTGATAACCCTGTTGATATTAAGATTTTTTGTTACATTTTACTGCCCTGTCAGTTGATCACGTTAGGCTTACGTCTGCAGGTATTTCTGTTTGAATAAATAAGAGTTTTCAGCTTACCTGAAACATTATTTCATGGGAAATTAAGGGAATTCAAAGCATTAATCTTATGGACAAATAATGCAGTATACAATAGTCTCTATGTGTGGTATAAGGGTCAGTCAAAATATCTGACAATTTAATAAGAACAGTTATTCTGTTTACTTATTACAGTGGGGAATGGCAAGATGGGTTGATAAAGCCAGACTGTCTTTTACTATAGGTATAGTAGATATGAATATGAATTGAGCTGAAGATGCTATAAGGTGTTTAGTGGTGTCACACAGGAAGTGTCATGATGCTACACGAGGCATTCGGTCAAAGAACAGAATCTAAAGGCAACTAGTGAAAAAGAACACAGCAGGCAAAGAAAACACAAAACTTATGCTACTGTAAACTTCAAGTTCAAGAAAAGACAAAAATGGCATTCTCAAGATAAGCAATTAGGGAAAGATGCCATATTTTACAGAACACGTTGAAGGTAAGCACAGTCTCCATAAAAACTATTTATAAAAAGTATTTTCAGTATGTGCTGAACCCAAGATTAAAAGCTATCTGAAAATAGTAATAGAGGCCTTGACATGAGCCAGATGCCTTCCATCACAGAACCACATCAGACAAGAAACCTCCATGGCTCACCCAGAAGAAAGTCAACAGAATTGGACAGGACACCAAGTTCAACTAGGGAGAATTACCAGATCCTTAATCAACTTTATCTTGTGATCTCCAATATTTAAATATATAAATGTATAAGTTAATGCACTGAAAATTATTCCATACCATCCACAGCTTAGCATCAGCAAAACAGGAATTTAAATATATGATAGTGTCCGTTCTCCTACCTGCTCTGTGCAGGAGGTTTTAGAATGATGGTGTCCATGCTCTGTCTAGAATAAGCAGTGGAATCTTGATGTTTTTCTTAAGCCGATAACCAGCCTCTCCAAACATAAATCCTAAAATTTTACCCCAAAAGGAGAGGCTATATGCTCTAGACTGAACATTTGTGTCCCCCTCAAGTTAATATGCTAAATCCTAATGCCCAATGTGATATTAGAGGTGGAGCATTTGGGAGGAGATTAGGTCATGAAGATACAGCAGCCCTCATGAGTGGGATTAGTGCTCTTTTAAAAGAGACCCCAGAGAGCTTCCTGGTCGCTTCTGTCATGTGAGGACACAGCAAGAGGACAGCTTTCTATGAACCAGGAAGCGGGCTCTCACCAGACACCGAATCTGCTAGGAATACTGGCTCCTTGATCTTGGACTTCCCAACCTCCAGAACTATGAGAAATAAATTTATTATTCATAAGCCACCTAGTCTATGGTATTCTGTTGTAGCAGCCCAAGTGGATTAGGACACCTTATCTAGGGTTTTTGAGTCCCTGGAGTGCCACCAAAATCTATATGAGTTTCTTAGGGCTCTCTTAACAGAGTACCACAAACTGGGTGGCTTATAACAACAGAAATTTATCCTCTCACATTTCTGGAGGCTACACGTCCAAAATCAAGTGTTGACAGGGCCATGCTCTCTCTGAAAGTCTTAGGGAAAGATAGTTCCTTGTCTCTTCTAGCTTCTGGTACAGTCTTAGACGCATTACCTTCTAGTAACCTTCACTCGGACTGGCTTACTATTCGAGGCTGGTTCCTTTCACTTCTGCAGTGAGGCCACTGCATTTTCTTTATCCAAAACTTTGGTTTTATGTCTGCCTTGGGTTTTATCTTGAGACTGGTAGCTTTTAAGAATAAAACTATAAGGCTTCAAGGCAGACCCATCAGGGCTGGAATAAATTCCTTCTAGCAGTAATTTACTCATAGCTGGTTAACAGGGATATTTGCCCAATTTAATCATTTCTGTTGGCTGACACATAGGATTTCTATCTCCCCATCCCCCCAGCCCTTGTCCCTCTTTTCTCTGCTTCCTGACATGCATTGTAATCCTAGAAGCAGCATGACTGTCCCTTCTTTCCAGTTAGAGACAAAAATCTTTCAGTGTGAGTCTTGATTTCCAGAAAGACTAACAGTTTGCCCATTTGATTCTCACGGTTGGTGAAAAGGTGACCCTTCAGAAGTAACATCCAGGGCTTCCCTGGTGCCGCAGTGGTTAAGAGTCCGCCTGTCGATGCAGAGGACACGGGTTCGTGCCCCGGTCCGGGAGGATCCCACATGCCGCGGAGCGGCTGGGCCCGTGAGCCATGGCCGCTGAGCCTGCACGTCCGGAGCCCGTGCTCCACAACGGGAGAGACCACAACAGTGAGAGGCCCGCGTACAGCAAAAAAAAAAAGAAGTAACATCCATCAGTTCCTCTCAGCTTCCAGCCTGAGATCCTAAGACTGCTGAGAGAAACACAGTCATACACAAATAATGAGTCCATCCGTGTGTCCCAGTGGGCTCTGTTTTGAGACAGTAGAAACAAAGTCCTAATTCTGTGAATTGACCTAGAGATCCCAGGAGAATCTACTTTCCATTCTGCCCAACCTTTATCTCCTGCTTTCTACTCCCACCTGGAAAACTTTCTTCCTCTGTAGTAATAGATAACATTTGTTCTGTGCCTACTACCTGCCTGCAATGTGCCTTATGCTTTACATATTATCTGCATTTCATATGAGGAAATGGATAATCAGAGGAGTTAGTGATGTATTGGAGGTTACACAGCAGCATGTAACAAAACAGGGGCAACGCCATCTGGCTGACTCTCAGATCTCTATCCTTCTACCTCATCATTCTGTGTCATGACTTTCTTCATTAAAATTTTTTTTGTGAGATATTTATTTTAAACTTCACAAGTAGTCCATGCTTAAGCAGAGAGGTTGATCAAAATAAAATCCCAAATCTCCCTGGCTCCCCCCATTCACTCTTCCTCTCCTTCTTAGCTCCACCAGCACAAGTATACACAAAGCTTGTCATTATTAACTATTTAGGGTTTATCCTTCTGTAGTTTTCTCCATGCATGTAAATATGTAGACAAATACATATTTCCTTATATATGAGTATTTTTTTTCAGTTTAAAAAGCAGATTGTTATATATATCATCCTCAATTTGATCTTTTCATTTGGTTTCCATGGCTTTCCCTCCAGGTAAACGCTCATAGAACTAACTTGTTCTTTTAATGGTTACATTAAAATTCTAATTAATTAGAAACTATGAATCATTAGATTCATTAGAATTAGAAAGTATTGAATCATTCAACCATTGATGAAAAACTGCATTTTTCCTATGCTTTCTTGGTTGGTTTGTTTGCTTTTGGCCACTATAAATAATGCTAAAATTAACATGTTTGTGCATGTATCTGGTGCATTTATTTCTGTAGAATAGATTCCTCAAAGCAAAAGTATAGTAATATATTCATTTAATAGAAACTTCCAGTTAACCTTCCAAAAGTTTTGTGGCAATTCATTTTCACATCAACCAAGGATCGAAGTACCTATTTCCCTATACCATTGTCAGCACTGGATATTATCAATTTTTAATTTTTTGCAAAGCTCAAGGTAAAAATGACCTTCATTCATTTTTACAAAACTGTTTTAAGTTTCAGCATGAGAGTGACCTCCACAGCAAATTTTTGTTTTGCAGTCAGGAAAAAAATTGTATGTGTAAACATGTGTGTATTTGTATGCTTCCCAAAAGACAAAAGAAATTACAGTGTTGAAATGTAAAGGAGACAAGCCTTTATTTAAAATGAAGGAAATCAACATGTGTGGTGATAGAGCTTTAATCCCTAGACACCTCTCTCTCTCTCTGAACAGCCAGAGGTTGGCACTGGGTCCTTGTCTATGAAATCAGGACAATAATATCTGACTCTTACTGCTAAAAGGAGAGTAGGATGATCAATGAGTTCATATCTTTAGCACATTTGAACATCCCTGGGAAGCAATGCTTTGGAAACACTAGATGGTTTTATCTTTGTTCCATAGATTACGTAGTGCAATTTTAAAGTACACAGTACCTATTTTCTAAGGAACTCCAAAAATTGCACTTCATGTATAAAAGAATCTCATTTAAAAAATCCATAGCATCTATTATATAAGATGTGGATCACAACTAGTTGCTTTTCAGTGTCATTCTCATTGCAAGGAGCTGCTGACATCCTCCCTCTAATTCATTTCTAATTCTACAGATGTTCTTTAGGAGATATTGCATTCTAGAGTTCTTTAGGGGAAAAAAAGACAAGGATGAGAGATGGTCAAAAAGAGGTCCAAGGCAGTCAGATGGTGGGATATGCATGGGGGTGTGGAGCTGTCCATTTTGGTATAAAAATTCCACTTGGATAAAAGTGGTCAACCAATGTATTTCTAATTAGACTTAATAATGTGTATATCTTTTGAACAATTCTGAGCAAGTAAGCTGAGGTGTTGCTAGTTTCAGTAAAAGGCACTGAAATTGGTTTCTACAGAAGGAGTAAACATTTATTTACTGGGAGCAATTATGAAATATGTCACTTCAAATATTCTGCCGGAGCTGGGGTGCTCCAAGAGGATTGTCCTGAGAGTTAGGCTGGTCTCCACTATGTCAAAACGACCAGTCAGTTCTTCCAACTCTTGCAGTAAAAATGACTCTCAGGTAAGCTGTTCGGTTTCCTAGAGACCTGCTGAAGTCATGCTTAACCATTTACCATTTACTGAGTGTTCTAGGAAAACAGAACAAATAATACCACAAATGCAATGTGATTGCCGGTGATACTTTTCAAACTCCGCTTTCCAATCTGCTTCATTGTATTTATGTATATTCTGGTATAGCAAAGACAATCTATATTTACCCCTGTGAATGTGAGCATGCGTTGCAGCCAGACAATTTTCTCATCAAACTGCACGGGTTTGTGGTTAGAAGGGAAAGGACTAGTCTTTGGAAAGATGGAAGTGCGGTGGTTTTCCTCCCCTTTACGCACTGTCAGAAGCAGGGCCAACAGAAGATGAGTTTGGGAGGCAGACAGATTTGAATAAGAACCTGAGGTCACTGGCTAGGAGAGTTCGTAGAGGGATTTGGTTTGTATAAGCCTCCATCCCTCTCCTGGTCTCTCTGTCTCCCTCTGACACTGTTTAGGGCTTTGCACTGCCTCCTGCCTGGGCCTAGAATTCTCTTTCTGCAAGTATCCAGGTGGCTAATTCCCTCACCTCTTTCAAGTCTTTGCTCAAATGTCACCTTGTCAATAAGGCCTGCCCTGTCCACATTATTTACATGCAACCCATACCCTACCGGGAACTCTGGATTTCCCTGTTCTTTTTATTTTTACATATTGTGTATCACATTCTAAGACAATTTATCATATATTTCACTTTTTAAAAATAAATTTGTATTGGCATATAGTTGATTTACAATGTTGTGTTAGCTTCAGGTATACAGCAAAGTGAATCCGTTATTCATATACATATTTCCACCTTTTTTTTTTAAAGATCCTTTTCTCATGTAGGCCATTACAGAGTATTGAGTAGAGTTCCCTGTGCTATACAGCAGGTTATTATTAGTTATCTATTTTATATATAGTCGTGTGTATATGTCAGTCCCAATCTCCCAATTCATCCCTCCACACCCTTATCCTCTGGTACCCATAAGTTTGTTTTCTCCATCTGTGACTTTATTTCTGTTTTGTAAATAAGTTCATTTATACCCTTTTTTTTAGATTCTGCATATAAGCAATATCATATGACATTTGTCTTTCTGTGTCTGACTTACTTCACTCAGTATGACAATCTCTAGGTCCATCCATGTTGCTGCAAATGGCATTTTTTTTAATTGCTGAGCAATATCCCATTGTATGTATATGTACCAGATCTTCTTTATCCATTCCTCTGTTGATGGACACTTAGGTTGCTTCCATGCCCTGGCTGCTGTAAATAGTGCTGCAATGAACATTGGGGTGCTTGTATCTTTTTGAATAATGGTTTTTTCTGGGTATATGCCCAAGAGTAGGATTGCTGGGTCATATGGTAATTCTATTTTTAGTTTTTTAAGGAACCTCCATACTGTTCTCCATAGTGGCTGCACCAACTTACATTCCCACCAACAGTGCAAGAGGGTTCCCTTTTCTTCATACCCTCTCCAGCGTTTATTGTTTGTAGATTTTTTGATGATGGCTATTTATTTCACTTTAATACTTATCATCTATTTCTCTCCCTCCAGAATGTCATCTCAGTGGCAGGAAATTGTAGTTTCATTCCTGATGTATCTCAATATCTAGAACCGTGCCTGGCAAAAAGAGAGTTCTCAAAAACATATTTGGTGAATGATAAAGAAAACACCTGCTAGAGTTTCTGGTACACAAAAGACTCTCAAACATATGATTTCCCTTTCCTCCCCTTCTTTTCAAGCAGCTAAATCTAAATACAGAGTTTTGCTCCAGCCTTCCCCACTATTATAATGTCATGTGTATAAATCTAGCGACTAATGCAATTTAGTCCTGAATATTTCTGCTATTTTCTTTAAGAGATACAGTCATCTGTAAAACTTCAAAAAAATAAAAATAACACTATCTATAATAAGGATTTGGAAGTGACAACCACCTGAATGGAATAAACAATCTATTCTTTTTAAAAATGCTTAGACAGGGAAATTCCATCATCCCCTTCAAGTGTTTATTCAATGTCTACCAACCCTCCTGAGTCTGCCTACCATTTATTGTATGTCCATTTTTTTCTTGTTTTCATTGACTTTATTTTTGCCTGATCGACTTCTGATATGCTTGGGGGAATCTTTGTCTTGTCTAGTCCTACTGTAGAAAAAGTCTTTTCAGTCCAACTTTCCTGTCCACCTATATAAGGTAGATTCTTCTTTGGTTTGAGACCAGAGGGTGACATTTTCCAAACCTCCCTTTAGAATTAGGTATTTGTCACAAGTTGGGTTCTCCAGGAAGCAGACACCAAGATGGAGTAAACATGAGACAGCAAAAGGTTTACTAGGTAGTAACACCTGAGAAAGGAAAAGGGGATGAAGCGTGATGGGCAGAGGGAGCTGTCAGGCTGCAGTGAACCTAAGAAAACCTCTACCATGGGGGCTGTGGAGCAAAGATCACCCATTAGAGGAGTCCTACTTTGGGCAGGATGGACAGGCCCTTGTACCACCGGCTGACTCTCAGTCATTAGCTGGAGGGTCACCCCAAGCAGAGCAGAAACTCAGCTCTAAACCTAAGGAGGATCCAGAAGACACTAATAGCAGGAGGCTGTCAGCTAGCCATTCCTGAGCTAAACAGCTTTCCCCCCCTGGGGGGATCTGTGCCGTGCATCTCCCTGCCTGCCACAGGGATTGGCATGTGGCAATTGTAGCCACATGGCTACATGTAGCGTGTGCTGCCATGGCCCCACCCACATCTCCTTGGCACCCACCCTCCCCATGCACATTGATGACTCCCTTGTGTAGACACCTGTGATGCGTCCCTGCAGGATTTCTCCAACATGCTTGGCCAATGTGCACAGCAGTCCAGAGGTGCTGTCTCAAGAATAATCCTCAGCTGATGAAGAAAAAGAATTGGAGAAAAATATAATCCACTTTCCTCTCTTCTTAAATGGGACAGCTCTGCCCATATGTTCCACAGTGTCCCAAATGTCCCCAGAGGGGTTGAGCCCCAGCTGTCTGCAGTGTTAATCTGCTCATTAATGTACTCTGTATTGACTTCTTGCCCTTCTCTGTCTCATTTCTCCATCCCCCTATTTGGGATCACCCTCCAAAGAAGCTACTTAGTCTCAAGTCCTTGTCTCAGCATCTGCTTTCTCAGGGAACACAGTCTAAGACAGGTATCTAGTTCTGTATGTGGTTGATAGCACTCTTCGCACTCACTAAAGGCAAGACTGGGAGTCAGGAAACTTGGGGGATGTCGGGTAAACGGTCTTAACAATCCTGGGGTGGGGAGTGGTGGGGAAGGTTCAAAAAACTTGCCAACGTTTAGCCAACGAATTAATGTGAAAGTCAGAAGTAAAACCCAAGGGTCCATTGATTGATTGGGGGTTAGTTAAATTCTAATCATGTGAAGGGGGGCTGATGAGCATTTAAAATAGATGTGAGATGTTGTTTTTTTCAGGTATATGTCCTGTGTGTTTCCTCTAAATAGGATACATCACTTTCTACAGAGGCATGACAATGCTTGAAGGCACGTTCTCATGGCTTTGAGTTTTAATAATGTTTTCATTTATTTTATCCCACGTTTTCACAGTAACCTGGTTATACAGCTAAGGATTGGGGGCTCCATTTTACTATGAGTCAACTCAGGTTTAGAGAAATTAAGTGTCTTCATTTGTCCACGGTTAAATTGTTAGTAACTGGAAGAGATAGGACTCATGTCAATTTTCTTGCTGCAAATATAATCACCTTGTCACTTTATCTCATTGGTTTTTCTCAAATACACACACAGGCACAAGCTATTGTTTCATCTTTTTCCCCCTTTATTCCAATTAGCATCATCACGATATTTGTTCCACCTATGTACATTTTTATACTGCTATTTTTGCATTCTGTTAATCCCTAGGTGGAATTATCACATTAACAAATAGAAAGAAAAAAACTCCCAAGTAACTCAAACATCTAAACTTAGTTGTTAGTTTTGCTGTTCTCTATCAAAACTTTCCACAATGCTGCTGACAGAAAAATGAATGGCTTATTTCCTCTGCTACTTGATTACCTTACCTTCTTACTAAGTTAGGGTTCAAGAAAAAAGGAATGGAAAAAATAAACCTAATAAGAAGAGTGAAGAAAAGTCACTTGAATAATCTACACACCGAAAAGAAATCTTTGAAAAGTCTTCCTACTTTAGACCTAGATATAGAAAAGGCATAATTGCTCAGTGTGTATAACCCAGGGATGAATTTTGAAGAGTTCTCTACAAGTAATCTTTTCACCCCACCTCCAACTCCAATTAATTAATCATATAGAATTTAGTGCCTGCCATGAGTGTGAATTTGGCAGACAAAAATGAAGAACATTATATTTTGAAAGGAAACTATTTAATTTCAGGTTTTAGCAATGGAAATGAAGGCTGGTTGTTTTCTTCAGAACAAACTGAAATATGAGAAGTGAGTGGTGCAAGTGTGAGTATACAGTGAAGGACCCTGGTGACAGGAGTCGATCATTTGCATTCTCATCAGCAGGGTGGTTACACCTGCTGTGGAAATTGTTAGGGTTCTCATGGTCCCGACTCTAGCAGAGCCATGTAGTTGAGGTCTGGAGCTGGAGTTGGAGACCACAGCCAAGGAGAGGTCTCTTCTGACCACCCACACTCTTCACCCTGGGAGTTGACAACCTTAAAATCTAAAGCTCAAAATCCTTCTAGAGAACACAGTCTGTCTTTTTGGTAGAGAGCAAGGAAACTTGTGGGAATAAGAATATTCCATCCCCATTAGGAAACTCAGGTCTGCCCCAGCTGATCTTAATCAGTTAAGACCATCAGTGGTGCTCAAGAAAATCACCAAGAGAGCATGTCTAAACTTATCAAGATTAAAAAGAACCAGCGCTCCTTCAGAGCATTCCTTGTGTTCTGCCTGGCCCTGCTGAAAGCTTATCCTGAGTTCCTGCCTGAATTCCACATCACTAATTTTCGATCCCTGACCTATAGCCCTGTGTCTGTGATAAATCCCAAATAGGGCAGACCCTAGGCCATCTCTAGCCAGGCTTGTTTGGTGTCTGACTACCATTGCCTTCTTACTTAATGGCTTACGAAGTCCTTCCATGGTCCTACAGGGATTTCAGGACTTGACACAAAAAGGAACCATGCTCCAAATTGCAAACAAAGAATCGCCCACCTTACTAGGATAAAGAAGGCTCATAGGGCTTCCCTGGTGGCGCAGTGGTTGAGAGTCCGCCTGCCGATGCGGGGGACACGGGTTCGTGCCTCGGTCCGGGAGGATCTCACATGCCGCGGAGCGGCTGGGCTCGTGAGCCATGGCCGCTGAGCCTGCGCATCCGGAGCCTGTGCTCCACAACGGGAGAGGCCACAACAGTGAGAGACCCGCATACCACACACACACACAAAAAAAGCCTCATACATCTCATCTCAAGGGTCCCATTCAATTGTGCAGGCCACAGATGCTGATCCTTGAGTTGGTCTGGCCAGAGAGAATGTAAATATTTTCCGGTGTAAGAAATATTAGGCCAGAACCTGCTCTGTGAACAAGCTCACCTTGGTATACAATATTTGTGGAAGATGGACTTGTGCATGTAAAAGTGAGTACAACTGCCAAAGGCTGAGTTTATGTCCAAAGCTGTCTCTAACCACTTGGCAGCAAAAATGATTCTAGAACTTGAGCATAGCTTTCAGAAAAAACAGAGTTTATTTGCAGAAGTATCCAAATAACAATCTAAAATGTCAGCCATTTCCATGACATCACCATAGATCCTAGCACTGAAGTGTGGCTAAGGCCCAAGTCAGTCTCTTCCCTTTCAGCGTAGCTTTGGTTGTAAACGATACCATATATTTGTACAGGACCTGAAAGTTCTCTAAGTACTCTCACATGCATTGCCTCTATTTTATTAAGTAGGTATATTAAGGACAATTTTCATCATTTCAAAGATAAAGAAAGTAAGGATTATATTAGTTAAATAACTTACCCCCAAATCACAGTTATTAGATGGCAATGGTAGGATTGAAACCAACATTTGACTAACTTTAAAATTTGCTTTATGGAAAAGTGAGGTCCAAGTTTCCAAAACTGACAGCAGAGCCCAGTCAAGAAACCACAATTTTCAATCCTTAATGATTATTTGTGCTACACATCCCACTTTCAGTTTATTTCTGTATATTTAAGTTTGGCAACATAGAAAGTTTTGAGTTCCTATGGATGAGAAACTAGTTATCAATGTAGTGTTTACAGAACTCACTCAAAATATGGAAGAGAAATACAACAATAAAGTCCTCAGGTGATATAACTGTGCAATTTCAACGTGATAACCATCCAGACAGTTTCCTAACATGGAGAAGGGGAACTTCTTGGTTTATCACAGCTTGATGAAAATATCCTAAAAGACAATCAAATCTTTTGCCATGAAAATTACTGCTCACAAAGCAAACTGCCGGCATCAAATAAGTTTTCCAGGGTTATTTGTAGAAAAGATCCTAAAGGATTAGAGAAAAATCTCTTTTCCCTGCACCTTTTTAATTTTTTCTGTTTACATTTTTCCGTAAGGAATGCTTTATGTGAGCAAATCAAAGACATGGCTTCCACCAGGGAATTCATCTACACATAATAAAATTCCCATGATAGGATGGTAGTTAGGACATAAGCTGAACCTATGAAACAGTATGGTTTTCCTTCTATCAGTTGTCTGATAAATTCTGCTCAGATCCATGGGGACACTGAAGATGTTCTAAAGTAGGCCAAGCCTACCCCACCTCCCAACCTGCCTTCTCCTAGCTAGTTTTTATCTTCAAAATCTAGACAGTGTTTCTTACTGTTTTTAGATACACACTGGTTGGTATTGCTGTTGTTCTGTTTTGAATGAGAACCCATTAACTGTTGACTTCATTTGCCAGTAAAATGTTCCGAGAGACTAAAACAGTTTGTGATGAATTTTCTTTTAGAGCAGAATGAATAATGATGGAAACTAAACTGACAGCCTACCAGGGGAAAGAGTTTTTAACTGTTTAACTCTGGTTCTAACATGTTATAGGAAACAGTGAAGAATCAGCAGGAGCTTTATTTAGCCCAACAGGAAAAAACACTAATATTTGGACTTCTTGTCGTATTCAATTTTAGTTTCCTAACACACGGACAATTTTATTTGATTTCTCAACTCTCAGCAAAGAGACAAGCTATAACCTTAGTCAAAAGTTGTTTTTGTGAAAGGTTATTTTGATGATCCTGGTGAAAACATTAAAAATAGTCTTGCTTTCAGAACTGGAAAAGGAAAAGGGCATTATTAAACTTAGAAAACAATTGCATTACTGAATCAGAACTTCAATACAATGTTCAACCTTTAGAAATTCTAGATAAAAATACTACGTTTGAAAAGACAAACAAGAAACAACTCAAAATGGACAATAAACATACACTTTTCATGATATTAAGGAAGAAAAATATCAGATAACCACTTTTCAATTAAGCTTTTCTATTTAAAATGTCCATGAATTTAACAGATTTTCTTATATTATTGGAGTATGTTTTGGGGTATCACTAATACGGTTGAAATCCACTTATTGACTTGGATCACCTCTCTGACTACTGAGGTTTCTACTCTTCCAACTAAAGTGTAAGTTGCCAATACGGGATCCAACAGAAATGAAATAAAACCTTAGATTAACTCAAACTTGTACACAAGTGTTTGTAGCAGCTCTATCTACAAATGTCCTTGAACGGGGGAATGGATATACAAATTGAGGTACACGGAATACTCAGCAATAAGAAGGAACAAAATATTGTTACACACAACACCATGGATGAACCTCAAAGTCATTATACGGAGTGAAAGTAGTTGATCTCAAAAGTTGACATAATATATGATTTCACTCATCTGACATTGTCAAAATCAAACTATTATGATAGGAAACAGATCAGTGGTTATCAGGAGTTAGGGATGGAGGAGGGTTTAGTTGCAAAGGGGCAGCACAGGGGAATGTTTTGTGGTGATATAATCAGAAGAGTTCTGTCTTCTGATTGTGGTGGCAGTTACACAAATCTATACATGTGTTAACATTCATAAAAGAAAATACCCATTTTACTCTATGATAATTTAAAAAGTACAGTTTATTATAAAAATAATAGTAGATACTTTAATAGATTATTTCAGTACCTTTCCTTGTTCTGGAATCCCATAGGAAGAATTCTCTACTCTGGCAGGTGTGAAAATTATTTTCTACAATATCTTGGGCCTCCCCGTGCTAAAACTGGCTTATCTTTCTTAAGGTAAAATCTGATAATGATGATCATAACGATGCCATTAGCAAGTACGCAATCTGGTCTAGGTATTATTCTAAGCATTTCAGATGAATTTCCTCATTGCATATTCATAACAGCCCTGAGGAAGTAGGTCTCGTGATTTCCATCGTATAGTGGAGAAAACTGAAGCAAGGAAATGTTGAACAATTTGTTCAAGATCACTCAGGTAAGTGGCTGACTTTGTGTTCAAATTGAGACAGTCTGGCTACAGACTCTGTGCCCTCAGTCATGACACTATACTACTTCTTAGTAAATTCTACTGGGTAAACCTTACAAATAAAGAGGCTCTATTCAAATTACTTGGCTTTATATCTCCAAACTCTTTCAGAGGTGGTATAGACATAAGATCCTTTCTCTTTTAGCCCCACCTGTACTCCTCATTTTTCTGAAGGTATATTACTAGGGCTCAAACATTTTAATAGTTTGTGGTTAACTATTTGAGTATAGTGTCTGGATCTAAAAAAGGAGATGGTCTGCTATCTTCCTGTTGCTGACATAGGTTAGATCTTTAAGCACCTGGTCCTAGGGATGGGCAAGTATTTTGCTAGTAGTGTCCTATCATTGTGAGAGGTTCATGTAAATAGAACTTGTTCCAAATAAGTATAATTGATTAATATTTTCTCTTTATCTTTTCGATAAACACAAGATGATTCAATTTTGGATCTGATCAATTTCTATCAGCCCATTATTACTACTGAGTATTAAAGTGAAGCAGGATGTTTAATATCTGAAGAGAAAGCACTGCATCATAGAAAAGTTATCATTCATTTTAGATACTGAAATTCTCTCCCCCAATTTTTTGTTGTTAAATTATTTGCATCTTATTATTTAATGGGTCATACACAACTATTCTCACCTTGCTTAACACTCCAAAAATAATAGAGAGTAAAATCGTTAACAAGAATAAATGTCATTCTATCCCAGAGAGAAAAAATTTATGGTTGTGCATTTCCACCACAATGATGTATAACAGGGGTCTCACCGTGGGTCCAAAAATATATGCAGCCAAGCAGCTCATCTGAGATAATATAGAAAGGCCCAAGCAATGATAGGAATTTGAACAGCAGGATGTGGTAGTAAATCACGGAAGCAGGAAGAGATAAAAGGAACAAGAGTCACAGAAATTAACAATAGGAACAGATAGTGGCAGCTAGATGAGAAATTGGCAAGGCCAGACAAGGACACCTCAGAACAGGCTCTGGAACTGGAGGGTCCATTTGGTGGATATTAGGGGTGGGATTCCTCCCCCCAACCTTTGTGGGTGGCGAAACAACAGAATGAGTGTTAGACATTTGATCAACCTGAGTCACTATATTTTAGTTTAGTTTAGTTTAATTCCTTAAGCTACCAAGGGAAGTTCTAAGGGGTGTCTGGTTGCCTCATGTATGTTGGGCTGATGAAGGTGAGAGGGACGCACTATTTCCACCAGCCCAGAAGAAAAGGACAATAGAGATGCACCTGCCTGCAATGCTCCAGTGGCCTCTCATCACACTTAGGGTAAGATCCATACACAACAGGCCAGTCAAGCTGGCCACGATCAGAAATGAAAAATAGCCTATTGTACAGAGGCCTCTCTAAAAAGATGAGAAACAGAATGTAGGAACAATTGCCTTTGACAAGGCTCCTCCTAACTGATTTTCAACTCAGCGACGGTGGAGTTACAGGATAGCATAAATGATGGAGCAAAACTGAACTCTCAGAATGATTAGCCTATTACAGGAATTTGATTTTATAATGTCTATTGATCAGGAGACTCAAAGAAGGATGAAGCGCCCACATTTTCTCATTTTATCGGAAATATATTCCTGCCAACAGTGTAATATGTTTCCATTTCTTTTTTTCATTTAGCCTTTTCAATTTATATATATTTTTCTTCCTAGAGCACTGACAAGGAGCGTTAGATCAAGAAGCCAGTTCCTGCTTATTCATGCCTTATTTTGTAGACTATCTCAGAGCATTTATTTAACGTCCTTAAAGCATGAGCTAGAGGAAGGATTCTCAATCCCCTTGGCCCTTTCACACACCTTTGACTATTGGAACCCACTTTGCAGGACGGGGATTATTTTCTGATGCTGCATCTGGTAAACACTATGGGACTCATCTACTTCCTCCTGGATCCACATCAAACCCCAGTGAAGTTGTAAACATACACCAGACAGCATTAGCATGCCACACATGTCCCGAACGCTGCCTGCTCTTGTGGAAGGAAGGTTCCTTCCTTCCACAGGAAGGAAGGAAAGTTCACATATGTGACTCACAGAGGGCCACAAAAGTCCCATCTTCTCTTGAGAATATTTTTTCCTTCTCAAATCTACCCTAACTCCATTGAGTTTATATTCTGTCATGACGCAACAGAAAGAAATTCATGACATGTTGAAGGCTGACTCAAAAAGGGAACCTCCCACACTCATTCACTATTGGTGGGAGGATAAACACACATGTCCTTTCTTGAGGGCAGTTTTGTAATACACCTCAAAAGCCCTTAAAATAACATATTTTAACCAGAGAGACCCACTTCTAGGAATATATAGGAAGGAAATAGACAATTGAAAACATGGATCTTTTAGAACTTTCACTTCAATGTTGCTTATAATAAAATAAAATACAAACTGTCAACTAAATACCCAACAGTAAGAAATTTCTTACATAAATGGTGGTATAGTCCCATGAAGGACACTCTGTAGCCAGTAAACTTTTCTTGACATGTAAAGGGGCTCATAATACAACACCAAATTTAAAAGATGATTAAATAGAAATGAGTCGTTGCCATTAACGTTTTTAAATTATATAAACATAATGTAATTGCATAGGAAAACATTAAAAGGGTTACATATATATATATATATTTTTTTTTTTCTTATTAGTTATCCATTTTATACACATCAGTGTATACATGTCAATCCCAGTCTCCCAGTTCATCACACCACCACCCTACCCCCCACCGATTTTCCCCCTTGGTGTCCATTCGTTTTTTCTCTACTTCTGTGCCTCAATTTCTTTTTTTTTTTTTGCAGTATGCGGGCCTCTCACTGTTGTGGCCTCTTCCGTTGCGGAGCACAGGCTCCGGATGCACAGGCTCAGCGGCCATGGCTCACAGGCCTAGCCTCTCCACGGCATGTGGGATCTTCCCAGACCAGGGCACGAACCCGTGTCCCCTGCATTGGCAGGCAGACCCTCAACCACTGCACCACCAGGGAAGCCCTGTGCCTCAATTTCTGCTCTGCAAACCGGTTCATCTATGAATGCTAAAGATGCCACCAGAAAACTATTAGAGCTAATCAATGAATTTGGTAAAGTTGCAGGATACAAAATTAATGCACAGAAATCTTTTGCATTTCTATACACTAATGGTGAAAAATCTGAAAGAGAAATTAAGGAAATACTCCCATTACCATTGCAACAAAAAGAATAAAATACCTAGGAATAAACCTACCTAGGGAGACAAAAGACCTGTATGCAGAAAACTATGACACTGATGAAAGAAACAGAAGATGATATCAACAGATGGAGAGATATACCATGTTCTTGCATTGGAAGAATCAGTATTGTGAAAATGACTATACTACCCAAAGCAAGCTACAGGTTCAATGCAATCCCTATCAAATTACCAATGGCAGTTTTTACAGAACTAGAACAAAAAATCTTAAAATTTGTATGGAGACACATAAGACCCTGAATAGTTAAAGCAGTCTTGAGAGAAAAAAATGGAGCTGGAGGAATCAGACACCCTGACTTCAGACTATACTACAAAGCTACAGTAATGAAGACAATATGGTACTGGCACAAAAACAGAAATATAGATCAATGGAACAGGATAGAAAGCCCTGAGATAAACCCACACACCTATGGTCAGCTAATCTATGACAAAGGAGGTAAGGATATACAATGGAGAAAAGACAGTCTCTTCAATAAGTGGTGCTGGGAAAACTGGACAACTACATGTAAAAGACTGAAATTAGAACACTCCCTAACACTGTACACAAAAATAAAGTCAAAATGGATTAGAGACCTAAATGTAAGTCCAGGCACTATAAAACTCTTAGAGGAAAACATAGGAAGAACACTCTTTGACATAAATAACAGCAAGATATTTTTTGATCCACCTCCTAGAGTAATGGAAATAAAAACAAAAATAAACAAATGGGACCTAATGAAACTTCAAAGCTTTTGCACAGCAAAGGAAACCATAAACAAGACAAAAAACAACCCTCAGAATGGGAGAAAATATTTGCAAATGAATCATCGAACAAAGGATTAATCTCCAAAATATATAAACAGCTCATGCAGCTCAATATTAAAAACACAAGCAACCCAATCCAAAAATGGGCAGAAGCCCTAAATAGACATTTCTCCAAAGAAGACATACAGATGGCCAAGGAGCACATGAAGAGCTGCTCAACATCACTAATTATTAGAGAAATGCAAATCAAAACTACAATGAGGTATCACCTCACACCAGTCAGAATGGGCATCATCAGAAAATCTACAAACAACAAATGCTGCAGAGGGTGTGGAGAAGAGGGAACACTCTTGCACTGTTGGTGGGAATGTAAATTGATACAGCCACTATGGAGAACAGTATGGAGGTTCCTTAAAAAACTAAAAATAGAACTACCATATGACCCAGCAATCCCACTACTGGGCATATACCCAGAGAAAACCATAGCTCAAAAAGACACATGCACCCCAATGTTCATTGCAGCGCTATTTATAATAGCCAGGTCATGGAAGTAACCTAAATGCCCATCAACAGATGAATGGATAAAGAAGATGTGGTACATATATACAATGGAATATTACTCAGCCATAAAAAGGAACGAACTTGGGTCATTTGTAGAGACATGGATGCATCTAGAGCCTGTCATACAGAGTGAAATAAATAAAAGGGTTATATTTACCAAATGTTATATGTAGCAAAATATGGTTATCATTGGGATTATGGATTTGTTTTTTTATGAGGAAAATTTTTATATTCTGTGATAAGGAAAATGGTAGCTCTTTCTATTTTGAAGAAAAATAACTGGGGGGGAAAAATAGGTAAGACGGCTTTTTCTCCTCACTCTCAGACCTCTGATTCACAGTTAGAGCAGTCCCCTTCTTAGCACCTAAGACACAAATAGAATAACAGGTTCTGCTATTTCCTGTCAATAAGATGGTTCTGGGAAGCCTTGGGAATCGTCAGGCCACAAGCCAAAAGGCCCAAGTGATAGTATATGCAGTTGGGGAAAATCTGGATTAGTAAATGGCCCTTTAGGGGCTTCGATGATTCATGACTATTCTAAAAGCTGTCACTTAGAGCCAGAAGTAGTTAGTGCATGTAGGGTGGTATGGGGCTGGAGAGCTTCTTGGTTGAATGAATGCCCCCATAGAGGGCTTCTGAGGAAGGCTGGTCACTGGTGAGCTATCAGGTCTTTCAAGACACATGGTTTTTCATCCCACCAGTTCCTCAGAGATGCTTAAGGAACAGCTTCTTCACATGAGACTTCATGGTCTCCAGGTGTGTCCTACTGTATGCTATGTCTACACTGTATCTGTGTGTGTACAAGCACACTCACATGGAATTTCTGTTGTCAATTGTATACAACACCAAAGGAAGGTGATAATGATGCTTTCTCTGTGTCTATTAGATATGGGATAATAAAACAGGCTAGTACTTTTTCTTGCATAAAAGTCCTTTGCATGCACCAAGACAGATTAGTGATTATTTCAAGGCCACTTAGTCAAATATAGGGCTAAAATGGGTAAATTTTTAGCTATTTAACTTGCCCTGATTTACTTTATTCTAACATTGCTTCAGAAACACTTGTGGAAAATTTTAAGCCAGAAAATTTGTAATATCCCTATAATATTAACTTTTAAGACATTTGAAGAAGCGTCCCATGAAGTTCACTTTAGTCATTTTATAGGGGTTGAATTCAACCTAGAAATATCTATCTCAGGTATTAGGGGTTTTTTCCTGACAGTAAAGCTCATGAAAATTCTGTTTTAAAAATATTTTCTTGACAGCTATTTTTGTCCTCAAAGCTATGAAACTTAATATTCTTAGGTATAGTAAGTTTTTATAGCATTATATAGCTTAAGATTAAATAATGCTTCCTTGTCATTCTCCACTCTGACCACAAACCCTAAGACCAGTGTATGAGGCTGAAACATGAAAATGCCAGTATTCAACTAGAACAACTGATAAAATCATAAATTTGTAGCAGAATAAATCAATATTTCTCTTTGAAAGATCTTTGAAAGGAACATAACATAGCCAGAATTATTTTGGCTTAGAATACTGTACTTTATACTACATTCATATCCTGTCTTTTAAACCACTCTACCCCACAAAATAATCCAATCTGTTTCATAACTTCAATCTCAAGTGAGTCTGTTTGGGGTGGGGGAAAGAGTAGAGACATAGCTGGTCCTGTAGTTGAGATTATTACTGTATTAACTAGAAGGCAGAATAACTATTATAGGAGAGACATTTGAATGTGACTTTACATCCACAATTGGCATTTCAAAATGACATCCATTTTGCCTGCAAGAGTAAACAGAATCATGCACAAGGAAGTGTGACCTGAGGCAAACTCCACGTGAGATTGTCACAGCCTCTCCTTGCATGGACGTTGACAACATTCTCCCCTCACCCTTTCCCCGCCACACACATACCCACACATCACAGGGTAGTAGAAGACCAGGCCTTCACACAATCCATCAGTTACAGTTCTAAACAGGAAGTTGGGTTGTATCGCAAATTTACCCATCAACAGACATTCTTTATTATAAAGCTTGTTTCTACTCTGTATATTCTGCGTTACAAATATATATTCTGTATTAGAATTCTATATCTATAAATCACTGTACTGTATCTGTAATGAAGTTTCAGAATGGCTCATGATAACAATATATTAGTGTGAAATAATGTCACTGGAAACAAGAAACTGGACAGCAAACCAGCTTTCAGCTTCAACTCTCTAAATCTTCTGGCTTTCAAATTTTCTTATAAAACACAACATTATTCCAAGGTCAGGTTTTCTTGGATTTCAGTTAGAATCCAGTTCACAGAGACTTCAATTTTCAAGCACATCGGGTCAACACTGGGCAAGGAAACCAGCTGCAACAGCTGCAGCTTCTGTCTATATCTTTAGGAATAAAAGACGAGCCCTTATTCTGGGACTCATCTTCCCCTTAGTGCAGAAGGAAGGTGATCCAGACCTTGCAGCTCTTTCATAAGAGCTGCTGTCTCAGAGTACGCTAGGCCACAGGTGACAGACTTCTCACTGTTTCCAGAAACAAACTTGTTGCTGAGACTCTGGGATTGTGTTGAATTCAGTTCAGTTACCCTGGTGAGCAAATATCATTATGACTGTGCTTCAGGCCCTCACGCAGCTGCCCCCGCAAGTGTGACAGGAGCCCCCCACATCAAATAGATAAAAGAATCAAGATCTAAGGTTTCCAAACCACTTTGTCATTTTACAAATCCCCAAATTTCACCAGCCTAGCCCAGTCACTAATGGAAATTTGGGAGAAAAGGTAACATTCAGAAATATTGCTCAAAAATTTTTTAATATCTGCTCAAATATTTGCCTTTGCTCAAAATCCTCTGTTAGTTTCCCATCACACTCAATAAAGTACTTACTACGTTCAAACTTGTTCCAATTCTGGGTTTTGGCCTTTGCTATGGGTCCCTCTGTTTGGAGTAATTATAGGGCACACTTTCACAAACACTGCTTCCTCACTTTAATCGTTTGCTTAAATGTCTCCTCCTTCTGTAGAAACAAAAAAGAATGACCCCAAAGCAAGTAAGCAAGCAAACAAAACAAAAAACTGTCAAGTCTGGAAAAACTCTTTCAAGTCAGTTGACATTATATAAGAAACAGAGATAATATTCTTTTGCTTTCCCAGCGAGGCTTCTAGTTCTCTCTGTAAAATGTCCCCTAATCAAGTCTGTGCCATATCATGAAAACCAGCCTAAATGTTTCCATGGCATTCGTGGTTAGTAAATGTTTAGTGAAGGAATATGAACACCTGAGTTGTGAAAAGCAAGGCGCTTTCAGCACACACATCCAATGGAAACAATTAAAGAACATATTTTTTTTTTGCTAATTTTATAATGATTTCCTGTATATCTGTGGCGGTATCACCAGGAATAAATGCAGTATTTGCCAACTGGGCTGCATGTGTCTTTGCCTCTCTTAGGCTAAGCCCAGGACTTCTCAACAATCCTGTCACAACTAGGCATGTATTTCCTCAAACTTCCTCATACTTGTACCTGCTATTGTGACGTAAATTCATCTTTGTCAGTCTCAGCTGAAACAGGCAAACCTCTTGCTGATGTCATCTGGGAAACAGATGACCTTGTGGCTAAATATATAACTGCATGGCTCTGCAAACTGTCAATCTTCAGATTTAGGATTTAGTCTTTGGCCTGTTAGGTTTGTCAGTTTCACAATTTAAAAAAGGATTGGTTTCCAGGACAACCCTGTCTCCCGAGGACCACATGGTATTTTCTCCATTTCAGGGAAGACTTGACTTCACTTTATACATCTGAAAATTCACAAATAACAAAACACAGAAATCTACCATTATTGTACTACTTTTCAGAGCAGCTTGTCCCTGTCCCTGTTTTAAGTATAATTTTTTTTAAATGGGTCCAGAGAGAAAATAGCTTGATTGTCTTTCCTTCAGGAAATCAGAAATTCATGAGACAGTGTAGATTAAAGCATGTAATATGTCCTCACCATGTGGGATTACTTTCTGAAGTTGGAGTTAATGTTGTAATTTTTTTCCTTTGTATTTTCACCTTAATTTTCCTGTTATTGTCTTCTACCTTAGTTCCACTTAAACTTTCTAAGTTCTTAAAACTTTTTTACTTCAAGGAACAGGGTAATATAGGCTCTCCAAAAGGTCAGACATTGCTCTTTTCCATGTAAAAATGTGTTAAAATTCAGTGATGGTCAATACTACACCCCATTAATGTCAAGAGCAAATTTTACTGATGGAATGAAGATTGAAGAAATAGCTTGAGCATATTAGAAGAATTTACCTACTGACAACCAAGAATTCGCACAACACTGAGGAGGGTACTTGTTTTTAAAAGAGGCTGTTGAGACAACTTGATCTTCATATGTAAAGTACGATAGAAGTTAAAAGAAATTAGGATAGCGTGGTATGCTCCCCTGGACATTTTCTTTCAGTCAAGGAATTCTTATTGGGTACCTATACAGGTTTAGCAGTATGCTAATCACTGGAGGTAGAGGAACAAATCAGGCTTTCTCTCTCCGTCATCAGGCTTTCTCCCTCCGTGGAGAGCTTCTAAATGTAGACATTTAACATATGTGTACCTAAGGACAAAAGTGATAAAATGAAAGCATGTATTGTGTTCAGGGGATCAAAGAGAGCAGTCAGTTCTTCTCCTGGGCAGTCAAAAGCTAGAAAAATGTGGCTAGGAGGCAATATGGAAATATATAGAAAATCATGTATAAAAAGTAAAACTAAATAATATGTGAATATTAATTATAACTATGGAAAATATGCTTATGGATAGAGTTTTAAAATTTATCTGATCATTTTTTTCCTTGTAAAATTGCCTTCACTTATAATGTTTTAATGGCCAGTAAGAAAGAAAGCCACTTTCCAGATTCTCCTTAATCCTTTTCTTAGACCTTAAAAATAATCCTTTCTTATGTACACCCTAAAAGTGCAGAGGAAATAGAACTAACTTCTTGAGAGACGCTGTGCTCTGAGCTTTATATATTTATGTGAACTCATTCAATCCTGTCTTCAATTCTATGATTTAAAAAAAAAAATCCCTACAGGAATCAGGAAACTGAGGCATGGAAGGCTTACACCATATATGCAAGAAAGAGGATTCTCTCGGATTCTGAAGGCTACCTTTTCTCACCAGGCTCTTTTTTCTTTTCAGAAGATGAATAAATCCAGCAAAGTAAAGGAGTTCTATTTCAGCAATATGACAGTTCTAATTTTCAAAGTTCATTGCATGGCTAATAAGCTGCTTCGTCTTAGCTGAATGCCTTTGGGTATGTTTCTGGCCTCAGTTTCCTCCTCTGTAAATTGAAGAGGTTGTACGGGGAGCTTGCTAAGCAGGTCCGAGATGCTATGCCTCTGTGGCTTGGGATGGTTTATTATTCTGAGCTGTCAAAAAGTATCCATCTCTGAAGCAACCACCATTATACGAAAAAACAGAAATTTAATAACCCCCTGAGAAAATCTATTGCTCCAAATCCCTTGGAGATGAGACTGTGGGCAATTAAATGGATATAGGCATTTAAAATACCTTAATTCCTCTTAATATAGATGACATACTTATTTGACTTCTCTTAGTTGGTGCTTATGTAATATGCAAAAGCAAAATAAACATGTGTAAAAATAAGGCCAACAGCTAAAGTACTGTTTTATTTTCAAATTATATGTTTGATACTATACATCTGGCTCATTTAAAATATTAGTTTACCTTAGAGTACTTCATTAGAGATAATTTTGAAGGATTCAGAAAGTAATTTTTTTTCCCAAGGCCAGTATGTTTCTTTTATTATTATTATTTTTGTTTGACTTAAGACGATTGAATGATTTCGTTTTCATTTATAAGCATTACAGTAATTCCCATGCAAAAACCATGCCTGACTTCAACTGGCCAAAATCCAACCCATGAGACTGGACATTCAAGATCAAAATCAAAATGTTGTGTGACTTTTCCAATAGTAGACATCACAGTCATCCGTTGACAGATCGGCAGGCCCCTGACCTCCCAAACACTACAGTTTGCCACGAGTTCATACCAAAACACGGAGCCGATGCCTTACAGCAGCTAAACCTGGCAAGTAATTTCATTCATGAAGACTGGACACCTCTACACCAAAGCTGCCACCCACAGTTATCTCCTGATTCCTTCTCTATAGCAAAACCTGCTTTTGAACAGGCATGGTATCTTTTATTTGGGGATTGATATTAATTTTTCCTTCCAGTTTTCCTCCAAACTCTCAGTAGAAGCAAAGAGACTTTACAAGAAAGCTTACCCCTATAATGTCAAAAGAAATACAGTTGACCCTTGAATAATGAGGGGGTTAGGGGCACCGACCCCTGTGAGTTTGAATATCCATATATAACTTTGCAGTTGACCTTCTATTCACGGTTCCAAATCCATAGGGCCTTGGAAGTCACATTTAATTCAGTAGAATTGGCTGAGCACTTTTTATGAGCTTACTGCACACCACGTTCACATTGCTTGCCATAGGTCCATAGGTGCAAACCACCTATACTATAACTTATTTACTATTTTTTAGTTAACATTGACTTGGAATTTTAACCAAAATAAATTGACTTTGAAAGAAAACTTGACAAATATAGGTCGCTAGCCATAGTTGTAAACTAAGATAGCAATAAAGTACATCACTATTTTTTTTAATGTCTGCTCACATACTACCTAAGGTCACATCAGACTCCACCACCAGTGATGTACCTACAAATTTGCATGCCAGAATTCTGGGAACAAGTTCCCCCCAACATGGACTAATCAAATTACCCTCACCACGATGCCTCTGCAACTTGTTCTGACCAGCTAAGTACTCCAAAATTAGGCATTTATTTTAGACTAGGAAACTGATGATTACTTAGGACAAAAAAATTGGATGTAACCTTAAACATATCAAAATAACTTTATTTTATCCATTTTTTTTAGGGTTCTGTCAAAAATAAACTCAGAAAGCATCCACTAAGCATTGGCTGTGAGCAAAGGTATCAAGCTAGCAGTTTGTCTTAGAGAACTCCCCACCCCAAGTACCCTCTCTCTCACCACCAACCTAAATCTCAACTCCAGGCTGTATTTTCCTTCTATATGTACCCTCCCTGCCTTCTTGATCTCCTAGGGATCCTTTTTGCTTTTCATAACCTTCAGAAAAGAATTTGAAATTCATTCACACTAAGCTGATAACAACTTAAAGTTTTATGTCTCCCAGGGATTACCGCCTTCAAGAAGGATGAAAATCAAAAGTAGAAAGTCTAGTAATAGGTTTGGGTTTGGATTTTACCTCCCCCTAACCTGCTCTGCACACCACCATCCCAAGCCACTTAATATCTCCATGATAATTGAGCAAGCTGCAGAACTTCTCTCAGCTAGTTTCTTTATTGGCAAAGAGGGAATAATAATATTTCCTTCCTCATAGGTTTGTTGTGAGACTTTAATTAGAGAATGTAAAGTGTTTAACATAGTGCCTCGTGCAAAATGTGAACTTCATAAACCATAGCTGATATTATTATTACATAATAATTTCCACCAAAAAGGAAGTTTGACCCTACCCCCAAGTAAAATTCAAAACATTCTGTGAACTCCAGGTGGAATTTGATATCATTGTGCTGTTTAGCAAATGTTTGTTTACAAGCAGCTTTTTTATTTGTCAAGATATTACTTTATTTCCTGGGGAAAAAAAAAAGTGATATGATTAATAGAAATGACTCAGCAAGGTTTCAGGAGTACTAATCAGAAAGGAAACACTTTGAATCTATTCTACTCAAACAGCAAAGTTACAAAAATGAGTTTTATAAACAAAAAGTCATTGTTTCCCCACCTCTCACCATCACCGCTCCTCCCAACAACAGTCTTAAACTTTGGTTCCAAAACAAGACTTTGCCCTCTGCTCTGTTCTCCTGTGAGGGCTGAACCCACCCTTCCCAATTATTTCTGCAGTATGTGTAATGACAAAAGTTATTGTGACAGACGTATCTGACCTAAAGCTTTGCATTTACTCTACCTAAGTCATTGGAGGTGAACCCTGAGAATCTGGAAAACTTGCAAGAGTTTAGCTTCACATGTTCCTCGAACAGGGATGGAGCAATAGTTTGTGGTCAGCACGTGACACGCAGTCTTTCCTGGATGTGAAGGCAGGGTTCCTTCCATGAGATCCTGTTCCAAGTTTATCAACTGAGAAAATCATACTTAACGGTTGTTGTCTGGGGACTTCCTACCCCGCAATCCCGGCTCCCTGGGCTAACTCTTCTGAAAGCACCTGCTGGGTGACATGGGAGGGAAGGTCGTGAGAAAGTCAACAATGCGACAGCTATTTCCCAAGCCATCCTGATCTTATCCTTGAAGATGGATCACATTCTCCAGCTGAACCTGTTATAAATAGCAGTCAGCAGGAGCTGGGAGGTACGAAAAAGACTTAGCAGACTTAGCATAGGAGTGACAGTTTTGATCTCTCCTATGGGCTCTGCCTGGAAACCAATTCCTACCCTGGACTTTAGTGGACTCACATACTATTGCCTACACCCACCACCCCCATCTCTAGTCTAATTTTTGCTTCTCCCAACCAGCCTAGATTCTTTTAAGCTTGACTTTCTGTAGTATGTATTGCAGAAATCAGTAGATTAAGTAGG
Organism: Phocoena sinus; assembly: GCF_008692025.1. Taxonomy (NCBI): domain Eukaryota; kingdom Metazoa; phylum Chordata; class Mammalia; order Artiodactyla; family Phocoenidae; genus Phocoena; species Phocoena sinus. The sequence goes on along the minus strand of NC_045765.1, from coordinate 128,297,289 downwards.
TTTTGTGTTTTATTTAATATCACTTTTCAAATTATACTCAACCTTATTTGCCATGGCTCCCCAATAGTGAGCATCCTTCATCTTCTGGTACCACCCCTTTGAGATGCACTGGCTCACAGATTTTAGGACGTTTACAATGTTTTATAGAATGCCTGAGGGCCAAGCTTATTTAGGAGAACTGTTTTCCATTCTAGGGTCAGCATAAAAGGATCTAAACACTCAGGATGGAAAGAAACCCATAAGCAGCTTTCTCTGGTCATCCTAATGCTTCCTATAAATGCAAACGATCACCAGCCATGGCAAAAGCATGACAAAGTCCACAAGAATCAGCATAGATAGACTAGAAGTTTCTCTTAATAATCCACTGGGTTAAAGCTTCCAGGCAATGTGAAAGATTGTTTCTGAAGTAGTTATTTGATAGTGATATTGTAGACATGGCTTGTTTCTTCCTTCAATAACGTGCTTCAAGATTATCTCTAATGTTTAGCTAATAGAAGTATTAGAATTTTGCAGGAATTGGAGAAGGTATGACTAAGTCTCATTTGACAAGAATTTCTGGACGCGGACCATGTGCTACATACTATTCAGAAGAGCAAATGTCTTCCTTTGATAGAGCTTCAGTCTAGTAGAAAACTTCTTAACTGAGGAAAATAATAATGAACCAAGAAGAATCCTGAGATTCTTACTGACGATATTTTTAAAGGTAAAACAATGCTGTGTGGTTATAAGAATCTTTGATTTTATTGGAAACAGATAAAAGTTTACTGGAATGAGTTTCATCTATGTTAAAATCCTATTAGATTTTTAGTACCTGGCAAAATATCTCTGGGTTTTTGTGTCATTATCTATAAAAATAAGGAATTAAGTGAACTCTCAACTTCCTTCCAGCTCTTCTGTTGTAGGTCCGTTATTATATATTTCCAAAATGTATAGACCCAAGTACGTTATTGGAGAAGAAAGTACTTGTTATACCTCTAAAATTAACAGACACACATGTTATGCTAACATATTTTAGTTGGGCGGGGGGGGGTCCTAGTTGTGAAGATTACACCTTTTTCTTATTCCTTTAATAAGGGTTTTGAGGAAGGTCAGTGTAGCTGTCAACAATACGTATATGTGGAGCACCTGCTGTGTACATGGCATTTAAGTAGATGCTGGTTCTGATGATGGTATTAAGAGGGAAAGACAGTGTCCCTGTGTCTGAGAGCCTTCAACACTGCTGCTCTTCCAAAGAAGAGCGGGGCTTGTCCTGAGCCCTGCCTCTGCCCAACCAGAGCAGGATGGTGAGGGAGACCCCACCCTCTGACCTTATCAGCTGCCTTCAACCTGGGAGAATGGTTAGCCCCAGTCCCATTGTTCAGTACTTCCTCATCCTACTGGCTCCCTCTGACTCACCAAACATGAAATCATAGCTAAGGAAGCTTCAAAGGGACCTCAGAAAGCCCTAGATACACACAGCTTAAATGACAAAATGCTGTCAACCATAACAAGACTACAAACAAAATCATGGGCTTATCGCGACAGCTGCACTATATAAAGACCTGCCCCCTAAATAAAGCTGGGGTTCCTTAGGCTGCTTCCCAAAGTCTTTCAATCTAGATCTACCTATTTCTTCAACCTGTACAGACATTATGCGCCAACAATTAACACATTCCCCAGAGTTCTCTGTATGTGACATGCTTGCTTCTGTTTTCGTTGAATTTACGGTGTCGCATGCCTAACTTGCCCTCTTCATCTCCTTGTTCCACCAGTTGAAACCTTATCCTGTGAAACCAGCCGAGATGCCAAGTACTTTGTGAAACCTTTCCTGAAAATGCTGGATAGAGTTAGGCATGCCCTCTGTCTTACTAGCAGTCTGTATTTCCATCAAAACACCTATTATAATATGTGGTTGACATGTTTTTCTCTGCCACCAGATTTCAGGCTCCTTAAAGAGAATGATTTTTGTTTTATTTATTTCTGGATCCCAAGAATTTTCTGGTCTCTGAGGCTCCAAGTTTGTTTAACAAGTGAACAAATTCTGACTTCTGCCTCAAAGCAGAGACATCTTTAGTAGGAGAGTGTGTGATGGAGGGAGGGGGGTGGGTAGAGCCAAACCAGAGAGATTCAGGGGGCTCCCCAAGCTGCATCCAATTTGTGAGAAAGGCCAAGAAACAAATTCCAACTCATTGCTCCTTCCATTAATTGCGCTCATAAAATGTGAACAATATGGAAGGAGTAGAAGTTGCTATCTTCGCACAAGATGTTTTGTTTCTCTGACAAATGTGGGAAGAAGAACTGGGTGATAGAATGATCAGGTCAGCTGAGGAGTCACAACTGAAACTGAACACTTAAGAACAATGCAAACCGAAGACCTAGGCCTCCTTCATCTACCTAGGCCAGTTCCAGAGTAAGAAAAGAATGTATGGGAGAATGACTAGAATAAATCTCTAACTGTCCACATGCACCTTTTCAGATGTTGCAGAACTTCACTGGAAAAGGTGAAGAGGAAGTGAAGGGGTATGATTTAAAGTAATCAATTTGGCTGCTGTAAGAAACGCTCCCTACATCCCAACGGCTTAACATGTCACACTGCTGTTCCCCTCACGTCAAGGAAGGAGAAGTGGGGAGCTCTGTGCCAAGTCCATGTCCAGCTAGCAGCCTGTGGCCAATTAAGGGAAAGTTTTAAGGGCATAGACTTGGAGATTCTGCATATCAGTCCCCTCACATTCATTGTCTGGAAAGCAATACAAAGGCCTTCTCCATCAGCAACGGGACTGGTTAATGTCGTTTAGCTATTTCTATAAAGGGGAAAAAATGAGACAAATACTGTATGATATCACTTATATGTGGAATCTAAAAAATACAATGAGCTAGTGAATATAACAGCAAAGTAGGGGTGGGGAGGTGGGAGGCGCAAATTACTGGGCGTAAGATGGGCTGAAGGTTGTACTGTACAACACAGGGAATATGCCAATATTTCGTAATAACCGTAAATGGACAGTAACCTTTAAAAGTTGTATAAAAAATCACCATGATGTACACTTTAAATATCTTACAGTTTTGTCAATTAAGCCTCAATAAAGCTGAAACAAATTAAAAAATAATTTTAAAAATTAAAGGAATATATACTCCTAATTGAAAAAGGGAAAAAACAAAAATTCCCTTACAGAAGGAAAGTAAATCAGGAAGGAAATGGGAAGGGAAAAATAAAAATAAAGGGGGACATTCAGAAAGCACTCAGGAGAAGTCCGTACTCTCTGGGTCTCTCTTACATAAAGCATCCCATACCTTAGATTATCACACAGCTGAAGAATGGAATATATATAAATATGGAATATATACATAAAATGTATACACATATACATATAATTTCCATTCTTCAGCTCTGAGTGTACATAAGGCAGAGATGGGGTCCAGAGTGTGATAAAGAACAGAAGATATTTAAAAGCATATATTAAAAATATATTTAAATCAGCCATATGCTATCCTTTTCGCAAACTCTGGTTTCTTGTCATATTCAGATTATTTGGGCTTTGCACTTCATACACTTCCCCAAACACATCATTTTCCTTCATTGCTTTTTGCTTAGTGGCACTTACTGTGTTTTCTGTCTATTCCACTTAGCAAAATATAGTAATTAATTCTAATATGTTGTCATCCCACCCCTTTACCTTTTTCCCCTTATCTTCCAGCCAACTGCTGCTATTTTTCTAAGATCTAGGTAAGTGCTCTCAGCAACTTGTACTTTCTGCTAGAGCACTTTTGAGTGGTAATTATTTTGTTTCTGTGCTTGTTTACTTTGCTAAGCATTTTCCCCAAGCCCAGCTCATCTCGTGGGCGAAGTGCCTCACAAGCTCCCAGCATGTGCGTTAGCATGCCCATATAAATTACTGAACAAACAGAAATTTGGGAGTGAAAAGGTGAAGTAGTAGTAATTATGTGAAACAGTAGGAGGAAACCAGGGCTATCCCTAGAAAATAGGGATGTGTATCCTCTATAACTATGTGTTGAACCAGAATACAAGCTCTATTCTAACAAACCCCCCCCCTTTATTTTTTGGTCTGATATTGCTTTGTCTGGTATCCCCATCACTCAGAACCATGTCTGGCATATACTTTGTGTGCCATAGAAATTTGTTGACTAGATGAAGGACTAGGAGAAAAGAAAAGATGTGGCAGCTCTACAAGTCCTCTAAAAACCCTTCACCAGCTTTCTTCTTACTTTTTCACCCAATATGTTCCTTCCATAGCTTTGCCTAAAGCAGTGGACCGACCATACAGTCTTTCCATACCTCTACCAGGATACAAAGCTTCCCTTCTGAAGCAACACAGCACTAAATCCTTGATTCTTAAAATAGGGAACTATAACCTGCTACAGAGACCAGGCTATTTTGATTCAGGGGTTTAGTCAAAGTGATTCAGGTATCATTGCATTAGGTTCGAGTCCCCAGCCCGAGAGCCTTCTTTCCACCGTCCTGACATGTCTCCCCTCTTAGACCTGGGCACAGAGTTAAGCCGCAGGAGCGGTGGGAAGCAGAATAATTCTCAGTCCCATTAGCAGCTGTGCTAAGAGGAATGACGAGATGGGGGATGTGTGAGGCCGTATTACAATCAGAGGAAGAAGCGGAGGGGATGATGCAGTTGGGAAGGACTGTGCTGAATGAACTGAGTCATCACCCAAAAGAACTGACAGAAATGAGATTGTGTGTTTGGGGGAACAGGGGCTGGTGACGGTAAAGGCAAGCAATCTTAGAGTCTTTGGGAAGCATCATCTCCATGATGCTTGGGGCCACAGCTCTGGAACCGTGGAATGGATTATTTCTTAAATCAAGGTCAGGAAGGCCCCAGAGCTGAGGCTACCAGCCCAAGCAGGAAACCCCTCCTGAGAAGCGCACATCCTCCTTTCTCTGGGCGGTTGTGACGCGGCAGCAGGATCTTGGATGCCCTAATTAGCGCTCTTGATGTGACAAGGGCGGCTCCCGTTCTGAAGTTTCCTTTCTGTGTTGTTTTACAGAAGATTTCACGGGAAAGGACCACAAGCTCAGTTCCTCTTCTATTTCGCTGAAGAATATCAGCACATTACAATTGGTCAGAATCAAAATTTCATAAGCTTGGCTGCAGAATAGCTATGATGCAAAAACAATCACAAAAGCCTTTGCCTTACTGCTTTATTGACACAGCCTTCCTGTCCCCACATCTTGCTTCCTCTCAGGAAAGTGGGACGTGTTGGATGATTTCCCAGCTTCTATTTGGAGAGGAAGTCTACAGGTTTTCCATCATCCAGCCCCCGCCAATCTGCTCTGGTTTGGGAACACCTGCAACCAGAGGCTATGCCCATTCTCTTTTGAGCGTTCACAGCTATCAAAATAAATGAGCCATCTTGGCTGGGGAAATCACATCTCCTTCCAGAGTAAGCTCACTCTCCACATATGCACAAAGACGCATACGCCCGAGGTTAAGCGCATTGCCTATAACTAGAATTATAATTCAGGCATTTTGCATTCAAAACCAATGTCAATAAATGTCTCAATAGAGCTTCTAAAAAACCTCATGTACTGGCAGCTTTTTCCTGTTGCAGCCCATTTCTTTTACACAGAGTAAATTCTTAAGCCCACGTAATAAAGGAAAACAAGGGAACTGTCCGCCTCCTCTGCTCTGATGTATCACTAATACAATACCAATAATTTTTGCTGGGTATAAGTCCTTTTCTCACCCACTCGTTCACTCCCATCCCAAACACCTGTCTCAGAAACCAGCATTCTGCAGAGAAACTGGGGTCCTCATCCCCCTGCCCAGTCTCCTAGGACTCTAAAGTTGGTTGAGACACCCTGGGAGCTTATGACAACTTTATGCTCAACCTAAGGCTTGACTCAGGGATCAAGAGTGTATTGCTGTCTGCTCAGTTGGATGTTCATCTATTATTTACTAGTTGTAGCCCTGGCTTTGAGAATGGAGATATTTGAAATTTCTTTGATAGAAAAACAAGAGGCACAAATCCACAGGCAAAAAACCTGATCACGAGATAACAGGAGCCCTGATGCGTCACTAACACCCTAATGCATCTGTGTTGGGGCGTCCGTAGCTGTGCTGGTGATCGTAGCATGAGAGGAGTGGGTGTGCATATAAATATCTCTGCGTACTTGAAGGCCGATTGCTCAGTGCTACAGAACCCAACTCCACTCTGGGATTTCCTCAGTCAACATGGCTGGGTTTGATGAAAACTAAGAATGTAGTACACGACCGTCCTTTCCTGGACTTCCTCACACACTAGAAGGGACTCCAAACCAAAAGTGACCATATCCTGTTTCATCAATCACTCTCCAGGGACTGGTCACTTCCTTTAAAGTGACAGTGTTAGGAGATCAGAACCTTCAGATTATACCTTTCCTAAGCATCCTTTTCTGCTTGGATTGACTTCATAGAAATATCCACGCCAGCCTCCATCTCCTCTGAATCATTCTGAACTTCTTAGTCTTCTTGCAAAATACTCATGCCTCCACTATAGTTTTCAGATTATTCTAAGAACTTTCTACTTGGAAAATGCTACATCTTCTCCTTACACTGATTTTTGCCATCTGCCCCTAGCTCACCTCTTTTCTATTTCACTGAAGCCTAGCAACTTTCCAAAGTCCCAACAGAAGGAGGAAGAAGGAAGGAAGGAAGGAAGAAGGGAGCCCACATTAATTTTCCTCTCCACAGAATCTCAGGAGTACTTACTACCTGCTGGACTTACTTGGCAGTGGTCATATTCTGCCTTCCATGGTGGGTCACTTTTTATACGTACATATCTTGGCACCAGCTAGATTGAAAATTTCCTCACAGGTCAACAGTTTACATTGCAAAAATTGGTGTTTCCAACAGAGTCTAACACATGCTAAGTTCTCCGTTAGGGTGTCTTGAGTGATCGAGCAATAGAAGTACCGATGGCTGGCCAGGGAACTTACATTCTACACCAGGGAAAAAGAATCGTGGCCATTAGGCATGAAATCCTTTAGTCTTGACGCCCTCCTCTCACACCTAGAAACATCAACAAGTATTCCCTTCTTCGCTTTCTTTCCTCAATTATAAGAACACGAGGTATCTCTTGCAGAGACCTGTTCTCTCTATGTGTTTCATTCTATTTCCCCCACCCTCCTGCCACTGTAATTTGCTTTCCCTCCCAGGAGTCCTTATTTCTCTTTAATCAGGAGTCCTTATTTCTCTTTAATCTGTAAAACAGCCCTCCCTCGACCTCAAATCCTGCTTATTCAGTTGACTTCCTACCTGCTTCAGCTTCTCAAAAGACTAGCTTCTATTTACTATTTTTATTTCTTTATTTTTTTATTCTCAACTCTCTGCCACCAGGTTTCAGCCCTGCCACTCCCCTAAACTTGCTTTAAGTTCACCATTCATCTCCTTCTTGTACAATAGTCAGCATGTGCCTATTGCTATCTTACTGGTCTCTCTACCATATTGGGCATTGTAGATCACTTTCTTCTTGAAGATTACTTACTTGGGTTCTTTATACTCAACCCCTCTGTTTTTTCTCCTCTTTCTCTAATAATTTTCTTCTTCAAATCTGGCATGGACTTCTCTTCCTTGAAACCCTATAAATACAGATTTTCCCCAGGATTCTATGCACAAAACAACTTCTCCTTATATAGATTCCTAGGTAACCAGTTCACTCTGGATGCATGAGATTCTTACTGTACCACTATTTATGGAGCACTTTGTACTAGATATTGTTCTAAGTACTTTTACATGTATTAACTCAATTTATCTTGATTTTACAACAAACATTTTATAAGTGAAAAAACAAAACAAAGAGGTTAAATACCTTGCCCATAGTCAGAAGGAGTAGACTCAGGATTTTAACCTGCAAAGGGTAGCTACAGAGCCTGTGCTCAAGTGTAAATCCTGGGTTGCACATAGAGATTTGGGAGTTTATTTTTCATAAATAACAATTGGTGGCCCCATCCTCTAGCCATCACTCAACTCAGAAATCACTGATTGATTCTTAATTCTTCCTCATCCCTCACCTCCTACAGCACATCAGTTACTGACCCCTGATGATTTCAGTTGCTATATGGGTCTTCAGTCTGTGTTCCCTATTTCCACAGCCCTTTCACCACTGCCTGGGTGCAGACTATCATTATATTTCGACTAGACTACTATAATAACCTCTTACTGCTTGCTTCCAGTGCTGTCTTCCTCAAGCCCGTAGCCACCATGTGACAACAGAGCATTTTTAATAAAACACAAATCTGACAGTGTCACTTCCCTGATTTAGAGGCTTTCAGGGGTTCCTGATTCCCTGTGATGTAAAGTCCACCTTCTGTAGAATGGCAGAAAAAGCACTCAGTCCTGCTGACCTCTTCAGCTTCATCTATTACATAAAAATACTTGTAGGTCTCTGCACATAGGACTTCTGTCCCTTATTGATATTGTTCCCTCAGCCTAGCCTGTCTTCCTGGCTAATTCCTATACGCCTGTAACTCGCATCTAAGGCTGCACATCCACAGGCTTTGTACTTAGAGTTACTGCATTTTCCACAAAGTATTAATAATCTCTATATGTGTCTAAGGTATCTCCTAAACCTAAAGAACTTTGCCTTATTTATTTTTTCAAATTTGCAATGCTTTGTATAGTACCTGATACAAAATAGGCACTTTATGTTTGTTTAAATGAATACATTAATGAATAAATAAAGGAACGAATGAATATAAATCATCGTTTTCCTCTTACGGTGATTTATTTTTCAATAGAGCACATGCACACTTAAATAAGAGAATGTCCCTGTTGATACTGCAGGACATTTTACAGCAGAAAGTATTAATTAAAACATGTTTATTTTCCCTAAAGCAAGACAAAGGTTATAGAAAAACACGACTAAATTCCACAGCACTGCCCCCTATTTGTTTTTCTATCTTCCCTTACCAAAATTTCCATCTATATTTTTCTAACACAAAATGTAAAATGTCTATTCAGTCATTGCATGTGCTTGCTACTAGTTGTATGACTTATGTTAGAATTAGCTGCATGTTATAGAAAAACCAAGATAATAGTGGTTTTAAAACAATAGAAATTTATTTTCATCTCAGATTAAAAATTCCTAAGGACGCAGTCTAGGGCTGATATGGCCAGTTCCAAGGTCATGAGGAATTCAGGCCCCTCCTATTTTGCTCCTGTTGGTACATTGCCTCATAATCCAAGACAGCTTTTGGAAATTTAGCTATCGTATCTGCATTCCAGATAGCAGGAAGAAGGAAGATGAGAAGTAGGGTTTACCCCTCCCTTTTAAGCACGCTTTCTGGAAATCCCGTACAACACGTCCGCTTACCTCACATACCAGCGGTTAGGACAATGGCAAAATGTAGCTTTTGTTTGTGTTCTTGTTTGTGGGTTGTTTTTTTTTTTAGCTGATGAAAATGTGAGAAGCAAAAATTTGGATTTTGTCCTTAAGGAAGAGGGGGAGAGTAGGTGTTGATGTAGGCAACCAATCATCTTTACCACAGTTTAGTATGAATATACGGAAAATAGAGAAATCTCTGAAGTATCATACTGGCACACGGAAGTAACATGCTGAAGGATGAGCTGGCAATGATCATTATCTAGCTGGTGAGTCTGCAAATAAAACCAGGGGCAAATTAACAGAGTGAAGCTGCATATCTGGCCTTGTAGAACTGAGAATTGGATTCTTAAACAAGAAAATAGAGTGTGGTCTTTCTGCCATCATTCAAATTCTCTGTGACAAATATGAATTAAATCAGACGATACACATGTTCTGGTTATGTATATATCCCTATGGCAAGTTGGTATTATAAAGATAAGGAAATCCATTCACATGGTTAACCTGTTTGGGATTGGCCCATTGTTTTAGACCAATGCTGCTCAAACTTAACTGCGCAGAGGAATTACCTAACATCTTGCTAAAAGGCAGATTCTAACTCAGTAGGTCTCAGGGAAAGTGGAAGTTCTGTTGCACTTGAAGTAGTAAGACTTTGAAAGCCTCAACACATGTCAGTCAATGTGTTATTTCAAGTTTCCAGTGATTCGGATGCTAAGTTGGTAGAGATGTGTAAGAGATTTATGGAAAAGCCTGTGGAGGTTAGAAGGGAGGGACCAGAGAATGCAGAAGAGCCCTCAAACGGCAATTAAAGTCTGACCTGGATAAGAGAGAGAGAAGGAAGGAAGAGTATGTTGGAAGTGCATCATTCTACAGAGAGACCCGTAGGGAAACCTGAGCTAAAGATGCCCAACAGAGTCCTAAGTTCACAGGAATGATCTTGCACTGGTACTCCAGCCATGCTCAGTCATTGGCTGGGAGCAGCCTTTGGGAAGCATCGTGGATGCGGAGGGGCAGCAGCTGGGGCCATTAGTCAATTACACTCCACGCAGCCGGCGTGGTGCTTTCTAACACTGGCCACAATCCATATTCTAGCCTTTGTAAGTATAGTACGCTGAATATAATTTAATGTTTTTTTGAGGTCCTTGCAGTATTTGAGAGTGCTTATTACAAATACTAATTTTTCGGCATGGATTTACGGTACATGGCCTAGAGTGCCTTCAGTAAATATTTGTTATTGAAGAAAACAAAATTGAAGATGAAATAACTACAGCAATAAAGAATGAACTGGTATAGGACTCAAGACATTTTCTTGGTATTTGCTTCTTTCTCATAAAAGCTGATTGCAGCAAATATTATCCAGTTTTAGGTTCTAGTTAGTTGATGTTTGATTGTAATTAGTTTAATCATTTGTATTCATTTCCTCTAAAGAGACCACGGAAAAAATAATTTGATGGAAATGAAGTAATCATCTTGGAATTTATATAACTTACCCATATGCACTTTGAACACTGAATGTAATTACACAATAATTTTGGTTCAAAATTAAATCATTTGGCACACTTTTGTAGAAGGAAATTAGCAAAGCCCAATTTAATTTGTTTAAGGTACCAACATTATCCACTTTTGGAAAAAAAAAGGTCTTGGGAGATAAAAATTAAAACCGAACTATTTTTATTCAGATTCATTTTCAATATGTTACAGTTCATAAAATTTTGAGTCAAATATGACTATTTCTGAATTTATAAAATTTACAAACCTTGACATGAAAGGACATTATGGCCTTTTTTGAGTTTGGGGTTCAAATTTTCTCTAGATTTTTCTTATCAGAAACATGTCAAGTGACTTATGTCTTTATCATATAAATGCTGATATAACTTGTTACTACTTATATACAAGCAATTGGCAGAATTCATAGAAAACCCTACCATGCATTACAGTAGAAAGTGTTACACAGTTTGGGCAGTCGGTGAGGGTAATTCCTCCACACTCCAAAACAGAATCAACCTCAACAATAATAACCATATTATTTTCGTCACCATGACTCTACATCTAAATGCATCATTCATTCTTTGATTCAAAAAATCATTACTGAGTTGGCTAAGGACAAGTCACTGTGGTCAATTCTATTGGGAATTGAAGAATAAATTAAGCCTACCATATACTCTCAAAATACTTTGGAATATACAAATGGTAAGGGCATTTGGATAAGTTACCCTATGTCACTTTCTCTGTGACCCTTTGAAGCAGGCTTATTATTCCAACTGAGTGTGAAGGCAAGGGTATGGAAGTTCTGTGGCAATAATATCTGTGTTTTGCCCGTTAGATTTTGAGTTCAGAAGAGGAAGTGATAGTTTCCTTATTGAGATAATCAAGCTTCTCAAAGAGGTTACATTTGACTTTGGAGTGGAAGGGTAGTTAGCATTTCAATGAATGAAAATGACAGAAGGGCATCCGAGACTAAGGGAATGGCAAAATCAAAGACCCAAAGAAGAAAAAACAGCCAGAGTTCCAGAAATAATGAGAATTCTAGACGGTTTATGTAGCGGGGAGTAGTAAATAGAAGGAATAAAAAGATTTAGGTCAAACTTAAGAGGGCTTTAAACGACACGCTGAGGAATTTGAACAGAAATCTCATAGGTAATGGGGAAACGTTTCAGGTTTCCAAAGAGGGTGTTGATATTATTCTCTAGGAAAGTTAATCTGGTAATAGTATGTGGTATTTATTAGATGAGGTAGAGAGTATACATTTGTTCCTTTCTGGAAAATAAAGTTTTTCAGTGCCTATTGTGGGGAAACAATGAGGTAACCCACAAGAGATGACAAGAAAGATTTCTGGAAGATAGAGGGGAAATAGCTAATTCCTGACTATGCAGTGGATGGAGTCTGCATGTTTTGTATAATTTCTCAAAAAAAACGGAAAGTGGGAATTGAAAAACAAGAAAGTTGCAGTGATGCCAGACTGGAAGATGGCACAGCAGACATGGAGGGGGGTCAAAGGAGCAGGGGAGTCCCGAGTCTGTGTTGTTATAAAGACAGCTTGGAAGTGGCTAACCATCTCTGGGACCATCCTCTCTGCTTTGTCTTTCGCAATCCTTTTCTCTCTCTTTCCCTAAATCTGCAGACATACTAGACAGTTTGCACAGGAGTACAATTCTTTCTCTTGACCCAGAATTTTGAAGTCTTACATGAACTTGAGCCCCAACTCTGTCAGTTAGTCACTAGCTATGTTGTCTTGGGTAAGTTACTTGTCCTCCCTGATTCTCAGTTGTATGATAAGTCGTATGGAGGTAACAAAAATAATCTACCTCATAGAATTAATGAGACTTCTATGAGTAAATTCATATAACACACTTATAAGAAAGTCTGCTCTGTTCTAAGTACTCAACTCTTTATTATTATTCTCAGATAAATCAAGCTTTGATCTTTTCTCACCCATCCCTTCCTGCTATCAAAATGTTGAAGAGAGTTTTATTCCTCCAGCTTTTGGCACTTAGAAGCTCCTCAGAACACAATCTATCACAACTTGCTGGAACTATCGTTTCGACGGTAACCCATAAGCACAAAGTAAGCAAAGATAGCGACCTACGCTCTGTCCTCAACCTCTTTGATCTCGATCTTTCTTCTTTGATCACCCTCCATATAAAAGCTCCCCTCTCTGTGACATACTCTTTAGGTATGACTCTGTGACACACTCTTATCTCTTCAGCTGCCTTTTACCTAATTTCTTTCTGGCTTCTCTTCCAGGTCAATAAATGTAGGTGTTTCCCAAGCTCTGCCCTTGACTCCTGTTCTGGCTTCATGATCACATCTTCTCCCATGGCTTAATCAATCTTCTCTAGATGATACCTCCTGAATCTGCACCTCTGGTCTTGATTACTATCCTAAGCTCCAGTGCTACATTTCAACACCCATGTCTAGATATCCTGTGTCACTACACACTCAAGTTCAAATCCCAGTTCAATTTGTAAACTAAATACCAGCTTTCAACCTTCTCATTTCCATTAGTGACACTATTCTTTAACTAGGCAGCCGGAAAAACCTCAGAATAATCTTATAAACTCCATTGGTTATTCCCCCCTCACTTCAATTTAGCTAGTTGCCAAATCATGTGTCTCTTCAGTGTCTCTCACAGCCATTTACAAGAGCTATCCCTCTATTTTGGGTCTTGATTACTTCCCACCTAGATTACTGCTTAGTAAAAGCCAAACTTAACTCTCTGCCTACATTCTTTGACCCTTCCAAACTTTCCTAACAGCAGTTGCCACATTAATGCCTCAAACACAGCTCTGAAAGAGATCCTTACTTTTTCAGCACTGTTGACTTCCTTAGGGTAAAACTACACTTCATTAATAACTCTATCATTAATAATATATACTCGCATATTAACTCTACATATATGCTGTCTTTCCACTAAAATTGAGCTCATTAAAATTAAAATCATATTATAGAGCTGCAGCCATTCGTACTAGGGCTAGTACCTTAAACATAGCAGGCACATGATAAGTGCTTACTGAATTAATTGAGTGAATAATGGCACTCCCCTGCTCAAAAAGCCTTAATGATTCCACATTTCTTATCAAGTAAGAGAAAAATTCTTTAGCCTTAACTTTAATGCTTTCTATAATGTAACCTCAATCTAGCTCTCCTACTTCTCCAGTTTACTTCCTTTTTTGTACCATGGTGCTATGAGACAAATTGTGTCTCCCACAAAATTCATATATTGAAGCCCTAACTACCAATGTAATGGTATTTGGTGATGAGGTTTTTGGGAGGTAATCAAGGTTAGATGAGGTCATTAGGGTGGGGCCCTTGTGATGAAATTAGTGACTTTATAAAAAGAGGAAAAGAGAGAGCCCTCTCTCTCTTCTATGTGAAGGTATAACAAGAAGGCAGCCATTGGAAAGTCAGAAGGAGGGCCCTCACCAGGAACCGAAGCCGCTGGCACCTTGATCTTGGACTTCTCAGCCTCCAGAATGGTGGGAAAATAAGCTTCTGTTGTAAGATACTCAGTCTATGGTAATTTGTTATGGCAGCCTAAGCACATGGATTCCAGCCAAACTAAAATACTTGAGTCCTGCCGCAATCCTTGCCTTTCTTTATGATACTTCCTCCGTTTGCAATATCCTTTTCCCTCCCTTTCCATGATTATATCCTACCTAACTCAAAGGCCACCTTCTCACTTGAACCTTCCCTGATGTCTCCTTCATTAAAGTAATTTCTTTATCTTCTGAAGTTTCTCACCATTTAGCCCTCTCTTTTCATTGAAACATACTCTATGCACACGATAGTTATTTGTGTACTTAACTTGTCTACTTGGCTGTGCACTTGCTAAACACAAGGACTGTGTCAGATTCATCTCATATCCCATAGTACTGAACACAGAATCTGGACTACTGAAGGAATGTAATTCATATCATGATGTTCTAGTTGAGTAGAGATAGAACACAATCGGATGATTTTAGTAGGCAAGATACACACTTGAAAGACTGGAATCTGTACTGGCATGAATGGAGAGTGGAGATGTAATGGATGAGAAATGCTTTGAAAGGAATAAAGAAGCAAAGTAGTGATGTTGAAAAGGAATGTCACTGGGGTGGAATGGACAAGTGGAATTTCTCTGTTAAAATCCTAGAGGAAGCTGGAGACAGATCCTGGAAAGACATACACAGCAGAAGAGAGTGTGGAAGTAAAGAGTGGTAAGGCTACAAATAGTCCTTATAGGTCTCAAATGAAGAACTTTTGGGTGATAGCTGTATTTCAATGGTCTGAGAGAACAAGGAGTGGGAAATGGATGAACCCATATTCCAGCTTTGGTACAGGAAATGGGGGAAGAACTCTACAGTGTAAGTGATAAGACAGCATTTCCTTGATAGGCAACCAGGTAAGGAAAATAAAGCCTATAATTAGAGAGCCATTATACAAAGAAGAACAGAAAAGACAAGGAAAGGATTGGACATGACAGAGGTGGATGCACAGTGAAAGGGGAAGGGGACGAGGATGAATTAGATTGAGATCTGAAAGAAAGAGGTGCCATGGATCCGTGCTGTGTATAGCGAAGCTGTGAATCAAGTGAAAGAAGTGATTGGCAGGAATACAGGAACACTTGAAGTGTAGCCCTGGGTAAGTGCTGTCTTGCACCTAGATAAGAAGAAAAGCCAGCAGGCAGGGCACACTGCATGGAGAGGAGAGGCCAGCCCTCATGCTTCAGGCAGTGCTCTGGGTGGAAATGGTGACTTTCTCAGCCTCACCCATCCCTTTCTCCTCACGATGCTGGATCTACATCTCTGCTCTCCCAGCTCCAGTCACAGCCTTCTAATTCCCTTTTGGATTTGTCTACTTGGATGCTCTGCCAACACTTCAGACTCAGTATACCCCAAACCAGACTCCTCCATTTCTGTCTCTAATCCAATCTCTTGCTTGTCCTCTTTTTTTTGTTGTTGTTTTTCATTAATGCCACTCTTCTCCTGGTCATAGGACTTCCAGAATCTTTGACTTTTTTCCACAATGTGGTAGGCTGAAAAGGGCCACCTGCTGACATTTTGATTTTAGACAAGTTATACTCATTTCTGATTTCTGTTCTCTAGAACTATGAGAGAATACTTTTCTGTTGTTTTAGGACACCAGATCTGTGCTAATGTGTTATAGTGCACATAGGAAGCTAGTATAAACGGCCTCCTTTCTCACACACAGTTACTGAGTTCTACCTACTGGCAAGCCATGCAAAGCAGTGATTACTCTGGCTCCACCACTTACCAGCCTTGGGACTTGAGCAAGTGACTTAACCTTTCAGAACCTCATTTTCCCCATCTGCAATAAAGTAAGATTTGGGAGAATATTTTGGGAACTGAGATAATACACATAAAGCACTAGATGATCAATAAATGTTAGATATTATTGTCATTATTGTCTGCGAAAGGGTCTTTGTCCTTTTATTCACTCAGCCTTCTAATCCATTCTTCCTAACACTCCATATTATTCATCCCAGAATAGTGTTGTGACCTGGAAATCTCCTCCTTGGCCTCTTTTAATAGTCTCCTGGTGCTCAGTGAGGAAAACCTCAAACTCCACACCGTGGCATTTGAGTCCCTCCAGAGTGAACATCGTTGGGGTCCCACCCAATCCCCGTTAGAAAGCTGTGTGCTCGTCCTCAGCTACTGAGTACTTGCTGTCTGCTGATTGTTGGCAGGTACCCCTTCTCTGGAGAATGGCTTTCTGACCAATGTGAGCCCTAGAAGTGGGTCCCACTTCTCAGGGCAGCCCACAACCAAAAGTGTACAGGGAGGCAAAGGCTGCTGCCATTTGCTTCAAGGTGAGGCCAACTCCGTGCTCCCCAAGCTCCAAGCTCAAGGCCACATTTATGATGAGCGCCTTCCTGTGGTGAATCCTCCTACCCTGCTCCCTTCCTCTTGATAGTACACCCTTCATAAAACCCGTGGGCCTGAATCCCTGCTTTAGACTTTGCTTCCAGAAACTGACCTAAGTCATGCTCTTAACGTGTCCCCAAACTGACTAGCCTTCTCTTCCATTTTTTCCCCTATAGAAACCCAAATCCCTGATTATTAGAACCCCAAAGTTCCCTTTGATCCCTAACTCATATTTTGAAATACCCCTTTCTT
Source organism: Phocoena sinus (assembly GCF_008692025.1). NCBI lineage: Eukaryota > Metazoa > Chordata > Mammalia > Artiodactyla > Phocoenidae > Phocoena > Phocoena sinus. The sequence continues at coordinate 128,280,364 of NC_045765.1, read as the reverse complement.
GCTCTCTTTAGTCCAAATGATACACATATTTCAAGCTCTATCCTGGGACCATGCTGGGCAACCGTATTCCAGTGACTTTTTCCCTATCTTCTGAACTTCTGTAGTGTGTATTTTCTGTACCATTTATTTGGCAACAAATACTTTCATTCTTCCACCAAAAGATGAGACAACAATATTTATCCTGCAGGTTTGTTGTGAGCATTTAAATGAAATGTATGTAAAACTCAGCACAGTACTTGGCTCAGAGAAGGCTCACATTAAGCTATGGTTCTGATGTTTGGCCTCTAGAAAACATCTCTGCCCCTCTCCCTCCAACCTCTTTGTTCCTTCCCAAGAATAGGCCAGAAACTAGAACATTAATTTGAATCTGTTTGCCTGTAGGGGAAACACTGGCCCCCGTGGTTTACCTCTCTGCAGTGCACCCAGCCCATAAGTGTCCAGCTGAATATACAATTTGAGTGGAGAATGGACAAAGAGAAGTAAAGCCCCTCAGAGTCCAGCTTATTAAGACTTCTCTGTTGAGGTATGAAGGTATCTCAGTTAATAAAAAAAAAAGAAAAAGAAAAAAAGGTACTTTTTTCCCATTTGTCAAGATTACCTGGTGTCTCATATAGGCAGTAGGAGTACATCCACAGTAAATTTCCACTAAGAAGTACCTCATTCAAAAGATAAAGGGAAATACATTATTTTTGGCTAAATGCCCACTCCAAGATTTTTTAAAAAGTAGAATGAAGTGTTTAAACAAGCTCTGAAGGAGTATAAACTTCTGATTTAACGTGGAAAGTCCCATAATTCATTTCTTGTCAGTCATCTTTTAAAAAATTATCTTTATATTGTTTTAGTGCTATTAAAAAATGTAAGGTCATATCGACAACCTGAGTTTTGTAAAAATCAAGTAAACAGAAGGAGCAGACAAAAGATGGGGGGAGGGACAAGGAAAGGGATAATCTTTTTCCTATCACGTTGATTTGTTTTGCATCTTTAGTTACCTAGTTCAAAGGAGGTGCCTGTTTAATATATTTGAAAATTTTTCAAAGACCTGATTGAATACTTTTGCATTAAGCCTAGTGATGCATCATTTAAGGATAGAACTGAATAAGATGGAAAAAATGGAAACAGCATCCTAAGCAAACCAACTAAGTCACACACACCATTTCATAAGGCCCTTTATGCTCTGTACTCAAAGAAAATTAAAAGAAGCGTACTCTGTTTTCTAAGAAACTATTAGTCCATGCTATACTTCCAAGTCTCTGCTTATATCCTTCTTCTGCCAGGAATGTCTTTCCCGTGTCATCACAAGTAAGGGTCTATCCATGCTTCACAGCCTGCTTCACTTGTCACCTCCCTTGTTGAGACTCTTCTGCTTCTCCCCAGCCATAAATTGCCTCCTTCCTCTAAGCCACCATAGGGCTTGACCAATTCCTAATCTGTGGAGCCTTTCCAGATCTGCTGAATGGCTCCTGTGGGCTCTCAGCATTTTTGCCTTGTTAGCCTCTTTTCTCCACACGAAAATCCTAAAAATTCTATTTCATTACTGCATTGGTATAAAGAAAATTGTAATCTGAGCTGGACTCATCATTATATATCTATTATTATGATGATATTTGTTTTTTAGTTCTGATTTTTTAAAATTAAAATTAGACATTTTCCTGAGCCCCTAAAGGTATCTTGGACTGTGCCTCCTATTAGTCATGGGTCAGTTGGCCCCATACCTTCCACTCAGACTCTTGTAATTATTCTTGTATTTACTATCTTCCCTTCCAGGGAACCAACTTTAGGCCAGAAGCTCAAGAACCACTTTATAGAAGGTATCAGAAAGCATATAATTTTCTAGGGTTTCCAGAGAAAGAACAGTTGAGAATCTACTTAGTCCTACATTTACTGAGGCAGGGAGGCTACCCCTCTTTGGTATGACTAACTATGATTCCTACTTTTTTCCAGCGATAAAGCTACACTATTATTGTTAGACCTAAATGTTCCTATTTTTAGTGAAGTATTAAGGGAACAAAGTTAGAACAAACGAAATCGAGAACCCTGGAGACATGTTTCCATTTTCAAAGTTTCCTTTGTTGATTAGTACTTTGTTTTTAGAAAAGAGGTAGGGGTGTGTGTGTGTGTGTGTGTGTGTGTGTGTGTGTGTGTGTGAGTGCATGCACGTCCACTCACATATGCACAGAAAAAATCTAAAGGGAATCTGGAAAATAAGGCTTCTCTGTACTTCAATAAAGTACATTAGATTAACCAACTTAAAACTAGGCTACCACCTAAAATGTGTAAACTCATGTTCGTAATTGCTTATAAGCCTATAGTGCTGTGCATGTTTGTGAAATCTGTATTTCCAGTGTTTAAATCATCACCCTGCTCTGCCCCTAAAGTCCTAAGGCGGAGAGACTTGAAAACGAACATTGCAAAAGCTTATGCTGTTGACAATGTTCTTGACCTTTACGGATTTTGATGTGAGCCATTTTCCAGGCTAAGTTGCTTTCTCTCTAACTGTTCTCATGGTCAAGGTCGCAACCAGCATAAATCACTCAGACTCCTGTTCTTGAAAGAACAGGCACATACCCTGATGCTTTTAAGATATGTTTTCTCAGCCATGGCAGATGTCTGGCAGAAAGCATTTAATTATGAGCCCATTGTTACAGAGCTCAACAAATAAAACTCCCTTAGCACACAGTGTCTCCTGAAACTTCCCAGAGTTTGAAAGAAGTGATTTTTGCAGTGTCAAATAGTTTCTTCCAGACAATGTTCCCATTTTGAACTTTCCTAATGGTATTTGCAGCAAATTTGGAGAAGTGGCGCTGTGGGGAATGGTCAGGCCTTCTGGATTGCTGTTTGTTAGGGAAAGCTACTGAACATATTGTAGTTACTTTTAGTTACTTTATTTCTTCTCAGTGGGAGCATCAAGGGCTGGCTTTGTGAAGTGAGGGGGGCCTTTCATCATTGGGCTCCATCAAGACCTCTCTTAATGCTGCCTCAAATTTAAAAATATAATAAAAGTCATCATAAGGACAATTGTCATTTTCTCACACTTATATACAGCCCTCATGAAAGCATCTTTAGAAACTTTGTGGTTGTTTTTATTGCTCTGTAACAACTGAGCTAAATAAAAGCAACATAATTGTCAAAACAGGCAGCTCCAAAATCTGGTCCCCATGGGACCACGTGCACCAATGGCTGCCTGGACCCAAGCCCCTCCACTCCAGTATAAAGAGATGGTGTCTTCACTGCTTCTGGTCATCTTCCCCCAAATCCAGAGGCTACCGACACCATACTTTTAACTGGAGAGTAAAATCAAACACAACTAAAACAAAAATCAGACACACAAAAACACCAACCTTCTGGGGCTGATACTTTTATCCAGAGAATAAAAATAAACATAAAACAAAACAAAGTCACAAGCTTCAGGGAGTAACAAAATTGGCTTGCAAATAATCCACATAAGGTAACAGCTTAGTTTACCCTGAGTTTAAAGTGTCAGATTCCTTCAGAGGGGCTTTCCCAAGTTCAGCGGGAACTCACACTGGACGGTGCTAATTCCTTTGGAATGTGATCCAGGTAGCTGTGCAGGCTCCTTTCCAAGGGCATTTGCAGCTCTCTCTCTCAGTGAGTGACAAAGTACATTCTTGCCTACTCATTGGCCCTGTGATTGCAAGCCCAGCATGAGTCAGCAATACAGGCTGTTAAAAAAGAAACTGGCCTGATGCTGGGGTATGGAGTGGGAAGTGGTAGGAGGGTAGGAACAGAATAATACCCGGTGCACGCAGCCTGGCTCACACAGCCTGGGTGACTCGCCCAATGCTGGGCCCCAAGTAAGTTCCAGGTAGGCTTGCCAGATAAAACAGAGAACACCTAGTTACATTTGAATTTCAGGTAAACAACAAACAATAATCAGTGGGATATTGACATCTATCTTGCCAATATCCCTTCTTATCTGAAGGCTCCCTGAATCCCTCATTTCTAGGTCCAAGAATCAATGATTATAGCAACAACCAGCATCTATAAAGAGCTTTCCACTTTCCAGAGTATTTTTTTCACACTCCTTAGCTTACTTTTTACTTTGCCTTTACTACATTCCTGAAGATTGATATTACTATGGCCCATTGATTGATACTACCTGAGGCTTACCTGAGTTAAGTCATTTACTATTTACTCATTCAAGTAAATGTTGGATTTAGGATTTAAAGCTCTGATATCAACTACACTCCCTCCCCAACGCACTTTGTATCTGCATTTTTTTATAATAGAGTTTATACAGTTCTCCCAGATATCCCACTTATTTATCTTGCTTGACCTAGATTTTGAGTTTCGTGAAAATGGAGATCGGTTCTTATTTAATTTTACTAACCTCACGGTGTCCTGATGTTCAACAAAATGCCTGTTGATTCTGATTGAATCACCAACACCTACTTTTTTTAGGTTAGCCAAGATCACCTCCAGTCTATTTTGTTCACCATGCTTCTACAAGTTAGAAGCCAATTGTAATTCTATTCTACATATTTGCTCAAGGGATCACAGTGAATTATTGCAAACAGCGGGAATGGAGTCCAGGGCTTCTTTTTCTCAGTCCATCATCCTGAAATACTGCTTGTGATTTTATTACCATTACCTGTTATTCAGAGGCCTCAGGACCCTACATCTTCATGAGACAGGATGTGTGTGACGTACCAAAGGATGTCTGAAAGAAAGGCACTTTCAAAGCACAAATATTAATCTAGTATCTTGGACTCGGCTTGCTGAAACTGGTGATGTGTTCAATTACTAAGTCTCTTAAAAGGAACATGAAAAAAATTCAATAAGCATGAAATTAATTTATCCTTGATACCTTGTATGTTGCCACATCTTAGTGCCTAACGGTTACACCCCAGATCTCCATCAGCATGTGCCCTCCTGCGATAGAGTGGACAGAAATTAAAAGATACTATTTTTACAGACAATGGAATAGCTGGCTCTCCCTGGCAGGAGGTACATAATATAATTTGCCTAGAAAGTGACTGTGTACTAGCTCAACATGGTAGTAGAAGGAAGCAGGCTTGAACCAGTTGGAAATGTATAGTGGGCAAGCTCAGTTCCTGGCCCAAGTTCCATCCATTCTCTTTATCCTGTGGTAGCTCCATGCTCTCAACTCAGCAAGACTGGGATTTCCTGCTTCAATGAGCGATAATGCCAAATTCTGGCAGGGTGCTTTTCTTTTCCTGTCATCATGTAACCACAGGTCCAGAGAGAGAGGAGCTCTTTGGAAATTGTTGCACGTTTTATATTATGTTCTTTTCACAAAAGCCCAATTTATAAGAAATATAGCAGAATGATTAAATAGATGCATGGGTTTTGGAGACAGGACAAACTAGTTTCAAATCCTGTTCCTACCCCGTGAGACCTTGGACAAGTAACAACTTCTCAAATCTTAAATTTTCTCTTCTGTAAAATCAATGTAATGATCTTGACTCCATAGGATTTTGGTAAAGATTAAATAAAATGCCATTGATTCAAATCATGTAGCATAATACCTAATATGTAGAATATCCTCAACAAGCATAGGTATGACCATTATTCTTAAATACTTGAAGCATTAAAACATATTCCTAGAGTATTGGCCTCAGCTTACACATATATGAGAGAGCTATATTCCAATTTCTGAAGTTAGGACCCAGGCATTAGTTATTTCTACAAGCTCTCTAGCTGATGCTAATTTGAAGACAGAGTTGAGAACTACAGCTCTGGAGCAGGAGTGGTATTAAAAACACTTAGGTGCCCTACAGGCACCCACCCCCGCTAGAAAGAAAATGTGATTAATCAGGAAGAATCCTGGCAGTAAACAGCCAGCATAGCCATGTAGTAGGCCAACCAGATATCAACCAACACTCTGGCATGAAAACATGTTCCTTGGTCAGAGAAGTTTGGGAAATGCTTCTTTTTAAAGATTCTGCAGGACTATGAAAGGCTCTGAAAGGTCATGCAATTAAGAACAGAGACCAGTTTACAAATTTTCCAAATAAATGGGTGCATGGAATGTTTTTTTTAAATCAAGTAGCGTCTCATGAGACACATTTAGTGGAACTGTTGAGGGAAAGGGAAACATCCCAGTCTGAAAAGGTTTTGATTGTGATCAGTGCTTGGATTTTGATTATATTGACTTATTTATTTCTCTGTATACCCTTAGCACTTCTGACTCTTACTGGAAATTGTAAAGTCTTAGGTAGGATTCTAAGATGGTCCCTAAGAGTCCCACCCCTGGTGTACATGATGCATATAATCCTCTTGAGTGTGAGAGGAACCTATGAATATAATGAGGCATGACTTCCATAACTGTTACGTTGTAGGGCAAGAGGGAAAATATCTAAGGTGGGCCTGGCCTAATCAGTTGAACTCTTTAAAAAAGAGGGTTTTGGGCTTCCCTGGTGGCGCAGTGGTTGAGAGTCCGCCTGCCGATGCAGGGGACACGGGTTCGCGCCCCGGTCCGGGAAGATCCCACATGCCGCGGAGTGGCTGGGCCCATGAGCCATGGCCGCTGAGCCTGCGCATCCAGAGCCTGTGCTTTGCAACGGGAGAGGCCACAACAGTGAGAGGCCCACGTACCGCAAAAAAAAAAAAGAGGATTTTTTCCAGGCTAGTTGCAGAGGAGGAAGTCAAGGGTATGTTCTTCTGGTGGCTTGGAATTCCACAACAGCAAAGTTGTGAACTGACTATAGAAACGATTGGCCCCTGAGAGCTGAGGGCAATTCCTAGGCAATAGCTAGCAAGAAAACAGGGACCTCAGTCCTACAATACAAGGAACTGAACTCTGCCAATAACTTGAATGAACTCAAGGAAGAGGACTGCAAGCTTAAAATAATACACAGCCCTGGTTTGCAATATCTTAATTGTCCCATCCAAAAATATATCAGTGGACTGGATATAGAACAAAGGACACTGGTTTGCAATATCAGAAATATTCATTCCCCTTTAGGGAAAGGGGATATTACTAGGCTTGATATGAACAGGAAAACATGATATCATTAGATCTTGTGAAGATAGGGTAGCATTCAGAAAAAACAAGCAATCTGTGAAGCTCCATAAGATTAACTCTATAAATGCATGATTATTCTTTATATTTGAAAGCAAAAAGTTATATTTTAAGCAGAATATTGAGGGGGTAAGAGCAAAATGAGAGAACAATGAGAGGCAGCTTGTTAGAGTGAGGAAACCATTAGAAAAAAAAGAATTTTGAGATTCTCTTTCCAGCTTTGCTACTAAATAGTCATATAAAACAGCTGCTCAGGGCTTCCCTGGTGGCGCAGTGGTTGAGAGTCCGCCTGCCGGTGCAGGGGACACGGGTTCGCACCCCGGTCCGGGAAGATCCCACATGCCGCGGAGGGGCTGGGCCCGTGAGCCGTGGCCACTGAGCCTGCGCCTCCGGAGCCTGTGCTCCGCAACGGGAGAGGCCACAACAGTGAGAGGTCTGCGTACCGCAAAAAAAAAAAAGAAAAAAAAATAGCTGCTCAGTGACTCGGCTAATGCAATTATTCAGTCCTTCAGTTATAATTTATTGAGCATATTCTGTGCATCAGCAGTTCTGCAGTTAGTGATACAGTGACGAACAAGTATGCACAGTCCCTGCCCTCAAGGACTTTGCAATACAGTGTAGTAACAGGGATTTAGCCAATTAATACACAATGCAATTTCAGATGGTGAAGAGTTCCCCAGAGAAAAACAGGTTCTAGTGAAGAGAGAATGAGTTGGGGGATGGGAGTCAGCAATGGCGTCCTTAAGGACGGCATCCAAGTTTGGAGCTGAGACTTGAATTGAGACTGGTTGATGGATAGGATCCGAGGCTGAGAGGGAAAAACAAGAGTCATGAATGGCCTCAGGATTTTTGGCCTGAGCAATTGAGTACACGCTCATGACAGTTTTTTGACTGGAAACACTGTGGGAGGAGCAGGTTTGGAGAATGTAAGAGTTCATTCTGGGACAGATTATGTGTGTCTTGCCTGTGATCAAAGAGGAGACGTGGAGGAGGCCGTTACATGTGAGGCTAGAGCTCTGTTGCTGCCGTACAATGCATTTGTTGAATTGGGTCATTGGTGGGACCCTTCCGATTCCAATACTCTGTGACTCTACAAACTAGATATCAAAGCAATTTTCAATGGGGATGAACAAAAATATTCTTTTAGAAAAGAGACAAAGATAATTGGCCAAGATGGGAGGAGAAACTAATTAAAATGGAATAAGAACAGAAGAGTTCCTATCTGATAATGTACACCTTTGGTTTCCATGAAAGCTAAAACAACAGTTTTCAAAGTGACTGCTTGGTAGTAAATTTCTTATTATCAAATGACCTTAAAGATAATGATCTCCTGCTCATGAATGGCTTTTCCAAGTGCTTTAATTTGTATAGAGTGTTTATTAAATGAACTCTTCCCAAGACAGCTCTGTATCCCAGTTGTAAGTAGTTCCACAAATATATAACTATTAGATATGTTTTGTGTAGTTCTTCAACATTTTCATGGAAATCACAACCTGAATTTATCTCTGAATATGACATCTTCCCCTTAGTAACCCCAAGGCAGCCTGGGTATATTAATAATTCATAAAACACCACTATTTTCCATTTTAAAAATGAAGCAGGAAGGTGACAAAATAAAAAAACAGCAATTTCCATTTTAAATTTTGGATAAAGTATATTTCAGTATATCAGTGAACAAGAAATTGACAGGTATGGGTGATGTGAACGATGGTCCCAAGTGAATAGACTTATATTTCTGCCTTCTATAGTTTCCATGGCTACAGGCCCATCTGAATTGCACTAGTCACACATAGTGCCAAGAAAGAACAAAAGGAAATGGAAGAGTAAATGGCATCAGAATGTCACAGAAAGGGAAAAGTGATCACAGATTATTTTTTAAAGGAACACAATTTCTCATGTCAAGAACTCTCTGCTTTAGAGTCCATCTCCTTCAGTAGGAAATATTTCTAGTTGGGTCTGGAATTTTTTTATGGAATTGATGAATAAATTTGTTCTATGTTTAAAAAAAAGCAATCAGTTTATCGGTGGCTATGTGGTAATTAGGGCATTCAGAACATTCTGACATATACACAGAAATGCAAACTTAGAGTGTCCAAAAGGGAAAAAATGTTATGCCCCAATGTTTGTTCTTTTTTAATTCAAGTTGTTTTATTGTATCAGAGTTATTAATATAGCTGGGCTGCTGGCTTTTATTAAAAATATGTAATAAATGGTACTCTTTTAAGTATCAGGATAGGCTCTTCTGCCTATTTACAATAACTGCCTTTCTAAAAAATGAAATAAAAATGAAATAAAAGTTGAGGATGGTTCCCAAGCAAAACTTGCCATTTTCTGAGAGTGCAGACACAGAAATATAAGAATCAACCTGATCCCCAAAGAGAGGCCAAGAGTCCCCTGTAGATGGTTCTAAGTTAGTAATTATCTGATTAAATGCAGTGTCCCCTACAACTACAAACTTTATGAGCAAGTCTGCCTAGATGTGCCCCTCATTAAATTCTTGACATCTCACACAGTGAACTAAGATACTTGATGAATTATTGAATTAGTAAATGAATGAATGAAGGTAAATGGTAGCCCCGCAATCACTTTACCTCCCTTACACCTTCACTGTACTTAGTGAAGCCACCAAAATAAAAGTAGTAGTAATGAAAGGCATAACGGATTTGAGATAATCAAGTAAAATAAACCCTCCCTACACACCAATGCCAATTAGGGTTACATATTTTTTAAACACAAAAATTAAAGCATGGAACTTGCAGCAATGATTGCTGGCTAAGATTTGGTAAAGGTGTGTGTCACGTGGGTTAAACCAAGCTAATCACAATGACTGTTTTGGTTGAACATATTGGTTAGCATGGAAAATGTGTTTCTTTTGGCAGCATCTCTGGCCTTCTTGAGAGTTTGATTCCCACATAAATCTCTACCATTTACGTTAGTGATGCTTCCAAGATTTTTAACTTTAAAGGAAACTTGAAATCACAATGTTCTCAATCATGAAGATACCTATTTCACATATGCTAAGGGAGGTTAAAGTGACACTTCCATGTTTGATAGCTTTGTATTAAGTTGTTCTTTTTTTTTTTTTTTTTTTTGCAGTACGCGGGCCTCTCACTGTTGTGGCCTCTCCCGTTGTCCGGACGCACAGGCTCAGCGGCCATGGCTCACGGGCCCAGCCGCTCCGCGGCATGTGGGATCTTCCCGGACTGAGGCACGAACCCATGTCCCCTGCATCGGCAGGCGGACTCTCAACCACTGCGCCACCAGGGAAGCCTGCATTAGGTTATTCTTGACACAGATTTTCTTAAATTCGTGCAGTCTGAATTTGTCTTCATTAATGTTCTCCAGCTCCCCTTCCTGTCCTCTCTTAGCTCACATATCTCTCCTTTCTCTCCCTCCTCCTTTCTTTTGATTTCTTCTGAGTCCTAGGTCTCCCAGTCCTAAAGAAAGTAAATCTGGTAAATCATGTGTGCATAAATATTTGCATTTCAAATTGGAACTCTAAACAGTGAAAATGGGAAATACGAGTTCATAGGCCAGCCTGATAGTAAAATTTCCTCATTTGCAAACTGTTAGGGGGTGGATTTGGGCCATCTTTGCATGTCTGAAATCATATTTCATAGTAGAAAACTCTGCTAGTCACTAGAATAAATCAAAAGTTTGGTTGGCTTGATTTCAACTTCTCCTGGACTGACACTCTTCTACCCTTAGCCTATCAGGGAGGGTGAGGATACTATTTACTAGGGACAGTTTCAATCTGGAAGGTAGAATCCCTTTGACTTTATAAGGGTTCCTCAAGGTCATTAAAACTCTTTCTTGATGGTGTTGGCCATTAATTCTGCAGCTCCGTGTCAAGTGAGGGAGTTGAGCAGCTCCAGCATGCTTCCCCTGCGTCACTCTTGCAACATGTTTCCTGCTCACCTTGGCCTCTGCGGGAACCCAGCGAAGCATTTGGCAACTCTCCATCCTTGTGGATGCAGATGTCTCGTAACAACTTCCCCTCCTCCTCCCCCCACACCCACCCAGTGAGCAGAGGTGCAAAGATGACCTCTGATTTTCCCACAGGAGTTTAGGTACATATGGATTGAATCTGGCACAGGCTTTAACTCATTTTTCATGAATTCTACAGGTCTAAAATAAGAAGCAAAAGGGCACTTTTCTGACCATTGTTTAACAATTACATGCATTGGAAACAATATAAAATAATTAGTTATGCCCCTTGATCAGTGCTTTGCACAGTTCCTGACACTTAAAAGCCACTCAGTAGATATCTGTTGAGTGAATGAATCTCTAAGATTGGGACTTATGGGATTTGAAAAGTGTGGTGACAGGAAAGAGAGAGAAAAGGGAATAATAGAATACTGAAATGCCAAACAAAGCAAGATGCATTTAAGAGGTAAATAAGGTATACTTTCTTAATAGTACCCCACCAAATATTTGAGGGCTAATCTCCCTGTAAAACAGCATTTATTGGACAAAAACTACCTTATGGAAACATCTGACGCAGACTATCTTATAAGAACTTCATAATCTAAGTAAAAAGAGAAAATTAACCAAGTGAAGTAACTAAAGGTAAACTACATTCTAAAAGCGTGGGTCTGAATGTGAAAGCTGGAGGAGTGTAGGAACAAAGACGAAAGCCACGCTGATGGGAGACACATACCTATAATGAAAAGTAATTCACTGGACTGCCATTAGAAACACACTTGACTTACACAGACTCAACTGCACAGGCTAGAAGAAAATTGTTTTTGAAATAAGGAAATACTGTGGGGCATGCAGTTGGCCATTCCACCCAATGAACACATGAGGGACGGTCATCACCTGCAGAGGGTCTCATTCCCTCTTGCTTCCTAGGGAGAGCACCCCTCTTCCTTTAATGGAATGTCACTGTTTATAACCTTCCTATGGTTGATTTAAAGGAATTCCCAAGGGTAGTTTAACTATATATAATTATCACACAGTCCCCAACCTTATTTATACTATTTAGGCTATTCTAATACTCTAAACACTGCATTTTCTCCTTTTTAATCAACTCACTGTCCAAAGAAATAAATAAAAAGAAAGTGATTGGTATAGCAATTTGTTGATGGTTATTTCATGATTGGTTCTTTCATTCCTTCATATTCAAGTAACAATCAGACACCTATCAAGTTTCTAGTTCTGCAGACTTCGAGTGTGTGTCTGGGTTTGTTTTATGTTGATACTAGAATAAGAATTTTTTGTGGATGTTTATTCTAAAAAAATACCTAACATATTTTATGTAATGATATAATAAAGGAATTTTTTCTTCAGTATTTTTAACATTGAGACTTAATATTCAGAAAACCAGAGAGGCATACTTTTTAGCCTCATGAGAGACAATACCTGGGATACTGAGAGGTAGAGATAATTTTCAGTATCTCCTTGCTGAAAGTCTGACTGTATTTCTAGCTAAGTTTGGTATTTATTTTCACAGTAAATGGTGCACCATAGTTGAAATGCACAGAAGAGAAAGTTTTCTTTGCTTTGAAGCATGTGGCGGTGTTGATTGGCAGGGTTTACAAGTCACAGGAGACGCACCGCTGTCTTGCACGAGCGTTTCCCTACCTCTCACTATCCCTCCAATGGGAACTCAACACATAACTGCTGCTGGCTTATGTGTGGAAGCAACACATGGAAAATCTGAGAGAGGGACAACCCATTTCCATTTCTGAAACTATCCATAGACTCTCCCGTCTCTCTTAAGAACATCTGAAAACAGCATTTAGCTACATTTAATTAAGTCCAATGTCTCAGAATGCTTCATAATATTAAGGCTGAAATGCTGTCAAGTTTGTTTGTTTGTTTTTGGTAAATAATCTTTTGCACATATTATTGTAAAGACAACTCTGCTACTTTTCCTTCTTCAGGAATCCTGAGACTTAACTGACTTCTTCAGGCTGAACAGATATACAGTTGAAGTATATTTGTTCAAGTATAAATTTTTGTTGAAGTATCAATTTGTTCACAATTTAGTGAGAGGAGTTGCAAGAAAAAAAGTGACGTATAGAATTCTGTGCTGAGATATTCTGTAAAACTTCACTGTTATTCTACTGAGAATAGCGTCATTTTTCCCATGCCTAAAAACGGAAGCAAAACATTTCCTTGCAGATTTTATATTAGGACATAAAATGACAGTTTATGTTTTCAAACAATGAGATGATTCAAAAATAAAAAGCATATTTGTTTTCACAAAATGCATCATAATTTCAAGAGGCTTGTTCCTACCCTGTGCAGAAAAGGAGATGATGTGATTGCTGAAGCTGTGATTATTTAGATCAAATCCTTCCACAAATCAAAATACATGCTTCAAAAAATGAATTTTAATGATTTTTCCATAAAGTCATCATAAAAGCCTAACAGTGTACTATGCACGAGGCTAGCCATTCCTATGGCAAAGTAAATTCAATTCTAGGGGTAAACGTGACATAAAAATACTTCTTTCAAAGAAAAGGACTTATCAAAAAATGAAACACATACCCACACCAGCATACTGTTAATTTTAAGGTCCAAAAGTGATATAAAAACAAAATTGATAGTGGGAAGATGGGCCTTAAAAAGCTTTTATTGTAAAAATTTTGCATGCCTGCTAAATCAGAACTAAATATACAGTCTTAGTGCATAAATTTTCTGAAAGGGTTTTGTGACATCCCTTACTTTTCATAGCTTTGATTAGATTTCCAAGATTTACTGTGGTTGTGAAGAAATTTTATTAGATTTAAAGAAGACTCAGTTCACCTAAATGCACAAGTTCATGGATAATAAAAACAATAAAGTTTGTTCCCTCTTCACTAAAGGATGGGGTGGGAGGAAGGGAAGTGGGGAGAGGTTGGGAGACTGGGTTTTATTTCTTTCCTTCTGAAACAGGATCAGCATTTTGAAATTAAGACAAAAAAAAAAAAAGAAAAAATTGTGAGCCCGAGTTCTGGCAACCAGACAGCATTTATAATCTACTGCAACAGATTTCTGCTAATAACATCTGCCCTAAACTCGCATTCAACTAAGATTGATTGTCACTCTTCCGAAAGGAATTCCTGTTTCCCTTACACACACACACACACACACACACACACACACACACACACACACACACACACAGCTTATCTGGCAATTTTGAGCGAACCCAGAGAAATCTGGGAAGCTAAAGAGTGAAATCCCAACCCACCCTTGTCACTCACCATCTTCCTTTGCAGAAAGGAAATGTACTTTAGGTTTCATTGAAATTATAAACAATGCTATGCTTGCAGCTGTGTTTCAAAAGTCTGATGTCAATAGTACTAAATACATGTTTTCATCTTGGGCAAAACATCAAAAACATACAGAACCAGATTATACGATTCTATTGAAAACAGCCCACAGAAAATATCTCTATTCCCTTTGTTGATGTGTCACATGTGTTTATCATTAGTTATTGCCAACATATTTATTTATTAGTAATTAACCATCTCTGCCTTGCAAAATAAGATTTCAGGAGCCAAAACTTTTAATCTGGACACAATTTCATAATTTTAGTTGATCTTCAGCATCACGTGTTACTGTCATTCCAACTACAATAGTAAATAAAGTTTTGTGAAGTCTATACTCTGCTAAGGAAAAAGAAAAAGAAATACCAATAAGAAAAAAATATAAAAACTTATAATGCCAGGAGTTGATAGAACATTTACTACAATTGAAATGGAATCTTTTATTCCCTAAGTTAATCCTTTAATTATTTCTGCAAGATAAATAGGGAAAGCTATTGTCTCCACCTGGGTATGAACCAGCTCATTCATGGGACATAGCAAGGCCAAAAGGGATGATTCAACAGTAAAGAGACACATTTTGTGATGCTTTGGTTCAAGGTCTCACCTCTCCATTGTGTCATGTTAGTTACCCTAGTAATGACCTGCTTTGTTACAAGTAAACCTTTCTCAAAAGCAATTTAGCAATATATCGAGTCTTTAAATGATTCATAGGCTTTGCTTCAGTGATTCCATATCCTGAAAATATTGAGAAGTATGCAATGCTATGCATCACAGTATTACTTCAAAGAGTCAAAAACTGAAGACATAAATGTTCAGCAATAGGAAAATAACCAAATGAATTTTGGAATAGCCATACTCTGGAATTCAGTATGATCATTAAAATCATGTTTTAATGAAATTTTTAATAATATGAATGCCAAGAGTATATGTGAAGTGGAAAAATATATGTATATAATCCTAATAGTGTAAAAAGAAATGTGTATATATATATATACCCATATACATGTATATAACCCTAATAGTATTAAAAGATATATATGTACACATATATATCCCATTATGTATAATATAAATATTAGAAGGAAAAGAAGCATGAACAATGGTTATATTAAATTAGATTTTATATTCTTTAAACTTTCCTGTTTCTTCCAAACTTTCCACAATAATTTATTTTATAATTATATATGAAGGTATTTTACGTTTATTTTATTTTTAAAAATAATCTCCACTGATCTCATGTGATGCCCTGTTCCATATAAAATTACTGGGAAATAATGGAAGCCCTCAAAACCTAATAATAATATTATTTATATGAAAGAAATCTAGCAAAATTGATACTTTAACATAAGAAAATAATTCTACATTAATGAAAATTCCAAGGGACAGAAAATAGGAAATCTTCTAATATTTGAAAATTCAGAAGTCTAGTTATGAGTATTGTGTTTGTGGATTTCAATCATTCCTACTTACTCCTGATATGGTAACCTTGCTTAAAAATAGATGTGAAGACAGTTTAGCAGGCAGTCGAGAATTTCTTCCAAATATAATGTGTCAAAAGCATATACATATGAAAGAGAGCACAGGGCTTCCCTGGTGGCGCAGTGGTTAAGAATCCGCTTGCCAATGCAGGGGACACAGGTTCGAGCCCTGGTCCGGGAAGATCCCACGTGCCGCAGAGCAACTAAGCCCGTGCACCACAACTACTGAGCCTGCTCTCTAGAGCCCGAGAGCCACAACTACTGAAGCCCGCGCACCTAGAGCCCATGCTCTGCAACAAGAGAAGCCACTGCAATGAGAAGCCTGCACACTGCAATGAAGAGTAGCTCTCGCTCACCACAGCTAGAGAAAGCCCTTGCACAGCAACGAAGACCCAACTCAGCCAAAAATAAAAATAAAATAAATTAAAAAAAAAAGAGAGAGCACAAAACTGATTCAAATAATTTTGTTTAAAATTAAATTGTAAGAGTTTATTATTTAATCATCTGTGTAATATATAACTCTAAGAGAAGATGGTCTGTATTTTAAAAAAAAGATTTTTAATAAGATTAAATGGTTTTGTTGAAACTTTAAAATATATTTAGAATGCAGTTAAAAGTAAAAGTGTCATCCTCAAGTAACTGTGGTGCAAAATGGCCTTAAAACATAATTCGCTTCAGAGAATTAAACATGTCTCATCATAACTCATTATAGCTTATTAAAAATGTCTCATTATGTGCATTGTTATTTTATTTAACTAATTCTTTCAGGTAAAATACAAAATGTTAACGTTTAGAAGAATTATAATATTTTGCTATATTATACCTATCGTAACCCCTCCCCCACCAAAAGGTAGTGGTAACTTAAAAGTCCACACGTTTTGTCATTTTACACAATTTTTAAATGCTCTGCCATAAAACTTTCAAGGCTTTGGAATGTCAAATAAAATGTTTATTGAACTAGACAGACCCTGGGTTTTTTGAAATTTTTAAGGACAAATATTTTTTAGCTTTTTTTCAAACTATTCTGTGGAATTGCATGGCCCACAGAGTTGAAAACAAATGTAAATCACTTCTCTAACTGTGCACATGGCTCAATGAGCTTGATTTTAAATGGCTTCTGAAAAAATGAGAGATTGCAGAAACAATAGGTAATAAGCTAAGGAACAATGTAAATTAAAATCATTCAAAATATTTTTCCAAAATCAAGAAAATTATTAGGCAAGATGAACAAATGGGGACAGTTTATTGTTAAATGGGGACACTTCATCTGAGAAATGGAAGCAAAATAAACTTTTATGTTGCTTTTTTTAGTGATAAGAGAATAAATTAGGTGGAATTTCTGAAAATACTTTGAGGCTCCAGATGCTGGTATTGGAACAATTCATTTAATTTTCCTGGGTCCAGGTTATGCAGTAAAACAGAGGGAAACAGGGCTTGATCAAATGCTTTCTAGGACTGTTCCAAGTTTGTAAAGGAGAAGAACATATAATAAAAAGTAAATTAGATAGACATGTATAATAAAAATGATTTTGAAAATAACTGGTTGAATATTTTTCTGATTCTTGACCAGCTATTTATTTATATTTGATCCCAAATGTTTATTGCTAAAAAGAATTAATGTTTTGCCATTAGAAGTTAAGGTGGAAACTTATACCAGGCCATTGAAATTAATTCTCATTCTTGGTATCAACTAAGCAACTTGTCTACTAGTCTATATGACTACTCTTTCATTCCATTAAAAGAATTATCTGGAAAAGTTTTAAATATCATAATCATCGTAGTATACTCTTGAAATGAAGCAGCAAATGACAAGGCTGTATTATCAAGATGCTTTTCCCCTTCAGTGGCACTTCCTGTTTTCTGTGGCCCGATAGCCCCTAGCCTGCCCTCGTCTTCATCTTAAGAAAAACTTCCAGATGGCTTCAAGATGGAGGAAATGCCCAGTGAGAACGCAGCCTTTATTTCATTGCATCAGTGGTAGAGCCGAGGATCATAAACAGGTGCTGCGTTATAGTATCTGAAAGCGTCCAAGTTTTAAAAACAGAAACCAACTCTAAAAATGACATTTATGCAAAAATATTAGGTTGCTAAAGGATTTCTTGGGGCTGAAGAATTAGTTAGGAGCTACACTTCAGAAACCGTGCCCAAAACATATTATAGAATTGCCCCAGTGGGGACTTCCCTGGAGGCGCAGTGGATAAGACACTGCACCCCCAATGCAGGGGGCACAGGTTCGATCCCTGGTCAGGGAACTAAGATCCCACATGTTGCATGGCCAAAATAAAATAAAAATAAAAATAAAAAAAGAATTGCCCCAGTAGAGATTCCCAACTTTTTTCTCCAATTCCATTGCCCTCAATCATTGGATACATTTGCTGTATCACTTGCAATGTCATCTCTGGAACCTAGAGGTATCTGCCACCATGTACGCTAGAACACATCCCGCAGAACTTCTGCTTCCCAGTGCCTCTAACTTTCTTTTCAAAGATTGGCTTGGGTTTGTTTGTTTATGGGAACTGAAACTGTAATTAGTCAAATCCATTTCACCTGTCTTCACTAATCAAGGTTGTTTTAAGACTTGCATGTCCTCCAAGCCGCAGGGAGCCTAAACAAGACATTTGCCTGAGTTATTTTCCAGGAACTTGGAGTTAGCTATGTCTAATTTGAGCTGAACTGGTTAAGACTGGATAGGACCACCAACCCTCCAACTGGGCATGTGCACGTGTCCTCTCCATGACCTTCTGAACTTGCCGGGGACCTGTAGATTAGTTACACCTGCCAAGAAGGATGATTATCACACCTTTCCCCAATCACCTTTCCCCACGCCCCCCATGCTCCCCACGCCTCAGACTGCCCTGCAGTTTTACTCCTCAGTCGATAAATACCCGCAGTCCCTCACCTCCAGGGAGGTGAACTTGAGATTTGTTCTCTCGTCTCCTCCTTTGGCTGCCTTGCGAATAAACCCTCTCTTTTTTCTTTATTGCAAACCTTGGCGTCTCACCATTTTGGCTGCTACCTTTTGGCAAAATGAACCTGGCTGGGGAACAAGCTTTCTGAAAGGGCATCTTAACCAAATAAATTAAATTTTTTGTCACAGTTTTCAATAGATTTTACTTTATGTAATACTATATTCAAACATGGGCAGCTCAACTGAAGTCATTTATGATTAAGTCCCACCCTCTACCATCTTCTGTTAGTTTAGCTTTGTTTTCTATCTATAAAAAGTTCGAAATCAGGGGCAGCCACAAGACAGAGCTTGAGGCTAAGGAATTCATCTTACTAACTAATTTCACAGATCTTTACTAAATGCAGTGATCTCTCTAACTTATAAGTTCTAATTTTCCTCCTCTGCTTTCCCTTCCTAATGGATAAAGAAGATGTGGCACATATATACAATGGAATATTACTCAGCCATAAAAAGAAACGAAATTGAGTTATTTGTAGTGAGGTGGATGGACCTAGAGTCTGTCATACAGTGTGAAGTAAGTCAGAGAGAGAAAAACAAATACCGTATGCTAACACATATATATGGAATCAAAGAAAAAAAAAAAGGTCATGAATAACCTAGGGGTAAGACGGGAATAAAAACACAGACCTACTAGAGAATGGACTTGAGGATATGGGGAGGGTGAAGGGTAAGCTGGGACAAAGTGAGAGAGTGGCATGGACATATATATACTACCAAAGGTAAAATAGATAGCTAGTGGGAAGCAGCCGCATAGCACAGGGAGATGAGCTCAGTGCTTTGTGACCACCTAGAGGGGTGGGATAGAGAGGGTGGGAGGGAGACGCAAAAGGGAAGAGATATGGGAACATATGTATATGTATAACTGATTCACTTTGTTATAAAGCAGAAACTAACACACCGTTGTAAAGCAATTATACTCCAATAAAGATGTTAAAAAAAAAAAAGAGGTGGAACCCATCTTGCTTTTTCCCAATCACTTTTCTCCACGTCCCTGACGCCCCCCCAATGCCTCAAACTGCCCTGCGGCTTTACTCCTTATTCTATAAATACCCCCAGCTCTTCTCCTCCGGGCAGGCAGCCTCCCCCTTGCTTGGATGCCTTGGGAATGAATAAAACTTGTCTTTGCTGAAACCTCAGTGTCTCAGTGTTTTGGCTGCTGCCGTGGAGCAAAACAAACCTGGTTCAAAACAGAACCTGGATTACCTGCCTTCTCACCAGTTTCAAGAAGAAACGGATATTGTATTTTACGACTTCTATAGCGACGAGCAACGGCTCACAGATATTTTAAAGAGCAAGCAGGGATTCTGGTTTCTTATCATGAATGACTAGACGCTCCAGGGGGTTCTCCTGTTGCAGCAACTAGGTTGTGGACACGATAGACTGCGATGATTGCTGTCTCACAGTATACGAGACAGGTCGCCAGGAAACTCTCCCCTGTCAGGAACAAACAACCTAATGTGAATGGAACCCAGAGCAGCTGAAGACTGCTCCTAGGTGTTAGGAAATAAGACTTTTGGAGGAAGTGAGCCTGAGGTGGAACATCTAGGAGCCAAAGACGGGGCTGGGGGTCAGGGGGCTTAAAGCTAATGATGATCCAGATTTTCCAATAATCACAATAAATATACCTAAAATGACCAATTAGAGACACATACATAAATACAACATGTATAAACATAGCATATTTATAAACATAAAACTATCAAATTAAAAGATTACCAGATAGGATGATTTTTAATCCAGTTGTATGTTTATAGAAAATATTACTAAAGGATAAGGAAACTAATAGGACAAAGTATAAAGAGTGAACAGCTAAATCAGGCAAATAATAACCAAAAGTAAGCTGGAATAGCTATACTATTCATAGACCAAATATCTTTTTAAAAAAAGTAGAATCACTGGGATATAGAGGGTGACTATAAAATGATGATAATAATAAAAGCTTAATTCACTAGGAAGATATAAACAAGTGTAAACAAAAATAGCTATAACAAAATAGCTTTAAAATGTAGGTAGTAAAAACAAAAGCACATGAAATTTTGACCAATCAATCAACAAAATGAGCTCAAAACAGTTCCTCTCAATTATTATTCATAGCAAGCAGACAACAAAATCAATAAAAATAGAACACATCTGACAAGCTTGTAACATGCTTGAACTAAGAGCTCTATACATGCCGTGCTCAAGGACATATGAACCTTCAAGTTGCAAACTTTCCAAGATGTGAATGTGTGTTCACAAGTCCAATCACGTAAGTTAGGTCATGTGTCTGGTGTACATTGTCACATGCGTGCATCCTCTACGAGTGGTTGTGCTTTTGTGTACTTTACTGTACAGTACTGTATACAGTACAGTAGTACAGTATCTTTATTTCAAGCCCAGGATGTCAGGAAGCAAGCATAAAAAACAGCTGTGATGTAACTAGTACTAATGTACTTTTCAAAGTACTGTACTGTAAGATTAAAAATGTTTTCTTTATTTCTTGTGTTTTTTTAATGCATTATGTGTGTGAAAGGTATTATAAACCTAATACAGTACAGTACTATGTAGCTGATTGTGTTTGTTGGGTACCTAAGCTAACTTTGTTGGTCTTGTGAACAAATTAGACTTACCAATGCGTTCCTGGAACAAAACTCGTTCGTATGTAGGGGACTTAACGGTATTTTTTAAACTGATTGTGTATGAGCTCATAAAGCAAGTCTCAACTCATTTCAAAGAATAGGTATTACCCAGAACAGCTTCTCTAGTAAGTGTAATTAAGAATCAATAACAAAAAGGCGAATGAAAAATATTGCCATATACTGAGAATTTAGAGAACACATTTCTATTTAATCCATGGGTCAAAGAAGAAATGTTAGTGGATATTAAAAAATAAAAACAAACAAAAAGAAGCCTAGAACTGAAGGGAAACCAAAAATCTACTTTTTAAAACTGTGGGAAAGAGTAAAAGCAGGTTTGAGGTCTGTTTAGCTTTTAAATTATTATATTACAAAAGAAAAAAAATTGAGAAGTCGTGAGTTTTTTCTAAAACTAAAGGTTATAAAAAAAGTAGCCTAATAAACTCAAAGACAGCAGGAAGATGGATATAATATAGATAAGGGCAAGTATCAATGAGATAGAATATAAAGGTACAATAGGAAGGGTCAAAAGAACTAAGTTTGGTTTGAAATAAACTTTATCTGAGATTGATCAAAAAGGAGAGAGCTATATAGGGGAAAAAAACATGAATAAATAATACACCAGATATTAAAGGGGATATGATAAAAGATAAGGCCAAGATCAAAATATATAGCATCAAAACTTTCATGTCAGTAAATTATAAAATTTAACCAATAGCAAAAGAAATCTTAAAAAATAACTTGCCAAGAGAACCTCAGAAAAATATATTCATACCACTATTAAAAGCTTGAACCAGTAGTGAAACATATTTACATATAGAAGAAAGAGACCCCAAAAGTTTTACAAGTTCCACCAAACTTTTAAGGAAGAATCATTCCAAATTTGAGTACATTTTCTGGAGAATAAAAAGTGAGGGAGGAATCCCTGGCTGATTCTATTCTATACAAGGTCAATATAACCTTGATACAAAATGAAATAAGGATAGAATGAGACAGGAAAATTATAATATCCAGTTTCTCATGAATATAGGTGCAAAACTCCTAAACAAGATATTTACAAATAGAACTCAACAATATATAAAAAGATAATACATAATATCCAGATTAGGATTACTCTATGAAAAAAGGATGGTTTTTAGAAAATCTATAAGCATTATATAAACTATTATCAGATTAAAGGAAAATATGATCATCTAAATAGATGAGTGACAAAGGATTTTACAAAACTCAATACCCATTCTTAATTCAAAAAAAAGTCAGTAAGCTAAGATAACTTCTTTAACCTGATAATATATACCTATAGAAAACTTAGAATAGATACCATTCTAAATAAGAAAACATCAGAAGCATTCCTTTTAAAATTGGGAACAAAAATGAGAATGCTCACTATTGTCATTTACATTCAACATTTTATAGGAAGTTCTAATCAGTCCAATAAGACCAGAAAAATAAACATTATAATTCTCTATGTATAAATCCAGAGATAAATTAATAGAATATTATTATAAATATTATGAATAATGAGATTGGTAAGGATGCAAGGCATAGAATCCACTTTTCAAATCTTAAGTCAATTGCATTTCACAAATAAACTAGAAATGTAATTTAAAGCACACAATTCAGAAAACAAAAATTATAAATATCTTAAAATTATAAAAATTATATCTAAAATCTAACAAAAGATATGAAATATCTATATGCAGAAAATTATACATACTTTTTCCTGAATGATATCAAGAAGACCTGAGCAAATGAAACAATAGCTCCTGTTTGCAGATAAAAAGATTTACCTGCATAAAGATTTTAATGCCCTCCAAACTGATGTAGAGAATCGATGCAATCTCGTTAAAAAAAAATCTCATTTATCTGGTGAAAATTGAAAAGCTGATTTATTTATATTGAAATGCAAAAGATTCAAATTAACTAAGACACTGTTAAAGAAGAAGAAGGGGGAGGAAGGACAAATTGCTATCCTGGTTAAAGAAGACTTAATATGAAGCTATAATGATTAAGACTTTGTCTATACCTGCACCAGCCACAAACCGAACAATGGAATAGAACAGACCCACAGAACGACACATACATTCAACTTTGATACAAAAAAATGGCATAATAGGTCAGTAGGGAAAGGAGAAACCATTAATAAATGAAGATGGAAGCTGGAAAATTTTAGCTTTTTTTCTTTTTTTTGCTTTGGTACATTTATATACTGTAATATGATTGCTGATGTAGTAATATTTGTCTCATTATGTAATTATAGTATTATATTATTGTCTCTATTTATTACACTGTGCATTAGATCTCTATGACATTTATTACTTGTTACAAGTTTGTACCCTTAAACTCCATTACTCTTTTCCTCACACCCCCATCCCCTGGTGACCACCATTGTGCTCTTTTCTACAGGTTTAACTTTTTTAGATTCCACATGTAAGTAACATCTTATAGTCCTTGTCTTTGTCTAACTTACCTTGCTTAGCATAACATGCTCAAGGTCCATACATGATGTCACAAAGACGAGGATATCTTCCTTTCTGGTGGCCAAATAATATTCCATTTGTATATGTAACCACATCTTTTTTTATCTATTCATCTGTTGATGGGCATTTGGATTGTTTCCATGTCTTAGCTATTGTGAATGATGCTGTGATAAACATGGAGTAGATACACCTTATCAAAATCCTGTTTTCATTTTGGGGGTATATATGCAGAACTGGAATTACTAAATCATATGGAAGAGTTATTTTTAATTTTTTGAGGAATCTCTGTATTGTTTCCCATTGTGATTAGACCAATTTGCAGTCTCATCAACAATGTATAAGGGTTCCCTTTTCACCACATGCTTGCCAGCACCTACCGT
This sequence comes from Phocoena sinus, assembly GCF_008692025.1. Taxonomy (NCBI): domain Eukaryota; kingdom Metazoa; phylum Chordata; class Mammalia; order Artiodactyla; family Phocoenidae; genus Phocoena; species Phocoena sinus. Next base: position 128,256,178 of record NC_045765.1, on the reverse strand, counting down.
TACTTATCTTTATTTTTCTGACAAATACATGGAAATAATTTCCTAGTGGATTATGAATTTAGATATCAAATGCAAACTTTAAAATTTTTAGGAGAAGGTTTTTGGCTGTGGAGTAGGGAATGATTTTTTTAAAACAAGACAAAAATAATAACTATAGAATGATTGGTATGTATGGTTTCATTAAAGTTAAAAACTTCATTGAAAAAGTGAAACTAGAGTTAAAATGCAAGTATAAACTGGAAGAGCTATTTTCATTATGCTTATCAAGGGATCAGTATCATGAATATCTTACACATTTCAATAACAAAAATACTAACTACCCAATACCAGAATAGGCAAAAGACATGAGCAAGTAACAACTATGTAAGGCAACATACGTATGTAAAGATATGGTTAACCTCATTATTACTCAAATCAAATACCACAATGACAGACTATTTCACATTCATTCAAATGACAAAAAGTATGAAGTGTGACTCTTTCAAATGTTGGATAGAATGTAAATAAGGGAATCTGATATATTGATACTTTCCTGGTGGGAGTGAAAAATGGTACAACCACTTTGAAAAACAACTTAATTTATCTTACAAAGTCAAAGCGTGGCATATTCTGTAACACGGTGTGTCTACTGCTAAGTACATTCCCAAAAGAAACTGTATGGAATGCACCCCAGCATGGGCATGGAAAAATGAAGTATGGGTTAGTCACGCAATGGAATGTCATGCAGCAATGACAATGACTGAATTCATGGCCTTTTGTACAACAGAGTTAAACTTTAATAACATACTGTATAAGAAAAGCACATTCTAGGAGACACTATGATTTCATTTTTATAAAGTTCAGAATAAGTAAAGCACAACAAAATATTTTAGGTATGTATATGTGTGCAATGTCTGAGAGTATGTGGCAAGACTACACATACACAAACATGTAAGTGTATGTGGACATATATGTGTGAGTACATGCATACATACATACCTTTTTTAAGGCAATGTCAAAATTCAGGGCAGTGGATACCTATGATGGGAAGACAGAGGATGAGATAAAGGAGGACGTAAGTAGAAGTATGTTATTGGTAATGTCTTCATTTCTGTTTTGAGTGGCAGATTTGTGGATATTCATGAAATTATTAAATAATAAACAAATGAAATAAGTGAAGAAAAGAAAGCCACATCTGGACAGATGATGATAGTGCTTTTTGAACTTTATGATTAACCTAATTCTGTTCACCTCCTTAAAACCAAAAAAGTCAAAGACATGGGCACACACACCAAAAACAAGTAGACAAAAGAATGAATATGTAGTGGAAGATGTAAACAGAAGGCATTAATTTGGCTAGTGCTCTATGATAATTAACTGAATCCAAAGAAGATTAACTGAGTAAAATCTATCCCACTGGAATTTCTGAGATTTTTCATTCAATTTTGTTTTCCACAATTATTTTACATTGCGTTGTTAAAAAAATGCATAACATTAGTATTGACAGGGGAAAGATGCATTTATTAGGGAGGGTGATCTGACTAATAAACCATGTGTTCAAATTGTTTGACAGCATGCACATTCATTTAGGTGGGAAGGCTAGGTGAGCTGTAAAACATCCTATTTTAATAATAAGGATAATAAAATAGTTGAACTATCAAACAATTGCAAACTATTTACTTCGTATATAATAATTCTACTCTTACTTGCATTCTAAAATGTGTTTGTAAGAAACAAGGGGATAGCATTCCAGAAAGGGAGCAAGAAATGGTACATAATACACAGCCTACTTTGTATTACTTGCCTGTTGCTACAAGTTCCATGTCAGCATGAGACACACGGAGTGTCTTGTGTGAGATTTGGAAGGTCATGTAAAGGAGCAGCTACCTTACTCTATCCTCAAGAAGTCCGAGAAGGGCACCTTAGTGTTGCTTCCTGCTGGCTTTTCTGGTTAGGAGACAACGACAGCTGGGCTTACAACTCCTTCGGCTCCTGCCAAGTTTCCTGCTTCAAGGTCAGGGAGGGTGATCTAATAAACCATGTATGTTCAAATTATTTGACAGTATGCACATTCATTCATGCTCAGCTTTGTGAAGGTCAACCAGCCGCTCCTGCAGCACACCCCCATTATCAAAGTTGGAGGCTTGGAGGTAAAGAGTCTAACTCAGGTTCCAGTCCATCCTTGTGGGTTCAGGCTCAGCTTGACCTCACTTCCCCAACTTCATGTCCCTCTGCCCTTCTCTGCTGCCCACCCTCTAGCCTCTAGGCTTCAGCACCAGGCACAGCTTCACATAGACTGTGAAATAAGCTCCTTCAAATGACTTACATCTAATCCTTCTAATAATCCCCTTATTACAACACCTAGTTCTTCTCTAATCGAACCCTGAATGACACAGAGGACAATCAAGTAGACATGCTTTTCCCCATGTGTTCACTGATCTCAGATTCTCTTTGGATACCCCCTGGTATAGCAGGTTTGTAGTAAAGTTGATCCAGGATCAAATTCTAAGTCCCCTACTTTTTTTTTTTTTGCAGTACGCGGGCCTCTCACCGTTGCAGCCTCTCCCGTTGCGGAGCAGAGCCCTATTAACTTTTAAATGCAGTAGAATATGTTTTAAGTCTAGGTCTTCATAGACTCCAAACTTGCTCCCCATGCTGATTTCTGAATTCATTAACAAGAGTTCCACCTCCATCCCTCACAGGAGTTAAGAGTAAGCTAAATTCTAAGAATGCATAAGGCACACACACACACACACACACAAGGAAAAGTGGCAAATCTGGTAAAATTCAAGATGCATTTTATGCATTCCAGGGAAGCGACTTAAATGATCCTATGTGTGTTTGTGTTTGTTATTCTATTGAAAATCCTTTGGGGATGCATGATGCCTATATCCATAAATTCTCTCTGCTTCAATATTGAAGTTGCTGCTTGGTAAGTTAGGTGCTAAAAGGGACAAGAAAACTCTTTCCAAATATTAGGAGGCCATGCTCTGTCCTCTTAGAAAAATCTAATATCCTGGGCTTCCCTGGTGGCGCAGTGGTTGGGAGTCCGCCTGCCGATGCAGGGGACGCGGGTTCGTGCCCCGGTCCGGGAAGATCCCACATGCTGCAGAGCGGCTGGGCCCGTGAGCCATGACCGCTGAGCCTGCGTGTCCGGAGCCTGTGCTCCACAACGGGAGAGGCCACGACAGCGAGAGGCCCGCGTACCGCAAAAAAAGAAAAAAAAAAAAGAAAAATCTAATATCCTGCCACACAGACGTGAAGCCACCTTCCAAATACTGCTTTAAAACAGCACCATACAAGAAGCACAGATAATACAAAAAATTCCCTTCCTCTTTTTCTTTTTTCTGGTCAGTGACTACCTCTCCTGAGGTAAAATAAAAAGTTTTCACAGAATAATCTGAATCTTACTGAGAAGGTGAGTTCCTCTTAGAAATAGCTCGCTGACATCGAGGAATATTTGAACCTGTGGTTTTTGCACTGATTTTGGCTGACCCTCACATACAGATGAAATATTAGGGTAAAGTTTGGTGTGTAAGCAGAGCTCCCCTGGCTGAAGTAGCACCAGCTGTGCCTCCCTGGATTCTCCTCTCTTCTCAGGCCACCTCCACTCAGGAAGGGCTTCAGGACGGAGTTTTGCAGCAACTTCCAGAGGTTTCCAGAAGTACCATAGGAAAAGCCCCCTTTAAGATGAAGGTGGCATGGCAAGACCTGGATTGGTATTTTGATTCTGCCTGCTACTTCCTGGAGAACCCTAGGCAAGTCACTTCAGATACCTGGACATTCCTTTCTCGGGGTTAATACCATTTGCCCTCTCAGGGTTATCTTGTTGGTCAGATTAGGAAATGCAGGAGGAAGCACTTCTAAAGCTTAAAATGGAATGTAAGCTCTTTGCACTTACATTTTCTCAAGTCCTCAAACGATAAACAGTCTCCAAAGTTTCTTCTTCCACCCTTACCTCGTTTCTTTTCCTGCACCATATTCTCTTCTCTGGTGATTTCAACAGCACTTCTGGCTTAAAATATCCCCTCGAGGCATATGACTCTCAGGTTGACATCTATAGCTCCAAATCCTTTTTCAAATTTCCCATCAGAACTTCCAACTGTTTCATAGGCAACAAATATTGCCAACCTCTCAGAATCAGCTGGTTTAAAACATCTTCACTATCTCCTCCTTCTCCTAACCTCTTTTCATCATTTCCTTTTTCTTTTTTGTGCATTGTTCCAAGCACAGAGACTAAAATATCCCAGAAATATTTTGGCCTCTTCCTCTCCGTAGACCCAAGGCACCACATGCAGCTTCACATTTGGTTAATTTTTCTTTAACACAGTCCACCCTTTTTCATCCCTACAGTTAATTTCATCCATACTGCTTCATTCAGGCACTCATTACCTCATGCCTGGATCACTGCAGCAGTTCCCTAACTGATCTCCCCATCCACATCAGCCTCGATCAATCAATCCTACACACCATTCCAAATAATTATAAAGTACACAGATCCTGTTGCTCCCTTGATCCAAAACAGTTAATAGCTCCCTGTTGCCTAAAGAATACAGTATCAAATTTCTTGGTGTTGCTCCTTCACCTCTTTGAGGCACCAGTATGTGTTTGCTAAAGGAAATAAGTAGTGATTGTTATACACCGGTTACTAATTTCTCTGTTAGAGCTGGCCTCACTTATTACCACATTTGTTACCGCAAACTGTAGAGAACAGCGGTCAAATCTGTCCATACGTTTGTCCTAGTTAATTTTAACTTTCCCACTACTTTTCCTCAAATATCTGATGTCCTCTTTGCCTATACTATTATTTCTCAAAAACATTTTTCCATCAACTGTCCATGTGGTTTGTTCTTGCTACTTCTTGTAGCTGCAATGCTCATACTCGTAAATTTCATGGGCAGATGTTCACCCTGTGTTTGGAATGGATTATGCCTCCACACCCACACCTGGAGCTGAAGTACACACTTGCACATGGATCAGCTAATGCAGCACAAGATCTCATTTACACTTGGAAGGGAATTGAACATGCATAAAGATTATGTCACTGTGATATGTTTTAATGCATGTAAAACAGCCTAAGCATAATTACTGGCCTGAGGTATTTTAGAATTTACATGAAAAAGACAGCTCACTTTTAAATTCCCTACCAGAAAAAATAATCTTTATTAGTATATAAAAGTAATTCTTTAAAGATGCTAAAGCAGTACATTGACATAACATTATAAGCATAGTAATATATAGGAGATGACCCAAGACTTATTTAGGAGATAACAGAGAAAATACTCCTCTGAATGAAGACCCAATCAACATATGTCTGCAGAATGGCAATAAATATATCTTTGCAGGTTCTTTCATGTTTCAGTGATGGTCACGTTGTGAGAAATGGAAGTGTCATGGAAGATGGCAGGTGATGAGTTCTCTTTGTGGACAGAAAGCTACAGCATCCATTAACCATTTTCTCCCCCATTACCTCACCCACACGCCATCCACTGCACCTCCGAATTTTGTGTGTTCTTACATTTTTAAGGAAGCTGTTTCCAGGGGAACGGGTAAGGCAGGTTGCCACAAGCTGTTGTAGTTGCTACCACTCGCATGACTATGCTGGCTGAGACAAAGTTAGAAAGGGAAAATGCACCAGCATCTCCTTCTCTTCTGTGTCCAGGAGGATGCAAAGCCAGTGCTTTGAATAAAAGACAATGTTTGTTGTTTATCAATCTCAGGAGGAAACAGATGGCACACTCTAAAGGTTTATCCAAACGTATTAGTGAAAGGAACATATACAAAGATGTGAGTACGGTTAGGGAACTAGTAATACATGATGAATAAACCAGTAACTAGCACCAGCAGGAAGCCATTACCAGCCCTGGAGCTAAAGAAATTAGATGAGAAAAACAGTTACCAAATGCTGTCAGAGATGGAAATGCGGGAGGTGGGTGTGGCTGCATGACAAGAGCTGTGGCTCCTATAGGAGACACTCTGATTTCCTGCTGACACCTCCCTTCGGCCAAACCTAAAAGGCAGCAGAGGGCACAGGAGCCACGGGGATCCAGTCTACAGTGGGCAGCCTCCAGGGCAGGACAGAGAAGGGTGAAGAATGGCTAGAGCTGGGACTCAGGAAGGGGCCAAAGAGAGAAAAACTAGCACTCTCATCATCCGTAAGGAGCTTGAAAACTGTATTAAATGGTGGAAAATATTAAGAAGGAGCATATCTGTCATGGTAACTAATAGTAAATCTTAACCATTGGGTCTTAACTGTAATAGATATTACAATATACTGACTTATAGCAAGGCCAGTAGATTTGGCTACCTTAATGATTTCTGAGGATACAACGGTACATACAGGGTATCTGTTCAAGCAGAATATCTGGTTAAATAACTCATACCAGGTCAATACAAAGAGAGTGGTAGAATCGGAACAAAACCCCAGGCACCGTGAGTTTAGTCTATGTGCTTAACCACTGGGCTCTAGTGAACAATGCAATCTTGTGCATCATTAGATATTAAGTGTAGGGACAAGATGGAACTCCCTGGAGAATTTTCCCCCTCCACTACATTGTGGATGGGAAATAGTTCATTATTTTCCTAGTTCTGAGGATAACTAACCACCCTCATTCTGTAAACCTGAGAGCAATTGTTACTACAAATACTAGGAGTAAAGTTGATGAGACTTTAAAATCATAAACCAAATGATTGTTTAAAGCTACCTTTAAATTATATTTACATATGCTAATAAAATAATTTATTACTTAACCTGCATTAGCACATGTAATCCAGATGAAGAAATGAGAGTACTGTAATCCAGAATCACATGGCTAATGAGAGATCAAGCCAAAATCCAAACGGGCCGACGACCAGAATTACTTTCAGGTGTCTTTAAAACAGGTCTTCCAAGTCCCGCTCTGGATCTACTGAAGTAGTGTCAAGATTAGGTTGGGAATGGGTAGTGGAGACATAACAACTGATATCTGCACTTCTTCATGGCAAGACTGATGCACTAGCAGGGTCATAATTGCTAAAGATGCAAACCCATCGAATGCTACAGCAGCAGATTCTGAGAAGCTTGACTGATTCTCTGTCTCCAAGTGGGCCATCTGTGATAACCAGGAATCTTCTTATCAGGTCAGAATTTTGATAGAAGCTATATTTGGAGTGATGTCGTTTTGTCATTTGACCTGTTATTGTCAGGTCGTGAAAGGCAGTTTAACAAAATGTTTTCTCTGAGACTTGATGCAAGAGTCTAAAAGCCTTCCTATTTGGACATTTTGTGCGTTTTTACAGTTTGCATGGAAAATGGGAACTCAGTTAAAAGAAAAAACACTTCCTTGAAGCTCTGGAAATAGCAATTGAGTTCCGCTCATTCCACTTCTCCCTCTAACACTGGGGTTATCCCAGTATTGCATCTCCAAGTGAAAGCAAACATAAATTCACAAATAAACACTTGAAGGGGGAGACAAGAGTGCATTATGGGTTACCACTCCCCACTCCACAAATAAAAAAAATCATTTGTTTCAAATTAAGATCTCACCAAAGCAAGGCAGCCACAACTAAAATAATGAGAAAAGTTTCAATATAATGAGCAGTAGGACCTGATAAATTGGGAAATTCTTGCAACTGAGACAAGGTAAATGACAGAGAAGCAGCCTCTATTCCTCAGTTTAATGATGTCTCAAATTACTCTCTGAAGATTTGAAAAACTTCAGCAGTCAATTTTTGGACTCAAAGTTATGTTGAATTAATATTCCTCTTCTGTTCCTTATCTCTTTCAAACAACTTGCTGGACTATTTTGCTGGTGATATAATTGTGTTTAAGGGAAGGAATTTTTAAAAACAACAGTGCATCTCTTTTTGTACTAATCTTTAAACTGCCAACATTTTCCATCTGACTCTTGTTAACATTTCTGTAGGATAGAATAAGGTCTGAAATCTGGTTACTCTTGAAACATTAGTCATCACTAATATAGAGTGTACTTTTGTTGAATTTAAGAGTCAGTATGCCATTGGCACTCAAGTTAAAAAAAAAGAAAAGAAGAAAACCAACAATAATCCAATTTCCCTTCTAATATTTGGATGGCAGCCTTCTGGAAGATTGGTTGTATTAATTCAAAGTTGTATTATGGTAGGATAGATAAAGCACTGTGGTGACTCAAATGGAATCTGACTACAAGTAAAAAACATAACTTGAGCAAAGCAACTGCCCACACACAACGGAGGTATAAGTGAGCATGCAGAACTCAACTTCAATGGGAAGTTGAGTACATAAGCACATGGTCATTCAGGGTTTGTGCTGACTCAAAAGGCTATACTGGTGCCTGGCTGTCTTTCTGACTGTGACCCTTCTATTTCCCCATTCCTTTCTAAACAGAAGCTGAAGCAGGAATGATGGCCAGACCAGGCACAGCCCCATCTTCTGATTGCCTGCAGCCCCCTCCCTGCTGTCCCTCTGAGGCTGGAGGACCATTTTCCCTCAAACATGGCCGACTCTGATTATGTCACTGAAGAAGCTCCATTGGCTCCGTCCAGATCTAGGGTCTGCTGAGGCAGCAGAGGGAGGCATTTATCTAAAAGAATTTGTGAATAATTTAGATGATACAGAGGGTATATTACTGTATATAATAATGCATATAATGTGGAGGAAGCATGGCAGAGTGGAAAGAGAAGGCCTATCAGAGTCAGCGAGTCTTAGGTTCAAATCCTCCTCTGATGCTTACTAGGAAGTCATCTTTCTACTCGGTCTCTCAGTTTTCTCATCTGTAAATTGTGATTCCTAATATCTACCTTAGAGATGTATTGGAAGAACAGGAAATGTTACTTATAAAGTTGAAGAAATGGCAGTTATTAATAACTAAACAATGTTACAAGGCACTCTGGGATCTCTCCCCCCGCCCCCCAACCCAACTATATTTTTATTCCATTACCTCATGCAAACGTAGCTTACAAGTAGCAGACTTTGTCTTTTAATGCCACTCTGGGGCGTTTCCCATCTGCACTTCAAAGAGGGCTAAACAGATGAAGGTGTATTTGTTGATAAAGCAAGACAACTTTCAGTATCTCAGAAAATAGCACACTTGTTTAGGCAGCAAAGTGCTCTTTTACACCAAAGGAAAATAGCCTCATTCCATACTTCCTTAAATATATTTCACAAGACTGTTTCTGAAATTCGCTCAATGTAAAGTTTACTTTGAAACAGCTTTTAAAGATGCCTGTCAGATATGGACAAACGAACTTAAATACAATTTTTTTTTCTTTGACAATTAAACAGTTGAGTCAGATCCCTCTGAGAAATGAATCCCAGTTCCTAAAACTCATATTTTTAGCTCATCTTTTTTTTCTTTTTTGCTTTTCGTACTTAATCAAGTGTAGCCATTATCTTTTCCATTTTGCTTATTTGAAAATAACTAGTTTGGGTATTGGAACAAAATATATTTTAACTTAAAAATAAATATTTCCACGGACTTCTTAAATCGGCGCATGTGCTTCTCAAGGCACTTTACTTGTGTGTCCTCAAGAAGAGCTTTGGTATAAGAAGCCAAATATCCCAGGGGCTGGCAGCAAAGGAAGCGTGGATCCATTGTTGCAAACACCCACAGCGATAACACCAAGCTACAGGCAAATTATAATTAGGCGAAGAATGTTCTTTCCTATATTTCTCTTTTAAAAACACTACGAAGATCAGCTTTAAAATACAGAGTCATCTTAAGACTCATTTGTCATATACTGTTTACTGAATCACCTGGAATATTCTTGGTTTGATGTCTCATTGCACAACCAATATGTTTTTCTCTGCCCACCAACTCATGTTGCTGAGAGGAATGGTTATTTGTGAGAAATATGTCTTGGAACCATGAGTCTAAGGAAGTCAGTCTATTCTCAAGTGGAGACAACAAGGCTTATCAAGACATCGAGACATGAGTGGCTGGGTTGTCCTAGGGGCCATTTGGTATTTCAAAGTCAAATTAGGAGCCTTACATTTTTTTCCCACTGAGCTTCCATGTAGGAGGGAAGATAGGTAACAGCAGAACTCATTCTGAACTGGTGAAAATACTGCTCAAATACCAAGGGAGATAAAAATCACACAAAGCTTTGGGAAGAACATGTTAACGTTTAGAAAAAAAATGAGGAAACAAGTGAATTTCACATTAAAGGACCATACAGCTACTTCTCAGTGAAAGGGGAAATTAGTACAAGCAGTTTGAAAGAAATAGACAATCAGACAATAGACTCCCTTCATCTATGTTAATTTTTAAAAGCTGAAAGGAAGGGAACTACCACAGTTAGCTAATAAAAAGGAAGAGTCTGAGGAACGGCTATTAAAGAGGAGTGGAGCTGGGATGAAAAATGCCTTTTAGGACTACAAGGATTATCCAAATGGACAGGAAAGAATAAGGAAGAAATTTTATAATTATTACATATTTACATATAACAGGTACAGTTCTGTGTATCTCCCATTCATTATTCTAACTCAAAAAAAGGGTAAATAATATATAATTTCCAGATTTAATTGATGAGTAACTTGACTTTCCAAGAACTTTCCTAATGTCATACAAATGCTAAGTAGAAAGTCTGCATTTAAAACCAAGGCACCGGGCTTCCCTGGTGGTGCAGTGGTTGAGAGTCCGCATGTCGATGGAGGGGACACGAGTTCGTGCCCCGGTCCGGGAAAATCCAACATGTCGCCGAGCGGCTGGGCCCATGAGCCATGGCCGCTGAGCCTGTGCGTACGGAGCCTGTGCTCCGCAACGGGAGAGGCTATGGCAGTGAGAGGCCTGCGTACCGCCAAAACAACAACAACAAAAAACCAAGGCACCTGCCTACCTAATTTCAAAGCTCATTTTTCGCTCTGTACCAACATTGTCCAAATGCGACGTATATTATATGTAACTTTTGGACAACTTTCACAGAGAGGAGAAAAGGAACTCTCAAATTATTAAGATTATTGGTAGTTTCCAAGGATTTTCAGTAATTGGTGCTATTTCTTCCCACAACTAGGTGCTATGTTCCTACCCCCAGGTCTCTAACACTCCTAAGATAACAGTGTAAAATATAGTTTGCCCCTAGGCATTCATGATGCAAGAATTCAAAATCAAAATTGAGAGTTGTAAAGTTTTAAAAGAGGATAAAGATCCTTTAAAGATAAAGATAAAAAAGAATGAAATTTGTGAGACCCTGAATTTTTAAAATGAAAATTGTTTTAAAATTAGCAAATGCTTTAATAATAGAGTTCAGGCTCTCAAAGTCAGTAATATAATTTCTGTATATACAAACACAAGAATATCTATAAGCTGAGTATTCTACTAGGCACTTACATGTATGCATTTGTGAATGTATATTAGATAAATATTAGATATTGACCAAAATATCAAAAAAAGGGACAAAAATAACATAGGAAAATCTCTGGTCCAAGCATTAGTCTATGTTAACGAAGTGATGCCGAAAGCTCAGCTTCTCTGTACACTGGTGCCAAATCTAATCTCAGAGATGGTTTTGGGTGAAGTAGAATAGAATAGCTTTATTGCTTTGCCAGGCAAAGGGGGACACAGTGAGCTCCTGCTTTGAAAAACTATGTGTCCCAACCTGGGAGGATTTGATGAGGAGTTTTATTTTTATTTTTTGTGGTATGCGGGCCTCTCACTGCTGTGGCCTCTCCCGTTGCAGAGCACAGGCTCCGGATGCACAGGCTCAGCGGCCATGGCTCACGGGCTCAGCCGCTTCGCGACATGTGGGATCTTCCCGGACCGCGGCACGAACCCGTGTCGCCTACATAGGCAGGCGGACTCTCAACCACTGCGCCACCAGGGAAGCCCCTAGTGACAATTTTTAAAATCTACTTTCACATTAATCCACAAATGAGAACTATGAAACACACGTTGGCTGTTCACAACCTGGCCACAAGGTTTAAAATGTGTTTTCCAAACACATTTCTTCTGTCAATTGCCGGGAATGTAGGATGGATTTTCTTTTTCCATTTAAAAATATCCAAAAAATAGAACTTGACTTTTGAGGCTAGCCTGTAAAACAGAAAGTAGAAATAAAGCACTTTGAGCATATATTGTTATCATTTATTTACAGGTGAAGAAGCCTTTGTCCAAAAGATAAACTTTAAAACCAAAATTCCATGTTGTGGAAGCCAGTGGTTCTCAACTGGTGGCAATTTCTGGTTTTTAGATACATGTATCCCAATGTGGCTTTAATATGCATTCTAGATGACTAATGGTGGATACTTTATTAAATGTGTTGTGGTATTCTTGTTGGTATTATAGATTGCAAATATCTGCCCCCACTCAGTAACTTGTGTTTTCACTCTCTTAATGGTGTATTTCAACAAATGATAAGTTCTTACACCAATATTCTGATATTTTTCTTCTTGAGTGCTTTTAATTTCCTACTTAAGCCATTTTTGCCTAATGTAAGGCCATGAAGATATTCTATATTTTACTGTATAAAGGATTTCTTGTTTCACCTTTTACATTTAAATCTTCAACTAACCTAGAACTAATTTTTACATAGTGTGTCAGATAGGGGTCAAGAGTTATATTTTCCCACATAGGAATTCCACCTTTGTCACACATCAAGTCTCCATTTAGATACTGGTCTATTTTTAGATTATTTTATCCCACTGGTTTATGTGTCTATCCTTGTGCCAGTCCCATATCATCACAATTACAGTAGCTTTATTATATGTCTTGGCGTCTGGTAGAATGAGTCATACACCATTGTTCTTTTTCTTCACTAGTCTTGGGCATTTTTTGGCCATTTGCTTTTCCATATAAATTTTAGAATCAACTTGCCAAATTCTACCCTCAAAGTCTGATGGATTTTCATTTGTGATTGCATGTATTCTATAGATCAATTTGGGAAAAAACTGACATATTAATATAAGTTCTTTCAATTCATAAACATGATAAGCCTTTAATTTATTTAGTTCTTTAATTTCTCTTAAGATTTTATGGGATTTTGTATGTGTGTGTGTGTGTGTGTGTGTGTGTGTGTGTTGTGATCTTGCACAATTTTCATTAGATGTATTCCTAGGTATTAGATATTTTTGAACTTATAAATTGTTTATTTTAATTTTCTACTTATTGTTGCTAAAATATAGAAATTTAATTGATATTTGTATATTAACCTTGTATCCACCAAAATTGCTTAATTCACTGTTCATAATTTTTAATAGATTTTCTATATCAGCTATCACAGAGTGACTAAAGACTTTTTATTTTTTCCTTCTTTTATTTCTTTGCCTACCTTTACTACACTAGTTAGGACCACTAATACAATACTGAATAGAAGTGATAATAATGAGTACCTTGTTTTGTCCCCTATCATAGGGTAAAAGATTTTAATAATTCAACATCAAGGATGGTGTTTGCTGCAAGATTTCTAGAGATACTTCTGTTCCAAGTATGCTAAGAGTTTTGCTTTCTTTTATTTTTATCGTGAACGGCTGTTAGATTTTATCAAATGCTTTTTTTTTCATCTATTCAGATGACCATCTGATTATTGTCCTTTTGTTGTTAATGTGGTAAATTATACCAACTGGTTATTAAATTTTAAAACAATTTTTTTTTTGCATTGAGAAGAACCCAACTTGTTGCATACATAATTGAATTTGAGTTGCTAATATTTTGTTAGGAATTTTGCATCTCTGTCTACATCATAAAACAAGTTGAGACTATTCCTTTTTATATTCTCAGAAATAGTTTGTATAAGATAAATATTCCTTTTTTCTTAAATGTTAAAATAATTCCCTAGTAAAGCCAACTGAGCCTGGACTTTCTTTGGGAGATTTTAAAGTACGTATTTAACATATTTAATAATTATAAGATTATTTCAATGATCTTTCCTTTAGTTTTGTAATTTGTTTTTTAAGGAATATGTCCATTTCACTTAAATTTTCAAAATTTTGTTGAAGTGTTAAAGTCATTCATAACATCCTTTACTAACATTTTAATGTTTGTAGGATGTTTCTTGTGTCTTTCCTTCTTATTTTCTATCAGTCTTGTCAGATTTTTACACTTTTTTTAGCTTTTCAAAGAACCAAATTTTAAAAAAACTTTACTTTCTCTATTGTAGTTTTATTTGTTTTCATTCAATTCTGTTCTTATATTTACTATTTTCTTCCTTCTACTTCCTTTGGACTTAATTTGATTACTTTTTTTCTATCCTTATGAGTTGTATATTTAGAACATTTGGGTACTTTAACTCTTCTTTTTTAGTATATGCTTTTAAGGCTCCACATTTCCCTCTAAGAGTATTTTATCATTATCTCACAATTTTTTTTTTTTTTTTTTTTTTGTGGTAGGCGGGCCTCTCACTGTTGTGGCCTCTTCCGATGCGGAGCACAGGCTCCAGACGCACAGGCTTAGTGGCCATGGCTCACGGGCCCAGCCACTCCACGGCATGTGGGATCCTCCTGGACCGGGGCACGAACCCGTGTCCCCTGCATCGGCAGGTGGACTCTCAACCACTGCGCCACCAGGGAAGCCCCTCACAATTTTTGATATGTCACATCTTCACTATCATTCAGCTCAAAATATTTTTCAGTTTTCTCTGGGGTATTTATTCTTTGACCAATGCATTATTTAAAAGTGTATTGCTTAATTTTTTAAAATTTGAGAGATATTATATTGTTACCTACTTCTAGCTTTATTATGCCTTAGAATTAACTCTTTATGACTTCAATCCTTCATAATTTGTTGAGACTTGATTTCTGGTCCAGTATGTATTCAGTTTTGGTAAATGCCCCATGTGCTCTTGAATAGAACAAAAAGCACATTAAAGGTCCCCATAGTAAACTAAAAGAATTATGATATTCCTTGAGCATTTGTATTATGGTGAGAAAATATTTTATTCATAAGAGTACATAGTAATTTTCCTTTTTGCCTGCTTTTATCTGATCAAAATCTTCTATTTTGTACATGTATATACAAAAATATATCACATAAAGAAATTGTAGATAGTCATTATGCCTTATCAAAAAATATCTACTACTTTGAGATTTATAACAATTAAACATTGTGAAAATCCATGAAAATGACATTAAGGAAAACCTTTTTAAAAATCTTGGTTCTTCTGCACATTTGTGAAATCATGAAGATGTCAGTATATTTGAGTTAAAACATTTATTTTCTTTTTCCTTCAAACTTTGTACACCAGCATTCAAAAATTTAAACTTTAAAATCTTACCAGTGAAGATCTGAATTGAATTATCCAAAGTGGGGGTCAGAAACTATCTAAATAACCAGCAAAATAACCAAGCTGCCATTTGACTCTCAGGTTGAAAACACATTTAGTGTGTTGCCTCTCAGATGTGATTTCTGTAATCTTGTTCAACATCTCTTGTTAAACACTTTCAAATCTGTCCTCAGATTTTTGCTCAAATGCTTTTCTTTCTCCACCTGTCATATGGAGTAAATGCAGGTGGAGGGAGCCAAGTTAAATCCCAGGGGGCTTTTATAGAAGGGTTAGCTAAATTATTGGGGTTGTGGTATAACAATTTGGAAAACCTTCCATGAGAGTATATTTGTTGAAACCATTGGCTTTACAGGCACACTTTCAGGACAGATTGTTTCAATCTGACCCTTGACAGAATGACAAAGAAAATCCCATGGTGTAGGAAGGGTCTACATCCTCATTGGTTTCTCCCAAACATCTAGTCATGGGTCAACATTCTATGAAACAGATGGCAAAAACTGCTGTAGACCATCAATAACAATATTAGCAACAACTAACATTTTTATGGCTTTTACAATTTGTCCAGAACTTTCATGTTATTTTGGTTAATCATTTAAAGCACTACATAAAAATGTCCAATTTTGTTTATTTCTAACAGAAAATTCATAAACTAGTGTCACGTTTGTTCTTCCCAGTGGCAATGCAGAACTTGTAAGAAACCATCAGTGCAGCAATCACTCTGATTGCATAATAACAAAGAAAGATCTATGACTAAATTCTCATACTCAATCAAAGCAAATACTGTCACTGTTTAAGACCATTGTTTATTAATTAAAAAGAAAAATCTATAAAAAAATAAATTTTATTGAAAAATAATACTCAGAAATGTGTATGAGTATGCAAAACTAGGAAATTCTTGCACCAGATATATTGGGTGTCTACCATGGGAAAGACACTCTGTCACATATTATGGGAAATGCAAATCTGGAAAATAGAGTACAGGATGCTTAGAATATGGTGGATTCTCAATGGATATACACTGAATGAACCTCTACAGAAAACAAAAGTGCCTTTCAATGAACATTCTTTCTAGAAGGAAAAAAAGTAGATATAATGCAAAAAAGAAGTTAATAAATGCTGAGTAGGGTCAAAAATTATCCAGTAGAAGAGAAAAAGGATATTAATAAGACCTAAAATAGCTAATATTTATGGAATGTTGGTCATCATTCTAAGACTGCACTGTTTAATACCTTAGCCTTTATCCACATGTGGCTACTGAATCCCTGGAATGTAGTCAATCTAAATTGAAATGTACCATAAATGTAAAATGCCCACCAGATTTCAAAGACTTAGTATGAAAGAAAGAATGTGAAATATTTCATTAAACATTTTATAAAGGGAGATGTCAGCACAGCCATTTTGCACCAGGGACTCTGCACTGAAGGGCTGGGTGTGAGGTCTGTACACGAGGCATGCTGTGAGCAAGGGAAACTCGATTAAGCACAAAGGCAGAGAAAAAAGGCCCTTTCTTTTCATGGATTCCACTCTGACAGAACAGCTGAGAAATTCTGCAATCTTAGCCAACAACCTTGTGGTGGCCTAAATGAAAGGCTAAGTTTTTGATTAAGGGAATCCAAAAATGCTGAAACAATTGTGACACAGCCAAAATGGCCATGTTCTACCTCTCTGAAATATGAAGCCATAACTTGGATTTAGAATATTTTCATGGTTGGCCATCTTACAAAAATGACAATTTAATAAACTTTTAACTCATTGTTGACCAGAGACGTATAATACGCCTTTTGTTACCTGAACATTATTGAAAAGAGACGTTTCAATATTCACTTGCATAACAAATCGCTGGTAACAGGCATTAGTTTCTGAAAAAATCCCCCAGTCAGTAATGTGTTAATATGAAAATATGAGGGGGACCTTCAAGATGGCAGAGGTGTAAGATGTGGAGATCACCTTCCTCCCCACATATACATCAAAAATACATCTACATGTGGAACAACTCCTACAGAACTCCTACTAAATACTGGCAGAAGACCTCAGACTTTCCAAAAGACAAGAAAATTCCCACGTACCTGGGTAGGGCAAAAGAAAAAACAGAGACAAAAGAATAGGGACAGGACCTGCACCACTGGGAGGGAGCTGTAGAGGAAAGGTTTCCACACACTAGGAAGCCCCTTCACTGGTGGAGATGGGGGATGTGCAGGGGGCAAGCTTTGGAGCCACGGAGGAGAGCACAGCAACAGGGGTGCGGAGGGCAAAGTGGAGAGATTCCCGCACAGAGGATCAGTGTCAACCAGCACTCACCAGCCTGAGAGGCTTGTCTGCTCACCTGCTGGGGTGGGTGGGGGCTGGGAGCTGAGACTCCTGGCTTTGCAGGTTGGATCCCAGGGAGAGGACCGGGGTTGGCTGCGTGAACACAGCCTGAAGTGGGCTAGTGCGCCACAGCTAGCCGGGAGGGAGTCCGGGAAAAGGTCTGGACCTGCCTAAGAGGCAATAGACCATTGTTTTGGGGTGAGCAAGGAGAGGGCATTCCTTCCTTGTCTGCACACAGAAGGCAGAACACCACCTAAATGAGCTCCAGAGATGAGTGCCAGCCATGGCTATCAGCTCGGATCTCAGAGACAGGCATGAAACACTGATGCTGCTGCCGCTGCCACCAAGAATCCTATGTGCAGACACACCTCACTATCCACCCCACCACCACCCCCGGCAGCCTGTGTGGCCCGCCACTGCCAGGGTCCAGAAATCCAGGGAAAAGCTCCCCGGGAGAACATAAGGTGCACCTCAGGCTGTTGCAACATAATGCCAATCTCGGCTGATGCAGGCTCGCTCCGCCTTCCAATTATAATTACCGTACCCCTCCTTCCCCCACCACCCCAGCCTGAATGAGCAAGAGCCCCCTAATCAGCTGCTCCTTTAACCCCGTCCTGTCTGTGTGAAGAACAGATGCCCTCCAGTGACCTACATGCAGAGGCAGGGCCAAATCCAAAGCTGAGCCCCTGGGAGCTGTGAGAACAAATAAGGAAAGGGAAATCTCTCCCAGCAGCCTCAGGAGCAATGGATTAAATCCCCACAATCAACTTGATGTACCCTGCATCCATGGAATACCTGAATAGACAAATAATCATCCCAAAACTGAGGTGGTGGACTTTGGGAGCACCTGTAGACTTGGGGTTTCTGTCTCTGACTGATTTGTTTCTGATTTTTATATTTATCTTAGTATAGTTTTTAGTGCTTGTTACCATTGGTGGATTTTTTTTTTTTTGGTTTGGTTGCTCTCTTCTTTTTTAATTATTATTTTTTTTATTTTAATAATTTTTAAAAATTTATTATTAAAATTTTTTTTATCTTTCTTTTTTTCTCCCTTTTCTTCTGAGCCATGTGGCTGACAGAGTCTTGGTGCTCCAGCCTGGTATCAGGCCTGAGCCTCTGAGGTGGGAGAGCCAAGTTCAGGACCAGAGACCTCCTGGCCCCATGTAATATCAATTGACGAGAGGTCTCCCAGAGATCCCCGTCTCAATGCTAAGACTACTCCACCCAATGGCCCGCAAGATCTAGTGCTGGATACCCCATGCCAAACACCTAGCAAGACAGGAATGCAACCCCACCCATTAGCAGAGAGGCTTCCAAAAATCATAATAAGTTCACAGACACCCCAAAACACACCACCGGAGGCGGCCCCACCCATCAGAAAGACAAGATCCAGCTCCACCCACCAGAACACAGGCACCAATCCCCTCCACCAGGGAGCCTACGAAAACCACTGAACCAACCACAGCCACTGGGGGCAGACACCAAAAACAATAGGAACTATGAACCAGCAGCCTGCGAAAAGGAGACCGCAAACACAGTAAGTTAAACAAAATGAGAAGACAGAGAAATATGCAGCAGATGAAGGAGCAAGGTAAAAACTCACCAGACCTAGGGCTTCCCTGGTGGCACAGTGGTTGAGAGTCCGCCTGCCGATGCAGAGGATATGGGTTCATGCCCTGGTCCCGCAAGATCCGCCATGAGCCATGGTCACTGAGCCTGTGTGTCCGGAGCCTGTGCTCCGCAATGGGAGAGGCCACAACAGGGAGAGGCCCGCGTACCACACACACAAAAAAAAACCTCACTAGAACAAACAAATGAAGAGGAAATTGGCAGTTTACCTGAAAAAGAATTCAGACTAATGATAGTAAAGATGATCCAAAATCTTAGAAATAGAATAGAGAGAATACAAGAAACATTTAACAAGGACCTAGAAGAACTAAAGAGCAAATGAAGAGTGATGAACAACACAATAAATGAAATTAAAAATTCTCTAGAAGGAATTAATAGCAGAATAACTGAGGCAGAAAAACGGATAAGTGACCTGGAAGATAAAATAGTGGAAATAACTAATGCAGAGCAGAATGAAAACTAAAGAATGAAAAGAAGTGAGGACATTCTTACAGACCTGTGGGACAATATTAAATGCACCAACATTTGGATTATAGAGTCCCAGGAGAAGAAGAGAGAAAAAAGACTCTGAGAAAATATTTGAAGAGATTATAGTTGAAAACTTCCCCACCATGGGAAAGGAAAGAGTCAATCAAGTCCAGGAAGCACCAAGAGTCCCATACAGGATAAGTCCAAGGAGAACATACCAAGACACATATTAATCAAACTATCAAAATTAAATACAAAGAAAAAATATTAAAAGCAGCAAGGGAAAAGCAACAAATAACATACAAGGGAATCCCACTAAGGTTAACAGATAATCTTTCAGCAGAAACTCTGCAAGCAAGAAGGGAGTGGCAAGACATACTTAAAGTGATGAATGGGAAGAAACTACAACCAAGAATTCTCTACACAGCAAGGATCTCATTCAGGTTCAACGGAGAAATTAAAACCTTTAAAGTCAAGCAAAAGTTAAGAGAGTTCAACACCACCAAACCAGCTTTACAACAAATGCTAAAGGAACTTCTCTAGGTGGAAGCACAAAAGAAGGAAAAGACCTACAAAAGCAAACACAAAACAATTAAGGAGAAGGTAATAGGAACATACATATCAATAATTACCTTAAATGTAAATGGATTAAATGCTCCAACCAAAAGACATAGATTTGCTGAATGGATACAAAAACAAGGCCTGTATATATGCTGTCTACAAGAGACCCACTTCAGACCTAGGAACACATACAGACTGAAAGTGAGGGGATGGAAAAAGATATTCCATGTAAATGGAAAATCAAAAGAAAGCTGGAGTAGCAATTCTCATATCAGACAAAATAGACTTTAAAAATAAAGACTATTACAAGAGACAAAGAAAGGCACTACATAATGATCAAGGGATCAATCCAAGAAGAAG
Source organism: Phocoena sinus (assembly GCF_008692025.1). NCBI lineage: Eukaryota > Metazoa > Chordata > Mammalia > Artiodactyla > Phocoenidae > Phocoena > Phocoena sinus. The sequence continues at coordinate 128,235,685 of NC_045765.1, read as the reverse complement.
ATATAACAACTGTAAATATTTATGCACCCAACATAGGAGCACCTCAACATAAGGCAAATGCTAACGGCCATAAAAGGGGAAATCGACAGTAGCACAAGTCACAGTAGGGGATTTTAACACCCCTCTTTCATCAATGGACAGATCATCCAAAATGAACATAAATAAGGAAACACAAACTTTAAATGACACATTAAACAAGAGTGACTTGATTGATATTTATAGGGCACTCCATCCAAAAACAACAGAATACCCTTTCTTCTCAAGTGCTCATGGAAAACTCTCCAGGAGAGATCATATCTTGGGTCACAAATCAAGTCTTGGTAAATGTAAGAAAATTGAAATCGTATAAAGTATCTTTTCTGACCACAACACTATGAGACTAGATCTCAATTACAGGAAAAAAAACTGTAAAAAATACAAACACATGGCAGCTAAACAGTACACTACTAAATAACCAAGAGATAACTGAAGAAATCAAAGAGGAAATCAAAGATTACCTAGAAATAAATGACAATGAAAACATGAAGACCCAAAACCTATGGGATGTAGCAAAAGCAGTTCTAAGAGGGAAGTTTATAGCAATACAATCCTACCTCAAGGAAAAAGGAAAAATCTCAAATAAACAACCTAACCTTACACCTAAAGCAATTAGAGAAAGAAGAATAAAGAGTCCCAAAGTTAGCAGAAGGAAAGAAATCATAAAGATCAGATCAGAAATAAATGAAAAAGAAATGAAGGAAACAGAAATATAGATCAATGGAACAGGATGGAAAGCCCAGAGATAAACCCATGCACCTATGGTCACCTTATTTTTGATAAAGGGGGCAAGAATATACAATGGAGAAAAGACAGCCTCTTCAATAAGTGGTGTTGGGAAAACTGGACAGCTACATGTAAAAGAATGAAATTAGAACACTCCTTAACACCATACACACAAATAAACTCAAAATGGATTAAAGACCTAAATGTAAGACTAGACACTATAAAACTCTTCGAGGAAAACATAGGCAGAGCACTCTGACATAAATCACAGCAAGACCCTTTTTGACCCACCTCCTAGAGAAATGGAAATAAAAACAACAATAAACAAATGGGACCTAATGAAACTAAAAAGCTTTTGCACAGCAAAGGAAACCGTAAACAAGATTAAAAGACAACCCTCAGAATGGGAGAAAATATTTGCAAATGAAGCAACTGACAAAGGATTAATCTCCAAAGTATACAATCAGCTCATGCAGCTCAATATCAAAAAAACAAGCAACCCAGTCCAACAATGGGCAGAAGACCTAAATAGACATTTCTCCAAAGAAGATATACAGATTGCCAACAAACACATGAAAGGATGCTCTACATCAGTAATCATTTGAGAAACGCAAATCAAAACTACAATGAGGTATCACCTTACACTGGTCAGAATGGCAGAATGGGCATCATCAAAAAATCTACAAACAATAATTGCTGGAGAGGGTGTGGAGGAAAGGGAGCCCTCTTGCATTGTTGGTGGGAATGTAAATTGATACAGCCACTATGGAGAACAGTATGGAGGTTCCTTAAAAAACTAAAAATAGAACCAGAATATGACACAGCAATCCCACTACTTTGCATATACCCTGAGAAAACCATTATTCAAAAACAGTCATGTACCACAATGTTCACTGCAGGGCTACTTACAATAGCCAGGATGTGGAAGCAACCTAAGTGTCCATCAATAGATGAGTGGATAAAGAAGTTGTGGCACACACACACACACACACACACACACACACACACACATATATATACAATGGAATATTATTCAGCCATAAAAAGAAACGAAGTTGAGTTATTTGTAGTGAGGTGGATGGACCTAGATTCTGTCATAGAGAGTGTAGAAAGTGAAGTAAGTCAGAAAAAAAAACAAATACCGTATGTTAACACATATACATGGAAACTAAAAAAAAAAAAAGGGTTCTAACGAACCTAGGGGCAAGACAGGAATAATGACACAGACGTAGAGACTTGAGGACATAGGGAGGGGGAAGGGTAAGCTGGGATGAAGTGAGAGAGTGGCATGGACATATATAAACTACCAGATGTAAAATAGATAGCTAGTGGGAAGCAGCCTCATAGCACAGGGAGATCAGCTCAGTGCTTTGTGACCACCTAGAGGGGTGGGATAGGGAGGGTGGTAGGAAGACGCAAGAGGGATGAGATATGGGGATATATGTATACGTATAGCTTATTCACTTTGTTAAACAGCAGAAACTAACACAACATTGCAAAGCAATTATCCTCCAATAAAGATGTTAGAAAAAATTTATAATGATTAAGTGTCAAATTGATAATGTTTTTGGTATATTAGATTAAGGAAAATATTATTGAAATTATTTTCAATTGTTCCTTCACACTTTTTAAACTGAACTACAAGAAACTTTGAAATTACCTATGCAGCTCACATTTGTGACTAGCATTATATTTGAATCGGACAGCTCTGTGAATCTAAAAGCTTTAGCAACATGGTATCTCATTTAATCTTCCAAACAATCCTAAGAAGTCAGTACTGTATTTGATACAAAGCATATTTTAGATAAACTGTCTAGAATTACCTCAATGAGTAAAGGGGTGGCTCTATAGCCAATAATCTGAGTAAATGAAGGAATGCTACCTGATGGATGTTGACGATGTCTCAGTTACCAGGTAGTCTCAGTTAATTATATTTCCTTAGCCAGAACTGTGCATGAATATGAAGGTGTCAATTCTAAACTCAGTAATTTTTGCAAATTACAATGATGAAGATTTCTAAGGGAAAGAGTAAAGGAGTGTTATTGGGAGTTATTTGGGCAACTGAGCTTGTATCTTCTGAGGTATATCTATTGCCATATTCCATAGTAATGCCTTTTGAAGACTGCATAACCACCTGTTCCCATTTCCCCAAAAGTTCATCCAGTAAGACCACATAACTGAGAGTGGCTCAATATCTCTTTCATTCTGAGTGAGAACAAATGAGGTGCTTCTCAGTCTTTGGCCTTCTGGAAGCCACCAAACTTACGTAAATTTGGATTTCCCTTGAAGAGGAAGTCTTAGTGTAAGTTTCATCATACTTCTATCTGCACATGATATGCGAATATCAGCACAAGAGGCCTGTGACAGCAACTAGTACAACTTTGTGAAACCAGTCACACTTTGGGCCTATAATTTTTTAATCGCATGACACACACACTTAGGAAATGTCATGAGGAAGCTCTGAGCCCCCAGAGGACCTACTTCAATTGAATACTGTAAATCAAAATCTAGAGGATAGGCTTAAATGTGGGTAATACAAAGTCTTGGCTCCTATCCATTCCCTGAGCATGGAAAGAGAGAAATGATGTTTTGCCTGGATTAATGGAATCTCGCTTATGGAGAATCATTCACATAAAATGTTTCCATTCCTGTTTCACTGCTGGAAGTCGGCACAGGGCTGATTTATCTGAGTGGTAGGAGAGTCTAAGCTGTAGGTCAAGGATCTAAACAATCCTCAGAATACAAGGGAGAAAAGATTCTCTGCAGCACCTAGGGAGGCCTCTGTGAATTGGGCAAGCCATTCATAAAGAGAGGCAAAAAGAGAAACAAAATGAGAATTTCTCCTTGTAATGGGATTAAAGGATTTATATGGCTGTGTATTTTGAAGCAGTGTTAGGACTGACCTGCACAAATGTGACTTGTAATCGATCTCTGAGCTTCTACATCTCAGAGTCTAAAATACCTTCCAAGTGACCTCTTCAAGGGTCCCTATGAAAAAAAAATCTTTGCATAAAATTCTCATTTAAGGCAAACCCTTTACATAAAATTTTCAATTTGTAAATTTCAGAAAAAATCAAAAATTAAAAGAAAACAACTTGCCTGTCACTCTTTACATTTCCATACAAGTTCACCTTACGTTTCCTTTGAATGGTAAGCTTTCTCAGAACATGTAAATTTTGATTGAATTCTACAGGTATTTGGAATGTAAATAATAACCAAAATAAGGTGTACCTGGTGGGAAGGATAAGTATATAGAGATAGTCTACTTCACGAATTTGTGATCAATAACAATAACCAAAACTGATTTGAGAATATTCTTGCACAATAATGACTAAAGCAGTCTAGTTGAGATTTTGACTTTGACCCAACACTTTAACATCTGGGAATGTATTCTTTAGCTATTAAGCATATGTGAAATACCATATGTTTAAGGGTATTTACTGCAGCATTGTATGTAATAGCAAAAGTTGGGGAAAATATTCTAAATGTTCATCAACAGGTGCCTGGTAAAATAAATCACTATATAGCTATAAAATGGGATATTACACAGTCGTCTTTAAAAAGGGAAAGCTTGATATGTACTAAAATGGATTATATTCCTCATAAATATTATTTTCAAAAGCAATTGGCAATACAGTGTTTAAAGTATACTACATTTTGCCTTAAAAAATTCTTATACTTGTATGAGCGTAGCTCATCTATGGAAGGATTCCCATACTAACAGTGTTTCCTGGCCAGGTGAATTGTACAGTGGCTGGACTGGGGGCTGGGTACATACTTTTTCTCCAAATTATTTGCACCTTTTGAATTTTATAACATACACTTGCATTACCTGTTCAAAGATATAAATAAAATTCATAAAAAGATTTGAGGGGAGGGTTAAGGCTTTGTGCTTTAAGGAGAGAGTTGGTGGAAGAAAGAAACAAAGGAAATACCTCTTTAAAGATTAACTGTCAAAGTAGTCTTTTGTAAGTAACATAAGATTCTGGAAAGACTGTCTTACTTTGACCAGTTCAGTTACTGATAAAATGTGCTGAGCATGGGAGTACTTAAGAAACACTAGTTGGTAATAAATATGCTTAATTGAAGGTACAGGAAAAAAAGATATGTGACCTGTTGAACAAACTCTCTCCATTGTACATATTGCATCACATATTCTGGGCAGAGCCGTCCACAAGGAAATCCCTCTAATGGAGTAAACACTACTCTGGGAACACAAGCAGGAAATGGGAGTGATAAATCAAAAAGGCAAAAGGAACATAATGAATGGTGGAAACAGCTAGAGGAAAGCAGGAAGATATCAAAGTGTTCAAAGAAGTACCAGAAAAACAAGGCTGTTAGATGACATCAGTGAAAAGACAATAAAACTTGGGACATACCAACAAAAGAAGTTCTAAGATGATTTGACAGCTCATCAGTACTACGAATAGGGTACCAAACTACCCATACTTATTGCCGGAAGATCTGCTATTACGGCACACATTGTGATCAAGGGTCGATGCTTCCTTCCATATAAATTTTGGATTTTAATCTCTCAGTTGGACAGTATTTGCTGAGCACCTGCTTTGCAAGGTACTATGGGTGATTCAAAGGTGCAGAAGATAAAGACCTGCCATCTGGAAGCTTACAGTCTACTTTCAAATGGAAAACCATCTGGTGAAATCCTAAATTCAAAATTATTTTCTAATTATTGAGCCATTTTCTCTTGAACACTTCTTTTAGGGTCTTCAGCTATAAACAAAGATTACTGAAAGCTGCTTTCAGTTTCTTTCAACTATTTATTCCTCTGAGACATAAGCAGTAAATTATTAACAATCTAAAGTTTTCATACAGATTCAATCTACTTTCCTAAGATGTCTTAGAGTTTACAGTCAGTAATGTTTCAGAGGATCTGGGATCTTGAAAAAGTTAGGTTGAGAAAAAGTTTCTATTCCAAGATATCCAAAACCGAGTATCTGTTGAGTCAAAAATAGATTTCCTTAAGCCTAATTAAAATTCTTCTTGCTGCAATTCTGACTTACTTCTTTGGCTTCCGTGTAATTTATCTCATCCTTTCATCAACAATATTCTTAACACAAATGGAATCAAACTCTTGATCTAAACAAAACAAAGAGCATCAATTCCCCAAACATCTACCTAGCATATGCATAACTTGAGTAGATCTACAAGGTAAAATACAGGACACGGAGGTAAATCTGTATTCCAGAGAAAACAACAATTAATCTTTCTTAGTATATGTTTGTACCAAATATTGCATCGGACATAAATATACTAAAAAACTATTTATTGTTTCTCTGAAATTCAAATGTAACTGAGTACTCCCATAATTTTATTTGCTAAATCTGACAACCTTAAACTTGAGTAACTACTTAAAAGAAAAGTTAATTATAAAATGAAACTGAAACCTGTATTACATAATGTTTAGCACGTTTGAGATTTAAAAGTTTCAGATGACAAGCTGCTATTTAGTAGTCTACCATGTCAAAGGTAAAGATTACCTTCTCTGGAATGTATAGAGCCTTTTCACTCATTTAACTATCTAGAGTCAAGAGACAGAGTACCCTCTGGATGGAAAATTGGTGTAAGTCATTGACTATTAAGAGAATTTCAAAACAATTTACTGCTTTATTTTCCTTTATGTGTGTGCAGGGTGGTGGGTGCTTTCCTAGTCATATAATGCATTGATGTCAGGGAGTTCCATGTGTGACTGATGCCTTAACTTGGAAGGAAACTCTTACCGGATACTTAGTGTCTCACTTTGACACCACCCCAAGAAGCAGTCCCAATATATTCGAATGTGTACTCTTTCAGACTACCAAAGGATTTTTTTTTCTAGAGTTATGTGAGATGAACAGTGGAAAAAAATATTTTTAAGTGTGGAAATGTGATAGATGAAATATGAATATACTCTAAGAAATATGCAGAGAAAGTAGAATATGGAAAGTGGTGGATAAAATCCATTAAAAGGCACATATAAAAGGAAGACAAGTGTGAGGGAAGACAGATACAAGCAGTGAAAAAATAACTATAAAAACTTTTAAGGGATTTAAGTCTGATTAGATGCTAGAAGCAAGTACATCTCATAATAAAATATAGAACAACAAATGTGTTGAATACTCTTTGTGCAATGGGTTAGAATAGGTATATAAAGACAGTAGAAGATTTGCCACTGTTCATTCAATCATCCATTCATTCATTAATCCAATAAATATTTATTGAGAATATATTATGTACCACACACTTCTCCAGGTTCATGGGATACAGCTGTGAATGAAATCTATTAAATTCCTGACATAGAGAACTTACAATCTGTTTGGAAATTGTGGAAGTAAAAAATTAAAAAGAGGGCTTCCCTGGTGGCGCAGTGGTTGAGAATCTGCCTGCTAATGCAGGGGACACGGGTTCGAGCCCTGGTCTGGGAGGATCCCACATGCTGTGGAGCAACTGGGCCCGTGAGCCACAACTACTGAGCCTGCGCGTCTGGAGCCTGTGCTCCATAACAAGAGAGGCCGCGATAGTGAGAGGCCCACGCACCGCGATGAAGAGTGGACCCCGCTTCCTGCAACTAGAGAAAGCCCTCGCACAGAAACGAAGACCCAATACAGCCAAAATAAAATAAAATAAATTAATTAATTAAAAAGAAATGATGGCTTTCCAGTCCAGAATGTAAGGAGCTTAGAAGTAATCACTCCATTTTAACAAGTAAAAATATGAACAAACTAAAAAATCAACAACTCTTTTTAGGTCCATCAGAGACATAAGGTCACAAGATAAACTGCTGCTCACAGAGTTGGGAAGACAGGTGAGTACAGAGAATCACAACTTGCTGGAGCAGCAACCCATGAGCAGAAACCTTCATTGGAAACTAGTGTCAGGGCAAGAAAACCTATCCTGTAATTGACAAATACCTGGAAGCTCAGTGTAGACAATTCTGAGAGTTAAAAACTCTGGGAGGACTCAGTCACCTTATCAACAGAGGAGCAAAGATAAAAATTACATCCAATTTCTCCTCAGAAACCATGTAAGCAAGAAGAGGGTAGAATGAAGTATATAAAGTACTGAGAGAAAAAAACCCACCAACCTAGAATTCTGCACCCTGTGAAATTATCATTCAAAAGTGAAAGAGAAATAAAAATTTTCTCAGATAAACAAAATTTGAAATAATTTGTTGCTAGTGTAGACCTACCTTGCAAGAAATGTTTAAAGAAGTTCTTCAGAGAGAAGGAAAATGATATAGGTCAGAAACCCAGAAATACATAAAGGAAGAGTATCAAAGAAAGAATAAATGAAGGTGACATAAAACTTCTATTTTTCTTATTCTTAATTGATCTAACTGATAAATGTTTGTTCAAAATAATAGCACTACCTGTAAAGTGGTATGGTGTTATTTGAAAGTAGACTTGGAATAGTTGTAAATATATATTGTAAACTCTAGGGTTCTAAAAAAAGTTAAAAAGAGGTATAACTAATACACTAAGAAAAGAAAACAGAATCATATAAAATGCTCACTTAAAACCACAAAAGACAGAAGAAAAGTAGAAGACAAAAATAGGGAAAATAAAGGACAATGAATAGAAAACAGTAACAAAAGGATATTTATCCAACTATATCAATAATCACTTCAAACATTAATGGTCTTTATATACTGATTAACAGACAGAGATTGTCAGAGTCGATCAAAAAGCAAGACACACCTGTATGTGATCTACAAGAAACCCACTTTAGATATAAAGATACACATAGGTTAAAAATAAATGGATGGAGATAGATATATCATGCTAACAATAAACAAAAGAAAACAGGAGTAACTATACTAATTTCAGACAGAGCAGACTTCAGAGCAAAGAAAGTTATCAGGGATAAGGAGGGACATTACATAATGATAAAGGGTTCAATTCTCCAAGGAGGCATAACAATTTTTATTGTGTCTGTAACTAAAAACACAGTGTCAAAACATGTGAGGCAAAAACTGATAGAACTACAAGAAGAAACAGATGAATCCACTATTATGGTTGGAAATTTCAACACCCCTCTGTCAAAAATGGACAGAACGAGCCAACAGAAAATTAGCAAGGACATCGTTGAACTCAACAACACCATCAATAACTAGGTACAATAGACATCCATTCATACAACAACAGAATATACATTCTTGTCAAGCTCACTTGCAACATTCACCAAGATAGACCACATTCCGTGCCATAAGATACACCTTAACAAATTTAAAAGAATAGAAATCATACAATGTCTGCTCTCAGGCGACAGTGGAATTAAACTAGATCAATAACAGAAAGATAGCTGGGAAATTCCCAAATATTGGAGATTTAAAAAATGCACTTTAAAATAACAGATCAAAGAAGAATTCTCAAGAGAAATTTTTAAATATTTTGAACTAAATGAAAATAAAATATTATTTATCAAAATTTGTGAGATGCAGTGAAACACTGTATAGAGGGACACTGATGATATTAAATGTATATAATAGAATAACATGTATGCATATATTAGAAAAGAAAAAAAGAAAAGACCAGTGATTTCACCAGCAATTTTGATAAGATTATAGCCAAACTAACCAAGAAAAGAAAAGAGCAAACACAAATTACTAGTATCAGGAATGAAAGAGGGAATATCACTACAGATCTCATAGACGTTAAAAGGATATAAAGGAATTTTGTGAACAATTCTGTGCACAGATTTTATATCCTAGGTAAAATTGGCCAATTCCTTAAAAGTCAGTCTGCCAAAACTCATGCAAGAAGAAATAGACAATCTGATAGGCCTGTATCTATTAAAGAAATTGAAATGACAATTAATAACCTTCAAAAACCGCAAAGCCCAGATTGGTTCACTGGTGAATTCTATCAACATTTAAGGAAGAAATTATACCAGTTCTCTACTATGTCTTCCAGAAGACAGAAGTAAAGGGAATACATCATAACTCATTCTATGAGGCCAACATTACCACAATATCAAAACCAGACAATGACATCACAAGAAAGAAAAATAACAGACCAATATGTTTCATGAACATAGATGCAAAAGTCCTCAATAATATATACTAGCAAGTCAAATCCAACAATGTATAAAAAAGAATTACACACTTAACAGAAGGAAGTTGAAAACTATACATTTTTGACTTACCTTTTATCTCAGAGATTTATGTGTATCAACTGGACAATCAACAGAAAATGTGCCAATAAAATTAATTGAATCTTATGTTTGTTCTTAGGTCTGTTTCAATGCCCCAAAGTCAGTGACATATTTACAATCATTAAAAAAAAAAAAAGACCTGACTTTTTGTTATTTTCCAACATAAAAATCTCTAGACAGTGCATTTTTCCAGTATATTCATTCCTTATAATTACAACTTTAATATTAAAAAAAGTCCCTATACCTAGAAGTTTTAGTTATTATATTTATTGATGGAGAAAATACAAATTGAAAAAAATCTTTTATAGATCAGTAACTCTTTTAAATGAAAATTCTTAAAATTCAAAACAAATTTACATGCATCCAAAAAGTTTTTTCACCACTTTGCCTTCATCAGTTCTTTCTTAAAATCTAGTCACTATGTTAAGTGTTCACAAGTATTATCTAATTAATTTCACAACATTTCTATGAATTGGCATCTTTATTGTTATTCCAAATTTAGTAAAAGTAGAAATTGAGGCCCAGAAAGGCTAAGCAATTTGCCCAAGGTCATAATGTTTGCCTCACTATTCTAAGCCCACACACTTAATAGTGTGTTCACTGCATTTATGGATTTATGGGCTTTTAAAATAACCTATGAGCCCAAACCAAATGGGGTACACAGTTTGAAAACCATTGTTTTAAGTCTGTGCTATCCAATATGGTAGCCAGTTGCCATATGTGGCTCTCTAAATTTAAGTAAAATTAAATAAAATTTAATCTTTATTTAAATAAAATAAATAAATAAAATTTATTTCACTTGGGCTTCCCTGGTGGCACAGTGGTTGAGAGTCCGCCTGCTGATGCAGGGGACACAGGTTCGTGCCCCGGTCCGGGAAGATCTCACATGCCGCGGAGCGGCTGGACCCGTGAGCCATGGCCGCTGAGCCTGCGCGTCCAGGGCCTGTGCTCCTCAACGGGAGGTCACAACAGTGAGAGGCCCGCGTACCGCAAAAAAAAAAAAAAAAAAATATTTTCATTTGCATACCTCAGGTGCTCGGTAGTCCTAGGTGGCTAGTGGCTCCTGTAACGCACTGGGCAGATATAGAACATTTCCATCATTACAGAGACTCTATTGGACAGTGTGGCTCTAAATGATAGAGAACACCCATGTGTCTGGGTGACATATGGTAAGTAAGATTCTTTTCCTGGAATCTCTTACTAACAAAGAGTTTTGAAAATGATTGCTTTCCAATAGTTGATGACAGAATCAAAGGATCATTTTAGTTCATAAAGCCTAGAGATATTTAATGATGATCAAGACAAGGTTTAAAGGATAGTAATTGACTATGTTTCATAAGATTTATTCACATTTGGGGACATTTAAGTTTTGGAAGATGTAGAAAGTACTCATAGAATTTTCCCTTTGCTTCAAAGTTTGGAGTCACTACCAACTACTGATCCAATAGGAGCCAGGAAAGATCTAATAAAAATATTTCATTTCAACAAAACCAAACTAGACCAAAATGATGACATTTTTTACCTGTTTCGGTTTCTTTTTCCTGGTGTAGTTTCAAGCTTCAAGAACAATCATTCATTTTTATATATGTCCTAAGTTGCTGACTATAAAGGCAGGTCAAGGAGTAGATACAGGCTCCTGTGATTTTTTTTTTTTTTAAGTCTGTTTTGGCTAAGGGCAATAAGAAGTAGATTGGGTTGGGTGATGACATTTGAAAACCATTGAATAACATACAAAATGAGCAATATTAACATGGAAGTTTTTCTTAATCCAGGAATATGTTTAGAAATAGAAAATAGTTTCCCTTAAAACCTCCTTTATCTGATGAACTTGGAAAGTTTCACATGTGGAAAGGGCCACATATGGAGGAAATGCAGGCAGCCTCTAGGAGCTGAGAGTGAACCCCAGATAGGTGACAGTCAGCAAGAAAACAGGACCTGAGCTCTGTTGGATTTTGCCATCAGTCATGTGAGCTTGGAAGAAGACCCCAAACTCCAGACAGGACAAAGTCCAGGACGTCTTGATTGCACAGGACTTAGTTAAGCTGTGCCCATACTCCTGACTCATGGGGACAATGAGATAATACATGTATGTTAAGCTTCTAAGAAAAAGGAAAGTAGTATCTGCTCATCAAAACAAAAGTGAAAATAGTACAGAAAAAGAAAGGTGCAAAATCCCTCACCCCTAATCTCATTCTTCTACGTGGCCACTCCTAAGGTTGTGTGTGTGTGTTTGTGTATGTGTCTTAGACAAAGGTGCATGCATTCTTCTTTATTAAGGTGTGCGGTCCATGGGACAGGAATGAGGACAAAGTTGGGAAAGAGGGATTTCTCACAGGAGGGCATTATCTCCTTGGGGGCAGGTAAGTGTTGCTGATTGCTAATCTCTCAGGATCATCCTCTAAAAAGCCTTATAAACTGCATCTCAGGACATCCATCCAGCAGGACCTAGAACAAGAGATGGGTGAGGCTGAGAGGACCTGAATTCTTACATGAGACATGTCTGATGAGGAATCCTTCTATACACTATTTATAGATATTCAAACATGTATTTGTTTTTATTAAAAAGCTGAATTGACACTATGTATACTGTCTGGCTTACTTTTTTCATTTATTAATTATTTATATGAATATTTTTCTGCATACAGATGTATTTCATTCTTCTACAGGCTACAGAGAAAAGAGAGAAATTTTAGATTAGAGGATCAATTTTAGAGGTTATTTTGTATTTTTCTTTTCTTTTTTTCTTAGTTTTTTTGACAAGTAACAACACATTTTATTATATCCCCTAGGGTATCATTTCACTTAAGCCTAGGGAAACTTGGTGTCATGTCACTTAACTTTTAATATTTATTCAAGTTTTGCATTTACTTATTCAAAATATGATCAGCTGTGTTAGCATATGCTTCTGATTTACCAGAAGTTAATTTGGTGTATTCCTGGGGAAAGAAAACTTATTTCTTTCAAGTCAGAGGAGGATGGCTATGATCACCCTGGTGAAGCTATAAGAAGATGACTTTAAAGCTCTATTACAAAATTAATACCTGAGAGTCTATCAATCTTGTCTTCTCAACTCTGTGCCCATTTCTCTCATTAGCCATATTCCACCCTGCTCTATTGATTAGAAAGAAGGAGGGAAAGAAGGAAGGGAGGGAAGTAGAAAGAAAGTTAGTTCCTTGACCATTATTAGATTAATTAATTTAGTTGTACAATAGCTAGATTTTCCTGTGAATTTAGATATTCATCTGAATGAGACAGTCAACCAATTCTTGCGTTCTCAACTAGAGGGTCAGTCTAATTCACTGGATTTGACAGCTACTTAACAAAAATTTCCCTGGGTACTTGCTCCAAACAAAGCTGACTCCAGGGAAAACAGCCTGTTTCAAGTCTTAGGAAGAGCTGTAAAATAGTCCAGTGGTCACTTCACACAGTTGTCTTAACAAAGTAAAGTTGGAAGTGAAGCAAAGGGAAAAGAGGTTTTCCAGACAGATAACATGATTGCCAAGAGATCACACCCTCCTCTGGCCTCTCCCTAAGGACACTGATCCTATCAGGAAGAAGTAAACTGGGAGGCAAGACAGCTTTCATTCTGTGAACATTCCTAAGCAGAAAAACAAATGATGAATCTCTTAATATCATTTTCCCTCTATCCTCACCGGTGATTAGAAAGAACTTCTCAACAAAAATGTTAAAATCCATCCTCTCAGATGAGCACCCCATTATGTCCTTCATGAAATTTTTTCAGCACACCAGTCATTTCTGCCAGCGTGATCACTATCGCATGTCAAGTGCTAAATTTTTGAGGCAAAGAAGTTTAAGGAGAAGTTAAGAGAAAGATCTAAGACAAAAAAGATGGGTGAGGCAGTGAAAGGAGCTGGACATATTTGACTAGAAATCAATCTCCTTCAGAAATTATTTAGGGGTGAGGAGGGGTTATCTATACTATGTCTTCTTTGTTCTTTTATATAAGTTCATCTTATATAAAAGTCTGTCTATTTCACAGACAAACTTCTAGAAACAAAATATGTCTTATGATTTTATGGAACATGTTCATATCTGGATGTTGGATTTGGCTGTGGCTGATCTCTTAAGACAATAGTTCTAGGTGAAGAGTTTTATATTCAGTATCATGGATGTCAGCAATATGCAGTGTGTAAAAGACAAAAGCCAAATGTTTGCCTTTATTACTCTGAATTATAGAAAGGGGATCAATTAAACCAGAGTAGCTTAACTGAGACCTGAATTGTGATAAAACTGTCAAAAAGGCAACTATTTTATTATTCAAGGATATTTTAAAATGTATTTGATGTCTTTAGCCTAGGCATGATAAAGCGTGTCTCAGAGTTTTTGTTGTAAGATATTAAGATCAAGAGCAGAAAAAAATAAATGTACCTTTTTTCCTGACTCTAAAAAGTCCTATCTCTCAGAAATGAACAAAACTACATCCTAATGAAAGAGGTATGAAAATAGAATTATTAAGTTCTTCAATTACAGAAGGAAACATTCCATTCGCCTCATTATTTAAGTTTCTTCTGTGTCCTACCAGTGAATATAGACATATAAATACACTAGTACAAATATACGTCTGTAACTTGGACAAGATACTTAACTTTTCTCTGCCTCAATTTGCTCATCAGTAAAATGGGATAAAAATAGTGGCCATTCATAAATTATTGGGGGAATTTAACTTATTTAATATCATACACATTTAGGAGAATGCCTGGGATATAGTAATAACTCAATAACTATTAGTTGCATCCACCATCACCTTCATAATCACCATCACCATTATGTAAGAGCACATAGCAACGTGCCCAGGATGAAGTAGGTACACGTTAATTTGTTAAAAACCCCATCTAGGTTTGTTTGTTTGTTTTAATTTATTTTTGGCTGTGCTGGGTCTTCGTTTCTGTGCGTGGGCTTTCTCTAGCTGCAGCTAGCGGGGGCCACTCTTCATTGCGGTGTGCGGGCCTCTCACTGTCATGGCCTCTCTTGTTGTGGAGGACAGGCTCCAGACGCGCAGGCTCAGTAGTTGTGGCTCACGGGCCTAGTTGCTCTGCGGCATGTGGGATCCTCCCAGACCAGGGCTCGAACCCGTGTCCCCTGCATTAGCAGGCAGATTCTCAACCACTGCACCACCAGGGAAGCCCTGGGCTTTTATTTTAATGAGATATACTTTCCTTTTTCTTTGTTCAGGAATCAATGATATATTTGGGGAAGCAATAGGCATGTTATTTTTCTTTCCATGATCCTTGTTCCCGGCTCTCTTGGCCATCTATTCTCAGTAGAATGCAAACCAAGACAACAGTTCGAAACCAATCTGAGTTCAGTAAACTCGAAAACCACATCACCCAAAACAATGGAGATTGAGGAAATAATCTTTCTTAACTTCTCCTACTTCCTAATGTAGAGTTTTTATTGATTTCTCATTTTCTTAACTTATATGTTGACTTAGGTTTCTGGATTTTCTTTCTTCATTAAATTAAGTATGTTACAAATTCCACTTAAAGAAGATAGAGGCAGTCTTGAAAAAGGGAAAGACAGCAGGCTGTGAAGCTTTAAAAACACACTTGCTCCACATTCAGATTTAACACAACAAACATCTCAGGACCTACCATGCTCCCATTGCAGAGCTTGGCAATTTAATTTAAATTATGTCCTTTAAATTATAGAACATCCTGCATATTTAACAGGGAAATCAAGTAACTTGTCCAGGATCACCCACCTGGTAATTAGCAAAGTTTAGGAACTTTATTTGCTGTGGTCAATTCCTGACTTTCTTCTACTCCATGATAGAAACAAAAACACCTGCCCTTTGAAGCCTTGGCGTTGTTGTAAGACTATTATTATTATTAATTGGTAATATTAATCAACATAATAAGAAAGAGATGTTATAGACCACAAGGTACTATAAACAAATAAGGTAACAATATAATAGAGAAATACGAAGACCTGTAAAACATTTTTCTTTGTTGTAAAAATTATTGGAAATAAACCAGACAGTGACTGAGTTTTGGGAATAATTTTTAATATGGATATTGTTATTAAATCAATATATTTTTTGCTACAGAGTATTGGGATACAAATGATTGTAGAAAGAATTTTATTCCCTAAAATCATTCAGCTAGTATATTTTCCTTGCATCGTATTCTACAGAATCTTTCAGATGGTATGTTTCCCATGCCTGTAAAAAAAAAATCAACTTTTGGGCTTCCCTGGTGGCGCAGTGGTTGAGAGTCCGCCTGCCGATGCAGGGGACACGGGTTCGTGCCCCGGTGTGGGAGGATCCCACATGCCGCGGAGCGGCTGGGCCCGTGAGCCATGGCCACTGAGCCTGCGCGTCCGGAGCCTGTTGCTCCGCAACGGGAGAGGCCATGACAGTGAGAGGCCCGCGTACCGCAAAAAAAAAAAAAAAAAAAATCAACTTTTGTTTTTATAATTTTACCACAACTGTACTGGGAGAGATTATAAGGAGAGGAAAAAATAATTCATGGTAATAGCTCTCTACGAAAGGTGAACCCATTTATCTCCCAAGTCATAATGAGCTAGTTCGAGAAAGGCCTGTGAACTTGCTTCTGGCAAGTGGAAACATTAATAAGCCCATTTTGAGAAGAGCTTTTGAACTTCTGGCAGGTGGACACATCAGCCCCAACAAGTCATCGGGGAAAGCTCAGGTCAAAAGTGCAGCAGCAAAAAAGTATTTCCATTCATGTTTCAGAAAGACCAACCTATCTGCATGAGCTATCACGTTTATGCATAGTTTAGCCAACTTTCAAGGAGGCTTCATATCCAGGAATGGATAAAGACGATTCCAGCATTGCTCAGGGCAATATTTTTTAAACTGCAGCTGGCAACCCGTTAGTGGTCACGAAAGCAATTTATGGGTCTCAACCAGAAAGCAATTTATGGTGTCATTTAAAATAATGACACCAAGTAGAAAAAATAGAAAATATCAGAAGGCACTCAGTATTAAAGATAAATATTGTTTGTGAAACTGCTGCTCCAGGTGTGTGCTTTTGCTTGATCCCAAAGTAGGAGGTATTTCTTTCTGCGAGCTGTAGTCAGAAAGGCAGAAAACATTGGTCTGGGGCTGTGAGTTCTGACTAGATTCTAGTGGGGATGAAGAGAGAAAAGGCTTTGAGTCTGAAGTCGGAGCCAGAGAAACTTTGCAGAATTTAAGTACATCTAGCTCTTTGTTCTCCAAATCAGGATAACATACTAGGGAAAAGATGGTGAGATGGATCAGTTGTCCTGTGTCACTTGCGTTAGGTAGATGAATTCGAGTAGCTATAAGATCATTTCTTCAGTTCCTGACTTTAAGGCCAAAGTAGTGTTTTCTCCTTTAGCAAGCCAATGGGGGCTTGAAAATCACAGTGAGACAGGCATGTACCTACCTGCCACTTTATCTTTCACCTTCAGAACCTACTGCAAGAGATTCAGTATTTTGATAGACAGAGAGGCTTGCATTGTCTTGCAGATTATATATTAAGCTTTCGGGAAAATTCCATGAAAGTTAACACTTGACTTTGCCCTAATTACTTCTCATGAAATGAGAATTGCTTGACATTAATGTTAGTCATGTCAAACGCTTGCATTTAAGGTGGAAGAAAGATTGAAATATAGGCTTAAAGAAACCAATTTAAGATAACTCCACAGCCAACTCATAGTGCACATTAGTTTACTTTTAAACTTCTCTAAAGGAAATGCATATTGGCTGGCTGATGACAGCTACCACTTACTGGATTTTATAAAAGACTATAGAATATGCATGGGTTAATTTGTATACAGCTGGCACATGGCAATTTTTATTTTTTAATTTAAATTTTATTGGCATATAGTTGATTTAGAATGTTGTGTTAGTTTCAGGTGTACAGCAAAGTGATTCAGTTATACATATACATATTTATTCTTTTTCAGATCCTTATCCCATATAAATTATTACAGAATATTGAGTAGAGTTCCCTGTGCTATACAGTAGGTTGTTGTTGGTTATCTATCTTATATACATTAGTGTGTGTATGTTCATACCAAGCTCCTGATTTATATCCCCCCGCCGCCCTGCCACGACATTTCCCCTTTGGTAACCATCAGTTTGTTTTCAATATCTGTAAGTCTGTTTCTGTTTTGCAAACAAGTTCATTTGTTTCATCTTTTTAAAAAATTAGATTCCACATATGAGTGATAGCATATGATATTTGTCTTTCTCTGTCTGACTTACTTCACTTAGTATGATAATCTCTAGGTCTATCCACGTTGCTGCAAGTGACATTATTTCATTCTTTTTAATGGCTGAGTAGTATTCCATTGTATATATGTACTGCATCTTCTTTATCTATTCCTCTGTCGATGGACATTTAGGTTGCTTCCATGTCTTGGTTATTGTAAATAGTGGCACGTGGCAATTTAAATCTTTGCCCAAACATGATTCAAATACCTCAAAAGATATTACTGTTCTAGAGCAGTGCTGTCCAAAACAACTTTCTGTGATAATGGAAAAGCTTTATATTTGTATTGTCCAAATGATAGCTACTAGCCACACACAGCGTGTTGGGTATTTGAAATGTGGCCAGTGTGACAAAGAAAATGAATTTTTAATTTTATTTGATTTTGATTAATTTAAATAAAAATTTAAATAGCTACATATGGCTAGTGACTAAGGTATTGGACAGCCCAGTTCTGTAAGTTTTAATTTCCATGCAAATTTAAGCCAAATAAAGAGCCCACTTTTCTATTAATGTCCTAAAAATTAAATCACACAAATATAATAGGGTGACTTTTTAATCCTATCTTGTTATGTACTCTTTTCAAGTCTTCTCCCTTAATCTCACCTCTTAGTCATGTCTTACACATAATAGGTACTCTATAAATGTTAGCTGTTATGCTATTATTACTCATATACTACCTACCTTTGACCCCAAATTAATCCTTAAAGACTTAAGTTTATTAGAATATTTTGAGGATCTGTTGTGATGAATTCAGATACCTTGGCATTATTTTGGGCAATGTTTTTCAGACTGCAGATTGAAATTCATTAGTGGTTCTTGAAAGCAATTTACATGAATTCTTTTTTGTCAGAAGAATTATAATTAAAACCTGTTTAACTAAATGTTTCTAAAGTAACTTATGGTAGGTACCAAATGGATAAATTGTTTTTAGTTTACTTGGGCAACTCCCTTTACCTCTCTTGCCCAAGTGCATTTATTTATTAAATGGGGATTGGACTAAACCTACCAGTGTCACAGGAGTAGTGCCCACAGGATCCTGACGGCTACTTCACGAATGAAGCACACTGAGTATAAGACAAAAAGGCACAGAGGAAACTGTCAAACTGGAGAATTTATGTCCCATCTAGAAAAAAAAAAAATGAACTCAACTCCAGCCAATGCAATTCGTTCTTATGCAAATTCAGACCCTGTGTTCCTGAATGCTTTAATTTTCCAACATAAACCAAAGATTTAGATTCTATGAGCGTTGAAACCAAATCCCTTAGAAAATAATGTGGGTCAAGTGAATTTTAAGGTATGTAAATCACATTTCAATAAAGCTCTTAAACAAAATAATGTGTGGGCCTGAGGGTCATCAGTTTGCAACTTCTGGACTATTTGATTTTTAAGATCCTTTCTAGTGCTGCTACTCTGGCCTTTCTAATTCTTTTTCATACATCTTTCTTGAAATTTTTAGTAGATGGTATCTGGAGAAGAAGTATGCCTTCAGAAGTGACTTCTCTGAGGACAGAAACTTATCTAGCAATGAGCACATGCTTTCAGGCCTAGGCTACAAGACTTTAGGCAAACTAGTTGACAGAGAAATAAGAAGTGTAAGCCCAGCAAAGGAAAAAGACTGAAGTAAGAAGCCAATAACATTTTTTAAAATAAGAGTGCGGTGAGGGCTTCCCTGGTGGCGCAGTGGTTGAGAGTCCGCCTGCCGATGCAGGGTACACGGGTTTGTGCCCCAGTCTGGGAAGATTCCACATGCCGCGGAGCGGCTGGGCCCGTGAGCCATGGCCACTGAGCCTGTGCGTCCGGAGCCTGTGCTCCGCAACAGGAGAGACCACAGCAGTGAGAGGCCCACGTACCGCAAAAAAATAAAAATAAATAAAAATAAAAAAGAGTGAGGTGAGAAAAAACAAATCCAGATGAACAAATGGCATAGAGAAGAGGCAAAGATGAAATACTCTGATGATTCTGTAGCCCTTCAGTGTTTCTTAAGGATATTTGCATATTCTGAAAACCTTCTTTTGAAAATACCGAAATGCATGTTAATTTACATTTGTCTGGAAATAGATCATATTCTACATATTCTATCATGAATAGTGGGTAATTACTAACAGAGTTTTAATAGTCAATTTCTAAGAAGGTGAGGATAAAAATCAGCTAAAACGGGGTTTTCAACCCAATCCTGAAACACCCATTACTTTAGACTTCCTTCGAGTGCCCCAAACTTATGTGTGGCAATTACATCTGGAGGACAATAAAACAGCACCTCTGAGCTCTAATCAAAGTCAGAAATGGGAGCACAGAATCAAAGCCAAAATTGGGAGTTGAAGGAGACTCTGCCTGCTATCTATATTCATTCTAGATGTACATTTTTCAGTCCCTTTCATACCAGTTCTAGCCCAATCGATTTACTGAAAAGTATGTAATTCACAAAACAAATGAAAATGAAGTCATCATTTTAAAGAAAATGATCATAAAATACTACTAAGTAGAGTTGTGGAGGATTCAAGTCATAACCAACACCTGTATGACTAATCTTTTTTTTTGGTGGGGGGCGTTGGGGTGTGTTGGCCTCTCACTGTTGTGGCCTCTCCCGTTGCGGAGCACAGGCTCCGGACGCGCAGGCTCAGCGGCCATGGTTCACGGGCCCAGCCACTCTGCAGTATGTGGGATCTTCCCGGACCGGGGCACGAACCCGTGTCCCCTGCATCAGCAGGCGGACTCTCAACCACTGCACCACCAGGGAAGCCCTGTATGACTAATCTTTATGGAATATTGACTTATTCATCTGATTAAAACTTAAGTTCAATTCTGATATTATTTTCAGATGTCTCCCCAGCTTGGCTTCATCTTTATGAGCATAAATGGACTATTTGATCTTTGGAAAATTCTAGAAATAAAGTTGTCATTATTTCTCACAGTCTGTAAAAAGTTAAAAGACAGAGAAGAATAAAAAAGAAAGAAAGGCTATCTTGTTCAAAGACAGAAAACCTTCTTCAGTGTCAGAATCAAAAAATCTTAAAGCTAAATATGCTAAGATTAAAACTTTTAGAAACAGAGCAAAAAAGATGGGTCAAATTTTCTATTTAACTCTTCAATTTTATTCAATTCAGTTATGCATTTAATTTTCAACTAGTTGCCCTGCAAGCTTGTAGGTGTTACTGAACACAATATGGACAAAAACATGACCCTTACCTTCTCAGGTATACTTTTATCTCACTGTGAGTTCAAACTTATGCACAAACAAGGAAACACACCAAGTAGGATGGGGATGGACAATGGGAGCTTTAGAAGGCCAAGCAACCCACCTGGGCTTGACCTGGAAAAAGACATAGAGCTCATCTTGCAGACCTCAGGTGGTCCATTTCCTTAGAAGGATGAGGAATCAGAGAGGCTTCAGGTAGAACTTTACATAAAGTTGTGAGCCCAGAACTGTAACTCAGGTTCTGGATCTCTGTCCCATACTCCATATAAGTCCTATGCTGAACCTGTACAAATCATATTCTATTTAATGTTTCTCCTGGACCCAGTTTATATTTGAGACACACAAACTATTATACCCATCTGGTTCACAGGATTTAGTGATTTGAAACAGTAAACCTCAGGAACATTTATGACATTTTTCCAAAGAAAGAAAAAGGTTTAAAAAGTATAAATTCCTCTCCTTCTTATAAATAGCTATTGTGTGCTCACTATTTGCCAGACACATGGCACTGGGTGTTAGAGATAGAGCCAGGGGCTCAGCCAAGACCCTACCCCTACACACAGAAAGTGATCTTTAGAGGGAAGAAATACCATGTGTCACTGAAATGCACAAAAACAGGAGTTCGAAGATAGAACATTAATGTAAATATCACTGAAAAAGAAAGCATGGCTTCTAACTAAAGAGTATGGCAGTGCCTTAAAGGAAGGCATGTTCTACATATAAATCACTGATACGAGCCTATTTTGGTTTTGAATTTTCTTCCTTGTAACCTGAGGGCTTGCAGCCATTTCCCTGCCTTCGGCTGCAGTTTCCAGCATGGGAGAAGGGAGAATTCTCTTCCATATATCACTACAACAAACATGTGATACAGCCTCCTCTCCTTGTGGATATCTTCCTAAGAATAGGTCCCATAAAGCAATGCTTTTCAAAGTTTAATGGGCATATGTAGTTGGGATCTCTTTAAAATGCAGGTTCTGATTCAGGAGGTCTGGGGTGCGGCCTGAGAGTCTGCATTCCTCACAAGCGCTCAGGTGATGATGTACTGCTGTCTGCAGGCCATATGCTGAAGGAGCAAGGCCATAGATGCAATCAGTGGTTACTCTGCAAGAACAGAGAAAATTGTGATTATTCCTCAAACAATGAATAAATGTTTCACTAAAACCAAATTATACTCTATTGCTCTGCGTAAACAACTTTTGTTTCAATTACAATCATGGTCCTCAGGTCAACAGCAATGACAAGACATCATTGATTTCAAGACACATCAGTGATATTAAAGTGTACATATTAGAACTGAGGAAATACGGTATTTAATAAATCAATCATTGAATTGTTGTAAGTGCCAGGACGTGCTGGGGGCGAGTTATCAGACAATTACAGCACAGGTTAAGAAGACCACATCAAACCTGCACAGGGTCTATGAATGCTCACAGACGGGACAACTAACCTGGTCTTAGGGGTGGGAAGTTGGCAATAGAGGGTGGAGAAAATGGCTTTGCTGCAGGAAAAAACACAACAAGCATTATTCACATCTGATTCCAAGACTGAAGTTGTTAGCTTTTGAGTCATATATGAACCTAACCCTGAGGAATGTTTTTCTCCTTTCTGTCTTTACTGGTTGGCCTAAGTCAAAATCTGGAAGGACATTTGTCAGCAGGTATCCTTATTTTTCCATGAAAGCAGAGCTCACTTAATTCAGAATGCTACAAGCAGGTCTAGACATAACAAATCACCATGGTCCAGGAAACTAGGACTTAATTGCTTAAAAATTATTTGTCCCTGGGACAAAAGTTTGGCTTGACAAAATATGCAATTAGTGATCAGAGTTACTGATATTCTACTTAGGTGCTAATGAACAATTGCTTTGTGGCCTCCAGAAATACCTTGCACTTACCACTCCAACTTTTTCAAAGAAGCTGAATTTCTATTTTCCATTTGAGAGCTACCTGTAAGTGATAGATTATGAAACTTAAAAAACAGAAGTAGAATTGCATTAAGAATGCATCATTGGCTTTGAACCTATGAATTTAAGAGAACATATTCACATAAATAAAGGCAACCTACTTTGAAAACAAATTTTCCTTTTTAGGTCTATAAGTATATAAATGTGTATGTGTATGTATATATTTATACATATATATGTCTATCACCTTTAGTAACTTTGTTTTTAAGACTGTCATAGCATTTTAAACATCACTTTTAGTTATCTTACACACTTTGTAGTGAAAATCATCCATCACAGTTTAATGAAATTTATCTTAATACACCTTACCTTTCCAACAAAAGATAGTTTGTAGAATAATTTCCACCTCTTAAAATGACACATTAAAATTACAGCATATGTCTTGGCAGCCAAACAAGTTTTTAAAAAGTAATCCAGTAGAGACCAAAAAAAGAAAAAAGATTATTTGACATTTTTTAAAGTAAGAAGAATGTCCAGGGACTTCCCTGGTGGTGCACTGGATAAGACTCCACACTCCCAATGCAGGGGGGCTGGGTTCGATCCCTCGTCAAGGAACTAGATCCCACATGCCTGCCACAGCTAAGAGTTCGCATGCCACAACTAAGGAGTTTGCGAGCTGCAACTAAGGAGCCCTGGAGCCACAACTAAGGAGCCCTGGAGCCACAACTAAGGACCCCATTTGCTGCTACTAGGACCTGGTACAACCAAATAAATAAATAAAAATAAATATTAAAAAAAAGAAGAATGTCCAAATTTGACTTATTGTGTGCTTTATAAAGATGAGAGGAATGCCTAAAATGTTGTGATTCTTACAGGTTGTCTATGCGTGCTCATTAATAGCAAATGCCATAACCATTTATATTTCTTTAATAAAAGACAGGGGTAATTAGTGCTGTAGTTACCACTGTCACTTTCTGGTAAGAGGCGTAGCTACCTGCTTTACTTCTCCCGGTAAGGATTACTCATTTCTTCTGACATTTTCAAATGTTCTTCTAAACTTCAGGTGACATAATCTGTTGCTACAGTAACATCTCCAAATGTGTCAAAAGACTATGATTCAAGGGAATTCAGTAGCAACTTCATTTTGCTATGACCTGGAGCTACTATTCTCCAAGTCTGCCAATGCTCCAGTTTTGAAAGCATCTATGTGAGGTTGCCAACCAGCAACCCTTTAAAATACATTAAATAATCATTCATCTCCCTTAATGGCCCAGTTACAGATCTTTGCTTCCTACTGAGGTCAGAAAGTACTCTAGCTGTACGAATTGTGAATTATTTTGGAGGGCACAGTTCTTCAGCTAAGTGCCCTGTCTTTTCTCAATAAGTTAAATGAGGTGACAAGTAGAAAAGAAGACTAGAAAATAGTGAATAAAAGGATAGAAAAGCCAAATAGGCTTTTTTATTTGACAGAATCTCTCTTCTTTGTGGTGTTAGATCTCACAAAAATGTCAATTTTGAATTTTGAAAGTATTCTCAGTATGAGTTTTCCTTCAAATGCACTGCTGAATTCCTATCAGAAAGACATAGTTTTGGAGTTTTGTAATTTTTAGCAAAAAGCCATATAAAGACTGCATGTTAGCCTGAGGGTTTTTTCTATTACTTTATCGAATTTTCTTTCTATTCTTTTATAACAGTAGATGAATTTGAAGCAGTGATAGGTCTGACTTCAAAGCATAATGATTTTCAGAATCAAAATGACACCTCCATGAGATTAAGGACGATGAAATTGTCAGGATCAAGTTTGAAAATAATTGAAATAGGAATAAGTGTATTTTTTTCCATTGGTATTCAGGATTTTTCTTGGAAGAGACTTATGTTTTGACTCAGTAAAGTTTATCCCTGGATAAAATTTGAAATCAACATCTTGGGCTATCCCTGCATGTAGCTAATGGACACATCCCATCATATTTCATTGTTAACAGCTTCATAGCCCATTCAGGTGTCAGGCATTATGCTTGATTAGGTATACAAAGTTCAAATGCAGTCTTCCTCCAAGACCTTACAGTCTACTGGGGAAACAAATATGGAATCAATGTCAATATGGCATCATAGAAATAATTGGCAGGATGCCAAAGGGCCTCAACTAAGCAGGAACAAACCCAGAATGGTTATGACAAGCAAGGGGTCCAGGGAGATGGATCACCGAGAGGATGGAAGGAAAATAAGGTGAAGAAGGGCATTGCAGGATGCAAAGACAAGCATGTGCAAGGCCACAGGGTAGACAGACTAGATTCCTTCAAGAAACCAACTCTAGAGTTTGGTCTGAGTGGTTCGTAGTAACTGGGGAGGCCGGGAAAAGAGCAGCATGCTGAAGCATGAACTTGGAGAGGGAAGCAGATTCAAGATCATGGAGCATTTTGGGTGCCATATTAGGGACATGTTAATCAAGAAACTGAACTTTAGCTTCTTTAGCACAAGTTAACAGTCCTAACAGAAATTATCTGATAAAGCATATATCTTGTCTGGATTTGACATTCTTGAAGCCTACAAAAACATATACATACGAGATTATACCTGTATTCCTATGCACACTAAGAACATAAAATACCAAACTTCATGGCCTGGATGAGTCAAATGCCTTCCCACTCCCACCCAAAATAAAATGACTGCACTTCAGTGGTCTGCCAGTAGAAATGTCAGGAGAAGACACAAGTGGATGCACAGGGAAGAGACACGGTGGTAATTAGAGGACAGATAAACCATTGCCACTTACTCAGCTGTAAAGCCCCAAATTAAAACCTTCAAATTCTGCAGTAGCTCAAAGACAGATTCTCTGAGGATATAATGCACAGCATGTGACTATAGTTAACAATGCTGTACCGTATATTTGAAAGGTGCAAAGAGAGTACATCTTAAAAATTCTCATTACAAGAAAAAAAATTGTGTAACTATGTGTGGTGATAGACGCTAACTAGACTTTACTGTGGTGATCATTTCACAACATATCCAAATATCAAATCATTATATTGTACACCTGAAACTAATGTCATATTAAATGTCGATTATATCTCAATAAGATAAATAATTGTAAGTTAATTAATTAAATAAAAATAAGAGATTCCCAGAGGCTGGGGAGATCTCTAGGTTGAAGGATGATGAGGAAAAAATGGAAATAAGAAATGGACAAAAGGAAATTCCCTGAGATCCAGGATAAAATGGGAAAAAAAGAAAAGAGCAATGATTAAAAAAATCAAAGGCCAAACTTTTGGTGATGAATACTTATGAACTGGGTGGGACAGATAGAAGAAACTTGCAGAGAAAATTTAAACCACATGGCAAAGGTGTTTGGTCTACAGTTTGAGTATCCTGCACAGTTTTTCCCCCTCCTCCTCTTTACCATTTTCCTCTTGCTTTGAAGTAAATGAACATCATATTTCAACTAGTTCCTGGTCTGGTTTTTAACTCGGTGTGATTTTTTTTGTTTGTTTAATTACAAGCATTATAAACTTCTCCTTTAGGTAAGGTTTCTGTTAAAAGTAGAAACTTTAGTGGAAACTTCTGTTTCTACCTCAGTCTACCTTCTACCCTCACTACCACCTTGGGCCCACGTCATCTTTGCCAAGGCTCGTACCTAGGAGGACTATATAGTGCAATGGTTAACAGCATGGTGTCTGAAAGCAAACTATATCAGTGTGATTCCCAAGGCTGCTGCACTCTGTATTTTCTTGAGAAAAATATTTAACTACCCCATGGTATTCTCCAATGTATATTTAAAAAAAAGATGATAATACCGGCCTTATAAGACTGACCCAAATACCCAGTGAGTGACCTATCACTGAGGAAAAGATGGCTGGAGCTGCAGCATATGCACTGCAACTGTGAAGGGCAGGTCAAGCACATCACAGCAGCATTAGCACTGACACATCCTTGGGCTACTGCGCCAGACCTGGATTACCTGTCTCCATATTGCTTAATGTGGGAGAAGGAGAAAACTATCTTATTGAAGCTACTTTATTTAAATTTTCTGTTACCTGCAGCTAACATTAAATCTTAACCAATACAAGAGTGTATCCAAAGTCAAAGTCCATCTCAAATCCCAAATCTTTTAAAATGTCCTCTCTGCAACTCTTTTTTCAGTTGGGTCAGGATCTATCTTTCCTTCCTTTGAATTCTTATATTATTCATTTTATACTTACCTCTAATTTTCAAGTTAAACATCGCTTATTTGTTGTTAGATTCATAATTCATTTCTGTGACAGGATTATAAACTATGTGAGGGCAGGGACCACGTCCCATTTGCCTACGGGATCACAGTATGTTGTGCTAGAGATATTTGTTGACTGCCTGATATAAAGCGTGTATTTTTTTTTTAAGGTTCTGTAGTTTTTTTTTTTTAATTTTTCTTTTATATTGGAGTATAGTTGATTAACAATGATGTGTTAGCTACAGGTGTACAGCAAAGTGATTCAGTTATACCCATACAAGCATCCATTCCTTTTCAAATTTAAAGCATGTATTTTTTAAACATAAGACATTACTTTCTCTAGTAAAAGGTTTCATGGTCTGAAAAATAGATTGGCAAATTAAATTAAGTAATTAATGTAAAGGACAGATATCAAGAGTTTTTAGGCTGTTTTTGTTGTTTTGTAGTTTTTAAAAGACCACATACATAGGCATTTCATCATTTGCTTGCTAAGAATAAATAATGGCTGAATAGGCCTTTTGTTTCCCAAAGCAGAGCATGGTATATTATTTTACTCCATAGTGACATCAAATAAGTTTGACATAAAATGAAGGTTTATTTGGATACAGGTAGATCGAATGGATCTTTCCTATTTGAATGGTGGACTTCTATGTCCTTCAAACCATAAGAATTTTTATCAAAGCTAGTTTTGAAAACATATTTGAGGGATATGCATGGGTATTTTTTTCTCTTGTTTTTATGAAGTCAGCCCCACAGAGCTCTGTTGGCATGGAATCTAGAACTTCATCCAATAGGATAATACATTGCTCAATTATTCCAGAGAGCCTGATGCCATATTTTTCGATGCCGTAACAATGTACCCCTTTGTAAACAAGGATGAATTATTTTCCTCCAAGTATCCATGGTAGATAGACATCGAATAATAAAGCTGTAAGGAATTTCAAGAAATCACCAGATTGATTCACCTGTACTCTGCAAGATGGTGTTTTAAAGCCCTTGGACATTGGCGAGTCTGTAACTTACTATCCAGGCATTGCCTGGACCTTGGCATCTCTAATTTCTAATTCCAAACATTTACTTACGGAAGGGCATTCCTGCTTTCCAGGTTTGATGCATTTTTCGTCCTAATATCTCTCCAGTACCTTTGTGCATATGGATTGTGATAGGGTAGGCTAGGCTATAATAAATAGATCCCCAAGTGTACATAGACTCAAACACGATGAAAGTTTGTTTCTCACTTATTTAATAGACCAAATCAGGTGCTTCTTACCATGTGGTAACTCCATTCCACGTGGTGATTCAGATACCAAAGCTGCTTTCATACTGTGGTTCCATCATCTTCACCTTGTGGCTCCCAGGGATTCCCTAGGGGAGGGGACAGGGAAGGAAAGTAATGGAGGGAGGTCAGGGATTATTATCAAAATCATTCAAAAGGAGAAAATATCGGGAAGAGAGTGCATGTGGGAGACATTAATAGACCATGCCTGGAAATGACCACCTCCCTTGCTCTCACTCACATGGCCACTTCTATGAGAAAGGGAGCCTGAGATATATAGTTAGTTGTCTCCAGGATAAAAACCAAAATGGATTTTTGTGAAAACTAACAGTTTCTGTTATATGGATTCTCTTTTCCCACAACACTAAAATATCCATTCGTTAATTCAGTGTGTTTATGGATTCCCTATCCTCTACTGCTTACAGTCTAGTTGGGGAGAGACATACTAGTTACGTAGTCTCACAAGTGCACAGAGGAAAGGGACAGAGTGCTGTGAGAGTACATCACAGGATACCCGACCTAGAGTGAGGGATCAGGTGAAGCATCTCTGAGGAACAGACGCTTAAGCTGTCATCTGAAGAATGAATGCACTTTGAGTATCATATCCTTTTATTTGTCCTGAACCAGCTTTTTCTTTCTTTCTTTGATAGAATTATCAAAGAAAGGGATGATTAATTATCAAAGGAGGGATGATTAATGAAATGAAGTGGCATGTATTTATATCTCCCATTACACAGATCCCCACTATATGGCTTTATAACAGGTAACCA
Source organism: Phocoena sinus (assembly GCF_008692025.1). Classification (NCBI taxonomy): domain Eukaryota; kingdom Metazoa; phylum Chordata; class Mammalia; order Artiodactyla; family Phocoenidae; genus Phocoena; species Phocoena sinus. Next base: position 128,206,202 of record NC_045765.1, on the reverse strand, counting down.
GTGTGTATACATACCTGGTATCCTGCCTCATGCTTCAACCAACTGCCATTACCAGCAATCCAACAGGTGACTTCAAACTCTTTTGAGTTTAAGAGTTGGGGGTCAGTTTACCTCAAGTGATGACTGTTACTGGCAAAATTCAGAAGAAAGTAAGGGAGCATTGGAAGATCTCATAAGCAGTATAGCCAAGCTTTATAGAAAATGGGAAGGTCATGTAGAACACAATAGAATCTCTAATCTGCCTACCCTGTGACTCTTCCCTCCAGTTTGGTTTCTATCTCTGTTTCTACTCAAGCTACCCTCTGCCAGCTCTCTTTCCCCTTTTCTCTATTCCATGCTTCTTTCTTACCTGTAACTTCTTCTCCCACATGGTTTCTGATTGCCACTTTCTTTGTGTCTCTTGGCTTTTGGGTTATTTCAGTGCCCATGTCTTCTGATCCTTCTGCTACCATGGTCTTTTTGAATGTTTTATATTTATTATCCCCATAAAGGAAAGTGTAAGGGACATTAGTCCTTGTTCCCTAGCCAGCCCATAGATGCTATCCTAGGCTTGGGAACAGATCTCAAGTGGAATCAGTTGTGTGTGACCAGGCGCAAGGTAGGTCTGTGGCTCCTGACACTAATATGAGGACTCATTTTTATTCATGGCCACAATGGACCAGATTTATTCTGCTGCCTGAAATAATTTTTAAAATAGGCACAGCACGTGAAATAATAATGTTCAGACATTGAATATCAGTTGGTAAAGGACAGTGAAACCTTATGGAGGGGAAACAAATCAGGGAACCCTACCATTGACCCAGTTAATCATCTGGAGAGAGTTACCAGGGCACAGCTGAGTAAGCAGCCCCGGGCAGAGCTCAGTGGACTTTCTCCATTGGGCCCATGGAGCTGGGAGTCTGAAGAATCCAGACTAAAGAGCTGATCATTTGGGACTTGATGCTTATTTACAGAGGGAATGAGATTATGATCACCAGGAATCTAAGAGACATTGCAAACCAAGCAAAAGAAAGTTTAAAAAAAGAGAGAGTTTCATTCTACATCTTTTCTCCTCTCTACCCACCCTCACCTCTCCCTCCCATGAGCCCCACTTCCACAAGTCTTTACCTGCATTTTAAACTATTCCCAGGTTTCTCTTCTCTAGCAGTGCCCTTGCTCTAAAATAAGTATTTCCCAATTAAAACTCTACTTTCTGCATATCTTAGTTAAGTGGTATGTCAATTGCTCTCCATCCCATTTTCCTATTTTTTTCAAGTACATATAATTATGAAAAATATTTTATGTATTTAATTATGTATATTTTTAAATTGTCCATTAAGTTAGGAACCCTTTCTGTCCTGTTCAGCTCTGTTCCTCTGGGGCCTGACACAATGTGAACGCAAAAAAAAAAAAAAGTAATAAAATTGTGAGTGGAAGGAAGGAAGGAGGTCAGTATGGTATAGCAAGTAACTGGCAGTTTAAACCCCCTGGGTGTGTTTGAGCTTTGAAATAATGAGTTAACTTTAAAAAATCTGGACCTGTTAGAATTTGTAGGGAAGATAAAGGTCTGTCCCCATGAGGTCTTGTGCTCACAACCATATAGAGAAGTGCCAGTTGTCAGAAATGGTCAATTTCTGAAAGAAATTATCTCTTCCCAATAGTTCTTATTTTTCCAATACTTAAAATCTCCTCTGGCTAAGGAAATTTGTCTCCTAAGAAAATGAACATTAGTTGTATTTGTCTTACCGCTCAAACAGTTGAAACAAAGAGAATGACCGATTCAGGTGGCAGAGGTCCATGAAACACTGGAGATCTCGAGGCCTTTACCAAAGTTGGAGCAAGAAGTCGGGCAGGAAGGAAGGGAAGGCTGGGGATTTCTAGTTTCAGGAATAAGAGTTAAAGGCTAAAACTCCAAGTTTCTTCAGTTCCTTCAGATGGCAAGCAGACTTAGAGCTTTATAAGACATACAAGGTCTTTGATAAAATTCAGGATGTTTTTCATTTCCCTGCATCTGTGTCCAGTTTGTTCTCCATAAGAATTTTCAATAAAAGTCTTACAATGGAAAGAATAGGTTTGCTTGTCTTGATGGTGCAAGGAGAATTGGGGGTGTCTGTCCCATTCTGCAGAAGTGCTGGGTGTGGAGAAAGGGACAGAGATAAAAATTGCAAGTGCCCAAAGGTTGGAAGTACCAGTCAAGAAAAAAGAAAGATCAGGGAGATACATTCTTTTTTGCGATACGCGGGCCTCTCACTGCTGTGGCCTCTCCCGTTGCGGAGCACAGGCTCCGGACGCGCAGGCTCAGCGGCCATGGCTCACGGGCCCAGCCGCTCCGCGGAATGTGGGATCCTCTGGGACCGGGGCACGAACCTGCGTCCCCAGCATCGGCAGCACCAGGGAAGCCCAGGGACATATATTCTTGAGAGAGGACCTAGACTGAACTTCAGGAAGGCCTGAGAGGGACTTCTTGATTTGTTTTTAGTGATTCTCGCCCCCTCCTCCAACCCAACACAGGATCTGGGAGAAGGGTGCCTCCAGTTTGATCTCTAGCCCCTAGATAGCTTGTGTAAGTGCAGATTCCTGAGCCTTGTACAAGACTAAATATCTCATACTCTCTGAGGGGCACGCCGACGAATCTGAACTTTGAAGATGTGAACCAGTGATCCTGATGCACACTAGAAAACAAAAGGAATTGACCAATTATCCACAAAACTACACTATTGTCACCCTTAGCTTCTGTGTTATTGATAGCAGTGACGATTTCAGGGAGTAAATAGAAGCTTAGAACCTAATTTTAAGTGGTGTGAATCCCCCTACCCTACTGGGTCACTGGAGTGGACAAGTGAGAGGATTTTCTCTGCAGGTTCATCCAGAAATTATTCTAGAACTGAAATCCTACCCTGGATAAATCTCACAAAAGAGACTCTAGAAAATGAAGTGAGGAATGGGCCTCCCGTTTGGCCCTATCGACTATAGGAAAGAGTGAACAAGAAGCCACATTTCTGGGGGTAAAATGTGATAACTGCAGCAGGATCTTTGATGCTATGTAATCCTGTGTGTGTTCATTTGTATCTGGCTTCGTACCTGGCCCCTGAGCATTTGCACAGGCTCCAAGAGCAAACATTAGTTTCTGCCAGCTATAGTTCATGGGGCCTAGGACAGCTTGTTCTGCTTTTGCTTTTCTAATTAAAGGACTGGAGAGACTACAGGTGAGATTTATTTCCTTTATAACTCACCTAATATATTCCAAGTGCCACTCTCCAGAGGCAGCAGGAACCAGCTTGTCAGTTCCCAGATTTCTCTGTGAGAGTCTCTTTGTTTTTAACTAGCAGAGTGGAGACCTGGGGACAGAGGAAGAATCTAGTAACTGCTGAGAGACCAACTAATCTGTTGCTACATGAGTCACCCTTACAGTTTTTTTATACTTCCACAACGTTCTTAAAGAAGTTTTCAAGTTATAATTACTGGGCTGTGCTTGCATGCCTGGATTTTAAACAAATTTTTTAAAAGACCTCTTTTTTCTTTTGACGAGCCATGATATATTATTTGCAGATTTTCTAAAACATGCAGCAATTTTGTTGAGGCCGGTGATGTGAAATTATGTCTTGTTTCAGAGAGAAAGAGAGAGAGAGAGACAGACCCACCCTATCAAACATTGGCAAGGATTTGGAACAAGTTTTTTTTTTTTTTTTAAGTTGTATCTCGAGCTTCAGAGAAAAACAGTGAAACCTTTGTGGAATGTTACCATCTCATTCCACAAAAGGAGATAAACCAAAGAAAACAAAACTAACCTAGGATCTCTCTGTGTTTTTTACCTTAAGAACTAAAGCAGAATTGGGTATATCATCCAGTTAAGCCTGGTGTAAGTCTCACAGGTCATAGACTGTGCTTGCTGGAAAGAACTTTGGTGATTATAGACACTTTTCTTATCTTCAGATCACTCATGACTAAAGTGATCATTGAGAATGAAAAAAACTTAAATTTATTCCCCAGGATCTCACCATCATTTAGTGGCCAAGCTAGGACCAGAGCCCAGATTCTCTGAAGATTTACCCTGTCCTCTATTTCCTTAAAATTAAAATGTAAATACAAAGCCCTCCCCCTGGGAGGCTGCACAGTACCAGACAAGGAGGGGGCGCTTTGGAGTCTGCTGTACCTGAGCATGGATCCTGAGTTCATTTGCAAGACCTTGGGAAAGTTACTTGAACTGTCTAAGCCCCAATCTCCTAAGTTGAAAACGAGGATAACACTTTGTGCACATAGTGGTTTGTTCAACGAATATTTGAGCAGCTACTTGGAGCCCATCACTGTTTTAAGGCACTAGGAATGCAGCAATGAACAAAATGAGAACTCTTGCCATCACGGAGTTTATATTCAAGTGGGCACATGGGATAATAAACGAATAAACAGGTAAAGTATATAGTATGTCAGGTAGTTGCAAGCACTACAGAGAAAAATGGAGAATGGGAACTAATATTACCATCTAGAGGAGGTAGGGGCAGATGGGTTTGTGTTTAAATAAGGTAATCTAGGAAAGCATTATTGATAAATGGATAGTTGAAGAGATATGTGTAGAAAGTGAAGGATAAGAACATTCCAGAAAAATAGCAAGCCAAACCCCCTTGAGGGAAAACATACTCAGTGTGTTGGATTACAGCACAGAGGTGGTGCGGCTGGAGTGAAGTAAACCAGAATCAAACCAGGAGGGTGAGATGGGGCCCAGGCGGAGGCCCAGGGGTGATCCAATAAGATCTATAGCCACTGTAAACATTTACCTTCTATTTGAAATAAAATGGGAAGCTACGGCAATGTTTTGAGCAGAGAAGGGACGTAACGACTTATGTTTTAAAAGGATCATTCTGGCTGCCATGTTGGAATAACGTATAAAGGCAGCAAGGGTGTAAGTTAGAAGACCAGTTAAGATGATTTTGCAATAACCCAGGAGACAGATGATCATTAAAAAAGTCAGATTTTGGATATAATTGGAAGAAATACTCAATGAGTTTTGCTGAGAGATCAGATATAGACTTTGAGAGAAAGAAAGTAATCAAACATGAATCCAAATTGTTTGCTCACATAATTAGAAGGATAGAAAAAAAACTTGAGAGGCACGGGTATTGAGGGAAGATGGATTTTAGACATTAATTTTGAGATGCCGATTGACCATCCAGATGAGATAGTGAGCAACTGGCTCGTGGAAGTGGAGTTCAGGGTAGAGGGTCTACATTGGAGACTCATCAACCTATAGATGGTGTTGAAGGCCTTGAGATTGGCTGAACCCTTTCTGGGAGCGAGTGTAACGAGGCTGAGTCAGTGCCAGTAGGAGGGAGTGGTCAGCTGTGTCCAGAGAGCTCAAATAAGATGAGGTCTAGGAAGTAACCACCGATTTTAGCTACATGAAGGCAATAGGTACTTTTGATTGGTGGAATGATGGAAACAAAGGACTACATGGTGTGCGCTCAAAAGGTAATGGTAACTTTTGGGGAAGCACTAATAAATTAATAGCAAAACGAGCAAAAATGAACATAAAAGAGCTCACAGAAAAAGAAATCCATGTGGCAAACAAAACAAAAACAGAGAAAAATGTGTTCAACCTCACTCATAATAAGAGAAATACAAAATAAACTTTCCAAGTTAATTTTTGAATTTAAAGCTCTACCAATAGAAATTCAACCAGGACATTTTGGAACTCTAGAAAATAGACTTTTCACACGAGCACTTACTGTATTTGGGTGAGGATAATGGCCTTTGAACAACTCAGGTGAATTCTGGATCCCCACTTGCTCATTACTGTGCCTCTCTGTGGCTTCAGCTGCCCCATCTGTAAACAGGTTTTTTATTCGTACCATCCATTAGAGTTGAAGACCTTAGAATAATGCTTGGCTCATAGCAACAATAATAGGTAACATTGACTGGGTGATGATTATGCATGAGGCTTTGCTCTTATCACTTTACATTTATTTATTTTTCTTCATAGCCACCCTTCAAGGAGGACAAAGAATGAAGAGATTAAGGAATTTGCCTAAGTTCGCAGGGCTAATCAGTATACATAAAGACTGAATGCTTAGCCACGGCACTAGGCTGTATCAAACAATAATATGAGAAAGAAAAATAAAAAGAAGAAACTCATCTTAATAGTATAAGATAACAAACATTAAAACAATATAGTATGTTGACTGTATGATCTGTATGACAATATAGAATATCCAGAAATATACTTAGTCATACATAGTGATTATATATTAATTTTACATTAGATGAAGCCAAGCTCCTCGAAACAATAGGAAAGGCTTATCTGACTGAGACACATCCACATATTAACACAGTTCCCTGACAAAAGGACAAATAGACATAAACACTTAGTTTTATAAAAATCTCTGAGTTTTTTATCTAGATTCATTTCATTCAGCAAAATAACACTATGTGAACTCATTTCCTTTATATATTAACAATGATCTAGATATACTAGGTTAAAGAGGCTGAATTTGATTTACCCAAGTGTTGGCCTATCTTTTAGAATGTTTAGTATACAGACATAACAAAATCAGTCTGCTAGGGCTACCTTAATAAAGTACCACAAACTGGGTGCCTTAGATAACTGAAATTTATTGTCTCGTGGTTTAGAGGCCAGGTGTTCAAGATCAAGGTGTCATCAGGGTAGTCCCTCTCTGAGAGCTGTGAGGGAAGAACTGTTCCTGGCCTCTCTTCTTGGTTTGTAGACGGCAGTCTTCTCTCTCTGTGAGGGAAGAACTGTTCCTGGCCTCTCTTCTTGGTTTGTAGACGGCAGTCTTCTCTCTCTGTGAGGGAAGAGCTGTTCCTGGCCTCTCTTCTTGGTTTGTAGACGGCAGTCTTCTCTCTCTGTGAGGGAAGAGCTGTTCCTGGCCTCTCTTCTTGGTTTGTAGATGGCAGTCTTCTCTCTCTGTCTCTTTACCTCGTTTACTCTCTATGCATGCCTGTGCTCAAATTTCCTCTTCTTATGAAGACACCAGTCATATTGGACTAGGGTCCTTCCTAATGACCTCATTTTAACTTAATTACCTCTGTAAAAATCTTATCTCCATATAAGGTCACATTCTGAGGTACTGAGGGTTAGAACTCAGCATATCTTGTTTTTTTTTTTAAGAGGAACATAATTCAACACATATCACTTAATATTTGAGTATAAACCACAGTAGTAGACACAGACCCTTAAAAAAGTTGTCCTGTTGGCCTCATTGATGTTTTCTTAGGTCCTTGTCAATTACCCATGTACCTCTAATCCTTTTCGAGAATTAGTCAAGGTATATATAAAACCTCAGCACAACATTCTTCTGTAGGACATCAGAGTCCCTCACTCATTTTTCATGAAAACAAAGCACACTCCTTGGGCCTGGTCCGATATTTCTGCAGTCGTATAAGAGCAACCTTAGTGTTTCAAAAATTCCACAACATGAGAAAATCCAGCAATCAAATATACAACACACTGCTTCACAACAACATGGACATCACAATGGGGAAATAAGCACTTTACACACAGGGCAGAAGGAAATGGGTTAGGGAAACAAAGACTGGGTGTGGGCAAGAATCAGTGGAAATCTGAAGGGGAGGTGAAATCTCTCTCCTACCATCCCAAGATGTTTGGTGTCACAGTGCAAGAGCCAGCTTTGCCACACTCCTACCCCTAAACAAAACTCCTCACACTACCTGGTGGATTACCAACTGGGACTTGCAAAGCCTCCCTGTGGGCACAGATACTCATCTCTTTATCATCCCTTATAGAAATGGGGGGTCATCAGCTCTCTTTCCTTTCTTTTTGCCAGCAAGCACTCACATCATTTGCATTGTTATCTCCAAAATATATCTTGAAGCCATCCATTCCTCTGCATCTTCACTGTTGTCATGTTTACCCAAACCACCATCACCTCTTGCCTAGGCACTACATGTACTCCTGTGTCTGGCTTCACCATAACCCCAGGCTAATATGTTCCCCACAGAGCATTCTCTCAATTGTTGGAAATGCTCCAATGAGCTTTTAAATAAAAGCCATTGTACTTACCAGACCCGCACCCCCTGGCCCTGTCTTCCTTCATTTCCTTCCACTCTCTCTCTTGCCTACTATATATCCAGCCTCTCTGCTGTCCTTTTAGTTCTTTTGAATATAATTTCTGGCCTCAGGATCTTCACACATTCTTTTCCCTCTTTCTGGAAACTTAGCTAATAGTCAGCCAGCATGCTCTCATACACTTGCTCTGGTTGTGAAATGGTAAAATACCTCTCCACCCCTTTGGGAAGCGGTACGACCCCATGTCCCTACACACCCTCACATATATCCATCTTGCCCCTTTCCTAGAATCCCCTGGACCTCCACATTCCCAGTAGCCAAAGGAGTAATGCCTGGCCCTATGTGAGACCTGTAAGACCCTGCATTGGTCAGGATGCAACCAGAGAAATAAAGCCAGTAGGAGACATATAATAAAGGATTTATAGCAAGGAACTGGTTCATGCAATTGTGGAGGTTGGCAAGATAAGTCACAAATCTGTAGGGCAGGAAGGGCAGACTGGAAGTGTCAGGAATGAGTTGAAGCTGCAGTCCACAGCAGAATTTTTTTTCTGGGAAGCTTCAGTTCTGCTCTTAAGGCCTTTTGACAGATTGAATCCAGCTCACGGAGAATATATAGGATATCTCTACTCACAGTCAACTGATTATGAATGTTAATCACGTCAACAAGACACCTTCTCAGCAATACCTAGATTAATGTTTAAATAACTGGGGACTGTAGCCTAGCTAAATCGACTTTCACAGACGTTGTTTCAGCACTGTGGTTACTGGTTGCCTACCCTACTAGTAGTTCAATATTGTTATTATCATCCAGGTAAATTGACTGACACAGAAAACTGACCATGCTGACCATCACGGATATCGTTCCAGCACTGTTTTTGCTGGTGTTCTACCCTATGAGTAGTTCAGTAGTTTTAGTATTATCCCTGCCTGAACTCTCTGCTCGTCTTCTCCCTTGCTCTTTAGATGGTGGGCTGGCTCCTGTTCTCCTTTCCATCCTTAAGGACCCCTCTTAAATGTCACCTCCTCACTACCCTCTCTGAGTAGGTCCCCCCTCGGAGGGACCTTCCCTCCATTCTTTCTCCGTCACCTCTTTTTTCTCTTCATTGCACTTACCACAAGTTATTAATTTATGGGTTTTATCTGTTTGTTGACTGATTTTTTCTGTCATTCCCATAAAACTGTGTGTCCCATGAGCGCTGAGGTTTTCATTTGTACAACACGGCATACAAAGAGTTAATTGCCATGACACACATAACAGTAGCTCAACTCATATGTATCAAATGAGTAAATGTCATCAGAGGTTACTATCATTTGGCTAGATGCAAAGACTCCACTTGCTATACACTTACACACATTCTATTTGCCTTGCCGTGAAGCCACCTTCCACGTGCAGAGCCCTAGTTCTGGCACAAGCAGGGGTTCCGTGCAAACACATTGACGGAGCACTGCTTTTAGAGACCAGAACTGGCTGATCTTCCCTAAGATCTACAAGGTGGGTTCCTTCCACCCTCAAATCTTGTTTTTATTCAGATATATAGCCCTCAGTCTTATCCCAGATGTCTGCCCCAGGTCAGCTCCCACTGGAATAAGAGGCATTTGTTGGAATTGCTGATATGATATTAAATACTTGCCGAGAAGAGTAGACACAACTCATGCATGCATGTCGGCGAGATGGCCTTCCTTGTTAGCAGGGCTTGGAGTAGGACATGATCAATTCAAAGGCACAAATATAGAACCTCACTAACTGACGTGGGTTCACCAAGCTCACCCCCCACCAGAGCATCTAGTGAGGAAGTACACAGATATCATCCAAATTGCTCAGAAAGTCATTAGTGCCCTCACTGCCCATCATTTCTAATCTTTTCCCTCTTTCTGATCCAATAGCATATTTAAGAGATGTCTGCTCTTAGCTTCCTTGCTCTGCGTCTATGGTATTGGGCAGCAATGCCCGCTGTATCCCTGGGCTTCCTCATAGTTTGAATAAGGGTTATATGGCATTTCCTGATGAAGTGGATATTTTTCCTTCACTCAGTTGCTAACGCATACATGTATTCTTGCGTCACCAGTGAAAACGCCTCCAGAAGATTTGTGCGTTTAATAAATCTTTGCACTATTCTCACTTCCGAGGATAAAATAAGGAGGTAATTAGATTCTGTCTTAGAAGAGACATATACTGGGGCAAAACCAGATAATTTAAGAAAGTGATAAAATTATTTCTGTCAACAGAAGAATTGGATGGTTCTGTTAAAGACATAATGATGATTGTAGATCAAAAAGAATAGAATACGGTTCAGAGTGACGTACTATTCTATAGATTATCTGAAACAAGCCATTAAGCAAAAACATCCGTGCAAAATTCCTTCATATTCCTAATTGTGACCAGTCACCCTTGTTGGTCTGTTTACTCTGCTATTAGAATGTGAAATGTTAGGATACAGTATGGCCAAGGTCAATAAGAAGAATATTGCATCTACTCTGAGCCCAAGACAAAATGATGAAGTAAGTGAAGTTTAAATGTGAGGCCTCCAGTCCAAACATGGACTGTTTCCTCACTTTAAGATACTTTTGTCTTCCCCTCAGAATCTAAACCTTCCTTGCTTTTTCCCTTCAGGATAAAACTGAAATCCTGCATAGTCCCTCCCACAATCAAATGTCCCTTCTTTGAATTCCTATAACACAGTTGTCTCCTATTATGCCAACTTGTCCTTTATTTTTAATTATAGACTAGCTTCATTGTTCCCAAATGAAATTATGAATTCCTGAAGGGCACAGCACTATTTTCTATATCTTTACTTCCTTATACTCCACCACATAGATATTTTGCCAACGTCTAGTGAAGAAATAGTGAGGTTGTGACAGAGGTTACTTTGTTGTTCATTCAAATTTGCCTTCACTTCTTTCTAGACAAATAGCTAGATTGCATGTCCCAGCCTCTTCAGGGAAATAAAGCCTGTGATAGACTGTGCAACTTCCAGGCTGGTTCCATTTGAGCCTCTTATGTTGCCCTTTCCATCTTTTTTCTCCTTATTCTGCTAAGAAGGAGTCCTTAGGGATGACAAAACTACAAGATGGAAGGAGCTTAGGTCCTAAAACCATGTTGTTGAGAAAACTGCCCACAGACCAGGAACATCTGCCTTGGACTATTATGTAAGCATGAAACCAACATCAATTGTGTTTGAACTGTCACCTATTTGTGGTTCTACCTGTTATAGCAGCTAGCAGTCATTCTATTACATCTAGTAATTCTAGCAGAAAGAGCTTGAGCTGGGTTTAATTCTCAGCTCTGCCACAATGACCAACCTATGTGATTCAAGACAAGTTACTTAATTTCTCTGAGCCTCAGCTTCCTCATCTGTAAAATGTAGATAATTATAGCAACTATCTCCACCAGTTTGTTGTGAGTATAAACAAGTGCCTGCAATCAGGTGCTCAGTGAATACCAGTTCAGTACCACTCAGGTGTGTGCTTAGAATTAGTTCTTGACAAGCAGAAGGTATGTTCCAAGAGAGTCCAGAAAAATGGCATTGAAATAACTCATTTTTATGTCCTGACTACAGTTGTAGTAGAAATATTTTTGAAGGGAAATAAGCTTATGGGTGGGGGTAGCAGTCAAGAGGAGGTGTGTAGAGAGGGGAGACAAGCTAAAGAAGTCTAAAAAGAATATTTTGTAATATTCTTTGAACTCTTAGAACTTCACCCCTGGCAGGGATCTAAAATTTTAGGTTAGAGTATGTAAGGACTTTGCATTAGGCCAGTCTGTGTCTAAACAGATATTTGGGGATAGACAATTATGCTGCTATGTAGGGCAAAGGAACTCTCCTTTCCAGGCTGGGCTATTCAGTACCTGAGGAGTTCGTTTAATTTTCCACTGGGTATTGACGATTAAATAAGTTGTTCACCTAGTCACTGGTTGCAAATACAGCAAAGCTGGGTGAAGTTGACATTTGCTTGATTAGGTGAAGTTAAATTTGGATGGAGGAATGAAGTAATCCTTTTCTTTGATGCTGGGTCCCACATACTCCTAAGAGTTCTCAACACACAGCAGGTCTCATGCAGTACAGTAAGCAAGATTGAAAAAAGCAAAACTTAATTAGGTTTATATTTGTAGGCTGAATAAATGCCATCTGCTTCCAGAAAATTGTAGATTTCCTGTAATAACACATTTATCCCTATTTAGTTGACATTCTGTCTTGATGTTTAAAGTTTGAACATATAATTTATTATCATCTCTTAAATCTATTCCTTTTATTTTCAGGAGATTTAACATTTTTTTAAAGATGGAGGTGGAAGAGTGGGAATCTGCAGTAATTTGTCCTAAGATGGGTACCTAAATTAAATTTAAAATGATTTGCAGTCATGCTATCCTCTGCTATAATCTTCTACCAAGAAATCGATTTTTAAAACTTATAAAACATAGATGGATGTTTATTGTAACATTGCGTGTAGTTACAAAAGGAAATAAAAAAAAACAAAACAAAAAAAATCTAATGTCTATGAATAGGGAAACTGTTGAATAAATTACACATACACACGCACGTATATAATTCCATATTTGTAAAAATAAACAAAACTAAAATTTAAAAAACACAAAGAAAACTCCCTACGTTTGTGAATATACATTTTAATACAATTTTATGTAGACAAAATAAACACAAACAATTTCATGTTGATTACTCAGGGACATAGAAAATAAGGATTTGTGAATGGTGTGTGTTAGCTTTGTGTGTAAACCTCAGTAATGTTTAACAGGTACAGTAGGAAAATGACACTGTTGTCATTTTTAATAATGAATAACTATTAAAAAGTATTTAAGGGCTTCCATGGTGGCGCAAGTGGTTGAGAGTCCGCCTGCCAATGCAGGGGACACGGGTTCGTGCCCCGATCCGGGAAGATCCCACATGCCACGGAGTGGCTGGGCCCGTGAGCCATGGCCGCTGAGCCTGCGCGTCCGGAGCCTGTGCTCCACAACGGGAGAGGCCACGACAGTGAGAGGCCCGCGTACCGCAAAAAAAAAAAAAAAAAAAAAAAAAAAAAAAAAAAGTATTTAAATATGGAAGGTGTTCCTGAAATGTGGGAGGACATGAGTATCCAGAGAAGCAGGTATTTTTATACTTCCTAGAATTTTGCAAAGCTTTAGTATTCTAATTTGTGTCTCATGTCCCAGAAGCTACAAAAATTTCACATAGCTGACATTCTACCAAATACATGCAATGCTAGGGATAGTCATGAAACAGATTCATTTCAGAAGTAAAGTGAAACAGAGTAGCTTACAGTGTTGAATATAAAAATGGTTTAAAAACAAGCTTATCTTAAATAAAGAGAATAAATCCTTTAATTATTACTAAGAAAAAGTACTCCACATTCGATTAAATAAAAAGGAAGGAAGGAAAGGAGGGAGGGATGGAGGGAGGAAAGACAGAAAGGCAGAAAGTATATGAAAGAAAGATAGAGAGGAAGGAAGGAAGGAGGGAAGACAGGGAGATAGAGAGAAAAAGAGAAAGAAAGAAAAAGGGAAAAACAACTTATAGGTTGCTTGACTGCCATGTCTACTGCTGGTGATTGTAGGAGGTCTTAAGGCATTAGGGTGAAACGTGGAAGAGAAGCAGATGTGGTGGTAGCTGCTAAATGTTTCAGAGCATCCTCACAAGGTAGAGTGTAGAGGAGGGATATTAGTCTACAAGGAATTTGAGGACTTGCCTATTCCGCTTTCCTCATCAAAGCATGATAAATTTCATTGGTACTAGGGCTCTAGAATTGCTGTAGCCCTGCAGTTGGGTTTGTCCTACATCCACGTCTATTACAGTTATGGCTACAGCCCAGGGGTTTTGTGCATGTGTATGTAGTACACTGTCAGCTGTGGTGGAAAATTACACCCAGCCATAGACAGGTCCAGGCACCCTGTGAGTTCATGGAGTGTCTGTGGATGTCTCACTCATGACATTCCTCATCACTCCCAATGTATGAGCCGTTGCCAGTTGGAACAAGGTGCATAAAACAGAATCCCTCCCCAGCACTGCAGTGAGGAATGGAATATAACCTGGATCAAGAAACAAAATTTAGGGCTTCCCTGGTGGTGCAGTGGTTGAGAGTCCGCCTGCCGATGCAGGGGACATCGGTTCATGCCCCGGTCTGGGAGGATCCCACATCCCGCGGAGCAGCTGGGCCTGTGAGCCATGGCCGCTGAGCCTGTGTGTCCAGAGCCTGTGCTCCGCAACGGGAGAGGCCACAACAGTGAGAGGCCCGCGTACCGCAAGAAAAAAAAAAAAAAAGAAACAAAATTTAAAGTGTGCCACGAATAGAGAGGAGAGAAGGGATAACAAGTGAATCCCAAAGAGAAGGGACAGCTGTCTTGACTAATAAAAACAGTCTGAGAAATAGAAGAGGATATAAAATACGAATGCTTTAAATTGGGAGAATGATCTTAAGGAAGTCAAACATTTCAGAAGGAAAGATACATGATTAAAATCAGAAAGGATTATGAGGTCATCCCTGCACTTGAAATTGTTTGAAGGAGAAGCACATTTTAAGAGTAAGCGAGGGAGGAGACTGTTCATCCAAATGTAAGATGTCAAGAATTTGGATTCACTTTCATGTCTTGGTAAAGGAAGGATGGCTATGTTAGGCTAAGGGCTTTTCCGGAAAACAGGCTGGCAAAATATCATGCCCTGTGGGATTTTTAGATTTTCTCTCCAAATCTCATGTATTTGTTTGGGACCAAATCCAACCTTTTGTTTTCAAACAATGCTCTATTCTGAAGTTCTTCCGAGGAGAATCCTGCCTCCTGGATGGGCTTGAAATCACACACAGTGGGTCCCCAAAAGTATTCCCTGGAGTCACACAGAGTGAGACTCTGGCCCATCAATTTTCTGTGCTTCTTTCTGACAATCTGTATAGGGAAGCCAGAGGCTGAGTAACTCAGCCAGCCCAATCTGTGGGAAAGCTGGTTTCCAGCTGAGTTGGCAACCAGACTGTGTGACCCTTTCTTCTTCCTCCCAAGTTCGCTCAAGTGAAGCCTTCCGAGAAAGCCTCCAAGAGAGTTGCCGTTTTGACTCAGGCAATTTTTTAATGTTTTCTCATCATGTGAGTATCTTTCATCAGTCCCCTTCAGCTTTCTGTTTGGATTGTTCATTCTTACGATGATAAAATACAATTGTTTAACTTGTCTGGTTAGGACCCAATGAAGAGAGTGACCTAATAAAAAAACATGAGGGAATAAAAATAATGACCACATGGTCCTATGTTAACTAAGATTTATGTATCTAAATTCTGACATATTGGAGTATAAAAATTCATCCCAGGGGACACTCTGAAGCAAGAGGAAAATGTAGGAAAACAAATAGGAAGCAGAGATGCAAGATAAAATCGATAGGTATGACTCCACTTTGTCCTTCTCCCACCATTTTCCACCTGAAGTTCTTATTAATGTTTCTTAATAAAACCTTTTTGTATTAATGTTCTTAATTGTACTAAACAGGAAGGCAAAGAAATATGAAGTGCTACTTTAAATAAATTTCTTTAAATTAAATGCATGTCATATAAAAATATTTAAAACATCTAATAATGTTTAAAATAACGATTATAAATAGTTTTAGCACAATTAGAAGAATGAAGAGAATTCACTTCATTATTTTCCTCTGGCAATGTAGGTGATCTGTCCAAGGTTTCTCAGCTAGTTAGTAGCACAGATCTGAAACTAACAATCTCCCAATTTGCAAACTAATATTCTTCTTACTCAGCAGTGTGGTTTCGGGAATAGTATTGAACTTTTTCTTAACTCAGTTTCCTGAGCTGTGAAATGGGCAACATCCTGGTATTTAACTTACAGGGCAGTTGTGAGGAATAAATAAATTTATATATTTAAATTGCATAGAAGAGCACTCTATGCTCACACGTAGTAAGCGCTCTGTAAATATGAGCTGTTATTACTTACCACCTTGCCTTTCGATTAATTTTCTACTTAAAACACCCTTTCAAGTTATTGTTTTTGAGTGTTTAATTGCTGGAAATATAGAATTAGGCAGTAGTGAATCTTGGATGGGAATGGGAAATTTTTTCTGGTTTCTTTTTTTTGTATCCCCCAAAATGGTTTTGCAGACCATCTTCCCTCTTCAAGCCCATGTTACTTCTTGGATAATCAATAGGGATAAAGTAGACAAACTATTTGGAAGAAGGAATATGATTTCTATGTCCTGTCCCAAATTAGACACCGAGTCCAGGGTGTGCCATTCACTGCAATCATAATTATCATGACAAATTGACCAGGAATAAATCGAGCTGGCAAACTGAACTAGAGAAAAATACATACCCATTACTCATGCATCACTTCAAGTGCCACCTCCCCAGTGAAGTCTTCTCCAATCCCACCCATCAGAATTCATTGCTCCCTGAGCAAGGATCCAGTACATCCAGTACAGCTTTGCTTATACTTCACTTTTGGCACCAACCATATCAAGCCCGTGCATCATTCTTCCGCCGCACTGGGTTGCAAGATCCTTGAAAGCAGGATCTATGTCTAATTCATCTTTCTGTTTCCAGGATCTAGACTACCTCACAGCAGTGATAGGTGCACAGTGAATATCTATTGAATCAAATACACAGAACTCACTTAGGAATAAGTGAGAATATAAGGTTTTAAAAATACTACTATTTATTGAGCATGGATCATGCATCTAAAACTCTACGTTCATAATGACTATGTAAAATGTCATCATTATTTTCATTTGTAGGTGAGAAAAACTTAGGCTCAAAGAGGTTAAGGAATTCACTCTGAGTGGTAGAAACAGAATGTAAACCCCACTTCTATCTGGCACTGCTCCTTGGTAAGAAGAAAATAAGAATCAAACACTTCTTATTTTTATTAGTTGATCTCATATAATTCCTTCTGAAACAGGTTCTGACTTCAGGAATGCATTCTCTTTAGGACAATCATTCTATAATATTTTATCACACTGTAACCCTGAGTGTCTTACACGAATAACACCAACATCAAGAAGATTGCCAGTACCATCACCCTCTGAGTAATAATGACAACCCCACCGTATCAGCCCTTTGAAGACTTCTTGTGTTCAGACATGATTCTATGGATTGGTCTGGCTTTGTTTCGTTGCTGTCACTTACTTGCTCCTTCACCTGTTGGTATACCTTATATAGGCTATCACAACAATGCCCATACCAGTAAAACTTGTCTGCGCACACTCATGGGATTGGCCTCCAACTACTTCACTTCGGAACTGCAAGATGAACCAACTCTTTTCCAGCTGGAAACCCAACCAGTGTTATGCATTAGTATTCAATACAAGCCTATTAAATTCCACTGTGACCTTTCAGAGGCTATAATTTGAAAAGCATACTGAGTTCTTTAAATATGCTGCTTCCCCTGTTTTTTTCAATCATGCCATTCTTTTAGTAATTCTTTTTTTAAAATTTCTTAGCCATTCTACAACCTTCTGTTTGGCTATCCTTTGCAAATTCTCTGCAATATCTGATTTATGTCACTCTCTCACACTAGAGAGAGTAGTGCCCATTTTAATTATGTATGTGTTGGGAGCTAGAAAAGTCAAGTTTAACTGCATATTAATGTACAAATCAAACTGGAGAGTATAGTAATGGAATACGTGTTTTAAAAATGATTCTGTGCCCTAATTTGATGGTACCAACTAACACATCCAACTACAACTTTCTTTTCTTCTCCAAATGCTGTGGCTACCCATGGCAAAACAAATGAATGTTGAAAAATGTGGAAAGTTAAAAAGAAGCTTTTTAAAACAAATAAAGCCTAAAGCATTTCCTACTTTGAGTTCAGAATCAGTGTGAAATTAAGATAATCATGCCAGGAGAGCAATAGAAGCTACCCTGGGGGAAATGTAAGATGATAGCCTTTCAAAGCAACAGAGGAAATAGAGGGCATTCAATATAAAACCCAGCATACTCCCCTTTAAACTAAAGGTGGTCTCCGTGTGGATGAGTGTGGAGCAGCTAGATAAGTGTCTTAGTATCCAGACACTCCCCCAGGTCACCCCACCCGCCAGAGAAGCCTGGTCCAGGCTTCCAGTTATTACCACTCGCAGCAGAAGAGCAGTGACCTGCATTCTCACTCTTCTTTCTCAGTGGGCTGGTTCAGCTCCATTTCCTGGAGATAGCATTCCTCATAGGCACTTCTGTCCCACACTGTGAGCTTTTCTACGTTAGGAACAGGACGTATTGATTTGTAGCACAATGATGTGGCCTGTCGAATGACTACCAGAGAATCCAGTGGATGCTTCCCTGGGGACCAGCTTTCCCAAAGAGACTGTTTCATAGACTTTCTAATCCCAGTGGAGTAAGAGCTTCAAATGGATGAGATCTTCCAAGGGAAAAGTATCAAAGGCATTTCCTCTTCCTTGTCTTCCTGTTCTTATAAGTGTATGTCATGTCTAGGTTTAATCTGGGGAAAGGAACAAAACAAGGAAGGGAGGAAACAGAAAAAATATGGACAGGGAGACCTAGACTACCAAAGCACCCTCCTGCAGATAGCAGCCATAAAGCAATGGTCTGCGAACTCATAAAATACATCTGGCCCCGGTCTCTCTTCATCTGCTGTAAATCTCTAAAAATAAACTAGAAAGTTCTTCTTTCCCCAAGTTTCTATAGACTTCGATATCACAGTTTACTAAATCCTGGAAGTGTGAAGACAGTGAACAGCACAGCCTGGCACAGTAAGCAGAGCCAAAGGAAAGCAAGTCAGGTCTTGGATTCTAATTGCCGTTTTCTCCTCAGTTTTTAACTGGTATATCACTCCACAGGGGTAGTTATCTTCATCTGTAAAAATGGAAGTGGCACATGCACTCCACAGGCACGGAGAGGCAATGCAGTTTGTTGTAGCGTAAACAAGAATCGCGTGAAGAAGGCATTTAACTGGATGCATAACCATTCGAGGAGAGACAGCCCTAGTGAGTCCTGTGCAAATGTTTTGGGGACTTTTCCAACTACGAGACCTTTCAGTGTCTAAAAGTTTTAAAGGATGATAAACTAGCCTGCTCAAAGCTAGGATGTATGTGTGCATGTTTTTATGGCTCCACTTAATTCTGAGTGCTTCATAAGCTGTTGTTCAGACACAGAACTTAAACCTGACCCTCCACCTCATCTGTCCCTCATGGGGCCGCTGTTTGCACTGTCTATGTCCAACCCATCAGTCTAGATTGAGCCTTCTCTCTGTCTAGTGCATCCTAGTCTCACAGTATGAGGGGTTTACTTCAGTTCATTTTTATAATCCATTTTTTATTCCATTTTTAGATACAAAGATATATTGTTGCATTCATTTAATCCTATTAAGACATGCCCACTCTTCAACTTGACCTACACTCCCAACCTCCCCCCAGTGCCACCCAGTCTCTGAATCTGCCTGCTGTCTCAAGGTTGGCTCTTGTTGAGACAGGGAATGATATTAGGAGGCAGGTTAGGATACCACAACTGTCATGGGACATTTTTATCCTAAGGTGCCTGTTCTTGGCACATTTGAACCTGATATATTTCAGTACATTCTTGATATATAGGAGCATATAGGTTCCAGAATGATAGATGTCATATGACTACTTAAAGAGTTAATTGATTTTTAAATAGGTGGCCACATTTCTTTTGTTTTTATTTTGGCAATGCTGTGTTGGTTCCTCTTAAAACATCCAGGTAGTACTAGGTGAGCACGACCAGTGGCAGAAAACTCTACACTAGTAGGCTCTATGGCATGAGAAAGACTCATTAGAAATAGAAATGTGGGGGAGTTCCTTCTTGTCCTCACTGTTTCTGAGCTGTCCTGCCCAGCAGGTGCCACCTCCTACTCAATTCCAAACGAGAAGCTCACGATAGTTCTCCAGCAGCAACTCTGTTGTCATAATCACCAAGCGAGGTTTGAATCCAAGCAGCCCAAATGCCATTCTAAGTTTGTAAAACACGCAGGGATACATCAGGTGTGGGGTAAGCCTGCAGAACCCAACACACAGGCTCTGCACAGGGAAGGACGGGAGGAAGCCCCAGGCAGAACTCATAAAAATGGACCATGCAGAGTCCCTTAAAGATAATGAGAACCAAATTGATATAATCAGTTGAGAGAAGGAAGGGTGATGATCCTGAGCTGATTTATCCATCCTCTCAATTAATCAGGTCACAAGGCCTCACCACATTTTTCATAATATCCCTAGATCCATGTGTCATTACTGTTTGCAGTTCATATGTTATTCGTTGTTTTCGTTGCTGCTGACACACCATTTTAAAAAACTGATTTGCCTACCTTATAAAGTCAGATGCTGCTAACCATTGCCATAGTCCAGCTTCTTAAAAACAAACACGTGCAACCCCTTGAAGTTATTCCAAGTTCTAAAAAGCAGGATGAAAACAACCAAGGTATGAGTGAAAGCTCGTTTGTTACCTTGTTTACTCTGTCACTATGAAAATTCTTGCCATTTGGCCATTTCAGTGGCTTTTATTCCCTGTACAAAACTAACCAGCCAAATACATGACCACAGTTTCTTGATTTATGGACATATTTCATCAACATGCTAATATTTTTGAAATTAGGTATTCCTTGCATAATTAAAAGAAAAGCAACTTGCCAGCTCCTAGAAGCATAAGTTATGCTTTGTGGTAACTGCCTGAATGTGTGCAAACTTAACTGTGTATAAATGTACCTGCCCATGTATTGTCACCTCTATTGAGATATTTACAACTGTAGTACCACCTGTGATTGAATTTCAATCAAAATTGTCATTCACCAGTTGCCATTCGAAATACCTTGAAAATGACTATGATCCAGCAGAGAAATGAGAAATTATTAAATGCAGAAGGTTGTCATCTGCCAGGCAGTTTGGAAGCAGGCAGTGGAAACCACCAATCAGTCAAACTAGAGCAAAATTCTCCAAATCTTGGCAAGGTTGACATGACATGACCCACTCAAATATTAGTTAGGATTGGCACCAAGGGATTGATCAATGCCAACAGCTTCCAACTAACATTAAAGAGAAACTGTCAAATTCCAAACTAAATTAGTGAAACAGCTCCAACCAACCAATCAACTGACAAACCAACCAACCAACCAATGAGTTTAACAAAATAGGAAAAGCAGGTAAAAATACATGTATCTTCTAGTACTCATAGTAAAGTCCTAATGGTGCTAAGAATTTCAAGATCATTATCACAGGGTATAATAAGTGTAGAGTAAGCTTTGTAGGTGTTTTGAAATCAATGATACATCTTAAAGTCCTGTAAAAAGAAATAGGTGAAAGAAATGAGAGAATTCACTCATAACACCATGGTTGATGGTGGTGAAAATTACAAGATTATAAGCTCACTTTTACTTTGGCATTGAAGATGAGTTGGTGATGTGTTCTTTGAGTCATGAATGAGAATATATTTCTTCTGCCCCATCTTTCAACCTTCTCTGTTGAGCTAACTGAACTCATATGCTAGCAGAGACCTTTCTTTTACTTCCAGTGATGTCCCATGGTTTGAAAGGTCAGCCAACATCTTACAGGTTCCACTTCTTTGTGGCCTTCACTCTTTCTTGGACCAAGCAACTAGGACAATTCATAGGCATAGATTTCATTTAAAAAGTACACAGTGCCTTTGTTGAAGAGAAGATGCGGTTCTCTGTCACACCCTTCATTTAAAATACATGTCTGGAGTCCAGTCCCTTGTCTCCCAGCCCATTTGCTCATATGTAAGGTGACCTACAGTTTCAATTTGCCTGGGGCCATCTCAGTGTGTGTCTGTTGTCCAAATAGTCCTTCTACTTGACCATTTTCCCGGACAAAAGCTTCCCTAATATCATAATAAATTATATGATCACTCTATTCAGTCATGATATGCTAAGTAGACTAAAGAATTTAAAAATCTATTTCAAAAAGATGCATGTCAATTCACTCAAATTCCTTATATGCAGAGCTGACCACCTGCCCCAAGAAAAATCTTAGGTACAAATCCTGCACATCAACACTGCTTTCAAAGCAAAGGACATAAATATAAAGCAGTTTAATAGATCCAAATCCTGGCCAAACGATTGAGGATGGAGTGTGTACTTTGTTGGATGTTACATGGAATTAAGTTTAGTACACAAGGTAGATTACCATGAGTCACTATCCAGATGTTCCTCCTTCCTAATGCTAAAAGGATGCAACCTTAGCCTGACTGGGTGAGTATAAGACCAAGAATGCACAGCCGACCGGAAGACTGAAGGTGGTGTAATCCAGACTCACTCATTCCTTTAGATGATGCATGCATTGTTGAAAAAAGGCAGCAATAGAGTGCAAATCTGTCATATTCCTACCTAAGGACACTAAATGAACAGTAATGCAAGGCCCAAATACCTCCACCAGGTATTGAAAAGAGGACATGCCTTCTTCTACTGGGAAATATTAAAATAAAATGCTCTCCTCTTAACAGTAATATCAGCAAGGTATCTTGTACAATGATTCATTTTGAAATAGAAACTCCTATCTAGGATAGTTGGAATTAAGAAAAACTAATCTAGGTTTCTCTGTTGGAAAGGGAAGAAAAGAAAAGCAAAGTCCTCACATTGTTCCAGAAATTTTATTCATTTTAGTGATGCCATCACTGGACTGGGCTATCATTTTTCTCAATACAAAATTAAATTTTGAAGCTGTATTTTCGTTTGTCGTTACTAAGGTAATTTCATTTGTATGCACTGCACTTTTCTATTACTAGAGATTTATTATAATATTATTTAGACTGTATGATTGTTTATTCTAGAATTTTTCTTCCATTTTTACCCCATCACCAGCTACAATAACTACAACTTGGAAATTTTATGCTAACAGCAAATTTTGGACAAAACAATTTTGTTTGGGTAGCTGATGTTTGAAGAAGGCAAATAGATTCGGTGCTCCCTTCCCTTCCCTCTGGAGAAAAATCTGAGTTTCAAATGGGGCCTATTCTCCCCACCTCTTACATCCCCTTTCATCAGCACATAATCCTTCAGACTGGCTTTTACAAAATGCCCACATCAAGACATGGCTCTTTGTAAGTAGGACTGGAAAGAAGCAAGATGGGCAATTCTGCTTTAACACAACTCAGAATCTTGAGCCTCTCCCTCCCTTACCCAACCCCAAGTAACCCAACCCTACACATCCACCCTGGATTGGCATTTTCAATGTCTATGGGGTTTTCCATTCCCTCTGTGGCTAATGCAGAACTATTAGGTATCCACTAGTGCCCTCGTGGCCTGAAGGGGCTTAAGAATTCAATCCAGGAAGGGGCAGTAGAAAGAGAGTTCTCTCTCCTGTGTACTGAGAAGCCATTTCATAGAAGAATAGAATTAAATGCACTTCAAGGGCTTTTTAAAATCCAGGATTCTAGTTAGCAAGGTTGCTGTAAATTTTCCTTTCTCCTCTTTCATCCTCAAATAAGCATGCAAGATGGGGAAGCCTGCATAATCTCTCAAGACCATTTCAAGTTGAAGATGCATTGACTCTCAAATTTTCTACACAGTGAGTTTTCTTTCTGTTGAATATCTGATTATACTAGATAGTTTTGATAATGTTCTAATTTCTATATAAATCTGCAAGAATTTTTAAAAAGATAGCTGCATACTTGCAGATTAAAACCAGCATAGGCAGAGCTAAACATATTCCTCATGTCTGATTTGTACAATAGTCCAAATCCATCCTGAATATCTTCCCTGCACATGATAACAAAGAACTTAGTAGGTTTTGAGCTGTGGTTATACAGTGACAGGTTTTAACCTCTATTGCTGCTACATAGAAGAACAAAGGCCATTTTCCCAGGGGAGATGAGACAAGAACAGAGAAATACAAAAAAAGACAACAAATAATAAATGTTGGTGAGGATGTGGGAAAAAGGGAAACCCAGTACACTGTTGGTAGGAATGTAAATTGGTGCCTCCACTACAGAAAACAGCATGGAGGTTTCCCAAAAAACTAAAAATAGAACTACCATACAACCCAGCAATTCCACTCCTGGGTATATGTCTAAAGAAAACAAAAACACTAATTCAGAAAGGTACAGCCCAATGTTCATAGCAACATTATTTACAATAGCCAAGATATAGAAGCAACTTGAGTTTTCGTCAACAAATGAATAGATAATGAAGATGTGGTATATATATACAATGGAATACTACTCAGCCATTAAAAAAATGAAATTTTCCCATTTGCAACAACGTGGATGGACCTGGAGAGTACTATGCTTAGTGAAGTAAGTCAGACAGAGAAAGACAAATACTGTATGTTTTCACTTATATGTGGAATCTGAAAAATAAAACAAATGAAAGTATATTTAAAAAAACAGAAACAGACTCACAGATATAGAGAACAAACTAGTGGTTACCAGTGGGGAGAGGGATGGGGGGAGGTGCGAGATAAGGGAAGGGGATTAAGAGGTATGAACTCCTAGGTATAAAATCAATTAGATACAAGGATGTAATGTACAGCTCAGGGAGTATAGCCAATATTTTATAACAACTTTAAATAAAGTATAATCTATAAAAATATTGAATCAGTATGTTGTACACCTGAAACTAATATAACATTGTAAATCAACTATACTACAACTAAAAAAAAAGAAACATATGACCCACCAATTCCACTCCTAGTAAAGGAATTGAAAACAGGTGTTCAAGCAAAACTTGTACACAAATGTTCATAGCATCACTACTCACAATAGCCAAAGGAACAACTCAAAAAAAAAAAAAAAAGGAAAAAAGAAAGAAAGAAAGGAAAGAGAGATACAATGGCAAAGGAATTCCTCCGTTGAGGGCAATTATTCCAGACGTACCACATTCCTTGGCCTAAGACTAACAGAAGGTGTTAGGAATGGTTCCCAGAGTGTATACACTTCTTGAACTAGATTCCTTTAACTATGGGTCTCCTAGTATATGAGCTTCACTGATCAAGAAAGCAAAATGCCGTATTTCAAATCCTTAGAATAATCCAGATCCTAACCAAATTGAAACGTGTAATTAACAGATGTGGTCCTTCTAGAATCTAACATTTTCCTTCTTGTCAAAAAATATGGACTCCATCATCAATTGAGTTTTTAAATATGTTTTTGATGTTTAACCTATAATTTACTGTTTTTATATCCTATCTCTTTCCACTTATTTAAAAATACAGCTGCAATAAGTAAACACTGCTGGAACCTATTGTTATTAAACTAAAAAAGCAAACCATTCAGAAGTTTGTAAATATCAGAATAACAATCACCAGCCATTCATTTCCTGTACTATCACATTTTTTTTCCAATAGACTCAGGTGTCAACCATCCTGTGAAAATTACACGTAGCGGTTAAAATGCTCGAGAATAGTGAGGCGAGTTCAGTAATTGAAAGTTATCAATAAGACGGAATGTGTCCGATTGTCAAATGGTTTCTCAAAACCCCCGCACCACACTTCCTATGTGGGCCACGATTCTCTGCTTTCCATCCCACGTCCTAACAGCAGTAACAGGATATTCTAAAATACACTAACACTGCATCTTCTCAGTTCAGTTTGTCTGTCACAGGAATCAGCATGCTGTTATAGATTTTTACTAAAAAATTTTTTTTGCATACTTGGGTTTATTGAGTTGCCTTAACCTAAATAGACTTTATAAGTAATTCTTAATTGAGAATCACTTTAAAAAAATGTTATCATTATCATTATGAAATTGCTAAAAACACACTTTTTGATAAATAGGTCCTTCCTCTTTCCTCAAACATTAACTCAGCTTATTTGATGTAGCAGATATTCTAAACTAGGGTTTCTCAACATCAGCACTGTTGAATTTTTTATTGGACCTGTGCATTGTAGAATATCCAGCAGCATCCCTCACTTCTACCCATGAGATGCCAATAGCACAACCCACCCAGTTGTGACAATCGAAAATCACCAGTCAGAATGGCCATCATTAAAAGTCTACAAATAACAAATGCTGGAGAGTATGTAGAGTAAATGGAACCCTCCTACTCTGTTGGTGGGAATATAAATTGGTGCAGCCACTATGAAGAACAGTATGGAGGTTGGTTAGAAACCTAAAAATAGAGTTACCATATGATCCTGTAATCTGACTCCTGGGCATATATCCAGAGAAAACTATAGTTCAGAAAGATACCTGCACTCCTATGTTCATTGCAGCACTCTTTATAAAAACCAAGACATGGAAGCAACCTAAATGATTGACAGAGGAATGGATAAAGAAGATGTGGTACATACATACAATGGAATATTACTCAGCCCTAAAAAAAATGAAATAATGCCATTTGCAGCAACATGGATGGACCTAGAGATTATCATACTAAGTGAAGTAAGTCAGACAGAGAAAGACAAATATCATATGCTATCACATATGTGGAATCTAAAAAGATACATATGACCTTATATAAAAAACAGAAATAGAACTCACAGACATAGAAAACAAATTTATAGTTACAAATGGGCAAAGGTACGGGAGGGAGGGATAAATTAGGAGTTTGGTATAAACATATACATGCTACTATATATAAAATAGATAACCAACAAGGATCTACTGTATAGCACAGAGAACTATACTCAATATCTTGTAATAGCCTAAAATGGAAGAGAATCTGAAAAAGAATATATATATATAATATATATATTATATATATATATATAATGTGTAACTGAATCACTTTGCTGTACACCTGAAACTAACACAGCATCATAAATTAACTATACTTCAATTTAAAAATGGTTTAAAATAAATAAAATAAAATTTCTTCAGACATCAACACAGTAAGTGTGGTAATAATGGGCTGCAACGGGTATTATGAGAGCACAGAGGATGGAGGATAGACAAAAATTGGGGAACATGATATGCTAGGGCATAGAGGCAAGAAATAGTATAGTGTGGCTGGTACCTAGAGTTTGTGGCCAGAGTGGTAAGAAATAGGGGTGAAAGAGAGGGAGGCACCAGATCATGCAAGGCCAACTTCTTTTCTTTGCTACTTAAGAACTGAATTTTCCTCACATCCACCCCTTAGTCATGCCATTTAAAAAGCATCAGATAAAATATTACTTTTAAATGTTGACAACAGAATGCCAGGAGCATTTTTGCAGAAGATGAATTAAGTCATATTTATAGATCAAGTTTATTCCTTTAAGCCAAACCTGCATAGTTGATTATTGTTTTCCCTAATATTGATAATGCATTGCTTTCTTTGAAACCTACTTGGGATATGTCCATATCCTCACCTCATCACAAATCCTTGCCACAGATGTTCTTTTCTCAACAGGTATATTGGCTTCCTTGTTGATTTCTAGCTGTGCTTGGTCTTATATCAAAATGCTGTCTCTGAGCAGTGCTTGAGAGAAGCAATTTATCCATCTGCATTCTATTTCAGGCAAAGCCTTTGACTCAGGGAGTGAGACACTTGACCTACTTCTGACTCACTTAAGCCCAGTAGGAGAGCAAAAGTTGGGCCTCTGGTTCTATCATCAGCACTGACATTTCCTGGCAAAAGGAGATTTAAATTTAAATAGAATAAGGCTTCAACATCATCATTTCATTATCTCCTCTTGGGTGAGTTAGTCCTGTGACAGTACTGGTAAAGCAAGTAAAGTTTTAAAATGCACAATAAAATAACAGAGTCTATGAGACTCTGAAACAACCTTCCTTTTCATGTCACAAAAAAAATCAAACCCTTGCTAGGATTGCAGTGTCTACTCTTGGTCTCCTCCTTTGTTGAAATATACAGGGAAACTTCAGTTCCACAAATATTTATTGTTTTTGTTTTTGTTTTTGTGGTACATGGGCCTCTCATTGTTGTGGCCTCTCCCATTGTGGAGCACAGGCTCCGGATGCACGGGCTCAGCGGCCATGGCTCACGAGCCCAGCCGCTCCGCAGCATGTGGGATCTTCCCAGACCGGGGCACGAACCTGTGTCCCCTGCATCAGCAGGAGGATTCTCAACCACTGCGCCACCAGGGAAGCCCCACACATATTTATTACATCCACTCTGAGCTAAGCACTTGAATATGAATACCACCTAATGGACAGAAAGTTGACTAAGGCCTATTACAGTGGAAGATGCAGCTAAAGAGACAGATAATTTGAGTCCATGTCATAAATGCATGACTGAGGAAAACACAGAAAGAAATAGCTGATCCAGTGGGAGAGGTCCACAGTAAAGACTCTAGGAAAGAGAGCCAAGGCACCCTAGAGGAAATACCCTGGGAGCTGACTCTGCAAAGTTGACAGGTAATTAGCCAGGTGAAAAAGGGGAAAATGTTCTGATGGAGAGAAAGCCCTAAAAAAGAACAAAGAGACAGCAAGGAAGGCCGCAGAGGCTGTCCAGAAGATGTAAGTCTGAAGTGAGGAAGGCATGAGGGGCTGAGACTGAGGCCGGAAGATCCCTGGAAAGGGTTGGAGGTTTTATCCCATAGATGTTAGGAAATTGCTAAAGGGTTTTAGGCCAGAACATGATAAAGACAAATTGGTATTTTTGAGAAACTACTACAATATCTGGGTAGAAAATTTGGGCTTAAAAGTGATACAACTAGAGGTAAGGCAACTAGTTAGTGTCTGTTGTAGTTCGGAAGAGGAGTGACTTGGGTTGGTACTTACAAAGTGGCAGTGGGGATGTAGGGAATAGCTTTGAAAAACATGTAAGTGGCCTGGCTTGGTGTCTAGATGAACTTTAAGATTTTAGAGACTGTTTTTAAGAGGAAAGTTAGAAAGTAAAATTCTTTTTTCTTTCTTTTCTATGGGCACATTAGTTCTTTATTGCTGCTATAGCGAAGCACCACACACTTTGTGCCTTCAAAAGACGTAACTTCTTATCTTACAGTTCTGGAGGTCAGAAGTCTGAAATCAGTTAGAAAGTAAAATCCTTAAGGACAAATTGTAGTAATTATAGTTATTATACCTGAAAATAACAATCCATGACATTTGGTAAGCACGAAAGCAAATAACCAGGAGTTAAGGTAAAATAATGGGGGGAGGGGGTAAGGTGGGGAAAAAGATAAGGAAGTAAAAAATTAAGAGTTTTTTAAAATGAGTAAAAAAATGTACTCGAAGTACGTTTATACCAGTGATATAAATATTATTTTTACTAGAATTAATTGTCGAAGAACTAACATACAGTCTGTGTGCAAACTTGCTCCTTTTTTACGTGAAACTGTCTCGTGCCTGTTAGGGAACTGTACACAGGATAGTACTCAGTGCATGATCATTGGTAGAAGACAAAATGGAGGGTAGAAAACAGGAAAGAGAAAAGCAGATTGAGCAGGTAAAAATATGTCCACAAGAAAACAGACTGAATAATAACAGGAATGCTTGAAGCAAGGTTTAAAGAAACATTTCTCAATAGTGAGGATTATCAGACACCAAAAAATGGAAGTAACTTCATTAAAGTGTTCAAAAGCTGAGATACTGGAGTCCTGCTGCCTTGGTGGGGATCTTAACTCTATAGGTTAATAGCTGCATGAACCTGAGCCACTTCCTTAACTACTCTGAGCCTCAGAATCCCCACATGTAAAATGGTGGAAAATACTGAGTTAGTAGCTACCTTATTAGGCTTGGTGGGGATTAAATGTTTTTGTACATATAAAGTGCTTAGAATAGCACCTGCTACAAAGTAAGCATCAGTTCATATTGGCTGTTTATTAATGTTATTGGAGCTGAAATTTGTTGAAGATGATGGTACTTCCTGTTCTTATTTATTTATTTTTCCTAATTAGTCATCCATTTTATCCACGTCAGTGTATACATGTCAATCCCAATCTCCCAATTTGTCACACCACCACCCCCAGCCCCCACTGCTTTCCCCCCTTGGTGTCCATATGGTTTTTCTCTACTTCTCTGTCTCAATTTCTGCTCTGCAAACCACTTCATCTGTACCATTTTTTTAGGTTCCACATATATGTGTTAATATACAATATTTGTTTTTCTCTTTCTAACTTACTTCACTCTGTATGACAGACTCTAGATTCATCCACATCTCTACAAATGACCCAATTTCATTCCTTTTTATGGCTGAGTAATATTCCATTCTATATATGTACCACATTTTCTTTATCTATTCGTCTGTCACTGGACATTTAGGTTGCTTCCATGACCTGGCTATTGTAAATAGTGCTGCAATGAACATTGGGGTGCATGTGTCTTTTTGAATGATGGTTTTCTCTCGGTATATGCATAGTAGTGGGATTGCTGGGTCATATGGTAATTCTCTTTGTAGTTTTCTAAGTCACCTCCATACTGTTCTCCATAGTGGCTTTATCAATTTACATGCCCACTAACAGTGCAAGAGGGTTCCCTTTTCTCCACACCCTCTCCAGCATTTGTTGTTTGTAGATTTTCTGATGATGCCCATTCTAACTGGTGAGAGGTGATACCTCATTGTAATTTTGATTTGCATTTTTCTAATAAATAGTGATGTTAAGCAACTTTTCATGTGCTTCTCAGTCATCTGTATGTCTTCTTGGGAGAAATGTATATTTAGGTTTTCTGCACATTTTTGGATTGGGTTGTTTGTTTTATTAATATTGAGCTGCATGAGCTGTTTATATATTTTGGAGATTAATCCTTTGCACAATGATTCATTTGCAAATATTTTCTGCCATTCTGAGGGTTGTCTTTTCATCTTGTTTATGGTTTCCTTTGCTGTGCAAAAGCTGTTAAGTTTCATTAGGTCCCATTTGTTTATTTTTGTTTTTATTTCCATTACTCTAGGAGGTGGGTCAAAGAGGATATTGCTGTGATTTATGTCAAAGAGTGTTCTTCCTATATTTTCCTCTAAGAGTTTTATAGTGCCCGATCTTACATTTAGGTCTCTAATCAATTTTGAGGTTATTTTTGTATACATTGTAAGGGAGTGTTCTAATTTCATTCTTTTACATGTAGTTGTCCAGTTTTCCCAGCACCACTTATTGAAGAGACTGTCTTTTCTCCACTGTATATCCTTGCTTCTGTTGTCATAGATTAGTTCACCATAGCTGTGTGGGTTTATCTCTGGGCTTTCTATTCTGTTCCATTGATCTATATTTCTGTTTTTGTGTCAGTACCATATTGTCTTGATTACTGTAGCTTTGTAGTATAGTCTGAAGTCAGGGAGTCTGATTCCTCCAGCTCCATTTTTTTCCCTCAAGACTGCTTTGGCTATTCGGGGTCTTTTGTGTCTCCATACAAGCTTTAATACTTTTTGTTCTAGTTCCATAAAAATTGCCATGGGTGATTTGACAGGAATTGCATTGAATCTGTAGATTGCTTTGAGTAGTATAGTCATTTTCACAATATTGATTCTTCCAATGCAAGAACATGGTATATCTCTCCATCTGTTGGTAACATCTTTAATTTCCTTCATCAGTGTCTTATAGTTTTCTGCATACAGGTCTTTTGTCTCCCTAGGTAGGTTTATTCCTAGGTATTTTATTCTTTTTGTTGCAGTGGTAAATGGGAATGTTTCCTTAACTTCTCTTTCAGATTTTTCATCATTAGTGTATAGGAATGCAAGAGATTTCTGTGAATTAATTTTGTATCCTTCAACTTTACTAAATTCGTTGATTAGCCCTAGTAGTTTTCTGGTAGCATCTTTAGGATTCTTTATGTATAGTATCATGTCATCTGCAAACAGTGACAGTTTTACTTCTTCTTTTCCAATTTGTATTCCTTTTATTTCTTTCTCTTCTCTGATTGCTGTGGCCAGGACTTCCAAAACTATGTTGAATAATAGTGGTGGTGAGAGTGGGCAACTTTGTCTTCCTCCTGAGCTTAGAGGAAATGCTTTCAGTTTTTCACCATTGAGAGCGATGTTTGCTGTGGGTATTTTGTATATGGCCTTTATTATGTTGAAGTAGGTTCCCTCTATGCCCACTCTCTGGAGAGATTTTATCATAACTGGGCGTTGAATTTTGTCGAAAGCTTTTTCTGCATCTATTGAGATGATCATATGGTTTCTATTCTTCACTTTGTTAATATGGTGTATCACATTGATTGATTTGCATATATTGAAGAATGCTTGCATCTCTGGGGTAAATTCCACTTGATCATGGTGTATGATCCTTTTAATGTGTTGTTGGATTCTGTTTGCTAGTATTTTGTTGAGGATTTTTGAAGCTATATTCATCAGTGATATTGGCCTGTAATTTTCTTTTTTTTGTAGTATCTTTGTCTGATTTTCGTATCAAGGTGATGGTGGCTTCATAGAATGAGCTTGGGAGTTTTTCTTCCTCGGCAGAGGAAGAGCTTGAGAAAGATAGGTGTTGGCTCTTCTCTAAATGTTTGCTAGAATTCACCTGTGAAGCCGTCTGGTCCTGGGCTTCTGATTGTTGGAAGATTTTTAATCACAGTTTCAATTTCATTACTTGTGATTTGTCTGGTCATATTTTCTATTTCTTCCTGGTTCAGTCTTGGAAGGTTATACCTTTCTAAGAATTTGTTTACTTCTTCCAGGTTGTCCATTTTTCTGGCATAGATTTGCTTGTAGTAGTCTCTTAGGATGCTTTGTATTTCTGCAGTGTCTGTTGTAACTTCTCCTTTTTCATTTCTAATTTTACTGATTTGAGTCCTCTCCCTCTTTTTCTTGATGAGTCTGGCTAATG
The DNA here is from genome assembly GCF_008692025.1 of Phocoena sinus. Taxonomy (NCBI): domain Eukaryota; kingdom Metazoa; phylum Chordata; class Mammalia; order Artiodactyla; family Phocoenidae; genus Phocoena; species Phocoena sinus. Next base: position 128,173,643 of record NC_045765.1, on the reverse strand, counting down.
GTTTATCAATTTTGTTTATCTTCCCAAAGAAGCAGCTTTTAGTTTTATTGATCTTTGCTATTATTTTCTTTGTTTCTATTTCATCTAATTCTGCTCTGATCTTTATGATTTCTTTACTTCTGCTAACTTTGGGTTTTGTTTGTTCTTCTTTCTCTAGTTCCTTTAGGTGTAAGGTTAGATTGTTTATTTGAGATTTTTCTTGTTTCTTGAGATAGGCTTGTATAGCTATAAACTTCCCTCTTAGAACTGCTTTTGCTGCATCCCATATGTTTTGGATCATCATGTTCTCATTGTCATTTGTCTCTGGGTAGTTTTTTGTTTCCTCTTTGAGTCCTTCAGTGATCGCTTGGCTATTTAGTAACATATTATTTAGCCTCCATGTGGTTGTGTTTTTTACATTTTTTCCCTGTAGTTGATTTCTAATATCATAGCGTTGTGGTCAGAAAGGAGGCATGACATGATTTCAATTTTCTTAAATTTACTGATGCTTGATTTGTGATGCAAGATGTGGTCTATCCTGGAGAATGTTCTGTGTGCACTTGAGAAGAAAGTGTAATCTGCTGTTTTTGGATGGAATGTCCTAAAAATATCAATTACATCTCTGGTCTATTGTGTCATTTAAAGCTTCTGTTTCCTTATTTAATTTCATTTTGGATGATCAGTCCATTGGTGTAAATGAGGTGTTGAAGTCCCTCACTATTATTGTGTTACTGTTGATTTCCTCTTTTATAGCCATTAGCAGTTGCCTTATGCATTGAGGTGCTCCTATGTTGGGTGCCTCTATATTTATAAGTGTTATATATTCTTCTTGGATTGATCCCTTGATCATTATTTAGTGTCTTTCCTTGTCTGTTGTAATATTCTTTATTTTAAAGTCTATTTTATCTGATATGAGTATTGCTACTCCCGCTTTCTTTTTTTATCCAGCTTTCTTTTGATTTTCATTTACATGGAATATCTTTTTCCATCCCCTCACTTTCAGTCTATATGTGTCCCTAGGTCTGAAGTGGGTCTCTTAAAGACAGCATATATATGGGTCTTCTTTTTGTATCCATTCAGTAAGACTCTGTCTTTTGGTTGGAGCATTTAATCCATTCACGTTTAAGGTAATTATTGATATGTATGTTACTATGACCATTTTCTTAATTGTTTGGAGTTTGTTTTTTTAGGTCTTTTTCTTCTCTTTTGTTTCCCACTTAGGGAAGTTCCTTTAGCATTTGTTGTAGAGCTACTTTGGTGGTGCTGAATTCTCTTAGCTTTTGCTTTTCTGTAAAGCTTTTGATTTCTCCATCAAATCTGAATGAGATCCTTTCCCAGTAGAATAATCTTGGTTGTAGGTTCCTCGCTTTCATCACTTTAAGTATATCATGCCACTCCCTTCTGGCTTGTAGAGTTTCTGCTGAGAAATCAGCTGTTATCTTTATGGAAGTTCCCTTGTATGTTATCTGTTGTTTTTCCCTTGCTGCTTTCAATAATTTTTCTTTGTCTTTAAGTTTGGCCAATTTGATTATTATGTGCCTCGGTGTGTTTCTCCTTGGGTTTATCCTGTATGGGACTCTCTGCCCTTCCTGGACTTGGGTGGCTATTTCCTTTCTCATGTTAAGGAAGTTTTCGACTATAATCTCTTCAAAGATTTTCTTGGGTCCTTTCTCTCTCTCTTCTCCTTCTGGGACCCCTATAATGAGAATGTTGTTGCATTTAATATTGTCTCAGAGGTCTCTTAGGCTATCTTCATTTCTTTTCATTCTTTTTTCTTTATTCTGTTCTGCAGCATTGAACTCCACCATTCTGTCTTCCAGGTCACTTATCCATTCTTCTGCCTCAGTTATTCTGCTATTGATTCCTTCTAGTGTAGTTTGCATTTCAGTTATTGTATTGTTCATCTCTGTTTGTTTGTTCTTTAATTCTTCTAGATCTTTGTTAAGCATTTTTGCATCTTCTCGATCTTTGCCTCCATTCTTTTTCCGAGGTCCTGGATCATCTTCACTTTCATTATTCTGAATTCTTTACTTTAAGATTGCGTATCTCCATCTCATTTAGTTGTTTTTCTGGGGTTTTATCTTGTTCCTTTATCTTGTACATAGCCTTCTGCCTTTTCATCTTGTCTACCATTCTGTGAATGTGGTTTTTGTTCTGCAGACTGCAGGATTGGAGTTCTTCTTGCTTCTGTTTGTTCTTGTGTATTTTTCATTGGGGTCATTGGAGGAGATGGAAACAGTTTCCAGGTTTTCTTTGGGACCAAGTGAATGATTCTGAGAGCCTTATCATTCTAAGGAATTGATTTATAAGCAGTCACCTGACAGTCTTGCCCATCACCTCCAGTCAAAATGTGCAGGTATTTTGAAGTGACAGTGAATAACCCAGGAATGTCGTTTGCTCACAGCTAAGTCCATGAAGGAAGAAAGGCTACCTGTTCCTCCATAGGAAATGTACTTCTTTCCTAGTCATTTTACACCTACAGCCACATGGCGGAGAAGGTTTGGGATCCATGGTCTGTAGGTGCCTTAGCTTTCTGAGAGACATTGTGGTCATTCTCTAAACAATCAAAATGCAATCATGGTAGATTTGTTGAATTGGTTTTAGCCCAATTTAGCTCAGTATTAAGAAAAGATGATCATTTTTGGCAGCTGCAGACAAAGTACAAAATATTAGGACATACAAGACTAATTTGAATTCCATTGCATGGAATCTGCAAATTATCATTTGCCTTTGAAATGAGCTACTGGCTGAGCCCTTTGAAATGGCTGCCAGACACATGCAAAATGACCCAATTCAAAGGGATTATTTCTGTACCAAAAGATCTAAGGCATAAGTGTTTGCTTTAGTGAGTATAATTGTGTTCAGTGAAGCAATGATGGGGAAGAAATGCAGCCATTTTGCAGGGAAATTTTGCTTTCTGTTTCATGGACTCTTTTAAACATAGGAAAAACAGGAGAAATCACATTTCTAAACTGCAATTTGCCTTAACTGGTGCATAATTCAATTAATGCAACTAGAGGTACACCTTAGAAAAATAAAGTTTTAACAAAAAACCAGCTGCTTGTTTTGGCACCAGATGTCACCAAAGATGCTGACTGAAGAAGCTCTTTTACCTATTGACTGCACTCTGCTCTTTTCCGACGTACTTACCGTGATGTTTTCAGCTTCTAAAAGCCAAAGAGCTCCCTAGTTAACTGTAAAATGTGATATCCTTCCACATTCCACTAAAGTTTTAGTGTATGTGTGCATGTATGGTTTCATTTGTACATGTTTTAAAGTAACATCATGGAGGATACCTTCTTTTAATATGACTCTTCTCTTTTGGATAGGGAGGCTATCGCAGGGCAGAAAAAGAGAAACTCAAAAGTGTATATGCGCGTCTGCATGCGTTTGTGTGTGTGTATCGTTTGCTCCTAATAATATGTTAGGCACTCTGACAGACTATCACAACAAAGGCATTTTATACAATTAAAATATCTCCCAGCACTTGTATCAGAATGCTATTTTTTTTCAGCAAACAACCAAAAATTTCCCCTCTACTAGGGCTCATCTCTCTCCTTCAACTGTCTGTACCCTCCAACTCTCCTCCACCAGCACTCCTAATTCCTTCATCCTACTTCTACATCCTTTTTTCAGTATTTCTTAAATAGGTATGGTTAAAAAACCATTTGTTAATCTAATGTCATAAAGCTTTCCAAAGTCTTAGCAATCAATAATATTTACTGAGATCCACATTGTGCCCAACACTTCTCTGTGTTCTCAGGACTAATCCTGGTGCTCAAGGTGTTCACACACTGGGGGGAAAATGCAACTTACGTTGAATCACAAAACCTGAGAGTTGAAAGAACCTGAGAAGCTATCTGATCAGCCTTGCTCCTCCAAGGAGGTATTCTCTCTGCCACATGTGATAAGCTGTCACTAACCCAGGATCTTGGGCTTCCTAGGATGGGGAATTCACTGCCATTGACAGATCTAGTTAGCACACATTTCTCCCAAATAATGGGATGAAATTGGATTTCTTATGCCTTTTCCTATTGGCCCTAATCATGCTAAGTTGATTCTTCTTCCACACATGAGCTTTTCAAATAATGAAAATTTCTAATTTATCACAGGTATATCTTAGACTATTTCTTCTTCATATACGTTCCCTGAACGGTCTCAAGTATCCTGTGTTTTTTAAATTCTTAATATCAGGATGACTCCTAAATGTTTATCCCCAGCTCAATTCTCTCTTGAGCATCAGATATGAGTGTCCATTTGTTTACTACCTCTGTGTCTTGCACTGCCTTCATTATCTCCCTCTGGCCCCAAACCTGTCTCCTCCTGGGTCCCTGTGTTAGTGTCACCTTCACCTACCTAGTTGCTCAAATCTCGGAGTCATCTTTGGCTTCCCATTCCCTCCCCCTCCCATGCTAGAAACAGAAAGAGCCATTAAGGATTTTTAAATACTGAAGTGACATAACAAAACGAATTTTTTAAAGAAAAAATGATCTATAGTAATATATCAAACAGATTAGAGATGGATGGATTTCATGTAAGGAGAGCAGAAAGGAAGCAGGTTTTGCAAGAAGTAATATAGAGGTGAATGGATGAGTGTTTGGACAAGAAATTTGGAAATAAAAGCAGCAAGAGACAGATTAGAAGACATTAGAAAGAAAGAAGCACTATGACAATTCATACATGGATATAATATAAAGTAATGATATAAACTAAATCTGACTGGCTTCAAAATAGAGCAGAGAGACCACAGTGTGGGCAAGGCATGTCTGCATATGGCCTCCTCTACCATCTGGAATTGCAGTGTCAGGTGCAGCCGTTGTGCACGAGGAACTCTGGTCTGAAGTGCTGGAGGGGAGGCCTCTGCACGTGGCACCCTATGAGCAAGTGAAACTAGATGAAGCACTGAGGAAAGAGAAAAGCTGTCCCCTGTGTCCCCAGGAGACTCTCCAAGACCAGCAGGTGCACATGTGACTTGTGGCCAGCATTTTGGAAAGCAGAGGTCTGGAGAGCAGGAGAGGAACAGGAAGACTACCCAGATTAAGAAAACAACAACTGATGGTGGACCAAGATGGTGGAGTAGGATGTGCTCTCACCCCCTCTTGCAAGAACACCAGAATCACAACTAGCTGCTGGACAATCATAGACAGGAAGACACTAGAACTCATCAAAAAAGACCCCACATCCAAAGACAAAGGAGACACCACAATGAGATGGCAGGAGGGGCGCAATCACAGTAAAATCAAATCGCATAACTGCTGGGTGGGTGATTCACAGACTGGAGAACACTTATACCACAGAAGTCCACCCACTGGAGTGAAGGTTCTGAGTCCCACATCAGGCTTTTGAACATGGGGGTCCTGCAATGGGAAGAGGAATTCCTAGAGAATCAGACTTTGAAGGCTAGTGGGATTTGATTGCAGGACTTCGACAGGACAGGGGGAAACAGAGACTCCACTCTTGGAGGGCACACACAAAGTAGTGTGCACATTGGGACCCAGGGGAAGAAGCAGTGACCACAGGTACTGAACCAGAACTACTTGCTAGTGTTGGAGGATTTCTTACAGAGGCAGAGGGTGGCTGTAGCTCACCATGAGGACAAGGAAACTGGCAGCAGAGGTTCTGGAAAGTACTCCTTGACAATAGCCCTCTCAGAGTTTGCGATTAGCCCCAACAAAGAGCCCAGGTAGGCTCCAGTGTTGGGTGGCCTCAGGCCAAACAACCAACAGGGAGGGAACCCAGTCCCACCCATCAGCAGTCAAATGGATTAAAGTTTTACTGAGCTCTGCCCACCTGAGCAACAGCCAGCTCTACCCACCACCAGTTCCTGTCATCAAGAAACTTGCACAAGCCTCTTTGATAGACTCATCCGTCAGAGGGCACACAGCAGAAACAACAAAAACTACAATCCTGCAGACAGGATTTTTTGTTCCAACCCTGTGGAACAAAAACCACATTCACAGAAAGACAGACAATATGAAAAGGCAGAGGGCTATGTACCAGATGAAGGAACAAGATAAAAACCCCAGAAAAACAACCAAATGAAATGGATATAGGCAACCTTCCAGAAAAGGAATTCAGAGTAATGTAGTGAAGATGATCCAGGACCTCAGAAAAAGAATGGAGGCAAAGATTGAGAAGATGCAAGAAATGTTTAACAAAGATCTAGAAGAATTAAAGAACAAACAAATAGAGATGAACAATACAATAACTGAAATGCAAACTACACTAGAAGGAATCAATAGCAGAATAACTGAGGCAGAAGAACGGATAAGTGACTTGGAAGACAGAATAATGGAATTCACTGCTGCAGAACAGAATAAAGAAAAAAGAATGAAAAGAAATGAAGGCAGCCTAAGAGACCTCTGAGACAACATTAAATGCAGCAACATTTGCATTATAGGGGTGCCAGAAGGAGAAGAGAGAGAGAAAGGACCCGAGAAAATCTTTGAACAGATTATAGTCAAAAACTTTGCTAACATGGGAAAGGAAATAGCCATCCAAGTCCAGGAAGGGCAGAGAGTCCCATACAGGATAAACCCAAGGAGAAACACACCGAGGCACATAGTAATCAAATTGGCCAAACTTAAAGACAAAGAAAAATTATTGAAAGCAGCAAGGGAAAAACAACAGATAACATACAAGGGAACTTCCATAAAGATAACAGCTGATTTCTCAGCAGAAACTACAAGCCAGAAGGGAGTGGCATCACTTAAAGTGATGAAAGGGAAGAACCTACAACGAAGATTACTCTACCCTGCAAGGATCTCATTCAGATTCAATGGAGAAATCAAAAGCTTTACAGACAAAATCACAAAAAGAGAAAGAAATCAAAAGCTTTACAGACAAAAGCTAGGAGAATTCAGCACCACCAAACCAGCTCTATAACAAATGCTAAAGGAACTTCTCTAAGTGGGAAACAAAAGAGAAGAAAAGGACTTACAAAAACAAACCCAAAACAATTAAGAAAATGGTCATAGTAACATACATATCAATAATTACCTTAAATGTGAATGGATTAAGTACTCTAACCAAAAGACACAGGCTTGCTGAATGGATACCAAAACAAGACCCATATATATGCTGTCCTCAAGAAACCCACTTCAGACCAAGGAACACAGACAGACTGAAAGTGAGTGGATGGAAAAAGATATTCCATGCAAATGGAAATCAAAAGAAAGCTGGAGTAGCAATACTCATATCAGATAAAATAGACTTTAAAATAAAGAATGTTATAAGAGACAAGGAAGGGCACTACATAACAATCAAGGGATCAATCCACAAAGAAGATATAACAATTGTAAACATTTATGCACCCAACATAGGAGCACCTCAATACATAAGGCAACTGCTAACCCCTATAAAAGAGGAAATCGACAGTAACACAATAATAGTGGGGGAATTTAACACCTCACTTACACCAATGGACAGATCATCCAAAATACAAATAAATAAGGAAACAGAAGCTTTAAATGACACAATAGACCAGATAGATTTAATTGATATTTATAGAACATTCCATCCAAAAACAGTAGCTTACACTTTTTTCTCAAGTGCACGTGGAACATTCTCCAGGGTAGATCACATCTTGGGTCTCAAATTAAGCCTCAGTAAATTAAAGAAAATTGAAATCATATCAAGCATCTTTCCTGACCACAATGCTATGAGATTAGAAATCAATTACAGGGAAAAAAACGTAAAAAACAGAACCACATGGAGGCTAAATAATACGTTACTAAATAACCAAGTGTTCACTGAAGAAATCAAAGTGGAAATCAAAAAATACCCAGAGACAAATGACAATGAGAACACGACGATCCAAAACCTACGGGATGCAGCAAAAGCAGTTCTAAGAGGGAAGTTTATAGCTATACAAGCCTACCTCAAGAAACATCTCAAATAAACAATCTAAGCTTACACCTAAAGGAACTAGAGAAAGAGGAACAAACAAAATCCAAAGTTAGCAGAAGTAAAGTAATCATAAAGATCAGAGCAGAAATAGATGAAATAGAAACAAGGAAAACAATAGCAAAGATCAATAAAACTAAAAGCTGGTTCTCTGAGATGATAAACAAAATTGATAAACCATTAGCCAGACTCATCAAGAAAAAGAGAGAGAGGACTCAAATCAATAAAATTAGAAATGAAAAAGGAGAAGTTACAACAGACACCGCAGAAATACAAAGCATCCTAAGAGACTACTACAAGCAATTCTCTGCCAATAAAATGGACAACCTGGAAGAAATGGACAAATTATTAGAAAGGTGTAACCTTCCAAGACTGAACCAGGAAGAAATAGAAAATATAGAAAATATGACCAGACCAATCACAAGTAATGAAATTGAAACTATGATTAAAAATCTTCCAATAAACAAAAGTCCAGGACCAGATGGCTTCACAGGTTAATTCTATCAAACATTTAGAGAAGAGCTAACACCTATTTTTCTCAAACTCTTCCCAAAGTTTGCAGAGGAAGGAAAACTCCGAAACTCCTTCTAGGAGGCCACCATCACCCTGATATCAAAATCAGACAAAAAAAGAAAATTACAGGCCAATATCACTGATGAATATAGACTCAAAAATCCTCAACAAAATACTAGCAAACAGAAGCCAACAACACATTAAAAGGATCACACACCATGATCAACTCGGATTTATCCCAGGGATGCAAGGATTCTTCAATATATGCAAATCAATCAATGTGATACACCATATTAACAAACTGAAGAATAAAAACCATATAATCATCTCAATAGATGCAGAAAAAGGTTTCAACAAAATTCAACACCCATTTATGATAAAATCTCTCCAGAAAGTGGGCATAGAGGGAACCTACCTCAACATAATAAAGGCCATATACGACAAACCCACTGCAAACATCATTCTCAATGGTGAAAAACTGAAAGTATTCCCACTAAGATCAGGAATAAGACAAGGATATCCAATCTCACCACTATTATTCAGCATAGTTTTGGAAGTCCTAGCCATGGCAATCAGAGAAGAAAAAGAAATAAAAGAATACAAATTGGAAAAGAAGAAGTAAAACTGTCACTGTTTGCAGATGACATGATACTATACATAGAGAATCCTAAAGGTGCCACCAAAAAATTACTAGAGCTAATCAATGAATTCGGCAGAGTTGCAGGATGCAAAATTAATGCACAGAAATCTCTTGCATTCTTATACACTAATGATGAAAAACCTGAAAGAGAAATTAAGGAAACATTCCCATTTACCACTGCAACAAAAAGAATAAAATACCTAGGAATAAACCTACCAAGGCAGACAAAGGACCTATATGCAGAAAACTATAAGACACTGATGAAAGAAATTAAAGATGATACCAACATATGGAGAGATATACCATGTTCTTGCATTGGAAGAATCAATATTGTGAAAGTGACTATACTACCCAAAGCCATCTACAGATTCAATGCAATACCTATCAAATTACCAATGGCACATTTTATGGAAATAGATCAAAAAATCTTAATATTTGTATGGAGACACAAAAGACCTCGAATAGCCAAAGCAGTGTTGAGGGGAAAAAAATGGAGCTGGAGGAGTCAGGCTCCCTGACTTCAGACTATACACAGAGCTACAGTAATCAAGACAATATGGTTCTTGCACAAAAACAGAAACATAGATCAATGGAACAAGTTAGAAAGCCCAGAGATAAACCCACGCACCTATGGTCAACTAATCTATGACAAAGGAGGTAAGGATATACAATGGAGAAAAGACAGTCTCTTCAATAAGTGGTGCTGGGAAAACTGGACAACTACATGTAAAAGAATGAAATTAGAATACTCCCTAACACCATACACAAAAATAAACTCAAAATGGATTAGAGACCTAAATTTAAGACCGGACACTATAAAACTCTTAGAGGAACATATAGGAAGAACATTCTTTGACATAAATCACAGCAAGATATTTTTTGATCTACCTCTTAGGGTAATGGAAAAAAAATAAACAAATGGGACCTAATGAAACAACAGCTTTTGCACAGCAAAGGAAGCCATAAACAAGATGAAAATACAACCCTCAGAATGGGAGAAAATATTTGCAAATGAATCATCGAACAAAGGATTAATCTCTAAAATATATAAACAGCTCATGCAGTTCAATATTAAAAACACAAGAAACCCAATCCAAAAATGGGCAGAAGACCTAAATAGACATTTCTCCAAAGAAGATATACAGATTGCCAATAAACACATGAAAGGATGCTCAACATCACTAATTATTAGAGAAATGCAAATCAAAACTACAGTGGGGTATCACCTCACACCAGTTAGAATGGGCTTCTTCAGAAAATCTACAAACAACAAATGCTGGAGAGGGTGTGGAGAAAAGGGAACACTCTTGCGCTGTTGGCGGGAACGTACATTCATACAGCCACCATGGAGAACAGTATGGAGGTTCCTTCAAAAACTAAACATAGAATTACCATATGATCCAGCAATCCCACTCCTGGGCATATACCCAGAGAAAACCATCATTCAAAAAGACACATGCATCCCACACTTGTTGATTCGTGGATGTATCTAGACACTGTCATACAGAGTGAAGTAAGTCAGAAAGAGAAAAACAAATATCGTATATTAACGCATATATGTGGAACCTAGAAAAATGGTACATATGAACCAGTTTGCCGGGCAGAAATTAAGACACAGATGTAGAGAACAAACATATGGACACCAAGGGCAGGTAAGCCGCGGGGGGTTCGGGGTGGGGGTGTGATGAATTGGGAGATTGGGATTGACATGTGTACACTGATGTGGATAAAATTCATGACTAATAAGAACCTGCTGTATAAAAAAATAAATAAAAAAAAATAGAGTGGAGAATCATCTACTTGAAATCTTATCATTAGCCATTTAACATGTCTCTGCCTCTTAAGGAACAGTCATTCACAATCAATAACTGTAAAATTCTCTTTCCATACTCTGCTTCTAATTCTCCTCGGTATGGGAGATGTGAGAAACAGGAGTTGTATTTTTGTTCTCATTTTTTGAGATCTATACCAAGTTATTTCCTACAGTTAGTGACTGGGGAGAGTCCCAGGCTAGTTTATGGGATATGAGTTTCAGTGATACTAATATCTCACTTTGAAGATAATTTCATATGCAAATAATTCTCATGGGTAGGAAATTCTATCACATATTTGAACAGTAGCTTTCATGAGACTGAATAATTATTATGAACAAACAGTGTTGTTTAACTTTAGGTGGGGTATTAATGATGATCCCTAATAGATGCAGGTTATTTAGCTGAATTATATGAGAAAACTAAGAGCTGAGAATATTTTACAAGCTCAGAATAATGGGGCTCAGTTTTGTTATCAGCTGGTGTTGACAAGACAGGTACCAACTGGATATTTTAATTGTTGGTTGAGCCTCATGAGAAATAGTATACTGAAATGTAGTTGAGACAAGTTGGTCAAAACCTTTTTTCCCTCTTTGATTAGCTGGGATTTGGGTTATTCTAATATTATATGTTTCATGCCTTGAAACCTGAAAGTTCAGTATAGAATAAAAATGATGTAGCAATATAGAAATCATAAAGGTCAAACCTGTTGGATATTTCAGGATGCTACATCTTTTAAGGTAAATTATTTTAGCAGCTAACTCTAACATAAAAACAAGAAAGGAGCCAGAAGTCAATAATGTGATTTTTTTTATTGAGAATATCCTATAAACCTATCATGGGGCTAAATGCTATGTGACATGTGACATTTGAGTAGTGCTCCAAAAAACTTGCATGGGAATTATTTTATTTGATCCTCATGAAAATTCTACAAAGTAGTTAAAGCAAGTAACATTAGAAATCATACATGGGTAAACTGAAGTTCAAAGAGCCCCATAACCTGTCCAAGACTATGGAGTCAGTAAGCAGTGGTATAAGGACTCCAACTAGATATTCTGTGTTTTTCCCTGAAGAACATATTACTTCCCAAGGCAAGCCAAGGTTAACCCTCAGCAAAATAAGTTCATATGTTAGTTTAGTTTTTTAAGACTGAGGCACAGGAAGAAGTAAGTCAGAGAAAGACAAATACCGTATGATATCACTTATATGTGGCATCTAAAATATGTTACAAATGAACTTACTTACAAAACAGAAACTGACTCACAGACATAGGAAACAAACATATTTACCAAAAGGGAAAGAGGGTGGTGGGGAGGATAATTTAGGAGTTTGGGATTAACAGAGACACACTACCATATATAAAATAGAAAACCTAGCAAAGACCTTACTGTTATAGCACATGGAACTATATTCAATATTTTGTAATAACCTATAATGAAAAAGAATATGAAAAAGAATATATATATATATATATATATATGTAATTACTGAATCACTTTCACTTTGCTGGGCACTTGAAACTAACATGACATTGTAAATCAACCATACTATACTTCAATAAAAATTAAAAATGATTGAGGCACAGGAAATAGAAGAAAAAGAAAAAAAATCAAGGCCAAATATTGTTGGTTATGAGATCATTTTAATGCAGTGTTTCTGGTTCAGATTTGGCTCCGAAACTTACATTATTTATTCTACAGCACTCTGATCAAACCTAGAGTCATAATCTCCAGTCCTACTTTTATCTTATTCACATCACTCAATATCCAACCATATTTTGGTGTGTCTGTGGTATTCTCCTGACAGACTCTGACATCATTATGGAAGGGGTGGTTAAGTGACTTGTCTAAGGTCACACAGCTGATCATAGCTGCACAAGGATTTGAAGCAAAGCTGACAGAATACAAAACCCATACTCTTAAACACTATGCTGTACTGTCTTTTGTATGATAATCAATAACCAAGCGAGTATGCATGTGATTTGCATATATACTTAACAAAAGATGAAGGGCAGTGACTCTTTCCTTACTGATTCCTATTTCAAAAATAAATTAATCTTTACTGGCTTCTGTAATACAAATTGAGTAAATATATTCAGCCAACCTTGATTCTCAATTGATAAATGAACTCATATACAAATATATGATATCCTTTCTACATTTACCTTGTTGTGAAGATTATGCCCACTGTTTGCCTTTTAAAAATTATTTTTTAACAACTTTATTGGAGTATAATTGCTTTACAATGTTGTGTTAGTTTCTGCTGTATAACAAAGTGAATCAGCTATATGTACACATATATCCCCATATCCCCTCCCTCTTGCGCCTCTCTCCCATCCTCCCTAACTCACCCATCTAGGTCGTCGCAAAACACCAAGCTGATCTCCCTGTGCTATGCAGCTGCTTCCCACTAGCTATCTATTTTATAATTATTTTTTAAATATTCATTATCCACCTTAAGAAGTAATTGAGATTGAGTCAGTTTAGAAAAAGGAAAAAAAATAGAACAAAACACCAAAATAGGATAAATTAAATAAAAGCTAAGAAATTAAAAGCATATTTCTTCAGCTGTCTTTTAACCCTCTATAGACACTTAAGCAAATGCGGGTTTATTTTTCTCACTTTCTAGAACAGGTCTAGAAGTAGGTAGTCCCAGGTTTTTACAGAATTATGGGATGTCATCAGGCATCTCTTATCTTTCCATTCTGTCATCCTCAGTGTGTGACTTTCGTCTTCATGTTCACAAGATAGCTGTTGCACTCCTAGGCATCACATACACATTCCAGGCAAAGGGCAAAAGGCAAAAGTTAGGATGCCAAGTTAATCTGCCCCTTTTAAAACACCCAAAGATTCCTAGCAATTTTCTACTTATGACACATTTGTCAGAACTGTATACCCGCAGCACCTCCACTTACAAAGGAATTTAGAAAATTTAGTTGTGGTTTGGTGAACAAAATTAAGAGCTGCCATTCAGAAAGATAGAATGGGTATGAAGGAGACAAGCCTCATTAGCTACCATGGAAAGACATTAACAAAATTGTCATTATTCACAGACAATATATTTGTGAAATAAAAAACTAAAATAACCCATAGAGAAACTACTAGAACTAAAAATGCTATATATATAATTTTGAATTCCTGTATACAAATGACAATTAGAAAATATATTTTAAAATATCTACAATAGTAACAAAATGCATTTTATGCCTAGGAATAAATAAATCTAATAAAAGATGTAAGAGCTTATGGAAAAACATGTAAAACTTTATTTAAAAACATAAACAAATACCCACATAAATGGAAAATTATATCATGTTCATGAATATACGTGAATATTATCAACATAGTAGTTCATTCCAAGTTAGTCTATAAATACAAAACAACAAGATATTTTTGTAGAGCGGTGTTTTACAATGCTATTTTCTGCTGAAGCTGATCATAAAATTCACAATGAGTTGTATGATGTCTTTTTTTTTACAAATGTTATTAATTTTAATGGAGTCAATAATCATTCTTTTCATCTATGGTTTGTGATTTCTATAACTTTTAATATATTCTTTCCTACCCTGAGGTTATAAAGATAGTGTCTATGTATCTTTTTAGGAGAACTTCCTTTTCTCTCTTTCAATATAAATGGTGACTTCCTGGAACTTGGTGAACAAGTTCTAGGTTACAAGATGGAATTCTACAGAGCACATTGATGGGACACATCTGCTAAATGCTCTTCTGGACCTTGTAAAGAGTAGAGTAAAATACCTATGTCTACACTCTGGTTGTCATGCAGGCCATCTGCTTAGTTGAGGCAGCCAACATCAATCTATGCTAGAACAGCAGGAGAACATCATGTTATGTTTTTGTCATTAGACAGGAATAATAATAGACACAGGCGCACTTTGAAAGTGCTTCCATACTCCTCCAATTCTCCTTTGGATCTCTATTTTTGCCATAAAGTATTCCTGAACTGGGACTACACTATATCAGTTTCCATTTTAATTTTTAACAAATATTTCCTTTCTCCTTAGGCTCTGCAAACAATGCTTTTTTAATCCCTTAATACTTCTCTCAGCCTCAAGTTTTAGTCCTCTTCTTAAATAATTGTTTCTTTTCCTGAACAGCTAAAATTATGTATTATAAGTAATTATATTTATTTATTTGTTTTTTTGATCCCTTAACTCTTCCCTTCTTGACTTCTGTTCCCAGCACCTACTCACTCACACTGCTTCCTCCAACCCAGTCTTCCCAGGTCTCTCAGCCTCCGCCTCCCTTGTCAGAATGCACCAAGCCTGTCCTCCACTACCCCAATCCGATCACTTAGCTAAGCTAGCCTGGTAAACCAGTCTTCAGTGATGAGTTATGCAAGGTAGAATGGGCTTCTGTTTTACTCCTCTTTCTTCCTATGTTTGCATTTTAAAAGGAATTTTAATCAATCCTATCAACTGAAAAAAAAATGCACTACCTAAAAGTTGAGAGTTATGTTTTATTCAGTGGAAAAACTGAGGACTTAAGCCCAGGACACAGGAGCCAAGATATACAAGAGTTTTTACAACAAAGACCAAGTATTCAGAACATCAAAAGATTACAGTTAATTAAAAACAACCAGATATCTCAAGGAATTTAGCACTTTTCTATGTATGGGAAGATGTAAGAGTCTGAGATTACAGAAATCATCCCTTTGATATGCACCTCAGCTGTTTGGGGCTAGTATCCTGTGCTTCTCATCCTGAGTCTCCTCTGGGTGCACCATCTGGAGGTGGCTGTAATGTCTTGATGGCTGCAACGTCCTTTGTTTACTGATATGGCAGGTGGCATTCTTAGTTCACAGTCCTAATACAAAAAACTAACCTTCATGTGGATTAGGAGGATAAACTGCCCCCTTCAAAGGAGTTGTAGAAAACACTAGGTGGATCTAAAGAGTGATTGTGCTTATTTCTGTTACTGGCAGGCAAATGAGGGGCCAGTTGCTCAAACAGACTTCATTTATGCCCCTGAAGACTCCTTCTTTAGACTCTATCTACTTTAAGCACAGGGAGCTGGGGATACAAGGTGCTGCTCTAGCCCCAAGAAAAGTACAATGGTAGGAAAATTGAAACCAAGAGGGAAGATAGAACAAAGACACATGTCTAGAGGAATTATACAGAAATCTGGGGAAGAGATTTGAGATAATCAACATGGTTTTATGCTGTGGATGACTATGGATATAAAAGAGATCACCCAGGTAGCACGGGTGGAGTGAGAAGGGAAGAGCCTCAGGCTGGAATTCTGGAAAGTATCGATAGGTGAGGATCAGGCCAGGGAAGAGTAGGCTGCAGAAGACATGTTCAGAGAGATGAGAAGAGAACTGGGAATAATGCCACCAGCACCATCCCCTACCATTTACTGGTATTTTCTATGTGCCAGAACTATGTTAGTCTTTTCCCATGCTTTTTTTTTTTTTTATCCTAATCATCATAACAACCCCATGTGGTAGAGATTATTATTATTATTATCTCCAAATCATAGACAAGATTTTAAAATGAGTAGGTAATGTGCCTAAGCCACAGAACTTGGAACTGTCCTGGTGGGGTTCTGTGGCAGAATAAACCACTGGCACCACACCTGCTTGACTCCCTATATCTACGCCCCTGGCCACATGACTTCGTAGTCCTTCCCACTGAAGGCAGAGTGTACCTCCCTACCCCACACTCCCTAAACTCAGCCATTTGAGTTTTATAGTCAAAGGAATGTGGGCAGTCATGACAGTGTACCTGTTCCAACCTAGGACTTCAGAGGCACGCCATGCTTCCACTTGCTCTCTTGGGTTTCTTGCACCACTCCCAGCCTGCAAGTTTCCTCAGTTTGCCTCCTAGAATGATTATACAAGGAACTTACCTGAGTTTTATCAGCAACTAGGTGGACCAGTAGCTTGAGGTACCCTCACCTAGCAAACCTAATCTAGATCAGCAGACCCCCAGCTGATGCATAGACACAGGACCAAATCAGCTGAGATCTGCAGAGCCATCCCAGCTAACATGAGAAACAAATGCTTATCGTTGTAATCCATCAAGAGAGTATGGTTGAGAAAAACAAGATCCAGCTTCATCCACCAGAACACAAGAATCAGTTCCCTCTACCAGGAAGCCTACATAACCCACTGAACTGACCTTAGCCACTGGAGGCAGACAACAAAAACAATGGGAACTATAAACCTGCAGCCTGTGAAAAGGAGACCACAAACACAGTAAGTTAAACAAATTGAGAAGACAGAGAGACACACAGTAGATGAAGGAGCAAGGTAAAAACCCACCAGACCAAATAAATGAAGAGGAAATAGGCAGTCTATGTGAAAAAGAATTCAGAGCAAAGATAGTACAGATGATACAAAATCTTGGAAGAAGAATGGAGAAAATACAAGAAACGTTTAACAAGGACCTAGAAGAACTAAAGAGCAAACAAACAATGATGAACAACACAATAAATGAAATTTAAAATTCTCTAGAAGGAAACACTAGCAGAATAACTGAGGCAGAAGAACGAGTAAGTGACCTGGAAGGTAAAATACTGGAAATAACTACCACAGAACAGAATAAAGAAAAATGAATGCAAAGAATTGAGGACAGTCTCACAGACCTCTGGGACAACATTAAATGCACCAACATTCTAATTATAGGGGTCCCAGAAGAAGAAGAGAAAAAGGGAGGGAATGAGAAAATATTTGAAGAGATTACAGTTGAAAACCTCCCTAATAGGAGAAAGGAAATATTCAATCAAGTCCAGGAAGCACCGAGAGTCCCATACAAGATAAATCCAAGGAGAAACATGCCAAGACACATATTAATCAAGCTATCAAAAATTAAATACAAAGAAAAAATATTACAAGCAACAAGGGAAAAACAACAAATAACATACAAGGGAATCCCCTTAAGGTTAACAGCTGATGTTTCAGCAGAAACTCTGCAAGCCAGAAGGTAGTGACAGGACATAGTTAAAGTGATGAAAGAGAAAGACCTACAACCAAGATTACTCTACCCAGCAAGGATCTCATTCAAATTCGATGGAGAAATTACAACCTTTACAGACAAGCAAAAGCTAAGAGAATTCAACACCACCAAACTAGCTTTACAACAAATGCTAAAGGAACTTCTGTAGGCAGGAAAAACAAGAGAAGGAAAAGACCTACAATAACAAACACAAAACAATGAAGAAAATGGTAATAGGAGCATGCATATCAATAACTACCTTAAATGTAAATGGATTAAATGCTCCAACCAAAAGATATACACTGGCTGAATAGATAAAAAAAACAAGACCCATATATATGCTGTCTACAAGAGACCCAGAGACACATACAGACTGAAAGTGAGGGGATGGAAAAAGATATTCCATGCAAATGGAAATCAAAAGAAAGCTGGAGTAGCAATTCTCATATCAGACAAAATAGACTTTAAAATAAAGACGATAATAAGAGATAAAGAAGGACACTACATAATGATCAAGGGATCAATCCAAGAAGAAGATATAACCATTGTAAATATTTATGCACCCAACATACGAGCACCGCAAAACATAAGGCAAATGCTACTGGCCATAATAGGGGAAATTGACAGTAACACAATCAAGGTAGGGGATTTGAACACCCCACTTTCACCAATGGACAGATCATCCAAAATGAAAATACATAAGGAAACACAAGCTTTAAATGATACATTAAACAAGATAGACTTAATTGATATTTAAAGGACATTCCATCCAAAAACAACAGAATACACTTCCTTCTCAAGTGCTCATGGAACATTCTCTAGGATAGGTCACATCTTGGTTCACAAATCAAGCCTTGGTAAATTTAAGAAAATTGAAATCATATCAAGCATCTTTTCCAACCACAATGCTATGAGACTATATATCAATTACAGAGAAAAAAAAACTGTAAAAGATACAAACACATGGAGGCTAAACAATACACTACTAAATAACCAAAAGATCACTGAAGAAATGAAAGAGGAAATCAAAAAATGCCTAGAAACAAATGACAATGAAAACATGATGCCCCAAAACCTATGGGATGCAAAAAAAGCAATTCTAAGAGGGAAGTTTATAGCAATACAATCCTATCTCAAGAAACAAGAAACATCTCAAATAAATAACCTAACCTTACACCTAAAGCAATTAGAGAAAGAAGAACAAAAAATTCCCAAAATTAGCAGAAGGAAATAAATCATAAATATCAGATCAGACATAAATGAAAACGAAATGAAGGGAACAATAGCAAAGATCAGAAAAACTAAAATCTGGTTCTTTGAGAAGATAAACCAAATTGATAAACCATTAACCAGACTCACCAAGAAAAAAAAGCAGACTCAAATCAATAGAATTAGAAATGAAAAAGAAGTAATAACTGACACCTGCAGAAATACAAAGGATCATGAGAGATTACTACAAGCAACTATATGTCAATAAAATGGACAACAGGGAAGAAATGGACAAATTCTTAGAAAAGCACAACCTTCCGAGATTGAACCAGGAAGAAATAGAAAATATAAACAGACAAATCACAAGCACTGAAATTGAGACTGTGATTAAAAATCTTCCAACGAACAAAAGCCCAGGACCAGATGGCTTCACAGGAGAATTCTATCAAACATTTAGGAGAGAGCTAACACCTATCCTTCTCAAACTCTTCCAAAATATAGCAGAGGGTGGAACACTCCCAAACTCATTCTACTAGGCCACCATCACCCTGATACCAAAAACATACAAAGATGTCACAAAGAAAGAAAACTGCAGGCCAATATCACTGATGAACATAAATGCAAAAATCCTCGACAAAATACTAGCAAACAGAATCCAACAGCACATTAAAAGGATCGCACACCATAATCAAGTGGGGTTTATCCCAAGAATGCAAGGATTCTTGAATATACGCAAATCAATCAGTGTGATAAACAATATTAACAAACTGAAGGATAAAAACCATATGATCATCTCAATAGATACAGAAAAAGCTTTCGACAAAATTCAACACTGATTTATGATCAAAACCCTCCAGAAAGTAGGCATAGAGGGAACTTACCTCAACATAAGAAAAGCCATATACGACAAACCCACAGCGAATATCATTCTCAATGGTGAAAAACTAAAACCATTTCCACTAAGATGAGGAACAAGACAAGGTTGCCCACTCTCACCACTATTATTCAACATAGTTTTGGAAGCTTTAGCTACAGCAATCAGAGAAGAAAAAGAAATAAAAGAATACAAATTGGAAAAGAAGAAGTAAAACTGTCACTGTTTGCAGATGACATGATACTAAACATAGAGAATCCTAAAGATGCTACCAGAAAACTTCTAGAGCTAATCAATGAATTTGGTAAAGTAGCAGGATGCAAAATTAATGCACAGAAATCTCTGGTGTTCCTATACACTAATGATGAGAAATCTGAAAGAGAAACTAAGGAAACATTCCCATTTACCATTGCAACAAAAAGAATAAAATACCTAAGAATAAACTTACCTAAGGAGACAAAAGACCTGTATGCAGAAAACTATAAGACACTGATGAAAGATATTAAACATGTTACAAGCAGATGGAGAGATATACCATGTTCTTGGATTGGAAGAATCAACATTGTGAAAATTACTATACTACCCAAAGCAATCTACAGATTCAATGCAATCCTTATCAAACTGCCAATGGTATTTTTCACAGAACTAGAACAAAAAATTTTACAATTTGTTTGGAAACAAAAAAGACCCCAAATAGCCAAAGCAATCTTGAGAAAGAAAAACGGAACTGGAGGAATCAGGCTCCCGGACTTCAGTCTATACTACAAAACTACAGTAATCAAGACAGTATGGTACTGGCACAAAAACAGAAATATAGATCAATGGAACAGGATAGAAAACCCAGAGATAAACCCATGCACCTATGGTCACTTATTTTTGTTAAAGGAGGCAAGAATATACAATGGAGAAAAGACAGCCTCTTCAATAAGTGATGCTGGGAAAACTGAACAGCTACCTGTAAAAGAATGAAATTAGAACACTCCCTAACGCCATACACACAAACTCAAAATGGATTAAAGACCTAAATGTAAGACTCAACACTATAAAACTCTTAGAGGGAAACATAGGCAGAACACTCTATGACATAAATCACTGCAAGATCCTTTTTGACCCACCTCCTATCGAAACAGAAGTAAAAACATAAATATAAAAATGGGACCTAATGAAACTTCAAAGCTTTTGCACAACAAAGGAAAACGTAAACAGGATGAAAAGATAGCCCTCAGAATGGGAGAAAATATTTGCAAATGAAGCAACTGACAAAGGATTAATCTCCAAAGTATACAAGCACCCCATGCAGCTCAATATCAAGAAAACAAACAACCCAATCCAAAAATGGGTAGAAGACCTAAATAGACATTTCTCCAAAGAAGATATACAGATTGCCAACAAACACATGAAACACATGAAAGGATTCTCAACATCACTAATCATTAGAGAAATGTAAATCAAAACTACAAAGAGGTATCCCTTCACACCAGTCAGAATGGCCATCATCAAAAAATCTACAAATAATAAATGCTGGAGAGGATGTGGAGAAAATGGAACACTCTTGCTCTGTTGGTGGGAATGTAAATTGATACAGCCACCATGGAGAACAGTATGATGGGTCCTTAAAAAACTAAAAATAGAACTACCATACAAGCCAGCAATCCCATTACTGGGCATATACCCTGAGAAAACCATAATTCAAAAAGAGTCATATACTGCAATGTTCATTGCAGCTCTATTTACAATAGCTTGGACATGGAAGCAACCTAAGTGTCCAATGACAGATTAATGGATAACAAGATGTGGCACATATATACAATGGAATATTACTCAGCCATAAAAAGAATGAAATTGAGTTATTTGTAGTGAGGTGGATGGACCTAGAGTCTGTCATACAGAGTGATGTAAATCAGAAAGAGATAAAAAAATACCATATGCTAACACATATATATGGAATCTAAAAAAAAGAAAGAAAATGGTTCTGAAGAACCTAGGGGCAGGACAGGAATAAAGATGCAGACGTAGAAAATGGACTTGAGGACACGGGGAGTGGGAAGGGTAAGATGGGATGAAGTGAGACAGTGGCATGGACATATATACACTACCAAATGTAAAACAGATAGCTAGTGGGAAGCACCCACATAGCACAGGGAGATAAGCTTGGTGCTTTGTGACCACGTAGAGGGATGGGAGAGGGAGGGTGAGAGGGAGACACAAGAGGGAGGAGATATGAGGATATATGTATACATATAGCTGATTCACTTTGTTATAAAGTAGAAACTAACACACCATTGTAAAGCAATTATACTCCAATAAAGATGTTTTAAAAAATAAATAAAATAAAATTATTTACTGTATGTAAAAATAACAAAAGGAGTGTATGGTTGTTTATTACCCAGTATTATTGTAAGAAAAGCTAACTGATGCAGAAATGAACCCAGGCAGTATGATTTCAGAATCCTGTGCTCTTCACTGACCTGAAAGATATCAGGGATATCAGAGGCATTGAGTTTTAAGAGAGATAGAGTAGCCATCATAGCCAAATGCTGTAAGATGAAGTTAGGTTATTATAAAACATATCATCTCAGAATATTTTTTCTGCAAATATGTTTGAATTACAGTGTGGTACCTCAGGCAACCCAGAGACAAGCATCAGGCAAAGACGTTTCACACAAGAACAGCGAGAGTGACAGACAAGTAGATGTTTCCAGAAAGAAAACTCCATTTATGGCTGTAAGCAAAGGGTGACTTTGGCATGTCCGTGGTTTCCAGCTTTAATGCTGGAACATCTGGCAAAGAAGCCTGAGGGGAGGCAGCTAAGTAGCACCAAATGTGAAAGTCAGGCATGAATTAATTTGTTCTGCATTAATGCTGTTGCCTAGAAAATCCACCTTTGATAATGGGTAATCCATGTCCAGTCACCAACAGAGAGCAAAGCACAAACATAAGTTTTAAGCCTTATGATTATATTCTTTTTTTATTAGACCATTATGTTATTAAACATAGTAATATAATGATACTTTTGAATTTACTATATTTTCTAAAAGCTTTTGAATAAGATCCTCATTAACATATTGCCAAAATAGATACTTTCCTATTTGATCCAAAGGGGATATATACCTACTTGATTTTAGCCAAAAGTTGTGAGGCAAGATCATAGTAAAAAAGCGAAAAAAAGAAAAAGAGCAGAAGGTGTGTCAGGGCACTTGGGGTTGAGTGTTGGCCAGGCCACTAAAGGGTACGTGGCCTGAGCTTCCTCTCTAGATTGCAGACATCTCATCTATAAAAGAGAAGAGACAGCCATAGTAGTTGCTTCTGACTTGCATTACTTATGCAACAGTCTTTCAACTCTCAAATTAAATAAAGCTAGTAAATATAGCACTGAATTCTTTGGAATAGCTAAACTTCTTAGAAATTTTACTGGAAGAATGTAGGAATTCTTTAAAGACCATAATATGAGGAAATTTATAACCCCTTACAAGATTATAACACAGTGAATCTTCTAACCAAAGAAGGCCAAAGAAAAAACTTTAAGGTGAAAAACTTTCATCAGAATTGGAACTAAGGACCTGTTACAACCCCTAACCACAAAATTTGAGGAATTTTGGTTTCATAGAGTAGATTTGGAACAATATCAAAGACTGACTCACAAATCCTCTTCCAAGATAATGGAACAACATTACAGAGAATAAGTAAAAGAAACTGAGAATGGAAGCCCTGGAAGAATATTCCAGAAAGCCTTACTTTGGAGGGCTTGGCTGAAAGCTGGAGCCCACTGGAAAATCATGCATCACTTCAGTGGGGGCCTCGACAACCAGGGATTAGAAACACTCTGAGTTTCCAGGAGCAGGGCTTTGGGAGAAAGTGGCAGTTACACCCAACAAACACCTTGGGGGTAGTATGTTTTCATAATCCAGCTTCTCAATGGAGTCAGGAGTTGACTCCAAAAGGAGAAAGACTTTCTGAAATGAAGAGGAATCCCCTAATCTGAAGGGGGAAAAGCTAGAGATGATGCTGGACTGTGTAGAGATGAGGACCATTTTACTGCAGGTGGAGAACAATCAGAAGTAGCTGTGCTGGAGGGAGAGTGAGGCTGGTGCTTCCCTGAAGCTGAACTTCTTGTCCGTGTGGCCAGTCCTCCTGGACCTGGGAGGAACACTTTCAAAAATAGAGGCATCCCTGGTACGAGGCAAAATGCTCCTCCTCAACTAGAAGTCTACCTCACCATGAGGGAGATCCAGAAGGACATAACCACACTTTGTATTTAGAGTAGTGATTAGACCAAGTTGAAAGACAGAGACAGAAGTCTGGTCCATGGTACAGTGGTACAAATGAAGAAAGAAAAGCGTGCAGAGAAAAACTGCCTTTCTGCAATTAACTACACCTCATCCCCACTCATCTCTCCCCTCCAACTATAGACACCCAAGATTTGAACTTTAATACAAAGAATTTTTTCTTAATTTTTATTCAGAATCCAGATTAATTTCTAAAAGGAAGACCTCAATGAAATGCAGATTTTAAATAAACAGGAAAAACCCCAAGGAGAATTGGCACAGATGACTTTGGTCCATCGAACAAGCCCAGATAAGCTTGTCCTCATTCATGAATTGGTAACCAGAAGAATGAAAAATACCATCATTGTGTCTCTGAAGAGATTCTGCAACATGAAAGGAGACAAACATGGCATGAAAGGACCTGGTAAAGAAGATTCTTCTGAAGATTTACTCCAGGAAACAGAAGCACATTTTTAGGTAGAAAATGCTTTGCCTTTCTTTTTTTAAATTAAGAAAATATGGTACAATGAAAAGAAAATAATAAAACAAGGGCATGAGATAAAGTGATAGCTGGCAGAGATAATGTAAAGTTTTAAAGAGTAAAACCACTGCAGAATTAAAATAGTATCAATAAAAAAACACAATTTATGATGCAGAAAATTGAATTTCTGATAAATACTGTTTTGAAAATAATCACTTAGGTTTCAGAGGAATAAATGACATAAAAATAACATTCAAAGCTATAGCAAAAATCCTACCTCCCAATCTGAAGAAAGAAATTTTGGTTTGAAAGAACTCTTGATGTCAGACGAATTTAATAATAAACAACTGACATCTAAACGTAGTCTAGAAAAATTAATGACTTGATCAGATGGGAAAAAGGATATATCCAGACATCCAAATATTAAAAAATAGGAAAACTAAGCATGATCAAGGGGAAAAAGTCAGACATTTCAAACAGAACATGAGATACAAAACAACACAATACTCCAAATAATACAAATAGATGAATATTTAGTTTTGAGAAGAAAAGATTAAGATCTGAAAATCTTATATCCATTCAAGTTGCAATTCTTTCAAGCAACAGAAAGACTTTTTATACTTGCAAAGACTCCAGAATACTGCCAAAATTCAGCCTAAAAATGGATAAAATTAAGAACTCAGATAAGACTTAGCTGATGAAAAACTAGTGGTGAGTATAAAAACCATATAATTTACCTTAAAAAATATATATCTACAAAGAGAATGTACACACATACTTCTTTTGTAAACAAGGTGAATAATATAAAATGTCTAACAGCATAACGGTAATGAATTAGAACAAACATTCCAGAGTTTATAATAGCCAAAACTGGGAAATGAGTATGTGAGGAAGAGATCAAGCTTCAATAGACAGCATTTCATTCCCAGGATTGAGTCATTCAGATGAGTACATTATATGGAAATCGTATTTTTCTTTGTACTCTTATTTTCTTTTGTTGGTGAGGATAATAACATGATTAGCTTTTGAGTTGCCCTCTAGAATATAGTTTGCTTCAGACCAAGAATAAAATTTCAGCCATGTAACTTGAAATCAGCTTCTTAAGAAACATGAATAAAGCATAATGTATGATTACTGCAAAAAGATGAGCTTCATTATCATTACCATTCCTTTACAGGACATGAAAAATTCAAGCATTTTTGAAGTTTCCTAATTATTCTTCATGTAACTTACTGAAAAGAGATTAATGTTAATTTAACCAACTAGGAGACAGGAAAAATGAAATGAAAGCAGGAGTATGGAAGATGTAAATTATGTGTATGCCTTTAATAGAATTCATCTTTAATCCTGCTCAGAACTGTCTTCCAGAATACCAGATAAAGCCCTCCAATTTTGCCTGGCTAGTTATGGAACTTAGAGAAGGTGGCTATAAAATAAGAGGGATAACCCTTTGGAGTTTCAAGCTTTTGTCTTTGAACTATGACATGTCATGCAGCAGGCACAGTAGAGGAGCTCACAGCAGTTCAAGAGGTTGTGCAAACTCCAAATCACATGATACTCCTCCATACTTGCCCCAAAACACTTATGCCTAAAACTGAGATTTAATAATTAGCCTTTCTAAATATGTCCTGGAGTGTTTTAAATGTACCATAGGGCAGCCCGTCCTATTGCTCTAGGTATTATCTTTTAGAGACAGTCTTTTGCTAACAAGCAACCCTAACCAGAGAGGAGGAGCAAAAAGCATGCATTTGGAGTAACAGGAGGGGAATAACCAGAAAACACTAAGCCCAGCACTCTCTCCGCCCTACAGGCAACACTAAAAGAAGAGAAGAAGTGAATTGGGGGAGGAAAACAGTGACTTAGAGGATCACTTTCAAAATAATAATAGACCTGGATTAGTAAAAAAGAAAATGAAGCCAAGAAGTTAACTTGCCCAGCTTGACACAGTAAATGATAACGCTGGGATTTGAATCCAAGTGTGATTCCAAAGCCTGGTATTTAGCACTATAACCTACTGCTTCCTGGATTTGCTAAAGGTTGAAGTTTAAATTAAGAAACAAAGTCAGGAAAGAGACAAATAATTCCTATATTTTGCTCATAATTCTCAGGAAAAGAGAAATCCTCAAAATAAGGATATATGGTTGATATTTGACTGAGGTCCTGCAACGTGGAAATAATTTGGTTTGGACCTGCTCTGAAATTTTAGAACCAGATGTTTGACATGTTTACTGTTTAACTCTATTCACTAATGAAAACTATGCACACATCATTAAGTAAGGGGCAGATTTAGCACTCACCTAATTATATAAAACAACGAGCCAGACCAGGTCATTCTTGCCCCAAATTGTAGAGAAATTTTAAAATTCTGTTTTAAGCAACTTTACTACATTAATCAAATTAACTACATAACCATGAAGTCACTACTTCATTTTGTGATGCACGGGCTGCTGCACACTGATTTGCCTCCCAGGACCTACATGGAATTATTAGTTTCTTACATCCTACTGAGTCCTGAGTCATAACCATTTTGCTTCCATATATGTACATCCATATTCACATCCACATTCCTCTCTCTTCTAGGCTAGAGTAATAGCCTTCTAATTATTCTTTCTGTAATCACTCTTGCATTACTGTAATCCATTTTCAATACCATAGAAAGATAACAGTTTTATAAAGGAAAATCTGATCATAGGCTCTTCATGCTTAATGTTTATGAAAACCCGTAAGAAAATCAAAACCTGTTTATTAGCCCTTCCTCGTTACCTGGCTAATACAACTTTCAGACCTCAGGTTTTCTCTGGGAGGACTTTCCTATACTCTAGCAGTTAAATCCTGCCACACATTCCCAGTAGCCTTCCACACTGACAGCGTTTACTACACTGATTATTACTTCTTCGGTGTTTGCCTTCCTCACTAAACTATAAGCTCCAAGAAGTCAAGGGCCTCTTTGGTCCTGTCTATGGCTCTGTTTTCAGCCTTTAAGAAAGTGCTTGCTACACAATAAGTATTTATTGTTTGATTGATTCAATTATAGGTATATTGTCAGCTTATACAAGTCTGAGAATAGGCAGATGAATGTCTGCTAACTGGTATTTTTATTGAAAGACCAAAGGGATCTTCGAGGTTTATTTTTAAGAATACTGGTCAACATTTATTGTGAGCTAATGAGGCACCAGTGTCATAAAAATCAAGGCTGTAAGCAAATCCATGCTCAAGAGCTGTTGAAATCCTGAGTTACTGCACAGTTTTATTCAAGGGACCAATGCACTTTTAGCAACCTCAGGAAACTCTTACCTGTGCCAAACATTAGGTTAAAAAAAAACTATTTCCAAAGTGCTAAGGCTCTACACGCTTTAACTTCTACCAGAAATCGATCATTCTAACGGAACTATTTGTTCTGAAGAGAAGCATGGATTCTCTGATAGGAGCTTAGACCAGATTGTGAAAAAGCAAACAATCATGCAGGTCATGGCCCCTACTTTTTCCATTTGGGTTGTCAAAATGCCAATGTTTCAACAACAAGTTTTGTGAATTTTTAAATTTATCTGGCAAAGGCCATGCCACGATTTCTTCAGAAAACATGCTATTGTACTGTGAATAAGAAAAATCTGTCAGAGTTCTCACATCTTCCTTAATGAGGAATGGGACCTGGAAAAAGCACAGAATGGAATAATCTGTGTCCTATCCAGCTCTAATTGCCCATGGGTATTGAAGAGAAACATTGATTCAGAAGATATAAAACTATGGAGAGTTTGCTCATCATTCTGGGGTGGCGCCCTACCATTCTAACTCTTTGGTACATGACCTTTGTTCTTGTTCAGCAGCCAGTTCATGAATCGAAGTGATGGGCATGACCTGATCTTGTTGGTTAGAGGTGGTTTCCTCCCCCCAATTGCAGGCGGGATATAGGTTCTGGCCAGTGATCCCTAAGTTCTAAGCAAATACTTATTGAACAGTTTTTATGTGCCAAGTACTCTTACAAGTTGTATTGATGGGATCCCCCAAACAACCTTAAATCTCATAAGTTAGTTATGTCTCAGAAACAGACGCAAGTGAGAGAGCCAGGATTGACACCCAGGCCCTTGGACCCTGCCAAACCATGACTACGCCAAACCATGACTACGCCAAACCATGACTACGCTTGACGGTAGGGCAGCCCACCCTGGGTGTGGACCTCTGCGGTCAGCCTCTCATAGGTCCCTGGAGCAGGCGGCATTCTTAGGGAATGGCCTGGAGGACTGACAGGATTTATCACAAAGGTGATGAGCGGGGGTAGAAGTCTGGGCAGAAGGGAGGGCTGCTATGTATCTCTCACTGAAAAAGGGTAAGAACTTTCTCCTGCTCGGGGTTCTGGAGCCTCCACAGGCTTCTCATGCTTACTCGAGTCCCAAGGACCAGAAACCACCTCCTTTCTCTGGCTGTCTTGGATTTCTCTTACTCTGCCTGCAGACTTCTCCTCTGACATGGCTCAGGGAGCCCCTTGCCCATTCACCAGGTCATTGAGAACAGACTGCAGGTAGCAGGTGGCTATAAAGTTTCTGAAAAGGAAAAAATGGCTTTCTTTCCCATAATCAGGATTCCTCCCCAAGAACTGGACTCCCCCAGATTGTGAGAGCCATGGATACATGGCTCAAGAATCAGGATAGAGAGACTTGATCATCTAAGTTCCTATGGACTTCTTGGCAGACACAATGCCTTATTTATCTGTGTGTTTCCTGTCATGCAACATGATTACTATTGAAAAGTTTCAAACTGCATCAATAAACACTTGTGTCAGCATGTTCAAAATTGTAGAATTCATGACATGTAAATTGTATGAACAGAGATCTGTGATGGAGAGGACAGCGAACACATTATGATTCGGTTTTGCTGCATTTCCCCTTTTCTCCCATCATTTTTCTCTTGCCTGAATAAGCTGTGATGTGTAACCTGTGGGCTGCAACAACCCCTAAAACATCCTTGCAAAGTCCTCCCCTCTCACTCCCTCTGGGCTCACGCTTAATGGTCCCAGAACCAGCATCATTTTGTGTACAGCAGAGAGTAAGCCACACCGCCCTGCCCAGAATTACACTGCTGCTGGAGCAGGCGGGAAATATATGAATTCAGCATAGAAGTGAAGCGGAAGCAAAAGCAAGAGCAACTGATAGCGATGTGGAAACTGTCGGAAAAAGGAAAAAGGAGCTGCAGAAAAAAAGGTAGACTTTCATCTTCTGTTGTCAGTGATGCTTTAGAGAATTAATTATGTCACATCTATTTTATTAAGCTGTTTGTTTGGCTTTATAAGTAGCATAGTTGTCATAGAAAATAAACTCCTTATATGTGGTAACTAATTAAGAGTACTTCTTGGTTCTTTACATCTGTGCCAACCAGAGTGTGAGAAGTGACCCAGAGTTTCCCTGAATGAAAAGGAAGAAATAATAAGTTGGAGATAAACATTCCAACTCTTATTAGACCACTAACTTGAATGCAACCCAGGACCAACAGACTCCCACTAAGTTGTGTTTCAATTTTATTTTCAAACACTGTTGCTTTACTAGTCACTGTATTCAAGTCTTAAGACAAAATCTTATGAAATGTAGTGATCTTATATTCCTCTGTCATTAAGTAGCAATTTGAAACACATGCAAACCTTGCTAACCACTCCTAGAGCTTAATTTTCCCCAAAAGAAAGTGCGTCATATAACAGAAAAGAATAATTTTACAGATCTTCTTTCCATAATCTAGTAGATTTTCCTTTCGACTCTCATTATGTCTTAGCTAACCCCATTAGGCTACTTTGGAGACCTGTTTGTTCAGGATAAGAGAACATCACAGACTTAAGGCCACTAAATAGCACAACTGAACAGGATGTCAGGTCCTTAGAAAAGTCTAGGTCTCCAAACAGTGGATTCAATGGATTTCTTTATGGTTTTGTACAACTCTTCACAAAGGGAGCCCAGACTGTTTACAAGATCCCCTTCCCCTTATTCTTCATTAGGAATGTGGTCCATTAAACCATCAACATAACTACCTACTAGAAATTCTTATCAACACTAAATTTTTCTTTGCACACATATAAAGAAGATACTTTGTATTGGAGGGTCCTCTTGGCCTTCTAAAAGTCTGACTCATATAATGAGCATTGGCCTTCAGTAGAGAAGAAAGTATATTCTGTGAGAGCTACAGAAACATCCCCACTATTGGTAGAAAAACTCTTCTCATATACCTTTCAGGTGCTAAGAAGAAATACAGCTCATTATAATTTTTGTGACTCTGGAGAGTGACACTGATCAGTCTCCATTTGTATCTAAATGAAGCATTTAGAAATCACAAAGCTTTATGAATTGTGAGTAGATCTCACTGTAAAACTGTACCTGAGTAAAAAGACATGCCAGGACATGAGTTATTGTGAAATGAATCAAATATCTTAGTGCTCAGATCTCAAGTGGAAAGGATGTAACAATTCTAATGTATAAATATATAGATGTAGGACCCTTAAAAACATGTTTTGTGAAAGGAAAAAATACACACACCTACCTGAAATCTTTTAAGTTCATAAACCTGGGAAATGTTTCTCACTTTCTACCTGCCCCCAGCTCCAGCCCCCCAAAAAAGCCTGTATTAATTTGTGATTTAATTGCATCAGCATGTTTCTTATTTAACACATGTCCATCTTTAAAGTTTTTCATCGGTCTGATATACTGATCAGACTGATATACATCGGTCTGATATATAGTGTCATCGGTCTGATGACACTAATTGAACTTGATGTTCAACATCAAAAATTTAAAATAGTGTGAATCTGATAAGCAGAGAGCTTTTCTTCTCCTAAAACCCAAGGGCTGGGTTACAAATGTCAAAATGTAGAACTAGGTAGTGCGTGAGTTTTTATGGCATATATTCTTTTGTGTGTCTTTCATTTAGTGATGTCTCAAAGACAACCACCATTCACATGAAAATATCTGCAATTATTGTAGGATTGCAAACATGTGGCTGCCTGGGTTTGGCACGAGAAGGTGCAAATACAGTATGATTCACCACATTAGAAAATGTCACATTTTACTTTCCTTTGTTTAGTTTTTAATTACTTGAACAAGTTTGAATAATTCATTTGCTGGGGAAAATAAGGCTTCGCATGTCCAATCATTCTGACTGAGAGAACAAACTATCCGCCAACTAGAAATACCAAAGCCCCACCCAAAGGTAATCATCACTTTCTAGCTTGACACAATGTTTTACTGGAAAGATGATTATCTGCTTCAGGGAACAGCCTTTTTAAAATGTGAATTCCATATGGTTTTATGAACAGAAGTCAGACCGTTTCAGCAGCACATAGTTTAGAAGACGTCAGGTAAGGCTACTAAACCCAGGGCACTATCGAAGGCAATGACTGGCCTTGGCAAACAGCAAGAGGAAAAGAATGGGCATTTCCAGCTTGGCAAATCTAATTCTGGATGAAAACTTGTAATCAATTTATAATGGGGAACCTGCCGTGGAGAGATAGTTCCACCAGCCCACGTGAAACACAGAACCTGGGAGAACAGCTTTTGAAAACTCTTAGAAATAAAGGTTTCCTGGGGCTGATTTCTTTAAAGCAAGGAAGAGGAAACTAGTTAAGGTCCTCAAAGACTGACTTTGGCAAGCTTAAGGGCCCTCGCTTGCCAGGGAGCTTCATCTTTGCCTGCCTGTGCAAGCAATCGCTGACTTCAGTGAGGAAATAAGAAAATGCCTGTAGCGGGGAAAGAACCGTCTCTTCCGTCGTTCTCCCTTCTTCCTCTGCTTCCCTCCCTGCTACTTTCTCTTCTTTCTCTGCTGCCAACAAAAGCATGTGCAGGAGGCAACAATAAAGTAACTCAACGACTGAGGTGAGAATGGCAGCTGCGGGTGTGGATATGTCAGGAAAAAAAAAAAGTTATTCAATACTACTGTCCTGGAATCTTGCTATTTCCCCTTCTACCAGAAAGATTCAAGATAAAGCATCTGCTTTAATCCCTAAGTAAAGAAGATAATTGCTATAATATGCAAAGTACTCAAACCCACCAAAGGACCCCCTCCTGAGTGGATCCCAAGAAGAGCATCTTTGTAAGCTGCCAGGATGGAAGTTTGCATCTGTTAACCCTTCTCCTGAGCTTGGCTTAGGTGATGGCAACTTATATCTCTATTTCAGAAGTTCCAGTCCTCCCTCCCCCTCTGCCGCTTCCATATACTCTTGTGTTATTTTTTATTATTTTTTTTTTTTTGCGGTGTGTGGGCCTCTCACTGTTGTGGCCTCTCCCGTTGCGGAGCACAGGCGCTGGACGTGCAGGCTCAGTGGCCATGGCTCACGGGCCCAGCCACTCCGTGGCATGTGGGATCTTCCCGGACCGGGGCACGAACCCACGTCCCCCGCATGGGCAGGCGGACTCCCAACCACTGCGCCACCAGGGGAGCCCTCTTGTGTTATTTTTGTTACAGTTACTTAAGACTTCCTAAGCGTTGACAGTGACCTAGCACTCTGCAGAGTTCCTCTGCCCTTCACCAGCTCATGTGCTCATGCATCGTTGGAACACAGTTTGAAGCCCCGGTCTCTGCTTTGCCATTAAAATTGTGTGACCTTGGGTACATTCTTTTGCCTCTTTGGGATCAGTCACTTACACGGTGTAAAAGAGTTTCTTAGACATTCATCTCCAGCTCTATGATTCCATGACAATTAGGTGATATTGATTCATCCATTTGAAAATCAAATAATTCTGCTGGGCTTCGTTATAGGAAGGTCTCACCAGAGGCAAATTTTTGAAGCTAAGAGGGACAAAAGAATGATTATGTGAATGGCCTAAACTTGAAATGTACTAAGTGATAGAGGCAGGAATTGATGCCAGATCTGTGTTTCATTATCCAGATTTTGTATTTGCATTTAACCCATATTCTTGGAATCAAAATTTCTTAACCTAAAAGTTTCTAATGAAGGAACTATGGAAAACCAATGGCCTACTCAGTCTAACTGAAGGGTACAACCCTGCCTTGCAGCCCTGCTTTGCAAGAATATGGTGGAAATTTAGGCTCTTTTGTTTGAAATGTAACCTGTATCATTGGAGAAAATGTCTCCATCAAGAAATGTCTTAAGAATTCATTTTGACGAACAACACTCTGTTGTTTTTGCAAATCTCATCTGAACTACGGGCTAGGGAAAAGTTTATTACCGTATTTCCTGTTGCCTTTTGAGTCAGCAAAAATCTTGGAACATTAGTTGTAGCCTACTTTCCCCAAACTTTGTTTCAGGTTGATTACTAATGCGATTACAATGGTTACCTTTCCATTTGCAAGCGTACCTCATGTCACACCGTATGTAAATACCTAAGAACACACATGTTAATAACATTTTTAATATTAGAGTCATATTTTAAATGCTTTAGAGAATTTCACTATTTAGGAGAATCTCTACTGAAAAGCTTTTTCTAGCAGGGTTATGGTTTCCCTGATTCATCAGTTTTGCCCATTTAGATTTTCATACGTTGTGTCTTGGTTAAAGGGAGTCAGAAATATTTTGAGAAAGGGTCTACCCAAACTCTAGAGCTTATTGTGATGGTGACTCCAAGATGCAAAGTTTTTTATATTAAGCCAGAAGTATTTCTTCAGTAAATAATTTATGTGAAAGATTTCCTTAGTCTTAACTTTCTCTCCTCTTAAGAAGGAAGAGTAGGATGATTGGCAAATATATAGTAACTATAGACAGTTTGCAAGACTAAAGGGGATTACTCAGTGTGACATCAGCATATAATGGGGGAGCTAGGGATCTGAATGTGGGGCTGTGGCTGGAAGGTGGAAGGTTGGTAAATGGGGAAGGTTGGAAGAATATTTGTGGTGGGGAATCAGGTGAAGAGCAGGGTGCATCTGGGACGATGGTCATATACAAGGCTGAAAACATGCTTTTTCCATCCAAAAACATAACGACCATCTTCCCTATTAGTGCATTTCCATTAATGAAAGGATGCCCTTTCCATCAATGAAAGGATGTTCTTCCAAAAACCCAGGCGTGCAAACTTTGAGTCATCTTTGAATCAGGGATGCCCAGAATTGTAGAGTTGGGTAAAGTCTTCAAGGATACCTAATCTAATCCCTTTACTTTTCAGACAAGGACATGCAGTTGAAAGAGATCCTGTTTTCTGCAAGTTCACATTGCAAGCAAGAACCAGGCCTAATGCTCAGTATCCTAAATCTCCATCCAGTGTTCCATTCACTGCTCTACCTGGTTCTTCCCTTTCCTTCAACTCTTATTCAGCCACATGCCAAATCCCACTAACTTTTCTTTTGGAATCTCCTTATGTCTACTCTTTTCCTTGGCTTCAAACCTAGTCTAAGCTCTACTTACAATTACTTCCTAAAACACTCCATGCCCTTAGGCTCTCTGCTCAAGTCCGTTGGGCTCACCATAGTTATTCTAATCAACCACAGACATTACTTTCATCATGTTTCTCAAGAACCCCTTTGTTAAATTCTGATAGCATGGGAGAATAAAAAGTGCTTGGGTTTTGGAGTCAGTTAAATTTGGGTTCAAACCTCTGATCTACCCCTAAACTCATAAGTTACTTAACCTCCCTCAGATTCATTTTCCCCATCAGCAAAATGGGAATTGCAATCATAAATAAAAACAATACAAATGGTAGTTATAGTGAGAATGGATTGAACTCATTATATTAAATTGCCCAGCAAATTAAAGATGTTCCAAAAATGTAAATTCCCTTTCTAAAGTTCACACTGCAATAGGGCTCACACCTGCCTTCCAATCTTTACTTCTGCTGTCCCACAAGACAAGTTCTTTGTCCCAGCAGCTTGGCCTGGCTCCTGAACACACTGCAATGTCTCAGCTGCTAGAGTTAATCCCACTTCCCGAAGATGTTTGCCCCCTTTCTTCTTGCTTATACAAGTCCTTTTAACTTACCCCAGCCTATGTCACTCAGTTTGTACTTCTACTCTCCAGAAGGAAAAAGAGGTGTTCAAACAGAGCATGTGGGAAACAGTCTGAAATCTGGAGCTCTGAACTCCCAAGCAGGTGTCTCTCTTGTGGCAGGACCTGTGAGATCACATGATCTTCTGGATGGGACTTGTCACCCTTCTCTGCTGGTGCTCCCATGCTTGCCGCCTTACTCTGACAACCACACCCTCATCCTAGCCACTCTCCCTGTGTGGCACTGGTACTGTGCGGCCCTGTGGCTGCCCACCTGACATCCTTCTATTCCCAGCGTGGTCCTCAGCACACCTTCCCTATTCTGCCCCGGCTCACCATCATACCTGATGACACTAAATAATTCTGGGAAACTTTGGCATCCATGGATCATTTAAGGACCTAACTTGCTTGCATTCCTCAGGTCTTCATCTCACCATGTCTGGGTCCATCAATATATCTAAAGGGAAAGATGGCTCCATGGGACGCAACCCTGAATAACCTGTGAACAGCGTCTCACCATCCTCTCTCTGAGACTTTTAATGAGTGTTGTTGCCTCTCTTTTATTAGGCATGGTTTCCCAGTTTGTCACAAACACTCCTCCTTCCCTCTCAGGGTTGTAAACTCTGGGCCTGAACTGGGAGGCACTTCCAGGGGCTCCGGGGAGTGTCTCATACAAATAAATACCAAGGTTTCTGAACTGATGGAAGACAGTTTTCTTCTCCTGCAGGCTTAGTTCTCAGCTGAGTCAGAGCACTCTCAGGAAGCTAGGATGTGCCCTTAGCCCTCCCTCTCCACCCCTTCCTGCCCACGTGAGTGATTTTAGCTCACTATGCTTCCAGTAATAGTTCTCAAATCATAGAGCTCTCATTCTCACAATTAAGTGAGTTAATCCACATAAAGCACTTCACACTACGTGTGACTGTACGTTGCACCATGAACAAGTGTGCCTTGCTAAGGCAGCAAGTGGGGACTAAAATACAGCCCACACTCCATTCTCCGGACCGGACCTGGGCCTGGGCCTGGATATGGGCTGGAACTGCCCAGAGGCGGGCAGCACCCTTTTTAACCTGTATGTAGGAACCGTTGCTTGTCAAGCCCTGTGCTCACCAGATGAGGGAGGAGGGGTTGTTTCTAAGTTCCATGAAGGCGCTGTGTGGGCCAGTGCAGGCCATGCTAGGGCATGACACAAGCTTGATATATCCTAGTTATTACAGCTCTTATGACTGAGCCCCCATAGTGACTACCTTAAAGAGACTGTCTCAGAACCAATTTCTGAGAAACCAAGTGTTGGGGCTTTAAGTTGATGGAAACATCCAGCACACAACCAAAGGAAATGCATTGTCATCTAACTAAACATGCTCTCATCGATCTCAGGTTTATTGCCCATAAACTAGCCAAAAATAATTCCTGGATATAGTTGGCCTTTTTCAGTCTTTGAAAACAGAAATCTTCCTTTAAGAGAGAAGCTACCCCATATTTTAATTTTGAAGTGTAATGCCTCTGACTTAGTTATCTGCTGGGTTACAGACTGGTTCCTGGTAGTCCTATAGAGTTCTTGTTCGAGTTACAATCAGGCATAGAACACATTTATTTTAGGCAAGTGTGAGAGATAGAGCAGCATTTTATTCAGAGAGGGGCAAGGAAAAAAAAAAAGTACTTTTTTTCCCATTGTAAATGCTGCACAATGAAATTCTCAGACATGACATCATCAGTTTCTGGTTTCACAATGAGGAATCTTAAGTCAGTAGAGCTGGTCAGAGCAGAATGAGAAGCAGATGCAACCAGTATCAGAGAAGGTGACTTTTTAAGTATTTAACATTTTAAAACTCTGTTAAAAAGTATCCATTTGAAATAAGCTCTCCAGGAATTCTAGAATTTTTTCATGAGAACAAAGGGCTGATTAAAGTGGTAGGTTTAAGGAAAGCAAGGTTTTCAAGAGTTACCTAATTTATAATATGCGATTATAGAAAAACCTGGAATACTATACTCTCATGCAAGACTTTGCTTTAGCTTCAAGGAAATTAAAGTCATCAAACAGGTTTAAATAAACGCCTACAGCCTATACTTTATGAACCTTTCTAGATAGATGGTACCACTTTCAAAGTAGCTGAAGAAAAGAGATACAAATATTTGAGTTTCAAAAAGTGGTATAAAATGTTCAGGGTAACATAGGCATTCAGAGTCAAGCGCCTGAAGACTCGTTGTTGAGAGACTGAAAATCTGCAGTCCAAGGTTGGATGATGGAGCAATGCCAAGGAAAGGAGACGTTTTGTTAAAGTTTACTTATATGACTTAAGAAAAAATATGGATTCCCCTCACTCTAAGTGCATGTCATTTTTGAAGAAAACATATCAAAGGAGACGTATGCCCTTTAGAAATGGTAATGTCAAGAGTGTAACATCTTCCAACTTCAACCTGAAATACTGTTAGATGTTGTAATACTTCATGGGGTTTACTATGTGCTATTTTCACGGGAATATCACAGAAAACTCACAATTATGTCACATTCAGGAAATATCAGTAATCCATTTTGTGAAAGACACAAAGAATCTATATCAGTAATACATAAGTAATTAAAATATCTATGAGTAAAATACATACAACCAAATAAGTTATAAGAGAAATAATGCTTAGCCAAATTAATGTATGAAGTAGATGCTCAATCTCATCCATTAAAGGGATGTAAGATCTAAAGAGGTTTTTTTCCTGTGAAATTGATTTCAAACTTTTTTTTTAAACTTGGCTAAAGTTACATGAAAGTGCAGAAAATAGCACAAACATATAAACCTACCTACACACTATTAATGGGATTAAATCTCAGCACTACCCCTCAGAAGCGCAATTTGGCAGTATATAAAAACTATCACTCTTTGATCCAGAAGGTTAATTTCTAGTAATCTGTTCTAAGAAAATATTCAGACAAAACAAAGGTAAAATATTTACATATAAGTTTGTTCATTACAGTATTTTTTTATAATGGCCAAATACTAAAAACAAATAAAACATCTGTCTATAGTGAGTTTTAAAAACATAGTTTGAGTGCTCACTTCGGCAGCACATATACTAAAATTGGAGTGAGAAAGAGATTAGCATGGCCCCTGTGCAAGGATGACACGCAAATTCGTGAAGCGTTCCATATTAAAAAAAAAACCAATAAACTAATGGTATGGAGAACGGTCATTAGAAGTAAAAAAAAAAAAAAGCACAGTATAAAGCTAAATAGAATTGGATTCCATTAAAGTGTGTTAAAAATTAAAAAACAAAACAAAACATAGTTTGATTACTCAGCCTTAAAAAAAAGAATGAAATAATGCCATCCGCAACTACATGGATAGACCTAGAGATTATCATACCAAGCGAAGTAAGTCAGAAAGAGAAAGACAAATACCATATGATGTCACTTATATGTGGAATCTAAAATATGACACAAATGAACTTATCTATGAAATAGAAACAGACTCACAGACATAGAGAACAGACTGTGGTTGTCAAGGGGGAAGGAGGTGGGGGAGGGATGGATTGGAAGTTTGGGGTTAGTAGATGCAATCTATCATATATAGAATGGATAAACAACAAGGTCCTACCATATTATCACAGGGCACTATATTCAATATCCTGTAATAAGCCATAATGGAAAAGAAAAGAAAAAAACCAAAAAAAGCAAAAACAAAAAACAGTGTTTGTAATATGATGCAATATTATGCAGCCACTAAAAAAATCATGTTTTAAATACATAGGGAGAATAGAGAATTGCTCACTTTATAATGTGAAAAACCAGCAAGATACAAAGCTCAATATAAATTAAGATTTCAAGCAGGTGAACGTGAATATAATGTATGTGCCTGTATGTGTATCATGGAGGTCACACTAAATGCTAACAGTGGTTATCTCCACTTGGTGGAATTAAAATTATTTTACTTTTTCTAAATGCAGAACATCTGTAACCAGCCTGTATGTCAACTGAAATATTACAAAATATTCTTAATTCTGTATTGAATGTATTTGCTTGATACTTTAAAATACACTCAACAGTTGAGCTGAGGAAATGCAGTCGCAGTAACTCTATACTGCTTGAATGGGTTTGAAGAAACATCTGTGACCTAATAAACAAATAAGGTGTGGTGGGAACCAAAGGAGAAAATCAGGATCCCAGGTACCACCTCACAGCATGTTCTCTGTAATGGGACACACTAAGCCAACCTCAACAAAAAGCATTAAAAACTAGCGGAGACTAACCCTGACTAAGAAAAATTTGAACGTCTCACCACAGAGTCAGAAGAAGAAAATGAGGATTGCTGTTCTCTAGAAAATAAGGAGTCCTGTTCTCCCTGACTCTGCGTGGGAAAGAGAGCTATTTCTTTATCCCCATTAAAGCACAAGATGCCCTGAACATCTGTCACAAGTGCATGTGTCTTCAAGCCACAGAAACTCCAAGCAAGCAATGGATTAAACAATTTAAGATTGTTTTTTTTTTCCCTTGTGTAACAACATGTCCAGCTGCCGATCTCCAGAATATTCTCAGGTACCTGGGCATCTTCTACTCTCTGATTCAGTCATTTTAGTGGGTGGCTTTCACTCTCTGCTTCTTGCACTGTGGTTGCAAGATGGCTCTGTCCAAGCACAAAAGGCACGAGGAGATAGGAGAAAGGCAAAAGCTCACGCTAAGGGGACTTCCCTGGTGGTCCAGTGGCTAAGATTCCGTGCTCCCAATGCAGGGGGCCTGGGCTCGATCCCTGGCCAAGGAACTAGGTCCCACATGTCTCAACTAAGAGTTCACATGTCGCAACTAAAGATCTTGCATGCCGCAACTAAGCCAAATAAATAAATATTAAAAAAAAAAAAAAAAGCTCATGCTAAGGAAACTGACACCTTAAATAGCTTTCCTGCCCAGAAACTTCCATGCATATCTCGTTGGCCAGGATAATGTTCATGACCACACCTTGTAGCATGGGGACTGGAAATTAACTATTTTATCTGAGCATATTTCTTCCCCTTGCTGAATAATAAGGAAGAAGAGTGGGAAATGGACAGGGAAATGGGAACTCATGGTCTTCCATATTCTGGTACCCAACAGTCTCTTGGACCTAGTACCAAAAGCAGACAGTTTGTGTGGGCCAACAGGTAGCCTCAAGTCTGTCTAACCAGCTCCCCATAAGCTCTCCTGATGGAGGCTGCTACATCTAAGACTATTGCCTTTACAACTCCATAGCACAAGAGCATAAACCCTCCAACAACAAACTTGGAAAAAGAGGGGGAAAAGAATAAGTCAAGAGCATGTTTCTATCCTCAACTGCAGACACTATTAGTTCTACCCATGATCCCCTCCCTTCTTCCTTGCTCATACATAAATCTCAGTTTGGCTTGGCAGCAATGCACCAAGTTGCTCATACATAAATCTCAGTTTGGCTTGGCAGCAATGCACCAAGTTGCAGGTTGAGGGTTGGTAAATTATAGCCACCCATCAAATTAGTTCTGCTCCCAGTTTTAGAAATAAAGCTTTATTGGAATACAAATAAGCCCAATTTGCATATTCTCTATGAGCCACTTTTCCACTACAAAAGCCACACACCTGAGCAGCTGCAACAGGGACCATCTGGAAAGCAAGATCTAAAATATTTACTATGTGGCCCTTCAAAGAAAAAGTTGGCAGACCCCTGCCCTAGATGATGGCCCATGGTTGGACTCATCCAACTAACACGTGGGTCTTTACTCTCCCCCACTCCCTCACACCTGGGGTGGCCATAGAACCATATAACTGGACAACTGCTGAGACACTTCTGGGGAAAATTTTAACTTCCTTGGATAAAAGGGTAGTCATAGCTGATCCATCTTCCTTCCTCCTTCTTCCTGCCTTGAACAGGGACACAAAAACTGAAACTGCAGCAAACAACTTGGGGCCATTAGGAGAAAAGCCAAAAAAATCATAAAGATCTTGAACCTGACACCCTTAATCCAATATATCCATGTTGAGAACAACTTACCTCCAGACTTCTTCTTATGTGAGAAATGTAAATCCTTATTTATTTAAGCTCTGTTATTGGACTTCCTGTTTTTCATTGCAGCTGAATGCTTCCCTAATGATATGGCTTATGTCCAGGAGGGCCTTTCTGATAACTCCCAACTAAGCCCTCATGAGAGAACAAAGCCCAGCACATATTATACAATATTGTGTGGCCACATTTTTCTTTTTAACCATGAACTTCAGGTTATTATAGAATAAAATGTCGTGTAGTAGTTTAAGCACAAAGGATCTGGGCTCTGCTTGGGCCTAACCCTCTGGCTCTCACTCTTACTATTATATGAATTTGGACAAGTTATTTGCTTTATCTAGAATCTCCCTTATCTGGAAAATGGGAAAAATAATACTTCTA
Organism: Phocoena sinus; assembly: GCF_008692025.1. Taxonomy (NCBI): domain Eukaryota; kingdom Metazoa; phylum Chordata; class Mammalia; order Artiodactyla; family Phocoenidae; genus Phocoena; species Phocoena sinus. The sequence continues at coordinate 128,131,737 of NC_045765.1, read as the reverse complement.
CCTTATACAGTTTTTGTGAGGATTAAATTAAATTATGAATGTGTAGCACTCGGTCTGGTAATGCTCAATAAATGCTTAAAATTCTTGATATCTTATTTGTAAACTAATTTTAATAGCTATCCCAATTCTTTCGTCCATAAAGAAAACAGAGTATTTAAGAAATTATAGGTAGGGAATTCCCTGGCTGTCCAGTGGTTAGGACTCCTCCACGCTTCCACTGCAGGGGGCACAGGTTCGATCCCTGATCAGGGAACTGAGATCTCACATGCCATGTAGGCAAAAAAAGAAAAAAGAAGAAGAAAAGAAATTACAAGTATCCCAGACCAATATTAAACACAGGATGAAAAAAAAAATCAATTTTAGTTTCCTAGGAAAGAAAGGGTATTTTTTAAAGTCTTTATGTTTGGAAGCCTTACCTCTTGGAATTCTCCCTCCTCTAAACCTTACTCACCTGGAAAATTGGTTGTGCCTCTCTCACCTTGAGGATATATCTTTATCTCCTCAAACTTCCACACAGTTATCTATGCCTCTTCTTCTTTGCCTTCAGATATATTAATCAGTAACAAATTATTATGGCAACAATATTCATTGAGGATCCATTACGTTCAGCACAGTTTTAAAGGAGATAAGATAAAAACAAAATTAGAAGCATTTTCATTCTTCTCTGAGAAAGAAGCCAGCATTTCGTAGGTAACCATGTCTCCTGACAATACAAGTCTGCAATCTGACAGCTGACACTCTGAGACTCTGACAATTTTGAGGCCAGATTTTTTTTTGGAATGTACAATTTTTTGTGATTTTTGAATAGCAATACATTTTGTATTCCTTACATTAATATAATCGATCAGAGGTCTGGGACATCACCTTATAATTACCACATTACTTCAGTAAAATATATTAATATTCACTCCAAGAAGAATGAATAAATACCATAAACAGAGGTGTAGTTTAAGTCAACTTTCGCTGCTAAATTATTTAGGCCGAGTGAGGTTTTTTTCACCAAATAAGTTACAGAGATCTTTTAATTGTTTTCAGTTCTTTTGAATTTCAAAATGGTAGAAAAAGACTTATAGACTTGTACCACACATTTCAGTAAGATGTAATGCAGTCTAGACAGATGAGCAAACCAAAATGGCTTTTCTCTCAATAACTTTTCGATTATATGAACTAAGCCAAGGCCAGACATCCATGTTCTCAGACCCCTTTTTGCAAACTATATAGAAGAATCTCAAATAGAAAAATCCTCAAAAAGCTATGTGAAATCTTGCTCCCTGACTCCAAACTGCAACTTTGGAGAATCCCAACTCCCACAGATTAGAAGAAAAGCTTGCGAGGCTTCCGGGAAGATGGCGGAAGAGTAAGACGCGGAGATCACTTTCCTCCCCACAGATACACCAGAAATACATCTACACGTGGAACAACTCCTACAGAACACCTACTGAATGCTGGCAGAAGACCTCAGACCTCCCAAAAGGCAAGAAACTCCCCACATACCTGGGTAGGGCAAAAGAAAAAAGAATAAACAGAGACAAAACGATAGGGACGGGACCTGCACCAGTGGGAGGGAGCTGTGAAGGAGGAAAGGTTTCTACACACTAGGAAGCCCCTTCGTGGGCGGAGACTGCGGGTAGCGCAGGGGGAAGCTTCTGAGCCGTGGAGGAGTGCACAGCAACAGGGGTGCGGAGGGCAAAGCGGAGAGATTCCCGCACAGAGGATCAGGGCTGACCGGCACTCACCAGGCCGAGAGGCTTGTCTGCTCACCCGCCGGGGCGGGCGGGGCTGCAGGCTGAGGCTCGCGTTTCGGTTGGAGCGCTGGGAGAGGACTGGGGTTGGAGGCATGAACACAGCCTGCAGGGGGTTAGTGCGCCACAGCTGGCTGGGAGGGACTCTGGGGAAAAGTCTGGACCCGCCGAAAAGGCAAGAGACTTTTTCTTCCCTCTTTGTTTCGTGGTGCGCGAGGAGAGAGGATTAAGAGCGCTGCTTAAAGGAGCTCCAGAGACGGGCGCAAGCCGCGGCTAACAGCGCGGACCACAGAGACGGGCATGAGACGTTAAGGCTGCTGCTGCCGCCGCCAAGAAGCCTGTGTGCGAGCACAGGTCACTCTCCACACTCCCCTTCAGGGGAGCCTATACAGCCACTACCAGGGTCCCGGGATCCAGGGACAACTCTCACAGGACAACGCACGGCGGGCCTCAGGCTGGTGCAACATCATGCTGGCCTCTGCCGCCGCAGGCCCGCCCCACACTCCATGCCCCTCCCTCGCCCTGGCCTGAGTGAGCCAAAGCCCCCGAATCAGTTGCTCCTTTAACCCCGTAACGTCTGAGCGAAGAACAGCCCTCCGGTGACCTACGTGCAGAGGCGGGGCCAAATCCAAAGCTGAGCCCCTGGGAGCTGTGAGAACAAAGAAGAGAAAGGGAAATCTCTCCCAGCAGCCTCAGAAGCAGCGGATTAAAGCTCCACAATCAACTTGATTTACCCTGCATCTGTGGAATACCTGAATAGACAACAAATCATCCCAAATTGAGGAGGTGGACTTTGAGAGCAAGATTTATGATTTTTTCCCCTTTTCCTCTTTTTGTGAGTGTGTATGTGTATGCTTCTGTGTGAGATTATGTCTGTATAGCTTTGCTTCCACCATTTGTCCTAGGGTTCTCTCCGTCCGTTGTTTTTTTCTTAATAATTATTTTTTTATGTTAATAACTTTATTATACTTTATCTTTATTTTATTTTACTTTATCTTCTTTATTTCTTTTTTTCCTTCCTGCCCTCCTTACTTCCTTCCTCCCTCCCTCGCTCCTTTCTTTCTTTCTACCTCTACTAATTCTTTCTTTCTACTTTTCCTCCCTTTTATTCTGAGCCGTGTGTATGAAAGGCTCTTGGTGCTACAGCCAGGAGTCAGTGCTGTGCCTCTGAGGTGGGAGACCCAACTTCAGGGCACTGGTCCACAAGAGACCTCCCAGCTCCACATAATAACAAACGGCAAAAATCTCCCAGAGATCTCCATCTCAACACCAGCACCCAGCTTCACGCAATGACCAGCAAGCTACAGTGCTGGACATCCTATGCCAAACACATAGGATGTCCAGCACAACCCCACCCATTAGCAGAGAGGCTGCCTAAAATCATAATAAGTCCACAGACACCCCAAAACACACCACCAGACATGGACCTGCCCACCAGAAAGACAAGATCCAGCCTCATCCACCAGAATACAGGCACTAGTCCCCTCCACCAGGAAGCCTACATAACCCACTGAACCAACCTTAGCCACTGGGGAAAGACACCAAAAACAACGGGAGCTACAAACCTGCAGCCTGCAAAAAGGAGACCCCAAACAAAGTAAGATAAGCAAAATGAGAAGACAGAAAAACACACAGCAGATGAAGGAGCAAGATAAAAACCCACCAGACCTAGCAAATGAAGAGGAAATAGGCAGTCTACCTGAAAAAAAATTCAGAATAATGATAGTAAAGATGATCCAAAATCTTGGAAATAGAATAGACAAAATGCAAGAAACATTTAACAAGGACCTAGAAGAACTAAAGATGAAACAAACAATGATGAACAACACAATAAATGAAATTAAAAATACTCTAGATGGGATCAATAGCAGAATAACTGAGGCAGAAGAACGGATAAGTGACCTGGAAGGTAAAATACTGGAAATAACTACTGCAGAGCAGAATAAAGAAAAAAGAATGAAAAGAACTGAGGACAGTTTCAGAGACCTCTGGGAGAATATTAAATACACCAATATTCGAATTATAGCAGTTCCAGAAGAAGAAGATAAAAAGAAAAGGACTGAGAAAATATTTGAAGAGATTATAGTTGAAAACTTCCCTAATATGGGAAAGGAAATAGTTAATCAAGTCCAGGAAGCACAGAGAGTCCCATACAGGATAAATACAAGGAGAAATACGCCAAGACACATATGAATCAAACTTTCAAAAATTAAATACAAAGAAAACATATTAAAAGCAGCAAGGGAAAAACAACAAATAACACACAAGGGAATCCCCATAAGGTTAACAACTGATCTCTCAGCAGAAACTCTGCAAGCCAGAAGGGACTGGCGGGACATATTTAAAGTGATAAAGGAGAAAAACCTGCAATCAAGATTACCCAGCAAGGAGCTCATTCGGATATGACAGAGAAATTAAAACCTTTACAGACAAGCAAAAGCTGCGAGAGTTCAGCACCACCAAACCAGCTTTACAACAACTGCTAAAGGAACTTCTCTTGGCAAGAAACACAAGAGAAGGAAAAGACCTACAATAACGAACCCAAAACAATTAAGAAAATGGGAATAGGAACATACATATCAATAATTACCTTAAATGTAAATGGACTAAATGCTCCCACCAAAAGACACAGATTGGCTGAATGGATACAAAAACAAGACCCATATATTTTCTGTCTACAAGAGACCCACTTCAGACCTAGAGACACATACAGACTGAAAGTAAGGGGATGGAAAAAGATATTTCATGCAAATGGAAACCAAAAGAAAGCTGGCGTAGCAATTCTCATATCAGACAAAATAGACTTTAAAATAAAGACTATTAGAAGAGACAAAGAAGGACACTACATAATGATCAAGGGATCGATCCAAGAAGAAGATATAACAATTGTAAATATTTATGCACCCAACATAGGAGCACCTCAATACATAAGGCAAATACTAATAGCCATAAAAGGGGAAATCCACAGTAACACATCCATAGTAGGGGACTTTAACACCCCACTTTCACCAATGGACAGATCATCCAAAATGAAAATAAATAAGGAAACACAAGCTTTAAATGATACATTAAACAAGATGGACTTAATTGATATTTATAGGACATGCCACCCAAAAACAACAGAATACACATTTTTCTCAAGTGCTCATGGAACATTCTCCAGGATAGATCATATCTTGGGTCACAAGTCAAGCCTTGGTAAATTTAAGAAAATTGAAATTGTTTCAAGTGTCTTTTCCGACCACAATGCTATGAGACTAGATATCAATTACAGGAAAAGATCTGTAAAAAGTACAAACACATGGAGGCTAAGCAATACACTACTTAATAACGAAGTGATCACTGAAGAAATCAAAGAGGAAATCAAAAAATACCTAGAAACAGATGACAATGGAGACACGACGACCCAAAATCTGTGGGATGCATCAAAAGCAGTTCTAAGAGGGAAGTTTATAGCAATACAATCCTACATTAAGAAACAGGAAACATCTCGAATAAACAACCTAACCTTGCACCTAAAGCAATTAGAGAAAGAATAACAAAAACCCCCCAAAGTTAGCAGAGGGAAAGAAATCATAAAAATCAGATCAGAAATAAATGAAAAAGAAATGAAGGAAATGATAGCAAAGATCAATAAAACTAAAAGCTGGTTCTTTGAGAAGATAAACAAAATTGATAAACCATTAGCAAGACTCATCAAGAAATAAAGGGAGAAGACTCAAATCAATAGAATTAGACATGAAAAAGGAGAAGTAACAACTGACACTGCAGAAATACAAAAGATCATGAGAGATTACTACAAGCAGCTCTATGCCAATAAAATTGACAACCTGGAAGAAATGCACAAATTGTTAGAAATGCACAACATGCCAAGACTGAATCAGGAAGAAATAGAAAATATGAACAGACCAATCACAAGCACTGAAATTGAAACTGTGACTAAAAATCTTCCAACAAACAAAAGCCCAGGACCAGATGGCTTCACAGGCGAATTCTATCAAACATTTAGAGAAGAGCTAATACCTTTCCTTCTCAAACTCTTCCAAAATATAGCAGAGGGAGGAACACTCCCAAACTCATTCTACGAGGCCACCATCACCCTGATACCAAAACCAGACAAAGATGTCACAAAGAAAGAAAACTACAGGCCAATATCACTGATGAACATAGATGCAAAAATCCTCAACAAAATACTAGCAAACAGAATCCAACAGCACATTAAACGGATCATACACCATGATCAAGTGGGGTTTATTCCAGGAATGCAAGGATTCTTCAATATACGCAAATAAATCAACGTGATACACCATATTAACAAATTGAAGGAGAAAAACCATATGATCATCTCAATAGATGCAGAGAAAGCTTTCGACTAAATTCAACACCCATTTATGTTAAAAACCCTCCAGAAAGTAGGCATAGAGGGAACTTTCCTTAACATAATAAAGGCCATATATGACAAACCCACAGCCAACATCGTCCACAATGGTGAAAAACTGAAAGCATTTCCACTAAGATCAGGAACAAAACTAGGTTGCCCACTCTCACCACTCTTATTCAACATAGTTTTGGAAGTTTTAGCCACAGCAATCAGAGAAGAAAAGGAGATAAAAGGAATCCAAATCGGAAAAGAAGAAGTAAAGCTGTCACTGTTTGCAGCTGACATGATACTATACATAGAGAATCCTAAAGATGCTACCAGAAAACTACTAGAGCTAATCAATGAATTTGGTAAAGTAGCAGGATACAAAATTAATGCACAGAAATCTCTGGCATTCCTATACACTAATGATGAAAAATCTGAAAGCAAAATCAAGAAAACACCCCCATTTAGCATTGAGACAAAAGACCTGTATGCAGAAAATTATAAGACACTGATGAAAGAAAGGAAAGATGATACAAATAAATGGAGAGATATACCATGTTCTTGGATTGGAAGAATCAACATTGTGAAAATGACTCTACAACCCAAAGCAATCTACAGATTCAATGCAATCCCTATCAAACTACCACTGGCGTTTTTCACAGAACTAGAACAAAAAATTTCACAATTTGTATGGAAACACAAAAGACCCCGAATAGCCAAAGCAATCTTGAGAACAAAAAATGGAGATGGAGGTATCAGGCTCCCTGACTTCAGACTATACTACAAAGCTACAGTAATCAAGACAGTATGGTACTGGCACAAAAACAGAAATATAGATCAATGGAACAGGATAGAAAGCCCAGAGATAAACTCACGCACATATGGTCACCTTATCTTTGATAAAGGAGGCAGGAATGTACAGTGGAGAAAGGACAGCCTCTTCAATAAGTGGTGCTGGGAAAACTGGACAGGTACATGTAAAAGTATGAGATTAGATCACTCCCTAACACCATACACAAAAGTAAGCTCAAAATGGATTAAAGACCTAAATGTAAGGCCAGAAACTATCAAACTCTTAGAGGAGAACATAGGCAGAACACTCTATGACATAAATCACAGAAAGATCCTTTTTGACTCACCTCCTGGAGAAATGGAAATAAAAGCAAAAATAAACAAATGGGACCTAATGAAACTGCAAAGCTTTTGCACAGCAAAGGAAACCATAAACGAGACCAAAAGACAGCCCTCAGAATGGAAGAAAATATTTGCAAATGAAGCAACTGACAAAGGATTAATCTCCAAAATTTACAAGCAGCTCATGCAGCTCAATAACAAGAAAACAAACAACCCAGTCCAAAAATGGGCAGAAGACCTGAATAGACATTTGTCCAAAGAAGATATACAGACTGCCAACAAACACATGAAAGAATGCTCAACTTCATTAATCATTAGAGAAATGCAAATCAAAACTACAATGAGGTATCACCTCACACTGGTCAGAATGGCAGAATGGCCATCATCAAAAAATCTAGAAACAATAAATGCTGGAGAGGGTGTGGAGAAAAGGGAACCCTCTTGCACTGTTGGTGGGAATGTAAATTGATACAGCCACTGCAGAGAACAGTATAGAGGTTCCTTAAAAAACTACAAATAGAACTACCATATGACCCAACAATCCCACTACTGGGCATATACCCTGAGAGAACCATAATTCAAAAAGTGTCATGTACCAAAATGTTCATTGTAGCTCTATTTACAATAGCCAGGAAATGGAAACAACCTAAGTGTCCATCATCGGATGAATGGATAAAGAATATGTGGCACATATATACAATGGAATATTACTCAGCCGTAAAAAGAAACGAAATTGAGCTATTTGTAATGAGGTGGTTAGACCTAGAGTCTGTCATACAGAATGAAGTAAGTCAGAAAGAGAAAGACAAATACCGTATGCTAACACATATATATGGAATGTAAGGAAAAAATGATGTCATGAAGAACCTAGGGGTAAGACAGGAATAAAGACACAGACCTACTAGAGAATGAACTTGAGGATATGGGGAGGGAGAAGGTTAAGCTGTGACAAAGCGAGAGAGAGGCATGGATATATATACACTACCAAACATAAGGTAGATTGCTAGTGGGAAGCAGCCACGTAGCACAGGGAGATCAGCTCGGTGCTTTGTGACCGCCTGGAGGGGTGGGATAGGGAGGGTGGGAGGGAGGGAGATGTAAGAGGGAAGAGATATGGGAACATATGTATATGTATAACTGATTCAGTTTGTTATAAAGCAGAAATTAACACACCATTGTAAAGCAATTATACTCCAATAAAGTTATAAAAAAAAAAAAGAAGGAAAGCTTGCGCTCTCCTAGGAGGAATGTGTATAAATGAACATGACGAAGACTCTACTCTTGTATTTTGGAAGAAGTCAAAGAAATATTTTTCTTTCTTATTTATGGTTTTGAAATTGTGGCCTGTGTGAGCAGAACAGGGGGTCCTGACCATTCATCTCTTTCACTGTTCCTCTTTGGAAATATGAGATGCATGTCCAATGCCCAGAAAACCTGAAAAGAACCAATTTCAAACATTCCTTCCCCCACCTGGTTTGATTTTCAATTTAGCTGGAAACTTGGAAACTAATCTCTCCTTGGAAGACATGGACCAAGCAGAACAGCTTTGAAGATCTCTTAAGCTGAATAGCATAAAGCTATAAGCAAACTGTTATTGTTAATATCAATTATTAAACTAATAAAAAAAATCAAGGTAAACAAGTTCGATAAAGAGTTCCTCCAGGCTCGACTGGAGTCAAAGCCAAAATAACGGACATTTTGGAAAATTTCCAAGCCCATATACTGGCCCCAACATATAAAATTTATTAAAAAGTCTGTCATTTAATTTAGCATTCACTTCTGGTAGCCTAGTTTACATAAATATTCTCACGGGTTGTAAGTGTATACTATGCCTTAATTCATTGCCTTGACCTTGACTTGTCTTGACCTTGAGTCTCTGACTTTATTCACCTCCTTTGGGATCAAGGGCAAATTCTTAATGGTGACAGCTCAAAGGTGCAGCTTGTGTTTGTAGCACCTTTGTGCAAGTTACAAAATGCTGCCAACTCTGGGAAGACGAATTAGAGCAGAACCAAGGGCATCATGTCATCCATTACCTGCCTTCTGAACCAATGGCTCTGCACAGCACACAAACCCACTGTGCTATATGGGGCCAGTGTAGCTGTTAGAGAGACAGAAAATTTGCTGAGGCTGAACACTTCACAGTTCGATCAATTTTTAAAAATCATTCATCACAATTTTTGTGGTCTCTGAACTTTAGGGCCCTGAGGCCCTAGAATCACTCCAGACTCTCCACTCTGCTTCCTCCCACCAAACCCTATCAACAGTGAGATTGTGCCTTTTGTGCTGGACCTCTGGCTCCACCCTCCACCGTTCTCTGCCCTGTCCTGGGCTCCAAAGGGCTGACATTCGGTGAGTGTAACACTCAGATCCCTTTGTCCTCTGGCTGGGTTTGACCAGTGCTGATGAGAAGGCTGCAGGCAAAAGAGAGATAGAGGTATTGATTCTCAAGCTCCAGCACAGCCCTCCCCACACACTCTGCTTCCCATGCTTGGTAGGCTTATGGAATTGCTTTAAGATGGCACAGTTTGAACTCTGAGGTTTCCCTGCCTACAGCCACACCTCCATCTCTCCAGCTCTTTTGGCTTCCACTAACACTGCTCCCTCCTGGTTTTCCACTGTTGCCAGTCCCTGAGAGCTTCACCATCTGTTGCTTCTTATCCTAACTCAGACCACACCCTGCAAAGATCAGAGTCCGTTCATGACGGTCTCCACAGTTACTCCTTTTGAGTGCACCATCACGCTCCCTGCCACTTCTGTCACCAGGAACTCTCACACTGGTCTCACTCCTTTCTTCAACAGTGCTACTCATCTTTCTTTCTCTTCTAAATGTCCCGGTCCTGGTCTCTGTCTTTTCACCTTCTTCATATTGCCAGCAGAGAGATCTGATCAAGTCACCCTCTTGGAATCGGACAGAACCGAGCCCTGCATACTTAATTACTACATTTCACCTCTACCTGCCTCTCCCCCTTTATCTTTCCGACCAGCAGCCATGCCCAACCGCTTGCAGTACTGACTCTCAGTGCTCATCTCACCTCCACTTTTGCACTTCAGCTGTTCCTTCTACCTCAAAACCCCTTTATCCCATTCACGCTCCCTGCTTAATGCCTAAATATTTGAGGACTAAGTCGTGTTATTTTTTCCATATCTTTCTTGGACTTTCAGCTTCTTCCTTTTCTTACTGACTTTTTTGCCCATCCCACCTTACTGCCTATGTCTTAGGAGACTGTGATAATTCTATCAAAATACCTATAAGATTTTATCATATTAATTTGTTCACTTGTCATTTTTTCTCCTATTAGCCTCTTAAAAGTCAGCTCCCAAAACTCAGTCAGTGAAGGCAAAATGGAGGTATTTAGTACAATGAAATGAAAAAAAAAAGAAGAAGAAGAAGACAGACTAGGGAAAGGAAATGTCCTGTTTATGTTGCAAAATATCATATAAGGTTTTCACGTGTTGCATGAAGACAGAGTGACTTTGTGAATTGCATTTGTTATCTCAAAGTTTGGGGGTGACTACTAAATCCCTGCAAAGATTTTGATAGTAATAAGGGATGAGTGCAAATATTCTGGGTTTTTTTATTATGAAATTTAAAAATAGAAAATTCTAAAAGTGAAATAATGCTAGAGTTTTAAAAACAACAAATTCAGAAAGAAATAAGGAAAGGACTGTTTCTCTAACTTGAAAAAAAAAACCCCAAAACATGTTTTAATTAAAAATCAGGATATCTGCATTTAACTGCTTTATGGTGACCAGCTTTTATTATTGCTGTATCAAAATGGAATTCAAGACACGTTGGATGGCAACACTGAAAATATGCTAGAGAATTTACTCGATAAAAATGAAAGTTTGGATTTAAAGATCCCATGTTAAAAGGAAAACGGTATTTATTTGACTAGTATTTACTACGTGTCTATTCTAGATGCTAGTGATACAACTGTGAGAAACAGCAGTATGTACTTCATAAGGGTTTCATGCCACAATGCAAGTAAAATGTTTAGTGCATTTATAGGGTATATGAGAATTATGCTCATTTAGATATTTATCAAAGGTCAAAGTTTTCAAAGATCTTTAGTTAGTACATGAATCTTTTTCATCAACGAAAGAATTGGAGAAATGTAAGAACACACTTTTAAATATGAAAAAAAAGGCCCCATTCCCCCATTGGGTTTTGTAAATATTTAATATATTCTAATCACAATATGTTTTACCTTTCTGTTTGAACTTGACTGCCTAGTCTTTCAATATGTTTTACCTTTCTGTTTGAACTTGACTGCCTTTCCTTTTCTTTTTGTGATAATGGGACTTAGGTCCTAACTGTCATGGAATAGTCCCCCATATCAGAATGCGAACTTGGACAATTTCTACAAACCAGTAAAGCTCAGTTTGTGTCCTATTGCCTGTGGACCTTAAAGCTTACCCTCACTAAGTGAATTAATATTCATATAAATAAGCGTAACTCAAATCCAGAAAAAAATTTAGACTTGGGAAAATTCAAAGCATAACAAAGAATTTGCTGTTTTGAAGCATTTTAATATTTGGCCATGCTGTCAATATATTAATGAATGTAATGTCTTTATCAGGATCCTTTCTTTCATGATGATAATGAAGAAGAGGATGATTCATTCACCCTCTGCCAGCTCTTTTGAAAATTTATTAAGCTTATTCTGTAGGTAGTAGCATTGAAGACTGGCAGGGAAAATTCAGAATGTGTATAGAATTCCAGCAGCTAAATAGAGGTTTATATATTATCTCTATATTAATACATGCCTTATTAATTCAAGTTTCACTTTGCAAGTGAAATGTATTTTAGAAATTAAATTAGCAAGGTATGTGAAAATGATCTTTTTTATATGTTTTTGTCTCCATCTCATAATTAGATCATAATTCTACCCCCAGGTTATCAATCTGATCTAAAAGACCTAAGAAAGGAAGATTTTTGCATTATTTTAGTTAGTCAACACGTTAGTGCTCAGTTCAGTGACAGTATATTTGAAGACTGAAGCTAAATTGCTTTACCTGCCTATCTTGCTTTCTAATGAATGTTGTAATAATGACTTTCAATATTGCATGTTTTGCAACCATACATTTTCATGCACTTTAACTGCATCCTTTCAATGTATAGCAGTACATTAAAATAAATTTATGATTTATCTTTTTTGATATTTTTAATTTATAAAAATTTATATATTTTGATTTATAAAAAGTTATGATTAAGTAAATTTCTGATTATAATGATAACTTGTGTGATTCACTCTCACAGCTGTAGTACCTTTTAAAGTTGATAAAGACTTCCCTTCTTGGGCTTCCCTGGTGGCACAGTGGTTGAGAGTCCGCCTGCCGATGCAGGGGACGCGGGTTCGTGCCCCGGTCCGGGAAGATCCCACATGCCGTGGGGTGGCTGGGCCCGTGAGCCATGGCCGCTGGGCCCGCGCGTCCAGAGCCTGTGCTCTGCAACGGGAGAGGCCACAACAGTGAGAGGCCCGTGTACCACAAAAAAAAAAAAAAAAAAAAAGGCTTCCCTTCTTTAGTTGCCAATCATCAGCCAGTCTCCAAGATGGCCCCTAATGATCCCCACCTCATGGAGTTCAATCCCTTGTCTATTCCCCTCCCTCACTGTAACATGATTGATCACTATGACCAATGGAATATAGCAGAAGTGATGGGATGTCACATCCAAGATTGGTACTAAAGACACTCAAGCCAACAGCATGAGTGACCCTCAGCCAAAATCACCTAGCTAAACTTCTCCTGGCTTCCTGACCCACACAAACTGTGTGATATAATAAATGTTTGTTGTCTTAAACTGCTTAGTTTTAGAGAAATTTTATGCACAACAATAAATAACTAATATAAGAGATAAGAGTATAAGCAGGATGATTAGACATGAGACTATTGCAATGATCCAGCAAAGGGATGGTTGTGATATTAACAGATTTGGAGATAAATGAGAGGATCATGTATTTTTTTTTCTGTGGTGGGGTGAAGCCTAACCTGATACAGCTTATGTGGAAGAACCTGGAAAATAATCCTCTCAGTGCAAGATATTGATGTGATTTGAGTGCTGAGAAAGCCAACTGAGGCTTCCCCAAAGTGACAGTAGCAACTTTTGTGATGGTATGGACTTCATTTGTATGCTCCCCCAAAATTCTTATGTTGAAACCCTAATCTCCAATGTGGTGGTATTTGGAGATAAGGCCTCTGCAAGGCAATTAGGTCATGAGGATGGAGCCCTCATGATGGGATTAGTGCTCTTATGAGAAGAGACACACGAGAGCTTGCTCATCTTCTCTCTCCCTCTCTCTTTCTCTCTCTCTTTTCTATATGAGGATATGGCAAGCAGGCATCTATCTGCAAACGAGGAAGAGGGCTCTCGTCAGGAACCAAATTGCTGGCCACCTTGATCTTGGACTTCCCAGCCTCCACCACTGTGAGAAATAAATTTCTATTGTTTAAGCCACACGGTCTATGGTATTTTAATTATAGCAGCCCAAACTGACAAAGAGAGATGGAAAGGTGTTTCCTCTCTTTCTTGCACTAAGTAGGCTATTCTTGGAGTGATTTGTCTAATTCTGGGTGATATACTTTCAAAGAGCAATTGAAAAACAAGACTCATGCAGAGGATATTCCAAAACGGTAGACTGAGGGATGGTAGAATGGAAACATGACAGTGAGAAATGATGAAAAGAAAGAGCAGTATCAAGCTTGGGAAAAAAACTAAGATCGAACATGATGGATATATAAAAATATTTGGAGAAAAATCCAATCCTCACCAATTCTCTTGATCTGAAGCTTTGGAAATTTTGCTAAGTGCTTAGTTTCTTAATTATAACTTCTTTCCAACTATTCTATCTTCAGTATGAAAGAGTTAGTGAGAAAATTCTGTCCCCGAGAAGAAGCCAGAATCAATTCACTGAATTGATATTTGTACAATGTCCACAAGACATGGAGAATTATAACTCAAGAGATTAAAAATGTATTAGAGCATTGTACTTTTTGCTCTAACGAATAGTGGTAATTAAATAGATATTTTGTTCTAACATTGTGATCTCGTTTTTAATATCCTTCAGCAAGAAATTATGGCAAGTTTTCTCTCATTTCTAGAAATTAAAATTTTTTTTACCTCAGGAGACAAAGGTTTGTTGTTTTGTTTTATACCAGTGTAGACTTGTCTGCTCCAGAGAACAAGGATTCATTAATATAGCTCCCAGGAGGTAGACAGGCAGCTCACAGCCTGGTGATGAGAGGGGTCATATAGAAATAAGAAGGGAAGAGTTGAATAAATTGCACTAAGAGTGAATTGGGTAAGAAAATGTTGGAAATATTACCTGCAATAGAAATACAAGTATACTTTTAAACAAACCCATGAAATTCACTTAACAAATATTAATTTAGCTCCTACAATGTGTCAACCATTTTACCAGGTACAGTAATCCAATGGTGAACAAAAACAAAACAAAATAAAACAAAAAAGCACTCAGTATATTGTCCTTACAGGCAAGTGGGAGAGTCAGATAATTACATGAACAATTATATAAACAGAAGTAAAATGGATGTAAAATTACAACTTTGCCTAATGCTATAGATGCTATAATGGAGAGCTGCAAGGTATCACGAGAGCCTAAAACAGGAAGATTTGACTTTATGAAGGAGCTTAGGAAAGGTTTGTCTGGAGAAGTGTTGATTAAGGTAAGATCTGAAGAAAGAGAAATAGTTAACTGGGTTGAAGAGGGTAGAAGTTGAGGGCATATCAGGAAAATGGAATGGCTTGTGCAAAGGCCCAGTGGTTGAAAGAAACATGAAAAATATGAAACACTGACCTGAAGCCAGAAGTCCTGTACCCAGCAGAGAAGGGCAAGAGGGAGTAAAGGATGGAGAAGAAGCTCAGGGCTAGACCCTGCAGAGCCTTATGAGTCATCTTAGGAAGTTTTGTTTGCATGTTTGCAATGGGAAACAGTTGAAGGGTTTAAGTCTAGAGAGGGGAGAGGAAGGTGACATGATTAGCTTGTCTTCGGGGTAAGGTATAACTCTGATCACAAAGTAGAGAAGCAGTTGAACAGTGAGCAGAATGGAGCAGAGCAGATCAATAATTGAGGTGAGAGGTGACTGTAACTTGGAATGGAATAGCTATGGTATGCATGGAAAGAAGTGGATAGCTCTTTGGTAAAGTATTGACAATTCGATGTGTGAGAGAAGGAGGGGTCAAGGATAATTGTGAGCTTTCAGACTCACACAACTGTTTGGATGAGTGGAAGTAGGGGTTAATCACTGCGAAACGGAATACTGAAATAGGCCTAGGAATTAAGCCAGATGATTAAAAGTTCAGTTTTGGATATGCTGAATTTAATCTAATATGAGGCCACCAAGATGACTTTTCACACAGGCAGTTAAATATATGGGTATGGAGCTCAGAAAAGAGGTCAGAGCTAGAGATCACTGCTGTGAGTTACCTGCAAAGATGTCATAATTGAAGCAGGAGTGGAGAAGAGGTAACCTGGGACTGCACATTAAAGAACTTCAACGTTTAAAGAGAGGAGATGCTGGTAAGGAATACTGAAAGGGAGTGGCCGGGCAGATAAGTGGAGAACCAGGCATGTACTGGGTTTAGGAAGCCAAGGAGAAAGAGCATTTCAAGGATGAAGTTGTCATTGAGTCAGCCACTGGTGACAGATCAAATAAAAAGAGAATATGAAGAATAGACTCTCCCGTGCTAAACAAGAAAGATTATTTAAAGATTCTAGAGGAATTTGCTTCAGCTTTATTAATTCCCTAAGTCTCAGAATTGTAGGAAGGAATAGGAGGTTTTTTCACCTCTTGATATTGTCATAAAGGACCATATGTCTCATACACCCAAGTTCAGAGAGATGGCACAGTCACACTACTGTTATTCCCAAATGTAGGAAATCACAACTTGTAAATTATGATTTTAAATTAACCAATTATTTAAATTAGGTTTAAGTGGCCCCCATAGCCATCATCCTGGTTTCATTTTGAAAATGTAGAGAAACACGAACCTGCTATTTCTAAAAGTTCTTTAGCAACATTAATATAGAAATAATTTTTAACAGTTTGAGTAGGAAATGAGGAGAAGGAAGAAAGCTGAAGAAAAGTAGCCTGCAAATATATCATCTTAAGACTCTAAATCATCTATATTTATTTGCTTTTATTTCTTATGAGGTATGGGGATGTATTGCTGTAGCTTAGCATATTCTTGGTACTTAATGCTTACTACACAATTTTTTTATAGTGGGAAAGAAGAGGTAAATTTGACTCAGACAAGCCAGAATTTTTTTTTTTTTTTTTTTTGCGGTACACGGGCCTCTCACTGTTGTGGCCTCTCCCGTTGTGGAGCGCAGACTCAGCGGCCATGGCTCACGGGCCCAGCCGCTCCGCAGCATGTGGGATCTTCCCAGACCGGGGCACGAACCCGTGTCCCCTGCATCGGCAGGCGGACTCTCAACCACTGCGCCACCGGGGAAGCCCCCAGAATTTATTTTTAAAGTAATATTTTTAAAAATCCATGTTTATTTTCCAAAAGAATACTGGCTTACTCCTTCCTACTAAATGATGAATTATTACTATTTAGGGGAAAACATGATGTTCTTCTGATTACCTAATACATTTCCTGATCCTCTTTCTTCCTTTTCATTTATTATAACCATATACGGTTTTTTTTGGTTGGTTTTAAAAAAGATATTTACTCTGTAAGCCAGAGACAGCCTCCCTATGGGGGAAACAGGAAGAGGGGAAGGAGAGCCACCATCAAATGAAAAGCTGGCCAACAGCAAGAACAGAGCTGGACACTGCAACAGACATCTCACTCAATCCTCAGGATGAACTCCTGTGTCTCCCTTATCTTACAGAGACAGAAAGTGAGGTTCTGAAAGGAATGTTCCTGCTCCAGAGTGAACAGAAAGAGTTTTCACTCCTCTGAGCTAGTGTCCATAGTCCTCACACTACATCATCTGCCCACACAGGGTTTTAAGACTGCATGAGAGAATATTCTGTCCCCTCACTCACCATATTTACTTGGATGTGGAAGCCTGAAGATGCATGTCCATTCCAACTTAGACGTAAAGAAGTAGTACATTTGGGTTAAAATGTGTGATATTGATTTTTTTTCCCTAGGAGCAGATTATAAAATATAGAGAGATAAAACCTCATTGGACATCTGAGAGGGATGGGACATGAAATAAGGGAAGAAAAGAGTATTAAGAAGGATCTAGGGATACCAAAACTGTCCTCCTAATTTTGCCTGCAACCAACACAGTTGAAGGCAGAGTAATTGTGTTGTTGATGGAACATTCCTTCCACCTGGCACAATTAGCAAGTTATTACTTATGGATTTGCCCCCTCACATAGTCTCTAAAATAATTTGTCTTCATTTCAGAAGCAACAACTTTCATCAGGAAATACTGAGGACCCTTGCATAAGCTGCCTTTGAAAGAGTGCAAGTTACACAGATAGAACGGCCCAGTACACAATCCACTGATGAACTCTCAACTACAATACCTTGATTTTTGCCAAGGTCATGATAAAAAATAAAATTAAGAGATCAGAATAAGTTCATGACCACAGAAAGTCAGTTCTAGCTAGTGTCTTTCTCAGAATTTCCCAAATAGAACCTCTATAAAATAGTCACCCTCTACCCAGAAGAATTTGCTTTGGAAATTAACAGCTGCCTCAGTGAAGAATTTTAGCCACACAGGAAAAAAAAATTTATTGGAGAAGCAGCTGCTAATTGCACTACTGTATTTCCCAAATGTGTGACTGCTTCTGAACTGCGATACACTGCTCTTTCCTGCATACAGCCTGGTTACTCCAAAAGTAGTACATTGCATCCTTAAAGTGACTTCAGTGTAAGTCAGTACAACTACAAGACCGAATACCTGATTCAATGAAGTGTCTTCAGGGCTCTTGGTTTATTCTACCAGCTAATCTGAACTCAGTACTTTCCTTTACTTTCACACAGCTTTGTCGGCCCATAGAATGAGATATGGAGGCTGAAGGAGACCGGAGCCCATCCTAAGCCATGACAGGTGTCTGGGGAAGAGGCTGTCTTTTGTCGGTGTGGTCTGCCACACCGGTTGTTGGAAGGCCATCACAAAGTTGCTATCCAACCTCTGTAGAAAATTCAACATTTGTTTCAGATGTTTAGGTTTTATTGAAATATTTTAAGTACTTTTAAAAGACATTAGACTACTCAGCTTTTCCTTGTTTGAATGATTCTTCTTTCTCCCTCTGTTCCTCAGATTCTAGAGTTTGATCCACTGTAGATTTCTATGAATATCAAATAATAAAGGACTAAAAAATAGGAATAGGATACATTAATACACTTACTTATTTAATAAATATGTAGTGGGAATCTCTTATATGCCAGATGCTGTTTTAAATTTCCAGAACTCTGTGTCTAGTCCACATTCATAAATGGCTACAATTTAAGACCATATGTAAGAAGTTCTCCCAAAAAATAGGTATAAAGAAGGTACAATACTAGTGTAGAGAAGTGGCTGGGATGATGATCAAAGTATTCAAGAAAAGTATAATGCCTATTGTTCATTGTCAAGTTAGAACACTTTCTGTTCTCTTCTGTCTTTCCTCTGCATCTTAGGGGCTGGAAGGCTGAGAGCTGCATTTCCATGAATCCCTTGCTAGTTAAAGTTTTGGGTAATAGTCTGCCAGTGACAAGCACTTACATAAAAATGTGTAGGTAAGAGACACAACGCCATATTATTGTTCCTTTGACAGTAACAAGTCAACGTGTGAACTACAGTATAGTTGAGGGATCTTTTTTAGTGACTTTTGGCATTTTCCTAAGAGTTACCTACTTTCATGCTCCAGGCAGCTGTTAACAGTAATGGTAATTTCCTGTGGGTTTTTTTTTTTTTTTTTTGCAGTACGGGGGCCTCTCACTGTTGTGGCCTCTCCCGTTGCGGAGCACAGGCTCTGGACGGGCAGGCTCAGCGGCCATGGCTCACGGGCCCAGCCGCTCTGCGGCATGTGGGATCTTCCCGGACCGGGGCACGAATCCGTGTCCCCTGCATCGGCAGGCGGACTCTCAACCACTGCGCCACCAGGGAAGCCCCCTGTGGTTTTTTGAACTTCCTGATTCTCTGAATGTTAGCAGCAAATCTAAGAACTAGCCATAGACTTCCCTGACCTTTATTTCCTGTAGTCCTTCAAGAACTTACATCCTTATATTAAATCCTTGCTTACATAAATTTCCTACATATGGCGCTCTAGCTGAACCTATACCAGTCAGGAGGGTTTGGGTATGGTTGGCAGAGTGGCAGGTGATCAGGAGCCAGGATTGTCTAGAGATCAGGATGAGCACAAGTACATCATCTTATCATCATTAGCATCACCGCCATCATTACTAGTGTTTACTGTGCTTACTCTGTGCGAGGTACTGTTCTAGGCACATATTTACTCAATCCTTAAAATGACTAATATAGGTGCTATTATTGTAAAAATGAGAAAATAAGTGCCAAGAGGGGTTAATTAAACCCGTGTAAGGTCACAGAACTACCAAGTGGTGAAACCAGAATTCATCATGTTTTGAAAATGAAGGGTACACGTTAAACAAAATTGAAGATACGACCAGAGAAATTGAGCCAAAACATCAATGAGTGGTCTTAAATATTGTTGGTAAATTACTAGCTTTGTTAAAACATTTAAAGTATTGACAGACTCACAGAAATTTGCAGAAAAGCAACAGCGAGATCCTGTATACCCTTCTCCCAGCTTCCTCCAAATGATTACATCTTTCATACTTATAGTACAATATCAAAAGCAGGAAATTGACATCGGTACAATGCCATTAACTAAGCTACAGATCTTATTCAGATTTCACCAGTTTATATGTACGCTTGTATATGTGTGGTCCATGAGTGTTATACATAATGTGATTGAATAAATTACTGTTTTTAAACTCAAAAACTTAACTCCACAATTTTAATATGTCTTAACATATTTTCAAGACAAACAATCTTTGCTTGATATAATCTCTGTGTGAGTGAATAATACTCAGTCTCAGGCTGCCTCGATAGAAACACCGTGCCCAGCCTCTTGAGGGTAAGAGCTCTACTATAGTATACACTGATTAGACCCACCCAGTGGTGTTCACTCACACCCAGAGAGACAAGACAAACTGGAGGACTTCCAGAGAAAGGAAAATGGATGTTGAAGGGTGATGATCAAGAGTCTGACATCCCTGCCGTACAAAGAAGGGTTGAGAGAATAAGCACTGTTTATCCACAAGAAGAGATGATCTAAGAGGATGTGATATCAAGCTGCTCATGCAACCCAGGGTCTCAGTTTTACACATGACACTTAGTTAAGCCAAGTACCCACTCATGCATGAACATCCATATTTTTCTCACTTGGAAAGCCCTATTTTCAGAAAGACTTTTCATGATTCTTATTAATTAATCCTTTAAACTTGGAGATTTGTTAGAAATGTAAATTCTTGAGCCCCACCTCAGACTTACTGAATCAGAAACTCTGGGGTGAAATCTGTTTTGTAACAGGCCATCAGGTAAGCTAATGGATGCTAAGGTTCCAAATCTATGGTGTAGTCCTTAACTACCTGGGGTGTTGTTGTATTGAATATGGATATCCTCTTTCCCCAGCTACTGCTCTGTGAGGGAAGGTTCTATGCCCTTTTCTGTGTCTCCCTAATTGTGCCCAGAACAGAGCTAAGCAGTTCACTGATTGATTTACAAGACTTATTCTATTTTGTTTGGAAAATTGTGTCTGTTTCAACATATATCAGGAGTTGGTTTCTATCCTAGAATAACAGCTTTCTCTGGCTTCCTAGGATTTGATATAGTTCACTGTCAAAGCCAAGACGACTAAAACTATAATATTCATCAACAACTGTCAGTGTTATTAATGCATTTTTGACACCCAACTGAGAACATAAACTTCTACTTTCCCTTAAAGCTGTCCTATCATACAGATTTGGCATCTGTACACCCTTGGCTGACCAACAGGGCTAAGATCACAGCTAAAAGAAAGCTAATGTGTCCTTAGCATGCAGCTCTATTAGCTGGCTTCCATATCAAAGTCCAGGTCAGAGAGCCTGCAATGTCTCCTTTTCTCCTAGTCTATCCTGTTCTCTGAGAACACTGGAGCTAAATGCTTCCATCATTTCCACAGAAGCCTCACATAATCAAGAAGTAAATATTCCTAAGTGACAGAAGACATTGATGCTGCTCTTTTAAGAATTATTTTTAGGGTCACCAGAGGGCTTCTGAGATTAGCTCAAGAGGCAATCCTTCTGCCTCCCATCTCTGCCCTGAGTCCACAGGCTATACATAGTGAGGGCCAGGCACCCAGGAGAGGAGACCCTTCGGGGTCTGATTCCAGGTTTCCTATAGGAGTTCCTGAACTCCTTCACTGGCTGAGGAGGCAAGGGCTGTGGTTTTCAAACTTCTGTGTATTTGGGAATCACCTGGGAACACATTTAAAATGTACCTGGGTCCCTCTGCAGAAATTCTGATATATTAGTCTGAAGGGAAGCTGGATAATCTAAGATTTTAGCAAGTGCTCATGGAGACTCTGATTTAGGAGGTCTGTAGTTTACACTTAAGCAAATTACAAGGAGAACAGCCCTACTTAGAATATTTAGCATCGCCTCATACACCAGGGAGGTGGCACAAAGCAGAGGTCTGTTCACCACCTCTTCACAGTCAGTTGTTAGAACTGCATTAGTGAGAGCACATGTGCTGCATTATCATATATATGAATATATATCACTCAAATATTATTTGTTCATTCAACAAACATTATCACATATACTATGTCCAGGTCCTGTGCTAGATACTGGGGGAATGAGAGTCAGTTTCTCCATTGGGAGGAAGACAAATATTAACCGTGTCAATATCAAGGAGTCAAGTACTACAAAGAGAGTACAGTGATCTGAAGAAACAGAATAGAACTAAACTAGTGGCCAGGGCTGAGGGGGTAGGAATGGCTGATGAGGACAAGAGTTTATTCCCGTAAATTAAAATCTCACCTTCAATGAGGCTTATTATAAGGATATGCAGAAAATCATATCACTACTGGTCTCATCATTTGGAAATAGAGTCTGAAGCAATATAAAGTCTTCTCAATCAACTGGCTAACTAAAATATCTCAAATTTTATAAAACAACCATTTAAAAATGTGTGTAGACACACATATATATATATATATATATATATATATATATATGAATGACTATGCATAGAAAACAACCTGGAAATGCACACTGAAACTGTTTTGATCTCTGAATTCTGTGATTATTGGTTATTTCTGTTTTTTCTTTGCCCTTGTCTGTATTTTCCAAATTGTCTATAATAAACTGGTATTATTTTTGTAATCAGAAAAAAATATTATTAGAAACAAAACTAAGGCAGATTCTACAATAAAAATGAAAAGCATTCCTATAAGGAAATTATGAAGAAATGTTTTGAGCCAACATACATTTATTAAGCATCTCTTATATAGATACTAAAATTCCTAGAACCACAGCTTGTAGATCTTCCATTTACCAGTTTTATAATGTAAGACAAATTACTCTCTCTGTCCCTCAGTTTGTTCATTTGGAAAAGAAGTTCAGTCATTGAGAGAATTAAATTAATTAATGCATGTTATGTGCTTAGAGCAGAATTTAACATTTGATAGCCCTCAATAAATGTTAGTTATTATTGTTGCTACTGCTATTCTAAAGAACTACTGTCTCCCCCATTTGTGAGTCACCAGGCTCTGCTGGAATACGATCAGAGATCAGGATCTCATTACTTCCTAAGATGGCCTTTTAGATTTCTGAATAGCTCTACTTATTGAAAAGGTCTGCTTTATGCTGAGCCAAAATATGCTTTCCTGGAATTTCCACCTACTGGACACTCTTCTTTCCATTACTGCACTGTGTAAACAGATTGCTTCTCCTCTACATGAACTTCCTCCATATATGCAGGTTACTGCCATTTCTTCTCTGAGGCTTCTCTTTCTGCTTGGTAAACAGTTCCTCAAATGACATAACAAGAGCAGTAACACCTGCCTTATATTTTCTAGAAGTCTATTACATGTCTTATATGAGCATCTCAGCACATAGGATAAATATTACCACCATCACCTTTTTATAGGTCAATAAATTCAGGCTTGCAGAAGTAATTGACTCAAGCAAGATCACAGCTAGTAGGTGGTGGTAGTGAGAATTAAACACAGGATGCCTCTTAAAAACAAGATGTCCAAGCCTCTCTTCTACATCACGTCTATTTTAAAATGCCATACTTTAAGTATAATGCTCCAATTGTACACAGAAGGATTCTCCTGTGTCTTCAAGTCCATCTTTTATTACTGTAGCTTGAGTGTGTTATCAGCCAGAATTCAGCCAGGAAACAAGAAACCAGTCTACAACTTCCAAACACAGAGAACTATAATAGAAGGAATTGGTTTCACATATGATAGAAGAGTTGTGAAACCAAACAGAGGACATGAAGACATCCAAGAGATTCGCCAAAGGAGGAAGCCATTACCACCCCTAGAAGTGGTATCCAGAGCCACCTCTGCACAATAGAAGCTGGGAATCAAGACCTAGCATGATTTGAGGGAATGAGAGCCACAAGACACTGGGAATGGGGGAAAGGAAATACTCTGGCTCCTCTCTTTTCATCCTCTAGTTGTCAGTCAGGGCCCAGCATCAGCTGAACGTACCCAGAAACTAGAGTCCAGGGGAGCTCGGGAAATATAGATCCTGAATTACAGAGCAGAGGTGGGGAAGAGTGAGGACCAGGTCTGAGAACAACCTGGCTATTAGAGGCACACATCACACTTCTAATTCATTTTGAGCTTACTGTCAAGGTAAAATCAAATCATTTTTCACATGAACACTTAGTACACTAGTTCTTTTCTGTTTGTTTGTTTGCCTTTGTCAATTGACTTTTTTTTTTTAACATCTTTATTGGAGTATAATTGCTTTACAATGCTGTGTTAGTTTCTGTTTTATAACAAAGTGAATCAGTTATACAAATACATATGTTCCCATATCTCTTCCCTCTTGCGTCTCCCTCCCTCCCACCCTCCCTATCCCACCCCCTAGGTGGTCACAAACCACCAAGCTGATTTCCCTGTGCTATGCAGCTTCTTCCCACTAGCTATCTATTTTACATTTGGTGGTGTATACATGTCCATGCCACTCTCTCACTTCGTCCCAACTTACCCTTCCCCCTCCCCGTGTCCTCAAGTCCAGCCTCTACGTCTGCGTCTTTATTCCTGGCAACTGACTTTTTGAATTTAAATAAAGTCTTTAATTTATCTTGCTTAATTTCATCTTCTGACTTTTGGTCAGCCTTTTAGATGCTGTAAACCTCTCACCCCCTCTAGCCTTGTGTAGTCTGGAAATCAATAAATATGATTCAATACCTATATTCAAGTTATTATTAAATATTTTGAATGCGGCAGGGCTAAGGCTCAAGATCAACAACTAAGAGCGACACAGTGGAGCACGTGAGGTACCCACCTTGGGCACAAAATTGGGGCAGGGGGAGTGCCAAAAAACTCAGTAATCAAGGTAAACAATATTTTAATGTGATATATTAAAAAATCAAAATTAATGCAAAGTCCCAGGGTAAACAAAATATCAAAATTATAAATAAAAACAGACCTCACAGTGGTTAACATTTATCAATTTCTCAGCCACCTGTAAATTCTCCTTTTTATGCTCTAACCTCTCCCACCCTTTTCATCTATTACTGAAGGATAAAATAAAGCATGCTGTTAAACATCTTTCAAATGCTTTGATACATTATGTTCTTGAATCTAGAACACTAATTTACTAACCGTGTAGAGAAAGAAAAAATTCAAGATCACATCTGAAGCTGATATAAATTAATGGAATATCACTCTCTAAAGCCATTTTATACTAAATGTATTCCCAATTCAATATCACTTCATACAAAATTCCCAAAATGTGGCCACTCCAATGTTACTTGACAAGAGGTAAAGTGTGGAAAGTGGATGTGGAAAGAGACCGTGGTCTTAACTGATCGTGGTTAGATTATTTTGCAAACTTTACAAAATGCATGTTCTTGTGAACATGCTGTGCTACTTCCCAGACTGTAGAAAGGGCCTTTGCAAGCAAAGTTTTATTAATTTTGTAGTAAATCCAACTCTGAATTTAGACAAAACTCCTACTAAAGTTTCACGCATGGACAATAAATCACAGCAGACCCTTCCACTGTGCACTGTTACACAGATCTGATTTCTTGCTAGAGAGAATCATGTCTTCTGAACAAACTCTCTTCTCTATAGATGAGTAGATTGGAGCATATGATTTTGAAGATGCTCTCTAATTTGAAAAACTTACTCCATTTCATAAAATAAAAACTGGCTATTTCAGAAATAGTCCAGAACAAAAGTGGCCGTCAATTTCCCCAGCATAGGTTTCATAAAAGGAAGTCTGCATATAAAGTACCTTTCTTTTATAAAATAGCTCATTTACAAAAATGTTGTCTCAATTAGGAAGAAGAGCAGTCAGTTTTGTTTTGTTTTTTTCACTAAAAAAGACAAATATCCTGGTGTTGTTTAATCAAGAAACCAGAAAAGAGAAAAGTCACTGTGCACTAAAACTCCAAAATGTGGCCTAGATTTTGGTACTTGCTAAAGAGGAGCTTGTCTAAAAATAAGCCCAAGTGTCTGGATAAGCTTGAGGATTTTAGAGAAATGATTCCAAAATGCTAATATGAATGCTAAAAACTCAAATTCATAAATGTCTTATGTTAATAGTTGAAAATTAATTGCCTTCTGAAAATAGTATCATTGCTTTACAAATAAGCAGAGAATGGCAAATCCCCACAATGAACATCATAGTCAATGTGTTCAGAGGTATGAGAGAGTGGTAGGAAAATCTGAACAAAATGTTTGATGGGTAAGGAAGAGGTATTTTGGGCCTTTAATCTTGGAGATGGTAAATACCCATTTTAGAATGAGGCACAGTCTGACTCAGCTAATCTAAGTACATTTTTTAATCACTCTGTTAAAACCACCCACAAACAACAGACAGCTCTTCATCACTCACATCATAATAACTTCTCAAATCTCTTTAAATCTGTAAAACTGCCAGTTGACTCTAATAAAATACAATCAGCATAATACCCGATGGCTTGATATTTAAACGCTGGATTTGATTATTTAATTGATGTGGATTTTTTAACCTCAGTGTTTAAAAGACAATTTGAAATATTAAGATTAGATAGTTTAGAAGCATGGATTTCACCTAAAACCCACAGAAAAAGAAATAAAATAATGTAAAGCCTACGTCATATTATCAAGAGTGTGGTGTTACTTTGACAATGATCTAATTTTTGGGGTAGCTTATAAATAATACTTCTTTAGTTGTTGTTTATTCTAATGAATGTTATCTATTTTAGATACATTGCACAGTTTTTGACTTGGCAATATTATGTCCATTAGTCAATCTTAATTGTTTTCAGGAACATCTTTAAATCTTATCAGATTCAGTATAAATAAAATTGGATTTCATCCCTTCTCTATGGAATTGTACCTTTCAACCAGTAAATCAGTAATTGTTTTGTAGCTAATGATTTCATATCTTTAAATCCTAGAACCACCACTGTAGCAAAAGATGGGAAAAATATACTGAGTTCTGACGTTAGAAAATGCCATCTGATGGTTTGTGTTGACCCAAATGAAGGGAAAATAGATGTTGTACAAATTTATTTGTAGCAACTAGATTCCATGTGCTCTTGTTTATGCAAAAGAGGTCAAGAAAACCCCTAACAACCCACTCAGTTCAGCTTTCACATTGTGATCATGAACCAGTTCTTGTCTGTAAGATACTCAATAATATGTGGATAGAATAAAATGTATATTAGCATATTCATCTTTATACTTTGAAATAAGTTTTGGCACTCATTGCTCATGAATAAAAACAAATGTTATGCAGTGAAATCCTCTAAGGCAATTAGCATAACACAGGGTTTATTTCTTCAACCAAAACCTTCTACTACTAAGGGCCTTTTTGGAAATTGAACTTAATGTTTCAAAGTACCTATGTGAAAAGAAGATGAAATTTAATTTTTGAAGCTTGTTTTTTTTTTTTTTATTTCACAGGTTTCCCCTAGAGACAATGCAGCAGATACAATTCAGAAAATATAAAATAATTCTCTGCTTTATTTATGCTGGTAGAAATGTCTAGATTCTCATTCTGACCACAATTCATCTTTTCTCCTGTGTACATGAAAAACGATTAGGCATCTAACCTGACTTCAACATATGGTAATTTTCCATCTCCTGAGATGTTAATTAATTTAATGGAAATGCTTGATTTTAGAGATAAAACAGGGTCCTCAATGTTGTACCTACAATGTATCATTATTATTTATAGAGCACTTTGCTTTTCAGAGCATTTTCAGGAGTTTTACTAGTCAGTTTTCATTGTATCGCTTACAGTGGTATGATTACTCTCATTTGATACACAGAGAAAATCACAAATAGAGACATGAGAGCTATGGTTTACACTGTGCCAAAACTATGCATTTCATTCCATCAGTGCAGCTAATCCAGTCATGAAGGAAAAAATAGCAGCTCAGTCAAGATACTCAGCACTATCTGGACAAAAAAGAAAATCAAACAAAAATAAATACACACATCTGTAGTGATGTCCTAAATGAAATGGTCAGCCAAGATATAAGTTAGTTACATAACTTCAGACCTAGCTCCTATCCACCCTATGAACTAACTCATGGTGATGAGATAAGATGAGAAGGCAACATTTTTCCTCCTGAAGAGATAAGTAGTTTCCATTCTATGCATACACAAAGCTCCTAAAAAGGAGTTTATCCTATGTTTATTTAAAATTAGTTTATCTCATTTTTTCACATTAAGCCTTAGATTTCCCCAAAGTGTGAATATTTTGAAAAAAAGTGATATCTGATATTTATCGAGTCTTGACTCTGTGCCAGCCACTATTGTGGATTATTTTAACAATCCTCAGAGGGTTCGTATTTCTATGACATGGATTTTATGCCTAATTTACAGTGGATGTGATAAAAGTCCAGACAGAGAAATCAAGGAACTTACCCACAGTCACAAAACTAGTTTTGATAAACCTGGGACTTAGACTCAGGTCTGACCTTAGAACCTGGATTCTTTGCCAACTCCATCAGCTGAGAGAAAGGAAATCCAGGGCTCAACATGACGTCCATCTCTATGATTTGTCCTCACTCTTGATTCCATAGTCCCCAGATAGAGGAGACACTGTGAGTATAACCTGAAATCATTGTTTTCACTAAAACCTCCCAGAAAAACAATACTTCGATACCCACAGGACAGAGTGCCATACAAAACAGGAGTGTGTGGGCTTTCTCCCCTCTTCTGCACACAACATGCCGTGTGCTTCGTGTCTTCAGCCATTGAAGTTCCCGGAATCTATACTCTCATTTTGGCATCTGGAAGGTTTCAGCATAAGAGCAGGATATTGCTTATAATGGTACCTAGGAGCACTGAGTGGATGGGCCTCCTGTGCATTTTTTACAGGGGCTCCAAGAGCAAAAGGAACAAAATGGCCTGTGACTAAAGCAGCTAGAAGAACCCATAGGAGAATGCCAGTGAGAAAGCGCCTGCAGACACCATAAATAAGTGGTTAGAAAAGTGTTTTACTGGAAGTCGAAGGTTCTGCAATAACAAGGGGGAGTGAAAGCCCAGAAAACTTATATCATAACTGCTCATCTCACTCCATTTTTCACCTGTCCACCCTCCACATCCCTCAAGGCTGGGGCAGCCTAAGAAAACACAAACTGTGAATTTAATCCCTTGACAATGTTCTTTGTGCACTAACTCTCGGATAAATAACGTTTTAAACATGTCTCGCTCCACTTCGGATGTCTTCAAGTCTCATGTTTTCATTATATGTGGGATCACTGCCCCTTATGAGTAGTATTGTGTACTGTGATTAGCAAGGCCTGAGTTTATCTCCTTAATACAGCATATAATTGTCTCTGGCCAAAAAGGAAAATTGACATTGTAATTATATTCAAAGTTAACACATAAGTTTTTTTTTTTTTTTGCGATATGCGGGCCCCTCACTGCTGTGGCCTCTCCCGCCGCGGAGCACAGGCTCTGGACGCGCAAGCCCAGGGTCCATGGCTCACGGGCCCAGCCGCTCTGCGGCATGTGGGATCCTCCCGGACCGGGGCACGAACCTGCGTCCCCTGTATCAGCAGGCGGACTCTCAACCACTGCGCCACCAGGGAAGCCCAACACATAAGTTTAGGACGTTATCCAAAGAAACAGGTCAACAAAATAACAGCCATATAGGTACCAGAACAGGGCTAGACAGGGCTGTTACCCAAGCCTAATCATTGGTTTTTTGTTTGTTTTGTTTCATGCTTCTGATGTTTTTAAGGACCTACAGATGAGTAACATTTATTATTGCTTTTCATGGCTATGACCATTCTCATAGATTCCTAATAGAGAGAAGAAAATACAGGTATGGTCTAAAAGATTTTATATTCAAGGCCAAAATAGTAGGCATATTATGGCAGGACATTTTGAAGAGAATGATTATAGCATACATGCACACATGCATATGAGAGTGTGGTTAGTCATCCTTGATAATCTTCAGGGCCTTTATTCCAGGACCCCCAGGGATACCCAAATCTGCAGATGCTCAAGTTTCATATAAAGTGGCGATCTGCTGTTGCTTGAATCCGTGAATGCGAAACCTGTGGATACAAAGGGTCCACTGTATATGTTTCTTGGAAGAGGGATGGGCAGCTCAGTGCTGGCGGTATCAGAGTGGCAGGCTGGCCTTGGTAGAGAGCTGAAACAAAGACATCAAAAAAAAAAATAAATAAAAAAGAAGAGAGCCATCTGAGTTTCCAGGAAAGGTTAGGTTAAAATCTAAAGGTTAGGACTCCCCTAACAGGTGTGGCAGTCAGGATCTGGGATTCACTCTAGTTACACACTGGCCGCCCAAGCATTCCCCTTGAATTTGGCTTGGGAAATAAAGAGTGACCCAGCCTTGCTTTGCCACTAATGGAAGCATGAACTTTGGGTCCTGCATAACTCCACATAGATGTCCTCACAGTATCCTCCCGAGGTCCCTTAATAGAAGAGCTTCTGCCTATCATGGCTTTGCTTATGATACCCATAACGACGATTAGTAATAATGCCTCATTTTGGTAGAGCACTTTGCATCCTGCTTTTGTCCATTTTACACCTGTTGTTCAGTATGATCCTCTCAATAGCTCTGATGTAGAGTGAGGGTGGTATTAGCCTTGATTTGCAGATGAGGACAGACTCAGGGAAGGACTTGGTCTAGGTCCAATAGCTAGTGAGTGACAAAGCCAGTACTCCTGTCTTCAGGCCACTTCCTTTGCCAGAGCCCTGGGCTGCCTCACCAGCTGTGGCCAAGCTTCTGAAAAAGTGAACCCCAAGGCTTCTGGGAAGATTCATCTTGCAGTTTTGCTTCTCCCAACGGATTCAAGGGCAGTATGGCCTCTTTACAATGTTGGATGAAGTGAACAAAGGGATGAACTTTATTTTATTTGCACTCTCTGTCTTCAGGTTCTATTTACCACTGACTCTGCAACAATGAACAATTTAACTTCTCTGATGATTGATTTCTCTGTCTTTAAAATGGCAAAGGTAATATTTGTCACCCACTGACATTTCTAGAATTAAGGAACCAGAGCTTCTAAAATACAGTGAAAGAGATTATTTCAAAGAGATGCTCTAGAAATATGATATTCAATACATTCAATATTCAATACATTTAAATGTTACTTTTTAAACAGAAATTAAGGTTTCACCAAAGAGTCTTGCCACATTGAACTCATCGTAATTTGTGTTTTTATTATTCTTATCATTACAATTTCTTTCTTTTTCAGTTTCAGTGACTAGGCAGTAAATGGACTTTCCAGTTTTACAGATTCTGCCATTCTATGGCCCACTGCTAAAGACGGAAATTTCATCACCTTATACACTCCACCCAAGACTTCATTTTACTCAGTTTGTTCTAGCTAAGGTGATACATAAACATTGCCTTTTTGTGCTATACAGGAGTAACAACATGTTCTTTAAGCTCTGCCTCAGAAAAAAGCATAAGATGATGAATCAGGTTTTACTTCAACACTAAAAGTGCCATTTTGCACCATAATCTAGCAATGGTACAACAGTGTTGCTGGCCCTGGTGACCTGATGCATCACAGTGACAGTCATCATTAGTCAGGCTGGCATGTCTCCCACTCGGGGAAACTATAGGATGTGTAATCTCTCCAAGGAGAGCTGAGGTATAGCAACCAGACAGCTGAAGGCTTCTTAATGAATGACTCTAACAGTCCAGAGTTACTAGGAATAAAACTTAAGCCAGAGAGACATCTATGGCTTGCAGATTTAAAATGGTGTGTTTGCTCTTGAGAAGCCATTTTTAGATAAGAAGTGCAAACTTTCACACTGAACTGGATTGTCTAAAGCACCTGAACCAACAAAATGCTTTCCATAAAGGTGCTATTGGTTGTTGAAGTTGACCTTGAAATGATACAGAAGCGTTTTTCTGAAAGAACCTGAAATTCACAAATCAGGATTTTCATGAATGATATTATACATTATCTACTGTTTCATAGGAATTTTTTTCAAAATTGGGTTAGTGTCATTTAGCTTTTCTATCTGTCTCCTGTTTTCAGGAAGACAATGAATTAATATACTGCTAAAAGTCTTCTAAGAAATAAATACCTGTCTTTTAAAGACCTGTCTTTTAGACATCTAAGTGCTTCATTTAGTCCTGATAACCAGGGTCTGCTACCAAGAAAACAAAAGGAAAACAAACAAAAAGCAAGCAAACAAAATGGTTTATTTCTCAAAAGTTTTTATTTTCTTAAATACAGCTAACCCTAGCTCAAAGTGCTCAAAAATGTTCATCTTCCTCATGACATCTGCCTTATGTTTTGGATACTTTGGTTAGGCTTGTGGATTTTGTGTTGTTTTTGCTTTAATTTCTAAAGTGAGCAATGCTCTTCCATTAGCTTGTTAGGAAACTGGCCTTTCAGTCTTCTCACACCCACTTAAAACAAGCACACAATGTTTGGAAAACAATCCACAGTACCTTTCACAGTGTCCGAAGATTGGAATATGACCAAACGTTGAGAGATTGGAATATGACCAAACATTGAGATTCTGTCTACTTTATTGACCTAAAATTTCCTTCACGTTGCCAAGAAACTGGCTCCTGTAGACACTTGTTACACTTTAATATCAGACTGGTACTGTGGCAATGACGCTAGGTAAATAGCATCGATATGTCTAATACGTTTTCTGAAAACCTCATGGTGCTTCACTGAAAAAAAGTCATCCAAACACATAGAGAACTCAATACCATGTCTGTGTAACTACAATAAATGATATTTCTTAAAAAATAAGTTATATTTGTAAAGCAATTATACCCCAATAAAGATGTTTAAAAAAAAAATAAGTTATTTTGGCCAATTTGGTGCTGACCTAATAGAGTGAAAGAACAAGAGCTCGAATCAACTTTCTTTACAAGAATTTGGAGTATTGTGATGTGACCTGCAATATCTGTATTTTTTAAAACACAGATTTTTAGGTTTTCAATAAAAATATTGATATAACCCAAAGATTTTTTTAAAATGTTTCTTTTGACTGTTAATTCTTAAAATCTTTACATATATGTAATAAAACTTTCATATTTATTGTTGTTATTATGACTCTCAATCTTAATTCCTGTTTTTGTTCTTCTGCCCATTAAAGTAAAAGGATAACTTCAAGAAACCATATAATGTCACTCTTATACCATGAATGCTAAGAGAAAAGCCAGTTAGAAACTGGGAAATCCTAATGAAAAATTTAAATTTGCTATGCAGTCCATTCAGTGTAGTATCTACGTCACTAAAGCAAACCAGCTGTTATATGCCTGATATAAAGTGCATTCTTACTTTTAGTTCTTAGCTAAGCCCATAAAATGTACCAATACAATCGCAATTCTAAATGCGTCACTAAATTGACAATGTTACTAAGTTCAAGGTGAAATTCTTTTGATGTATCTAGAAACTCAGAATACTATTATTTTATAACCTCCTTCCTTAGATAAATCATTATGACATCTTGGTATGTTTGGTTAGTATTGGCATTTCAGCTAATATTGACCGAAGAAGCTGGGGTGTCTATATTTAAATTCTTATTTCCATAAGAGCTTCACCACACTCCACAGAATATTTTAAATATTTTTAAATCGATGAGATCTATTATTTTCAGAGTACATTTCAAATTCATTCATTTTTCCAGTCTATCCCCCTGAATTGAAGGAAATCAATTTTATTTGAAACAAGAACTCCATATTTCTATTTCAGTCCTTCCTCTTTAAAGCCAGGATGAAATCATGTCACTGTTTAATTCAACCATATACCTCTAAGTTGAAATGACACATAATTGATTATGAGTCAGAGTCTGTAAAAGATTAGTGATTAGAGAAACCATATCTTTTCCAAATATGTTTCTTTCCTTCTCATTTACCAGGTGGTACCTGTGTCATTGACTGTCATTAATATTTTTTACCATAATTGGCATAGTGGTCTTAACAAGCAGATAAAGTAAAAAAGTATGTAATGTGTACCAGCATCTAAATAAATTTGTGTAGCCTGGATTCAGTTTTTCTGCTTCCCTGTTTAATGAGGCATAAAAATAAGGTCATAGACACTAGCAGTACTGAAAAATTCTAACCTAACTTCCATAGGAAAAGGAATGGAAATCAAAGGTGCAGTAACATGGGAGCAGGTCAGGCTAGATGCATCTTAGCTCATGTGGGATAGAGCATGAATGGGATATCAATGAATATTTCATAGGGTAACCATATAATTCATCTTCCAAATCCAGACACATTTGACTGGGACAATGTCTGGGTAAGATTTTCCAAGGTAAACAGAGGTGTGTGGTCACCCTCCACATATATGCATCACATCTTTGCAGTACCTGGCTGTTCAGTATTAATGAGAAAAAACCAAATTGGACAATTAAGCAATAGCTAAAACAACATGTTCCAAACCGTCTAGTGGACATTGAAAGACCCTCTTCATTTGGATTGGAACTATAATATTATGTTCCTGGTGCAGTGTGAGATTTATTCAATTAGGGTTTCCTGACTTTTTTCTTTAAACTGAACTGAGTTTCTGTATCCCTTCTGAATATATAACTCCTTTCCTTATCATGCCATTAAAATAAGTCAGTTAAATCTTGCCCTTCTACAATGATTTCACAATGAAGTTTAATTAATAAATCTTCCTCTAATGTATTCAGTATGATAGATCCACATGCACTGTTCAGTAGGTTCTTCACAGGAGGTGGCATATGGAGGAAGATGCTTTACATCTTTTACAGCTGTGCTCTTCAGTGTAAAGAACTATCAACATGCTCTCTTCAAATCCAAAACGTCTTTTGCAAATCATAGTGAACATGGACTAAAATTTATTTTAAAGCATTTCAATGCTATTATTGTAAAGAAACAGAAATGTGCATAAGTCAACTGTAGGTCTCTCCTTATTATCTAGGAATGGAATGTCTGCACTGCAAAGTTGACGTGGTTACCTGGCCATACGGTTGATTTCTGGGCCATAAGTTCCTCCCTCTAGAAGGAAAATTTTCTTACTAAGTAAGACTGTAGAAGATATCTAAGGGGTCTGGAACTGTGATATCAGAGGTGGTGTTAAACTCCCTATTCACCTAAATTTTGTCCTACCACCATAAAAATCTGGGCTTTCATCCCAACCTATTTGACTGGTTCAAGATCTTTTAAAAGTAAATTTCGTTTACTGAATATGATTACTACATACATTGGCAAACTACATTCCAAGGAGCATTGCTTGCGATCTTAAAAGTTAATCCAAAACAAAGAGTGTACTAGGGCAAATAAGTTTGGAGAAACCTTTCCACTCTATTCCTCTCTGGAGATTCACAATGCAGGATATAGCATATTCAAGTTCCTGAGAAGTTTTGACTTAAAGAAATGTTTACATTTATTTAATTCAGTATTTCCCCAAATAATTTGCCAGTGAGTACATTTTTTTTTTTTTTTTATGCGTTACGCGGGCCTCTCACTGCTGTGGCCCCTCCCGTTGCGGAGGACAGGCTCCGGACGCGCAGGCCCAGCGGCCATGGCTCACGGGCCCAGCCGCTCCGCGGCATGTGGGATCCTCCCAGACCGGGGCACGAACCCGTGTCCCCTGCATCGGCAGGCAGACTCTCAACCACTGCGCCACCAGGGAAGCCCCAGTGAGTACATTTTTCAGGGAATCTTCATGATATTGAAAGAATTTGGTATTCCTTGGAACACAGTAGAGGAAGTAGTTTTGAAGATAGTTGAGAAAGGACTATAACAAGAAAAAGCAACAAAGGAGGACTTACAATGTGGGAGATGTTTATGTAACTGGACTTAAATTTTGTCCATTATCAGAAATTAAATTGCTCTCACTTTGGGGCATTCCTTACTTGATTCCTAGGAGCATGGTGAATGAAGCAATTAATAATTGAAAAGTTCTAACAGTATTTAATTAGGTACAAAATATACTCTTTACTGAAGTCTATATCACACATTATATTGTGTATACTCTTATTGACTCTTCAGTAAATGATATAAATATAAAACAAAAGGAAATATTAATAAAGACAATATTAAAAGAGGGAAGAAGAAAACTTTCAATCTGATTTCTTCTCTTATTTTTTTTAATGAAAAGAAATAGCTTCTGTTGTAGGTCAAAAATGGTCAAATATCATCAATATCATATTGTTCACCCTAATAGATTCCAATACAATTTTTATTATTATCCTTATTTTACAGATGAGAAAAATAAGAATCAAGCAGTGTCGTGTTCCTGATAGCATGATGCCATTGGCCCAGTTCAGTCAAGCTTAATAGAGCTGATTAGAATTCCAAACTTTTCCTACTACATCATAGATTTTTATAATTTGTTCATTGTGGGTTTTGTTTTACCACAAATGTTTCTTATTTGAGGACCTGACTTTTTACTGCAAGTTTTGTATTTTAAACAAGAAATATAACTTGCATATTGTCTTTGAGGTTAACTGTAATTTCTTACACATTAGGACTTTGAAAATGTATTAGCTTTCATACTTATATTCAGCTCAATTTGATTTTCACTGCCATTTATGAATAAATTTATAAAAGTCCATTTGCAAAGATATTTTTTCATTCAGCTTAAAAATTCTTATGGCATGTTCAACATGATCCCAACTTTAAAGGTCATTCGGCTGCCGTTGATTCCAAAGCAGTACCAAAGAAAGGCATTGCCGATTTTATTTCATTTAGGCCTGCTGCCTGGTTTCTTGCAGTACTAATTTGCTACAGGCCTAAAAAAGAGAATTTGTTCTAACTCGTATGGTTGGATTAAAATATCTGATCATTCAGTATTTCATAGCCGAGATACCTCAGTACATTTATTATTTTCACCTTAACTTGGTAGTGAAGTTATTGTACCTCAATCATTAAAATCAATTTTGCTTTGTATATAATTGTATTATAAAGCTAATCCCAGGGGCAAAATCTATGCATTCTATTCAGTTGAATTCCAAACACTGATGAACCGTTATATTAAATTCTAACACTGCATATGGGAGTTTAACATTTTAGTTTGAATTCACTAATATAATTAAATTGTGGCAATTCAAACAAAGAGATACTTTCCATTACTAAAGTTAATAAGGCACAAAGAAGTACTAGAAGAAAGCATGAGTCTATTCATATATAGATTAGAATCTCTTGCAAGTCAAGGAAAAACAAAATGGAATCTACAGGTTTCTGTTTATAGAAGAGGTTATTCTACGCCTTGGAAATATACTAACTCTACCATGCACAGAATTGCTATAAAATACCAACATTGATTTCTCCATGTACCTTATGAAAAGGTATCTTACTCATTTTTAAGTCATATCTATTTTCATTAGACTAACATCTCTGTAGTGTAAAAAAGTCTGATGATGTTTCAAATCAGAGGCCTAAAGCAAGAGCGACTCATCTTAAGGTTCCTCACTCTATCTTGTTCCTCCTCTAACCTTCCCCTGCCTGTCATCCTCCTGCCTAGTGAACTAGAGCTTTTAGCACTCATGTCACTTTGGGATTTAAGAGGAAGGGAGGATAGAGGTGGTACAAAATTAATGGAAGAGAGAAGTTAAGAAAGAAGGAAGGTATTAGCCTGTTCAATCTCAGACCCACCCCTGCCCTTCCCTGCTTCATTCTCCAATAGAAGAATGATTCCTGCAACTACATTCATCAGGGTTCTTTTCCACTAGCGTCCAGTTCACTTGGTCAATGGTAGACTGTAGGGCAAAAGGAAGAAATAATCCAGAATATTTTATCCCTTTTCTTTCCCAACCAGATGTGTACAGGGGTTATCTCAAGCAGTGACTACATTTGCTCCATGATTTCAAACTCCTGGTAGGCAGTGACCACCATAATTCTACTTTCTGCCAGAAACCCCCAGTTCTGGAGTATTCCCACTTTCTCTCTGGGTCTCTCCAGCCAAGGGCGTGGTAGCGGCTTCCTACTGCGGCTTATCTCTTGGTTGCCTCACCACCTCCTCTCTGACTTCCGGGCTCTTCCATTATCTATACAACCAATAGCCTCCAATAAATTCCTTCTCTTTGAAAGTCCTAAAATGACTTGTGCGTTCCTGGCTCGCCCATGACTGATACAGAAAGGAAGACTGGAAGGGGCAGAAATGAGTCAGTTATTTTCTTTTCTAGGTAACCAGGGTTACTGTTATGATGGGTGTGGAAGAAGGCAGGGGAAACAGGACAAGAAAAGGAGCAAATATTTATTGAGCACCTTTGATGTACAAGTGCTTTATTATCATTTAGTCTTTGTAGGTGAGGAAACTGAAGCTTAGAGAGGTTAGGTATTTCTTGAGATCTTATTGGTAATATATGGTTGAACAGGAATTTGAACTTAGGACTGATTCCAAAGCTTTTCCACTGCAGTACACTTCCTATCTAGCAAACATAAGGTTACATTCAAAAATAGTTCTTGAAGGTTGTTTTTTTTTGTTTTTTTTTTTGTTTTTTTTACTACTTTTATGAAGTAGTAAATGTCAAATAACTCAGGATCTGAGTCCTGCCGTGGTCACACCACACTTAGCTGAAGTTAGCTATTACTATGCACCAAAACTGAAGTTTTACATCTTGAAAGATTGCCTTGTATCTCAGCCTATAGACTGCCAGGATTGGGGATGGCTAAGTGAGAAACATTGCTGAGGACCGAAGGTGTTCATCATGCACATCTGTTATTTGGGAGTTGTTTTTATGGAATCCAGGGTCCTTGATTTTGAAAAGTAGAATTTATTTGGGAATTTTTTATCTTCTTTCCTTAACTGTAAAGGTTTATCAACACTGTTATGTTTTACATAGATGTCCTCAGTGCCAAAAAATAAAAATGCTGCTGGGTAGAAGGGATGACAGGGACCCATTTTTGTGTGCTCTCATCCAAAGCCTGTTTACTCCCAAATCTTGCCCGCTCTTGAGATGTAGACATGTATATCCAACTGTTTTCTGGACCTATTTGAGCATCCTCACACAAGTTTGATTCAAGCTGTCCTAAACTCACTGTATTTCCCTGAATATCAGGCTCTTCCTTCTACATTCCTAATTTATTTCAGTTAATGACCCCACAGTACACTGCCTACCCGCCATTGACTGTCAATCATCCTAAGGCCCACCTTCTTCCTCAGGTTCCACATTCAATAAAGTGCCAAATCCTCTTCAAATCAACTGTCTAAGTCCCTCCCAAATCCACTGTCATTTATTCATTCAATATTTGATTACCATATGCCACCGTATTGGGGATACTAAAATAAACTATTGGTAGACGGGCCAAAGGAGACACTACCTAACTCTTTATATGCTCCGTTTTATAAAGTCCTTTCTCACCTGGATCACAACATTAGTATCTTTACTGTTTGGGTCATCTTTCTCCATCTTCTTCCCCACCCATCTTGCTTATGTCCCCAGAATGAATTTAATAAAACTGAAATACTAGGTCACTTGCTTCCTTAAAATCTTTCAGTAACTACACATAGCCTTCGGTGCAGCCTAAATGCCTTGTGATGGAACTTGGGAGCACGTCAGGTCTGTTTCTTCCAGCCTTTACCTATGATGCTTCAGACTTACACATCCACTTCTCCTGTGAACTCTTTCACCCTCGGGCATCTATATATGTTATTCCCACTGCTTATAATACCCTTCCCCATCTCATACCTTTATTTAACCCTCACTCATCTTTCAAAACCCAATAAAAAAGAATTTTCTTCTCTGGAATCTCTTCTCTGAGTCCACCCCACGCCTGCGGCTCCTTTCCCATGATTCCTGTTCTTGGTTCCCCCAACACCCAGTACATATCTTTATCATAATATCACAGCACTTATCAGACTACTAGACAAATGCACTAGACAAATGTCTCCTCCACTCTGCTGTGATTTCCTCAAGGACAGGGAGAGGTTTGGGCTCACTCAACATCTCCAACACCAGGCTCTGGATTTGGCACACAGTAGACCCTCAGTACCTACAAGAATGGATAAGTACCTAATTTTGAAATGGTGAAGTAATATACAACCTAACACTGTAAAACTCAAAATGAAAGCACATTTTTTACTATTTACAAACTCCTACTTCTACCTCTCTGCTCACAAAGACAAAAATAGATTCTACTTCTGCACACCCAGCTATTAGTGTAATTATCCAGTTTTCTTCAGCTATTACTATTTTCTTCAGCTATTACCATAAACCATTTAACAGAGACTGAAGCTGTACACGTGGCCAGAGAACTCCAGTCAGCAGGAGTTACTCTAGGAACTGTGAAATATCCATAAACAGTTCTCCAGATTTGACTTTTATTAATAAAGCATATCAGGTACAGTTTGTAGTAATTTTAGAAAACTGTAAAATTACAACCACCATCTCTACACTACTCTGTACAGGATCCTAGTGCAAACAGAGCCTAACACATGAGAGAGTGCTGCTTTTCTCAGGACAATATTTTCCTTATAGTGGGATTACAATTGAACAAAAAAAGTATTTGCACTTTATACAGGTCACTGTAAGTTCAGAGTAACAGGGAGCAGCTTTGTACACCTGTCAAAAGAGACAACCCACTGAAAGAGAAAACTGTCTCAGATTTACCCCTTGGATAATTTGATAGTTTAAAAGATGGGCTTAAAACCAAAGCTTGGTACCCTTACCATTCGGCATCCTCCATGCACCAGAGGGAAAATGACTTATTTACAAAGTACTTCTCGCTACTGGTGGCAACGGGCGTGTTTAGGTAGGTTTAAGCTGAGTTATACATTTAGGTGGTGCAAGTATTATAAAGTACAGAGTCCTGCCCACATTAAGATAAACTTCCGGTACCTATTGACACTTAATAACAGAGATCCGTTTACACAGGATTACTCTAGCTTTTAGCTCCAAGCTAGACGAGTTTTGGGGAAATACTCCAGAGAGAAATTGGTTTTGGATTCAGTAGGAGGCCTATATTCTGGTTGTGAAAAGAGTGGTATTTTTGTTATACTCTTCTCTTCTCAAGCTAGATCTACCAGAGAGCATATGACTTCACTTCAGGTATTAAAGACTGACTTCCTAGAAATTATTATTAGCAAAGTTAAAACTCTAAATTTCTAGCCTGCTTCTGCACTCAACGTCCTGCCAAAGAGTGCCAAGAATCCATGATCAAAGAAAGTTGTGATGCAGTGTTGGTGCCACACCAAAGACAGGAGATCACTGTTTCCGCTTTTTCATACTCTTTATTGCCAACAGTTTAAAATGGTCAACATAAAAAAAAAAACTGATAATAAATACTGCTCTTTGGGCTGTAATAAATAAAAAGTTTATTAACAAGGAATGCACTTTTCCAGCCACAAGTGTCTTCAAAAAAAAAAGAAAATTATGTATGGCCATAGTTCACAGTTAAGCAGCCAAAAGCTGCTCCAATTACAGCCTTTAAACAACATGGGAGCGTCCTCCCTTCTCCCTCCCCTTCAGGAAGTATATTCACAGTTCCAAGTCCTCTGTCTGAAGTGCTCTCCACAGAGAGAAGTTAAGTCAATGCACCTTTCTGTGAAATTGTCTGAAAAACCTTTTGAAACAGGTACGTCAAGGAAAACTGCATTCGGGTTCACTCTCAGCTTGTCCAAGGTCCAGGACTGTGTGCCT
The DNA here is from genome assembly GCF_008692025.1 of Phocoena sinus. NCBI lineage: Eukaryota > Metazoa > Chordata > Mammalia > Artiodactyla > Phocoenidae > Phocoena > Phocoena sinus. The sequence goes on along the minus strand of NC_045765.1, from coordinate 128,090,265 downwards.
CTGCCTGGTCTGGTTCCACCAGGTCCAGCAGGCCACGGAGGAATTGTTTTCGTACCACCACCTGTCCACCTTCTTCAACGTGCTGTAGATCATTCTACTGGCTTCCCTGTAGATCTCACAGTGGAAAAGAGGAGTCCCATAGGATCCATTCAAAAAGTCTCTCAGTTACACCTCTGTAAGAGCATGTTCAGAGCATATTCCATTCGATTCTTTAATTCTAATGAACAGCCAGACATCAGCAGAGTTGTCAGTCTAAACGTTGTAGATATCCTGTCCTCATTGATGTAGGTGAGAAGGTATTCTTCGTTTTGGCTACAGATGATTATTTTCGTATGATCGTGGTAGAAATTCACCTTTAAAAAGCAGACATGGATATTAGATCTCTCTAAATATTCAAGATGTGAAGAGTTTCGTCAGTGATTAAATTGGCTAGGTAAAAATCATTTTTGGGGGATCTAAACATGTGCTTTCCTCAAGGGTTCATTTACCTGAAAGGTGCCATCATTGAAGAGCATCATTAAGGCCTTATCAGATTTCAGCCACTGAAGGAGGTAGAGCCGAGGTCTTCGAACATCAGTAACACTAGGCAGATCTCCACCCTGGGAGAGATTGGGAGACTTAGTGCCTAGAAATGCTTTGCTGTGTGTGCACTCAGTTCTTCTAAGCAAATGCCTATCAAACTTAAGCAAGTGCCAGGATGGCCTGGAGATTCCTGGTCCCACCATCCGGAGATCCTGATCCAGCAGATTGACGGTGGGACATAAGAGGCTGCATGCCTTAAAGCGTTGAGGTTACACAGATGCCACTGCTCTGTGGACTACACTGCAAACATCACTGCTGGAAAGCCAGAGTACTTACATCCATGAGGTTTTCCTCCATGTAATGAGAGAAGTATTTCAGCACCGTCACTTGACTAATGAATTGTTCGGGGGCATCTGTTGCTGGGAAAACAGAGCATTGGCCAAGCTCTGCATAATAGTGAACTGTTCTAAAGAACGGGAACAATACGGAGAAAAGAAGGAAAAACGGAAGCAGTTAGTCACTATTTTCAGGTTTCCTTAGGGCAAAACTAAAGAACTGACAGGGCTTCCTTAATTGAACACGCTTACTTTTTATCTGGAAGGAGGCTCATGTGAGCACCGTTGTTGAAGAGGACGCCTACAGTGTGGTCTGAGAGCTGGTACCCAAAGCCATATTTATTAGAGTAGTCGACCCACTTGGTGACCCACTGAAAGGAAGTGCTCAGCTGCTCTTTGGGGATGCAGTCAGCTTCTGGCATGTTTTCTAGACATCCTCGAAGGACTCTTGCCACTGTGTCTGCGACACTTCCCATGGTACTGTCCTCGAGGCCTGGAAAGTCAGAGAAATTTAGAAAATAATTAACAACAAAACCTCAGGCTACGGTAGGTGCTAAGTCTCCCTTCACTAAATCTAAGGAGGGAGGACTCAAAATTGTTCCAGTCCTCTAATTTTGCTTCTTCTATGTTAAATCAGGCCCAAAACCAAACTGACGTCAGTTACTTAGTATTGAGCACTGGCATTCAGAGCATCATTACTTAAAACGCAATTGACAACAACTTACATTCACTGCTACTGCTGCAGCTGCCAAGAGTTCCTCTGACTATCATCCGAATAGCATCTCCAATCTGCTGCTTGTTTTCCACTGCGGGTGTTCCAGATCTGGCAACTGTAGTGGTAGGTGGCTGGAGTTCCTAGAAGAGAGAAGAGCCAGGCCATAGTCAAGCATTTAAAATTCATTTGGGGTTGAGAATTCTAGTTTAAGATGAGATTGTGGCAATTAGTAGGAAAGCTTATCAAAAAGCAATGGACACAAGCCAGGTAAAAGCTATTTCGGTAACTCAATTGCATGCATTGTTAAACTAAGAGATAAAATCTTCCCTTTTAAAGGGTTGGAAAGAAAACTTTAAGTAAATATGTGATCCAAGCGACAATTAGCAAAGAATGAAAATGATATAAAGTGTTTATAACTATTTTACTCTTCTTTAGCATACCTCATCTGTCCTATGTTTGCTGGGCTGCTGAGTTATCGAAGTCTTTTTCAAATCATGCCTAAGCTTGTAAATTTCTTCATCTTCTTTAGCCACTTTATCTGTAAATCAAGGAAAAGAGTTATGAGCATTATTCTATCCAAACAAGGTAGAAACAGAGCTAGCCATATTTCCTCCTTTTGCATTAATAACCAACTTAAGAGCATCCAAGGCAAAACCATCAGCTTTTACTTTTATCTTTGCCATCAGCTGCAATTATGCAAGAAGCACACTTTAATGCATATGAAACAAAAAGCTATCAACCACAATTTGCAGTGTGGATTTTTTACGCTACAAAAAGTCAAACAGTATACAAACATACAGGCCAAATTATGTTACTATAAAAGCCTCTTTTAACTAACTTATCAACTTTATATATAATATTGGACACAGAAGAACAAAAGAAGTCTTATAACTTACTGTGTGTGTCAATATATCTTGCTTTGTCTTTTTTGCCACCAAAAAGAGCAGCAGCTGCTTTCTTAAAGAAATTCTTAGCTGGGCTTGACAAGTGGAAATCTGGAACTGTATGACAACAGCTAGAAGAGAGTCTGTCTGGAGTGAAGCCCTATGAAGTAAAAGACAAGATCTTCAGTAACCTGCTGGGAAATTAGGATCAAGAACATGTAATAAAAAGACGCCAAAAAAAAAAAAAATGCACCAACCTGCAAAAAAAAATCATGTCGAATGATGTCATCCAAACTGGGACGATCTTCTGGATTTTTGGACAACATGCTGGCTATTAAGTGCTTAGCAGGAGCCAGCAACGAAGAGGGCATTGTATACCTTGCTTCTCTTATGCACCTGTAAGTTTCTTTCAGGTTTGTAGTTTCAAATGGGGGTCTTCCTAATAACATTGTATACCTGTATGCAAGGAAACACTTCTTTAGGAACGGTCAAAAAGCGACTCTTTTCGAGTGTTAAAAACCTACATCCAAATTTGCTTTTTGATTATTTTGGTGCATTTACTTACATTACACAGCCTAAGGCCCAAATGTCTGATTCACAGCCGTGTCCTTGTTTGTTGAGGACTTCAGGAGAAAGATAATTTGGGGTACCACATATCGTTCTAGGAAAACAAAATATGAAGATCTCATTAGGAACTATTCTACTGTTTAAACTTAGTTCTCTGGATAAAACCTTAAAAGCACTATGTTGAATTTCTATTTGGAAACATCTGACTTTTGATTTCTGGCATGTAAACAACTGACATTTGACCAAGTGACTTGGTAATTTTTTTTTAATGTGTGTACAAGTTTTTTCAGCCACATGACAAAGTGTTTTAAGCCAACTGAGACCAGGTACAGCAGGACATATTTATATATTTCAGGCAAATATAAGACAGATTTGTTTCATAATCAACTTAGGGGCATAAGGTACTCTGCCTGGCCCATAGTGGCACCGGATAAGTGTTTCCTTCCATTAACACTGTAGCGGTTTATAGATTTTAGTATCAACTGGCCTTTGAAACATTGACTGGAAAATAAAAAGGGCATATTTGATCTCCACAAAACTCTATCAGGATGTATCCTTCTGACTCTTACCTCCTTCTGTGTTCCAAGGGTTCCAGCCTGGCTGCCAAACCAAAGTCCCCAACTTTTAGTTCCATGGCTTCATTAATAAAAAAGTTTCCTAGATGATTAAAAAAAAAAAGAAATCTGAATTCCCTTGGAAAGCTGTTCTAACCAAGTACACACACATCCACTCAACAGGCAGGCAGCCAGTTGCTTCAAGTGAAAGCCATCATTCATAAGCAAGATTGCACTGGTTAGATCCCAACTAAGAACATTAATACGTAAAAGAAAGGGAAAGAGACAGCACACCTCTCTGACACAAAAGTCATCATTTGGAGTGAAAGGCTTACCTAGTTTGAGATCTCTGTGCAGGATTTCTTGTTCATGAAGGTACTTCAGTCCAGACACAATCTGCCTGAGGTAGTATCGGACTTCCGGCTCTGTCAACACCTTCCTTGCTTTCAAGATATGAGCCATGGACTGGGAAGAGGAGAAGGAAAAAAGAGAATCTGTCAAACAAAGTTACCAAAATCAGGGGTTTCCTTGTGCAGGATGAGCGATGAAAGTTAATGCTGCAGTGTAATAATTGCCTCCACAACGAAATTCCCAGACAAAGTTCAGTTTGAATGCCGTGTCAGTTTGCGGGAAGTAAATGCATTCAAATAGGAGTGAACACTTACCCTTCTACTGCAATATTCCAAAAGAATGTAAATGTTCTCTTTATCCTCGAAGTAGTGGTAAAACTGCACTACATGCTTGTGATGGAGAATTCTGTGAAGCTCTATTTCTTTGTCAATCTAAAAGAAAAAAGCAAGATCAGTCTTATTAGCCTCCCTCACCTCTGAAAAGCCAGTCTTACACATGCAGAAGACATTTTCCTAAAAGGGAAGGGCCATCTTGCACACAAAGAAAATACTTTACTCAACAGTCATACACACCTTTTCCCTTTGATGAGGTTTGGCTACTCTGCTGTGAGGAATAATTTTTGCAGCGTAGACTTTGTTGTTTGTCAAATCTGTCATCTCGTAACATTTTGCAAAGCCACCCTGAAAGGAAACAAAGCCGAGACGGAATTGAGTATGGCAGGGACATGGACGGCAGATTATATATATATATATAAATATATATATATATATATGTAAATGAGAAAGAAAAGCAAAAATATGGGAGAGGAAGGACGGACAGAGGGATGCGGTCTACTTTTTTAAAGCTCTTTCACGAAGGGAAAAGCATTCCTGAAAACAGTAAGTTAAAACAGTGCCCCTTCTCCCTTTATAGAGAGGAGCTTTCCGGAGGGGGGGCTTGGGGTTGGGGAGATGAGAAATAGGGTATAAAGAGACTTGTCAAGAAAATCCTCTGTGGGGGCAGCTCGAGAGAGTTAGGTCTGGTATAGAAAGCCCTCGCTTCTGGCCTCAAGATCAATGTCTTTGGGCGGCGGGACGCAGACTGAGCCGCGGCTAAGGATGTGAAATCGATCCCGGCACTGCCAGCGCACAAAAGCCAGAGGAGGGCAGGTGAGCAGCCCACGTCGCGCCGGGATCGGCCTCCCGAGACGCCGAGAAGCGGTGGGCGCGGCGTCCGGCCCGGCCCGGGGAATGCCCGGGCAGACCTCCCTCCCGCCTGGCAGCACAGCAGGGCGCCCGCCGCTCGTCACCTTTCCCAGCACTTTGCCTCGGCAGTAGCGCTTCCCCGTGGTGGGGTCGACGATAATCCTCGAGATCTCGGCCCCCGAGTGCGAGTGGTGGTGATGGTGGTGCGAGGCGGCCGGCTGCACCTGCACCTGGGGCTGCGGCGGCTGCGGTTCCTCGGGGGGCGGCTGCGGCCGCTTCTTCTTCGAGTCCCCGCCGCAAGCCTTGCCCAGCGCCTGCTCGCACATCTTCGTGCCGGCGGCCGGCTGGTAGGTGATAGTCCGCAAGAGCTCCATGGTCCCCTCGCCACCCTGCACTGCCCGCTGCCACCTCCGAGGCGCGGACACGCGACCGAGCCAGCCTCTACCCTCGAGCCCCAGCCGCAGCCACCAACCTCCCACGCCCGACGCCTCCGTTCACTTGTACGAGTACAAACGCCCGGAGAAGTCTTATATACGGGCGGAGAAGGGGGCGGAGAATCGAAACGGGATGCTACATCACGGGTGACGCCCCGCCCACCGGCCTCAAGAGCGTCCGGGGCCGAGCGGGAGGTTGCGACGGGCTGGTGGTTTCCAGCTTGCGAGCCGCTTGCCGGCCGCGGGGAGCGCTCACCCCGATGGGGAGGCGGACACAGGCGTCCGGCTGTCCCCGTGACCGCCATCCCATTCTTGGAATGTTCCGAGCTTCTGGGTTTGAAGTAGAAACCCTAGGGCCGACGCGTGGCTCCGCCCCCACCCGCCCCGCGACGGGCGGTGCAGTGGTCAGAGCCCCGCCGGGTGCTGCGGTCCTCGCAGGTTCCCTCCCGTGCACAGCCCTTCCTCACCGCCCTACAACCTGACGCGTCTGGTGTCAAGGTGTGAGTGTGGCCGGAGCCACTGCACAGTCACGTGAGGCTTCCCGGTGGCCACCTGGAGACCTTCTGGGCTGCCGCCGCCCCCGCAGTTTTACCCCGTTAGCTCCTGTCTACAGGGGCCCTGCGGGGAGGCTGTACCCCTGAAAAACAAGGGTCCGCGGAACAGGGTGTTCCGAGCTCCCTGCCGCTTCTGAATGAAGCGGACTTCGGCTGGGGCCGGTCGGCTGACCATGGCCAAGTCCCACTTAGGCCCGTGTGGCCTCTGCCCATCACCTTAGAGCAAGCCTTTGTCGGAGGTCAGGCCCTTAACCTTGGAGAGGGAGGCCAGCTCCTTGGGAAGGCTTCGCGTTCAGAATGACCGAAGACGGGGAGCAAAGGCGCCATCTCGTGGAATGTTCTAGAAGCGCAGTTAGTCCGAGTGGGCAGCGGTTAATGACTATATGGGCTTTCTTTGACAGTAAGTGGTTTAAAAGTGCGCCTGGTGCTAACTATGTTTTTACAATCTAAATCATCTATCACTTCTTATTCCGAAGGGGTTATTCTAAATCATCTATCACTTCTTATTCCGAAGGGGTTATGCGGAATGCGTCGTTTAAAATGGCTCATTAAGCCACGTGGCTGCTCTGGTGCTGGGAGAGTCAATCCTAGGCCTTCCAAGTGGAGAGGATTGGTAGCATGAAGGAGGAGCATAGCCAAGTGAGCTAAAACATGGCTTAGTTTCCTATTTCCAGATTTTACGATTCAGACTTGCTAACCTGGGACCGCCATTGTTTCTTGTTCTAATGACAGTAGTGCATTTATGTACAGGGTACTGTGCTTAGTATTTTGAAAAGCCTTATTTAATTCTACATCCATTCTAAGTAGGAAATATTGTTATTCCCATTTTGCAGATGAGGAATCTGGGGTTTAACGAATTTAAGTTAACTATTCCCTCTATATATATTTAGTAGAACATCCAAGTTATGTTAATTGGCAATAGACAGATTTTTAAATCCAAGTTAAGATGTGTTAAACAGCTTTTTGATACTAATTTCCAGTGCTATATAGAATACCAGATTAATAACCCCCTGGAAGGTACCTAGAAAACGGTTGGCTCCAGTACAGATACCATCAGGGTATGCATGGTATCAGTTAATTAAATGTGCATGGTTTCGAAGATTCTGTCTCAAGTATTTCCCACATAATGTAGAAAGGAGTTTCATTGGCATTACAGAATAGAAAGGGAAAGTCTTCTGTGACTCCTCCTTTTTGATTCTGTAAGCTGTTCAGGGCAAGCCAAGGCATGTTTCTCATAAAGTGAAAGTAGAATTTACCCCATGATTATCAGGGTTGGAACAGGCGCGGGCCTGGGGGTGGATATGAAGAATTACACAATCCTCCTCTTTAAAGATAAACCTAGGGGTGACCTTTGCTCCCCAGATTTATGCAAACTTATTTACTAGCCTGTAGTAGGCTTGCAGGTTTAGAAAATACTACCTAAATTTCCAGAGTTAATTTTACACCTTGTCTTTATTTTCTCGGTTGATAATGAACTTTTTAATCTATATCTGTTTATGACTTTCTATGATAAAAGGACTATGAAGAATAGTATGATATTTTTCATTATTATTTCCATTCTTTGATTATCATATACTATAGTATATCTCTTTACCAAATGTACTTAAGCATTTTATGGACTGTTGAACATGCCATGTGAAATTCAGGTCTATCCTCCAAAACATTTGAGCATTTAATAAAATATTAACATGTATATGTGTTATGGGACCTTCTGTCCAACTATGAAAATCTGATTTTTTGGTTCGTGGTGCCATCGTGTGGACAGAACTAAAATTGTTGTTAGTAGAACAAAAAAGAAAATAAATGTACTTTCCAACAGAGATAAATCTTTAATTACAAAATATTTCTCTGTAGTTCTGTAGATTTAATGTAATTACAAGTGGAATCCCAATATGACTTTTAGTGAAACTTGACAAGCTGATTGCAAACTTTGAAAGTGTAAGTGATCAAAAATAGCAAACTAACTTAAAGAAGAATTAGAAGGGGGAAGGTCTTTCTTTACCAGTTATCACAACTTATAATTAAGCTAGAGCAATTAAGAAAATTTGGTCCTCTCACAGGGATAGACTGACCAATGGAATAAAGAGCCTAGAAATAGATCCACTTATATATGGAACTTTGGTATATGGCAGAGGAAACATGATAGATAATTGAGGAAAGGAAACTATTCAGTAAATGGAAGTAGAAAATTGATTTTTCCATATTAAAAAAAATGAAATCCGTATCTTACACTGTATTAGTTTTCTAGGGCTACCCTAACAGAATACCACAGACTGGGTGGCTTAAACAACAGAAATTTCCTTTCTCACAGTTCTGGGGGCTACAAGTCCAGGATCAAGGTGTGGGCAGGCTTGGTTCCTCCTGAGGCCTCTCTCTTTGACTGCAGATGGCTGCCGTCTCATCGTGTCCTCACGTGATCATTCCTCTGTGAGAGAGCATCCCTGGTGTCCCCTTGTATGTCCAAATTTCCTGTTATAAGGACAGCAGTTAGACTGGATCAGGGCCCACCCAAATGACCTCATTTAACCTTAATCACCTTTTTAAGGCCCTATCTCTAAATACAGTCGTATTCTGAAGTACTGGGGACTAGAGCTTCATTATATGAATTTTGAAGGGAAACAATTTTTAGCCCATAACACACACCATGTACAAAAAATCTACTTCAGATGGAGTAACGACTTAAAGAGTAAGAACAAAACAAAATATCAGTAGGAAATATAAGTAACCAACTTGCAGAGCATAGGGTAGGGAAAGATTTTTTTTATTGAGATCTAGTTGACATATAATACTGCATTAGTTTTAGGTGTACAGCATTATGATTTGATATATGTATGTGTATATATATATGTGTGTGTGTATATATATATATATATATATATATATATATATATATATACAGTGAAATGGCTAACACAGTTTATATCACCACATATAGTTACAATATTTTTTCCTTGTGTGATAATAAATTTTAAGATCTACTCTCTCAATAACATTCAAATATACAATACAGTATCGTTAGCTAGAGTCACCATGCTTTACATTACATCCCAGGGACTTACTTATCTTATAATAGGAAGTCTGTACCTTTTGACCCCCTTTACCCATTTTGCCTACCTTTCCTGACTTCTGTTAACCACGGATCTGTTCTCTGTATCTATAAGTTCAGGTTTTTTTAGATTTCACATATAAATGAGAATATACATTGTCTTTCTCTCATTTCACTTAACATAAATACCTCAGGGTCCATCCATGTTATTGCAAATGGCAGGACTTCCTTCTGTTTTATGGCTAAATCATATTCCATTATGTGTGTGTGTGTGTGTGTGTGTGTGTGTGCGTGTGTATCAGATGTTTTCTTTATCCATTCATCCGTTGATGGACACTTTGTTTCCATACCTTGGCTGTCATTAATAATGCTGCAGTGAACATGGGAATAGCGATATCTCTTCAAGATTATGATTTCCTTTCCTTTGATTATATACCCAGAAATGGGATTGCTGGATCATATGGTAATTCTATTTTTAATTTTTTGAAGAATCTCCATTCTGTTTTCCATAGTCGTTGCACTAATTTATATTCCCTCCGACAGTGCATAAGGGTTCTCTTTTCTCCACATCCTCACCAACACTGATATTTCTTGTCTCTTTAGTAATAGCCATTCTAGAGAGGTGTGAGGTCATATCTCATTGTAGTTTGGATTTGCCTTTCCCTGATGATTACTGATGTTGAGCATCTTTTCATTTACCTGTTGGCCAGTTGTATGTCTTCTTTGGAAAATATCTATTCAAGTGTTCTAACCATTTTTTTTTTTATTATTGAAGCATAGTTGATTTACAATGTTGTGTTAGTTTCTGGTGTACAGCAAAGTGATTCAGTTAAATATATACATATATATAATATATTCTTTTTCATATTATTTTCCATTATGGTTTATTAAAGGATATTGAATATATACAATTCCCTGTGCTATATGGTGGAACCTTGTTGTTTACCTATTTTATATATATCAATAGTAGTTTGTATCTGCTAATCCCAAACTCATAATTTATTCCTCCCTGCCCTTTCCCATTTGGTAACCATAAATTTGTTTCCTATGTCTGTGAGTGTGTTTCTGTTTTGTACATAAGTTCATTTGTATCATATTTTAGATTCCAAATATAAGTGATACCATATGATATTTGTCTTTCTCTGTCTGACTTACTTTGCTTAGTATGATAATCTCTAGGTCCATCCATGTTACTGCAAATGGCATTATTTCATTCTTTTTTATGGCTGAGTAGGATTGCATCGTATATACATACCACATCTTCTTTATCCATCATCTGTCGATGGACATTTTGGTTGTTTCCATGTCTTGGCTATTGTAAATAGTGCTGCTGTGAACACTGGGGTGCATGTATCTTTTCAAATTAGAGTTTTCTCTGGATATATGCCCGGGAATGGGATTGCTGGATCATATGTCTTCTACCCATTTTAAATCGGATTGCTTATCTCTTTACAGTTGAGTTGTATGAGTTATTTATTTATTTTGCATATTAACCCCTTATTAGACATATGATTTGAAAGCATTTTCTGTCATTATATAGGTTGCCTTTTCATCTTGTTGATGATTTCCTTTGCTGTGCAGAAGCTTTCTTTGTTTGATGTAGTTCCACTTGTTTATTTTTGCTTTTATTGCCTTTGATTTTGTCATCAAGTCCAAAATATCATACCCAAGACTAATGTCAAGGAGCTTATCCCCATATTTTCTTCTGGGAGTTTTATGGTTTCAGACCTTGAACCTATTTTGTATTGATTTTTGTGTATGGCATAAAGATAATGGTCCAGTTTCATTCTTTTGCATGTGGCTGTCCAGTTTTCCCAGCACCATTTATTGAAGAGACTATCCTTTATATATGTCCAAAAATATATTATGGGGAAAGGATAGCCTGTTCAATAAAGGCAAAGATTTTCAACATGCAAAATCTATTAACCATATAACAGGAGATTGATAAATTTGGCTAAATTAAAATTAAGAAATTTGATTCATCAAAAGACACCTTAAAGTTGGGGAATCCCCTGGCAGTCCAGTGGTTAGGGCTCCACACTTCCTCTGCAGGGGCACAGGTTCAATCCCCGGTGGGGAACTATGAGCCCCCATTACATGTGGTGTAGCCAAAAAAAAAAGATACCTTAAAGTAAAAAGGCTGGACAGCCTCTTCAATAAGTGGTGCTGGGAAAACTGGACAGGTACATGTAAAAGAATGAGATTAGATCGCTCCCTAACAGCATACACAAAAATAAGCTCAAAACGGATTAAAGACCTAAATGTAAGGCCAGAAACTATCAAACTCTTAGAGGAAAACATAGGCAGAACACTCTATGACATAAATCACAGCAAGATCCTTTTTGACCCACCTCCTAGAGAAATGGAAATAAAAACAAAAATAAACAAATGGGACCTAATGAAACTTCAAAGCTTTTGCACAGCAAAGGAAACCATAAACAAGACCAAAAGACAACCCTCAGAATGGGAGAAAATATTTGCAAATGAAGCAACTGACAAAGGATTAATCTCCAAAATTTACAAGCAGCTCATGCAGCTCAATAACAAAAAAACAAACAATCCAATCCAAAAATGGGCAGAAGACCTAAATAGACATTTGTCCAAAGAAGATATACAGACTGCCAACAAACACATGAAAGAATGCTCAACATCATTAATCATTAGGGAAATGCAAATCAAAACTACAATGAGATATCATCTCACACCAGTCAGAATGGCCATCATCAAAAAATCTAGAAACAATAAATGCTGGAGAGGATGTGGAGAAAAGGGAGCACTCTTGCACTGCTGGTGGGAATGTCAATTGGTACAGCCACTATGGAGAACAGTATGGAGGTTCCTTAAAAAACTAAAAATAGAACTACCATATGACCCAGCAATCCCACTCCTGGGCATATACCCTGAGAAAACCATAATTCAAAAAGAGTCATGTACCAAAATGTTCATTGCGACTCTATTTGCAATAGCCAGGAGATGGAAACACCCTAAGTGTCCATCATCGGATGAATGGATAAAGAAGATGTGGCACATATATACAATGGAATATTACTCAGCCACAAAAAGAAACGAAATTGAGCTATTTGCAATGAGGTGGATGGACCTAGAGTCTGTCATACAGAGTGAAGTAAGTCAGAAAGAGAAAGACAAATACCGTATGCTAACACATATATATGGAATTTAAGAAAAAAAAATGTCATGAAGAACCTAGGAGTAAGACAGGAATATAGACACAGACCTACTAGAGAATGGACTTGAGGATATGGGGAGGGAGAAGGGTAAGCTATGACAGGGTGAGAGAGTGGCATGGACATATATACACTACCAAACGTAAAATAGATAGCTAGTGGGAAGCAGCCGCATAGCACAGGGAGATCAGCTCGGTGCTTTGTGACCACCTAGAGGGGTGGGATAGGGAGGGTGGGAGGGAGGGAGACGCAAGAGGGAAGAGATATGGGAACATATGTATATGTATAACTGATTCACTTTGCTGTCAAGCAGAAACTAACACACCATTGTAAAGCAATTATACTCCAATAAAGATGTTAAAAAATAAATAAATAAAAATAAAGTAAAAAGGCTATAAGTTGGTAGAGAGATTTGCATGCATATAACTAACAAAGAAATATATAGGGGTCCTACATATATATTGGTAAGGAAAATGACCCAAGATAAAAATAAGTAAAAGATATAAACAAGCATTTCATAAAAAAGGAACTACTTATAGCCAATAAATGAGTTTCTCACAGTTATTAATAATTAGGGAAATATATATCAAGACCAGTTAAACTCATTCAATAGGTAAAAGTTAGGAAGCCTAAACACATCAAGTGTTGGAAAAGAGGTCAACAATTTGTGCCTACACAGACCTACTAGAGAATGGACTTGAGGATATGGGGAGGGGGAAGGGTAAGCTGTGACAAAGCGAGAGAGAGGCATGGACATATATACACTACCAAACGTAAGGTAGATAGCTAGTGGGAAGCAGCCGCATAGCACAGGGAGATCAGCTGGGTGCTTTGTGACCGCCTGGAGGGGTGGGATAGGGAGGGTGGGAGGGAGGGAGACGCCAGAGGGAAGAGATATGGGAACATATGTATATGTATAACTGATTCACTTTGTTATAAAGCAGAAACTAACACACCATTGTAAAGCAATTATACTCCAGTAAAGATGTAAAAAAAAAAAGATTTCCGTGTACAGTTTTGCTAAGAGAGTGAATTTTTCATTCTTACATCCTACAACCCAGCAAGAGAAATGCTTGCACATATGTACCAGGAGACATATACAAGTATATGAAGTACTTTTAGTAATTGCAAAAAAAAAAAAAAAAAAAAAAAAAGAAAAAGAAAATCCACACAAACCAAATGCCCATAAGATAGGAGAATGGATAAATATATAGTGGTACATACACATAATGGCATATTATGTGAAAATCAATGAATTACACATTTCCATATCAGTATGAATAAATCTTAATGTTTGGTTTTTAAAAGGGCAAGTTAAAGATTACTCTTTTTATAAAATTCAAGAGCTAAATCTACATATTTTGTTTATACATATATATGTATTGATTGGAAATTCTATTTTTCAAAATGTGGAAATGTTAAACAGAACATTTAGAGCAATGATTACCATGTATGAGGCAAGGGGTGTAAGAGAGGGAAAGAACATGCAGGTCCATATAAGTTATTGTCCATGATCGGTTTTTGGATTGGATTATAAACTCAAACAAGACGTGTGTACCTGGGGAGACCAATGATAACTATGTCATGAGCCAAGGAATATGGTTAGTACAATTATGAGTACCTTACATCCAGGTTAAAAAAAAAATACATACTTCTAACCAGCATGATTTGAGGGAAGTGAAACAATGGGAAGAACATTTCGATATATGTATGCGTTGCCAGGAGGCTACAGGGGCTAGGCTGGCCATGGTACGTCTCCACTGAAATATCCTGAGCGTCTAAGGAAGGTGAAAAGAGACCAAACCTCGTTTTATATTTGTCACAATATATCTAATTGATTGGATATTTAAATTTAAGGTCTAACTCTTTGAAAAGCAACTTAATGAATATAAAAGAAAAGGTTAATTTTAAGATTTAAATTTAACTATTAGGCGTGGTGGCCCATGCAGGTCCGGGGTCAGGCAGCCACGCCCCCGGCCCAGCCATGGTGCAGTCCTGGTACCTGGACGAGTCGCCGGCGACCCGCGGCAGCCCCACGGCGCACAGCCCGCGCGCCCGATCCGCCTGGAGCGGCTGCACGGGCTCGGCGTCCTTTACTGGACGCTGGATGCTGACAAAGATGAGAATGATCCAGAATTAGAAAAGATCCGAAAAGAGAGAAACTACTCCTGGATGGACATAATAACCATATGCAAAGACAAACTACCAAATTATGAAGAAAAGATGAAGATGTTTTACGAGGAGCATTTATACCTGGATGATGAGATTCACTACATCCTGGACGGCAGTGGGTGCTTCAGCATGAGGGATAAAGAGGACAGGTGGATCCGGATCTTCATGGAGAAAGGAGACATGATCACTCTCCCCGCCGGGATATACCACCGCTTCACACTGGACGAGAAGAACTACGTGAAGGCCATGCAGCTGTTTGTGGGAGACCCAGTGTGGACGGCGTACAGCCGGCCAGCTGACCACTTCGAGGCCCGTGGGCAGTATTGAGTTTCTGGCACAGATGGCCTAGCGGTGCCCTGGGGCCTCGGGCACCCGAAAGTCCGGGACATGGTAGCAGCAGAAAATCTGTCCTATTCTCCTTGCTTTTGTGTTGTAGACTTGAGGCTAGGTGAGCTTTCCTCTGCAAGCTTGTTTGATCAGAATACGTTTTAATGGAAGTAGCTGTAGAACCGGTTGGTACATGGAAGCACCTGCGGAAATCTGGGCAAATCCGTTCATTTTCTCTAATTCAGCACCAGTGGTCAGTGGCCCTGTATCAGCTCGTGCCTTCAGCTGTGACCGAGTGAGTTTCAACTCCCCAAACGGAGCCACTTAGCTACCCCATCTGAACCTGATTCTTGGACTTCAAGCAGGTACCAAACGAGGCCATGCCTGCCTTGTGCGGAGGAGTGATAGTGGATGACAGGACTGGTCAGAGAGAAGAAGCTTTTCTCCCAAAACATGGGAGGAAGCTGGGTGGGTGGGGGGGTGCCGTGGGGGATGAGCTGGTGAGTTAGGGGGACCCTCACTTGATTATGCCACTTTCTTCTTCAAAATAGAGTAGCTGCCTTAACCCTAATAAATAAATACATAAATAAATATTAAATATGTTAAATACCTTTTAGGTTACATTCATTTTGACATACTGGCACTTTGTAAGTGACTAAAACTCTGTGGTAAATCCTGCCAGTAATCTTTGATGAAGGTTTATATTATACATTTATCAAAATAGTTGACCAAACTTTTATTCATTCATCTGTCTGTCTACCTGTCTACCTACCTAACTACCCATCCACCTGTTTCCTGGACATGATAATAACAGTGTTTGAGAGCAACTCCCCTTTCCCTTCATTCACTGTTGCACAGACTGAAACTACTAGTTTATTGCAGTGGACATAGATCTCCCTCTACTGGTACAAAATGATAATGCCAATCAATGCTATAAAGGTTTTAAGGTTATTTAAAATGCAGCTATTCCTTTAAGTCATACCCACCATTCCATTGCCTTGTGTAGCATCAGCATAAAAAGTAATCTCACTTTTGAATCTATCTTAAACGCCACACTTATTTTCTAAAGTCAAATTATCTAAATTTTTATAAATAAAAACAAATTATTAAGTGAATATAACACAAACAAAAGCAAGGTAAAGGTGTTTTAGCTTTTCCTCATTCTTGGAAGTAAAAACATTTTGTCTCATTGAAACCTTAAACAAAATATTTTTTTGCAATTTTATTTTATTTATTTTTTATACAGCAGGTTCTTATTAGTTATCCATTTTATACCTATTAGTGTATACATGTCAGTCCCAATCTCCCAATTGATCACACCACCACCCCGGCCCCAGCCACTTTCCCCCCTTGGCGTCCATACAGTTGTTCTCTACATCTGTGTCTCTATTTCTGCCCTGCAAACCGGTTCATCTGTACCATTTTTCTAGGTTCCACATATATGCGTTAATATATGATATTTGTTTTACTCTTTCTAACTTACTTCACTCTGTATGACAGTCTCTAGATCCATCCTTGTCTCTATAAATGACCCAATTTCGTTCCGTTTTATGGCTGAGTAGTATTCCATTCTATATGTGTACCACATCTTCTTTATCCATTCGTCTGTTGATAGGCATTTAAGTTGCTTCCATGACCTGGCTATTATAAATAGTGCTGCAATGGACATTGGGGTGCATGTGTCTTTTTAAATTATGGTTTTCTCTGGGTGTATGGCCAGTAGTGGGATTGCTGGGTCATATGGTAATTCTATTTTTAGTTTTTTAAGGAACCTCCATACTGTTCTCCGTAGTGGCTGTATCAATTTATATTCCCACCAATACTGCAAGAGTGTTCCCTTTTCTCCACACCCTCTCCAGCATTTGTTGTTTGCAGATTTTCTGATGATACCCATTCTAACTAGTGTGAGGTAATACCTCATTGTAGTTTTGATTTGCATTTCTCTAATAATTAGTGATGTTGAGCAGATTTTCATGTGCTTCTTGGCCATCTGTATGTCTTCTTTGGAGAAATGTCTATTCAGGTCTTCTGTCCATTTTTGGATTGGGTTTTTTTTTAGCATTGAGCTGCATGAACTGTTTATATATTTTGGAGATTAATCCTTTGTCCGTTGATTCATTTGCAAATAGTTTCTCCCATTCTGAGGGTTGTCTTTTCATCTTGTTTGTAGTTTCCTTAGCTTCGCAAAAGCTTTGACGTTTCATTAGGTCCCATTTGTTTATTTTTGTTTTTATTTCCGTTACTCTAGGAGGTGAATCAAAAAAAATCTTGCTGTGATTTATGTCAAAGAATGTTCTTCCTATGTTTTCCTCTAAGGGTTTTGTAGTGCCCAGTCTTATATTTAGGTCTCTAATCCATTTTGAGTTTATTTTTGTGTATGGTGTTAGGGAGTGTTCTAATTTCACTCTTTTACATGTAGCTGTCCAGTTTTCCCAGCACCACTTATCGAAGAGACTGTCTTTTCTCCATTGTATATCCTTGCCTCCTTTGTCATAGATTAGTTGACCATAGGTGCGTGGGTTTATCTCTGGGCTTTTTATCCTGTTCCATTGATCTATATTTCTGTTTTTGTGCCAGTACCATACTGTCTTGATTACTGTAACTTTGTAGTATAGTCTGAAGTCCAGGAGCCTGATTCCTCCAGCTCTGTTTTTTTCCCTCAAGACTACTTTGGCTATTTGGGGTCTTTTGTATCTCCATACAAATTTTAAGATTTCCTTAGGGTGAAACAGGAAAGGAAAATAATATACTTTTATAGTCTCAAATGTGAATAGGGCATAAAATTTCTGGAAGGATTAATAGGAAACTAATAACAATAAAGGTTTTCTCCATTTACTTGTTTATACATTTATTTTTGCAGGTGGGTTATTTACTTTTCTGATCACTTTTTTATAGGTTTTAGTGTTTGGACCAGGAGAGTAGATTACCTATTTTAAAATATGTAAAAATATTTTTATGACAGGATTTAGCTCCTCAAAGAGGGCTTGTTGGTCTACACTCCCTCTCTTACTGTCAATCATCTGATCAAGATTTCTGGTGTGTACCTTGCTTTGTATTATTTAATTGTTTGGTGGTTAGTTTTCTTCCCCACAGGTGTGAAAGCTCCATGAGGGCAAGTTCATTACTATCTTCAGTGCTGTGTTCCCTGTGTCTACAACAGTACATGGTACAGAGTAGGAAATCAATTATTCTTTGGATAAATCAATTTATAATTATAAAACAGTTGAGGAGACTAGACACATTCTAGATTTGGTCTTGCATAAATTACTGAACCTCTCTGTGCCACAGTTAACATGGGGATTACAATATTGTATAAGGTGGTTGTGATTAAATAATCCAATGCCTAGAATGCGTTTAGAGCAGTGCTTGACATATAGGAAGAGATCAATAATGTTAGTTACTTTTTAATATTCAGGAGAAAGGAAGGGTCAAGACAAAGAACTAGCAAGGGCAACAGGGATGGACAAAGAGAAGTTTAACCCAAGGCCTAGTGGAAAGATCTTCTCTCCAGCATCTGGTTTACTGAAAGGAGTTGAACAAAAATAAATGGAACTAACAAGGAGAAAGAGTGAGCAAATAAACACTGTTTTTGTTTGCTTTTTTGGTTTGTTTTTGGCTTGGATAAGTGGAAAGAGAGAGGAGAAGCATCTAGGAGGTTGTTACCACCAGCCAAGGGAGAAGATGTCCCAGCTCTGGACCCGGAACGTGATGGAAGCTGCAGCTTAGCTGTTCTGAGGGCTGGGAGAGGCTGTTGTGCTTCTCTCAGTGGCTGCCTAGGCAATCCAAGTGGGACGGGCTTCTTCAGCTCTGCTCCAGGAGGCCAGCCCTGGCAAACCGTCTGGTGCCCAGAGTGGCCGTGTGCGTAGGAAGCGACCTTCTCCTCTTGAGAAGTCCCAAACCCACTTCGTCCAAACACCTCTCCACACCGCCTCCCACCGTAGCTCCCACACCCACACCTAACTCAGCTTTTGTGAATTCAGGGGTGCAAAGAGCAAGGCTGACTCTGGGGACTCAGTGTGGTGCCTGCAACCCAGGACCTCCAACCACTGGGGTAGGGGCAAAGCCCTGGCAGAGAAGGAGGGATCTGGGCCTCTGGCATCTCACTGTGGAGCTGCAGTGACAGGTTGGCAGCACAGAGCATATTTTTGTTTAACATAATTGTGAAAAACAATCAAACATATAGAATTGTAAAAAAAAAAAAAAAAAAGGCACAGTGAATGCCCATACATCCAGCACCGAATTCAGCAGCTGTTTACACATATTCCCCCCACTCTCTTGCTTGCCATTTAAAAGTATGTTGTAGATATCATAACATGCTATCCGTAAATACTGCAGCATGTATCTCTTAAAATGAGGAAATTCTCATATAGAGCTGTAACTTTTTTATTGCACCTTGCAAAATAAGCAATAATCCTTCATATCTAATACCTAGCTCATATTCACGTTTTCCCACTTGTTGCGCAGATGCATTTTATAGCTGATTTGGTTCAAACTAAGAGCCAATCAAGGACCACAGACTGCATTCTGTTATGACTCCTAACTCGATAAAGCTGCAAGTCAGTCCTTCTTTTGGCTTTTTGAAGAGACCGGGCTAGATGTCTTGTAAAATGTCTGTTTTCTGGATTTGTTTTATTTTTTTCCTAAACGTTTCATTTAACATATTCCTTTGTCTGTATTTCCTTTAAACTTGAAGTTAGAAATGCAGACTGATTTAGATTGGGGCTGAGCATGTTGTAGTAAGAATGCATCCTAGAGAACACCGTATAATGCCCACGTGTCCCATCAGGAGGCACGTGGTGTCGTCCCGCCATTCCTGATAGCCACTCTGCTCTCCGAGTTAAGATGCTGGCAGCCAGATCTCACTGTCATAAAGCTGCAGGGAATCTGGGGGCAACGTAGGAAAATTTTTCCATCAGCCATTCACCTAATGATTCGATCCCACTTTGATGATTCTTAATAGAACCAGTTATATCATTCATGGTTGCAGAATGGTGATTTTCTGATAGTGTCCATTCTTTCTACATTTATTAGTTGCTATTCCATAAAAAATATTTTCTCATCACCAGAGGCTCAGAGCATGGGGGCAAGGGGAATTGGATGAAGGTAGTCAAAAGGTATGAACTTCCTGTTATAAGATAAATTAGTAGGGATGTCATATACAACATGATGACTACAGTTAACACTGCAGTGTGATATATAGGCAAGTTCAGAGAGTAGATTCTAAGCGTTCTCATCACAAGGAAGATTGTTTTTCTTTTATTTTTGTATCTATATGAGATGATGGATGTTAATTTAGTGTGGTAATCATTTCACAATATATGTAAGTCAAATATTATGTTGTACAGCTTAATCTTATACAGTTCTGTATGTCAATTATATCCCAGAAAAACTGGAAAAAAGTTTCCTTATCAACTGGGGTTATATTGTTATATAAGAAAGAGTAAGAAGAGTAAATTAATGCGTTCCCTTTAATTACCAATTTTCGGAATAAGGATTCCAGTGCGGGCAAGGAAGTTTATGTTTGCATGCTTACTTTTTTTTTTTTTTAATACAACTGTGGTTTCATGAATTTTTTATGTCTCAAGTGTATTAATCAATTATATTCACTTTTTTTAAAAATGCAGGCCCATTCAGACAGCAGAGGTAGGAAATACATTTTTTTAAATCAGGTGTTTAAATTGACATTTGTCAATTCAAATTTGACTTATAGGGTTTTATCTAATTCCTTAGATTTTATACTTCCCCTCTTAAAATGAAAACTTTATTTTATAGTGGCATGATCATTTATTTGCTTTAGCTCTATAGTATACATAAAATGACTTCCAAATAACAATACCAATATTACTATTAACAGTAAAACCACTGAATTTGAAGCTCTTTTTGACCTTAGAATATATCTTTCCAAAGGTTTGCAGAAAGAATACAATATTCTAGAGTGATCTAATGTAATTGTTTCCTCTGTCTGTTTATGTTAAATTCTGATATACAGTTAGTATCTTTCCTTTTAAAATATTTTCAATTTCAGGGATTACTTTTTTTTTAAATGTGTAAAATATTTACATGATTCAAAAGTCAAAATTTCATAAAAGTATACTCCAAGAGGTCTTGCTTTCTGTTCATTTAATGTTCATTTCTGTTCATTTAATACTGTTTATGTCCCAACACCCATCCCTAACCAGTAGATATTTTCATTAGTGTTGGGTTTGCCTTACAGAGTTTCCTTCTGAAAATATAAGTGGATATGTCTGCCTATCTATATCTACCTATCTACTTATCTACATATATGCATAATATATTCATATTCAAATACTTTTATTTCTCTTTCTTTCTCACACAAAATGTAACATAACCAGTCCTCACTCTGAATCTGCATGAGACTCATTGAATCAGCCAGCATCTGGGCAAACAGAAGAGCCTGCTGGAAGATTGTGATTTTGCCTTTGTCCAGTGCAAGTTCTAGCCAGAGACAATTAGGTTGTTGGTGATACACGTGAATTTTATCTCAGGCTCGGGGTAGTTGAAGAAACACCTTCACACAAAATTTTTAAATTTTAAATAGATTTTATTGTCATGCTGATGTGAAAATCTCTGGTTAAATGTGAGATCTTCAAGTGGAAGCATCTGGGTGGTGTTTCTGAATGTAAAAAGAGATCAGTAAGATTTCTGAGTCATCCACCTAGGGGTGATGATTGGTTTTGTGAGAATGAGTCAATTCTCCGAGAGAAAAAAATACAGAGAAAGTAACAAGTAACTAATGTTGTAGAAAAGTCAATTCAAATGAGGATATGCATGTATTGGAATGTTTCAGGGAGTGCTGGGGCACACAGATAGTTTCAAAGAAGTCAATTTACGAATTCCCAGCTGTTACATGAACTCTTTCCTGAAACTCATCTGCCTGTGAAGTACCCCGTCTGTTTGTCCTCCTTTCCCAATTTCTCTTTCACAACTGCCCTTCTCTCATTTTACAGTAGGAGAGCATGCCTCTCATCTGTGCATCCATCCATCCATCTATCCAGAATTTTACTCTTGTGCATTTCCTCCAGGTGTAAATGTTACTGAACCAAGTTCGTTTGCTCGACACATGGCAAGCCAAATGCTGAGACATCGAGGTTGGCAGCAGGTAAAGGGTTTATTCACAAGGCAGCCAAGTGAGGAGATAGGAGAACAAGTCTCAGATTTGCCTCCCAAAGGTGAGGGGCTCAGGAAATTATAGGATAGAGAAGCAGAGGGGTCTTAGGTGTGGGGAAAGGAGATTGGAAGTAGGAAAAAGGTGAGGTAATCAGTGTTCTGTGCAGGCATATCTGAGTTACATGCTTCTTCATGGGATGCATGATCAGAAATGGCAGTGTTAGCGAGATCTGAGGGTGGAGTTTTTGGCCCTCTGACATCAAAAGGTCATCTGTGGGACACTCATGCAGGCCCAGTTGGAGGGTCAGTGGTCCCAAACAGCCTTAACCAGCTTGAACTTGAACTAAACAAATACTCCAAGTTCCTAAAAAAAAACTTAATCAACCATTACCATAGCGACCCATACGTTAGAAGTATTATCTATAAAGGCAGTTAAAGGAGGCTTGCAATATATTGTCTAGGCTACCTGAAGTTTGGAGGGTAGGCAATTTGCAGGAACAATTAAAGGGAGCTTAGTCAATGAAGACAGGTTACAGGGTATCATTTATTAAGCAAGTTATAGTTTAAGGGATCCTAATTAATGACTGTCCTCAGTTTCATAAATACCTTTGGAGTATTTGTTCCCCAGAACGAAGGGAAAGTTTGAGACTGCAGAGCTTCTGCAAGAAGCTTACTCCAAGTGGCAAACCTGTGGCAAGACCACATGCCTCATCATTTCTTTTCATTTTCCTTTATAACTTCTTTCTTTTCTGTGCCGAAGACTTAGAATTTAGAAGCAAGATGGTTGACACAGAGACAGGTTTTAACACATTTATTTGAGTTGGAACACAAAGTCAATTTTTTGATTGATTTGTTCGGCAGTGAAGGCTGTGTTTGCCAATTAAATTATATAGTGGAAGTTTTCCATAAACTGAAGGTGCAACTCCATAGTTTGGTCAAAAATGTACTAGAGGCACATATACAATATTCACTGTGTCACATATTGTATTCCTTGTGACGCTTAATCTTATGAAAAAATTTACATATCAACTTAAAAATGTGTGAGGTGGTACATAATTTTCAACGTTATTTTATTATGGAGTACAGGGACCAAAACATTTGAAGTCCTGTGAGTTAGAGAACCTGAAGAGACAGAAAAGGACCAGAAAAAGTCAGGGGCAAGGAGGAGAACCAGAAGAGACGGCAGAAGAGACTCCAGTCCAGGAGGTAAGTATGATGGCAAAAAAGAGGGGTAATGAGAAGCGCTAAACATTGCAGAAGGGTTAAGGAGAATAATAACTGGATACAAATCTTTGTGAATGCAGTTTCTGCAGGTGGGATAGAGTTAATAGTCTGTTTAGATCATTCAAAAAGTTGGGCAGGGCTTCCCTGGTGGCGCAGTGGTTGAGAGTCCGCCTGCCGATGCAGGGGACACGGGTTCGTGCCCGGTCTGGGAAGATCCCACATGCTGCGGAGCGGCTGGGCCCATGAGCCATGGCCGCTGAGCCTGCGAGTCCGGAGCCTGTGCTCCGCAACGGGAGAGGCCACAGCAGTGAGAGGCCCGCGTACCGCAAAAAAAAAAAAAAAAAAGCTGGGCAGTGATAACAAGGAAAATAGAATACTGTTTATAATACTATTTGCCAGATCACTGGGGTTAAAATGGATTTTGTAACTGAAAGAGCAATTCAGGATGTTGGCCAGTGAAGACTGTTTGGAGGAATACAGTGGCAGGGGGGCAGGGGGCATAAAGAGAGGGACTTGCCTTCAGGAGAAGGAAGAGAGCTCTTCCTCTGAAACTGGAGGGAGTGAGCAGAGAGCTGTTGAGACAGCTGGAGAAGAGGGAAGCGGCCAGAGCCTCCAGCTCCAGGCGACGGTCTCAGTGAAGGAGAAGGGGAGCTCCTGTGCTGAGAGTAGCCGTCTGGGTGGAGAGCAGAGGAGTCCAAGGACTGCTGAGAAGTTATGCCAAGAAATTTCTAAGAGAGGTTCAGGAGAGAGGACCACTTTAGGATTGTTGCATTGTAATTTTCTTATGAGTTTTTAAAGTGTAGTTTTGTCAATGCTGTCCCCTTTAAGGTTTCTATATTTTTCAAATTTCCTACAATGAACAAGGAATAAAGAAATTTTTTTCCACAATAAGGGGTTAAAAAATAAAAGATCAAAGAAGGTGCAGGTAAACAATGTCATCAGCCTACATCAAACTAAAAAGCTTCTTCACGGCAAAGGAAATCATCAACAAAATGAAAAGGCAACATACAGAATGGGAGATAACATTCGCTAACCATTTATCTGATAATTCATTAATATTCAGGATATACAGGGAACTCGTACAACTCCACAGCTAATAATAATAATAAGCAATTAAAAATGGGCAAAAACTTGAATAGACATTTTTCCAAAGAAGATATACAAATAGCCCACAGGTACATGAAAAGGTGCTCAACATCACTAATCATCAGGAAAATGCAAATCAAAACCACAATGAGATGTCACCACACACCTGTTAGGATGTTTATTATAATAAAGACAAGGGATACCAAAAGCTGTCAAGGATGTGGCAAAATGGAAATCCTTGTATACTCTTGGTGGAAATGTAAACTGCAACAGTCACTATGGAAAACAATACGGAGATTCCTCAAGAAATTAAAAATAGAACTACCATATGATCTAGCAATTCCACGTCTGGGTATATATCCAAAGGAAACAGAATCATAGTCTTGAAGAGATATCTGTGTCCCATATCCACTACAGCATTAGTCATGATAGCCAAAGTACGGAAACAAGCTAAGTGTCCATCAATGATGAAGGAAGCAAATGTGGCATATGTAGGCAATAGAATGTTATTCAAATGCCTTAAAATAAAGAAGGAAATCCTGTTATTTTCAACAACATGGATGAACCTGGAGGGCATTATGCTAATTGAAATAGACAGACAAAGACAAATGTTGCCTGGGATCACTTATATATGAAATCTAACAAAAACATCAAACTCATAGAAACAATAAAACGGTGATTGCCAGGGGATGAGGGGTGGTGGGGGAAATGAGCAGAGGTTGGTAGAAGGGTTTAAACTTTCAGATACAAGTTAAATACTGTCTGAGGATCTAGTGTATGGTATGGTGCCTATAGTTGACAATACTGTGTTGTATAATTGAAATTTTCTAAGAGTAAATCTTGTGTTCTCACCAACAAAAAAAGTAAATATGTGAGTGATGAATGTGATAATTCAATTGGGGAATCCTTATATGTATATCAAATCATCACCGTGTATGCTTTAAATGTATCATAAGGTGTCAATTATACCTCAATAAAGCTAAAACAGTTTTAAAACAATGTCCTCAGCAAACTCCCTTGGTACTGTAAAACTGTAACGTAAAGGAGGAGTCATTGCATTTATGTGGAGTAGTAGCTCAGTGTTTCTGAGTTTGTTTTGCCAGTTTGAGGAGGCTTATAAAGATGTCTTCTGAAACGTTAGATGAGTACTTTCAAGCAGTCTACCCACAGCTGAGCCGACAGTCAGCCATACTACCTGCTCAAATTTTGCTGGCCCTGAATATGATGGTTTCTAGTGATCGGTTTGCGCAGAAGTCATGTTTATAACAAAGATAGTGATGACTTGGCAGGTATACAGGAATTGGGTGTGAAAAAAAAAGGTTCATTACCAAACCCAGATTTTTAGCCAGTAGAGGACAGTCTTCTCTAGGTTTTGGGTTCTACAGCATTTGCTCCTAGTTTTTCCTAGTGGTGATACAAGTATTAAAGATAGATAAAGCCAGACACTAGGTAAAGTGATGAGAACACATTATAATCAGTAACCTACTACTGCAGTAGGGAAAGGAGTTCAGCGCGAACTGAACTCAACTTTGACTTATACAGAGGTGGCTGGGTGTTTAAAGGGAGAATGAGAATGAGGGTGTTGGTGAGCAGAGGCTCAGCAGAGTCCGGAAGCTGAAAGCTTACAAACACCAGGACGAAGTGGGGGTAGGTCCATATGAAACCCATCTGCGTTTGCTAACTGGCACTCACCAAAATTAGGCTCCTACCATCCCACAGAGACTGGGAGGTGGGCTCTATCTTTAAGTATTGGCTGGAACAAGCAAGAAAGTCTTTTGTCAGCAATGAGTTTTCTCAGGCGGGTACTTTAAGGGGATGTGAGGGTCATCCTAGGGGTTCAGTCTTGAGCTACTAGAAGCTATGTTGCTATTTGTTCAAGTCTTTATAGGCCAAGGTGAGGCCTGCTTGAGAAAGGGCTTGAGAGGAACCTGGCTAGAGTTTGGTCAAGGAGACAATTTTTGTCACAGGGAATGGTATTAATACTAGTTTTATTGACAAAAATATAATTCCACTACCTTCTCCTACCAGTGGGACAATGCTGGTACTTCTTGACTCATTGACAATAATTCTGCTTTGGAACTGCTTTAAGATCTCAGCAGAGGGCTTCCCTGGTGGCGCAGTGGTTGAAAGTCCGCCTGCCGATGCAGGGAACATGGGTTCGTGCCCCGGTCCGGGAAGATCCCACATGCCGCGGAGCGGCTGGGCCCGTGAGCCATGGCCGCTGGGCCTGCGCGTCCGGAGCCTGTGCTCCGCAACGGGAGAGGCCACAACAGTGAGAGGCCCGCATACCGCAAAAAAAAAAAAAAAAAAGATCTCAGCAGAATTTGGGAGACAACTTGAGAAATGGTTCTCTCTGTCCTGAGAGAACTGTTGTCTTGTCCCTGTCCTTTTTCCTTGTGTTTCTTCACAAAACTCCATAATGTCCTTCTGTAAACCATGCATCCGCCGACAAAGAGAAGTAGTTAACCTCATTTGTCACCTCCGCTCCGGGGGAGGACATGCAAGCTTGGCCTAACCCATCAGAGCATCATACACCCCCTGAGTCAAACAGTTCTTCCAAGAACTGACTTGAAACCTGACACAGGCCAGTGGTCAATTCTGGGGCTTCTGGAACTGTTGCGAAGCCAGGCACTCTTGCCACTAAACTTCCAGCTGTAGATATAGCAAGCTTGGGGCTGCAGGCGATTCCAGCTGCAGCGGGCCTGCAGAGGAACGGGGGGTGCAACCAAGAGGAGGGGGTGCCATTGCTGATGATATTTCTTGAGCTGCTGGATCCAGCCACTTCATGTTGTTTTATCTTGGTTTGTTTTAATTTATTTTGAAGTATTTCAAATATTCAAGAAGGTATGAAAATTATTGTAATGAACATCCATGTACCCATCAGGCAGTTTGGGAAATAAAAGATTACCAATGAAATTGAACTCATGAACTTTTCAGTTATAAAGGTCAGTAAATCTATTTTGTGTAAGCCAGTTTGAGTTGAGGCTGTGTCCCTTACAACAGGAGAGTTCCAGCACATATCCAGTAAAGTATGTCCTAAGATGATCTGAGAGCATAGTACATAAACAAATGTAAAAATGCAAATAAATGCACAGCACATCAGTCACAGTTTTAGTTGCAAGTAATGCATCCTATTGAAGCTGATTTTTAACCCTTTTTGAAAAATTAAGACTTTTGTTTTTAGAACAGTTTAAGGTCCATAGCCAACTTGAAGGGAAGGCGTAAAGTTTTCCCATATACTCCCTGTCCTCACACATGTGGGGCCTCCCCAGTTATCAACACCCCCTACCAGAGCAGTACATTTGTTACAACTGACCTACACTGACACATCAGTCACCCAAAGCCCATAGTTTACATTACCTGTTCAGTCTTGGTGTTGTGCAACTTACAAGTTGGATAAATGTATAATGTCATTTATCCATCATTAATGTATCATAAATAGTGTTTTCACTGCCCTAAAAATCCTCTGTACTCCGCTTATTCATATCTCCCTCCTTCCCCAGTCACAAGCAACCACCGGTCTTTTTACCATCTCCCTACTTTTGCCTTTTCCAGAATGTCATATAGTGGAATCATACAGTGTGTAGCCTTTTCAGATTGTCCTCTTTCACTAAGTAATATTCATTAATTTTCCTTCATGCCTTTTCACGACTTGATAGCTCATTTCTTTTTAGCACTTTAGTATTCCACTGTCTAGATATTTATTTATCTATTCAGCTACTAAAGGACATCTTGGTTGCTTCCAAGTTTTTTTTTTTTTAGGGATGTTTGCATATTTTATTCTTTAAAAAATTTATTGACTAAAACAGTCTTTAAATTCTGTAGTGCTTTACAGTTTTCAAAAGTTTCACACACATTATTTCATATAATCCCATAATAACCCTTTTTCCCCTACCCTTAATTGCTCCTCCCCCTTCCCTCTTCCCACTGGTAACCACTAGTTTGTCCTTTATATCTGTGAGTCTGCATTTTTTTTTGTTTTATTCATTAGTTTGTTGTATTTTTTAGATTCCAGATATGTGATATCATACAGTATTTGTCTTTCTCTGTCTGACTTATTTAGCATAATGCCCTCCAAGGCCATCCATGTTGCAACAAATGGCAAATTTTCATTATTTTTTATGGCTGAGTAGTATTCCATTGTGTATCTATCTATCTATATCTATCTGCTTGTCTGTCTGTCTGTCTATCTATCTACCTGCCTACCACATCTTTATCCATTCATCTGTCGATGGACACTTAGGTTGTTTCCATGTCTTGGTCATTGTAAATAATGCTGCTATGACATTGGGGTGCATGTATCTTTTTGAATTAGTGTTTTTGTTTCTTTGGATATATACCTAGGAGTAGAATTTCTGGGTCATATGGTGGTTCTATTTTTAGTTTTTTGATCTCCATACTGTTTTCCATAGTGGCTGTACCAATTTACATTATTATAGCAGAATAAAGCTGCTATAAACATCCTTGTGCAGGTTTTTGTGTGGACATAAGTTTTTAACTCCTTTGGGTAAATACTAAGGAGCATGGTTGTATGGTATTGTGTGGTAATTGTACAGTAAGAGTATGTTTAGTTTTGTAAGAAACCACCAAGATTTTGCACCCTTTTAAGCCTAAGGACAGAAGGTCTCAGTGAGCCTGGCCCTGATACTTTCCTATACTTATCTTGTCTTGACAGCATGCTGCCAGGATACTTGAAGACCCTTTTTACCCCACAGAAATGCTCTTCTTTGACCTACCCCTTAAGGCCATACTCAGAAGCAGAAAATACAGAGCACCCTTTGTCCCTGACCTTGTCTCCACTAGACATCCATGTCTGGTCCATACTAGAGGCCTACCAGCTGCTTGACAATAAGCTGTACATTTTCATGCCACTTCCTAGACCTGTCCAGAGACACGCCAGCCCACCAGAAGGGACTTTGTACGAACTCAAGGAGGCTGAGGCAACCGGTGGTCTCGTGGCTCAACACAACTTCTCTTCTGCAGAGAGCCTCATCTGACAGTGGAGATCTTGCCATGTCTACATGAACTGAGTCTGTTCTTGCTCTGCAGTTTTCCAGACTATTTAGTGATATATACATAGGTGGTGAAACTGTAACAAAAAGCAAGGAAGGATTAACAGAAAAAACCTGGGCTGCCGTTACTCTGGAGATGAGGGAAGACAGTGTCATAGGGTGGCGCAAGTTTGGGGCTTCCAAAGTAGTGGTGATTTTCAGTTTCTTTACCTGAGTGTTGATACATACACCGATGTAACATTGTGCTAAAGGGAGCAGCTAATGCACGGCCTAAAGGCAAGAACGAACTGAACGCAGTGGAGGGTTCGCAGACAACAAATGTGTCTGGGGTTCAGTGAGGGAGGGAGGTAGCAGGGGCTAGATTATGAAAATCCTTATCAGTAAAAGTGGGGTAGTTCCAAGACTACAGGAAGCCACTCAAGGGTCTTAGTAAGCAGAGGGCTGATGTGGTCTAATTTATGTTTGAGAGATATCACTCTGTCAGCTTTACGGCAGTATTGGTGGGCGAGCAGGGTAGGATAAAGAGGCAGTAAGAGGCTATTTCATTTGTTCAGGCAGAGATGGTGTGGTCTGGAATGAGGATATGTCCGTGTACATACAGAGAAGAGGGCAGACTCTATGTGTCACAGCTTACTTAGTCCAGTCAGAGCTAAATGTGAGGACATTTCCATCACTCTCCCTGGTATTCACAAGGGTCACCAGCCTCAGGCCATTTTAAGCATGTCACTCCCCTTCTGTGAATTGTTTAATCTGGTACATCACAGGCATTTGGTTACACAAAGAGAAGGAGGGCAGTTCATAAATACCGCAGAGGTTAAAAGCACTTGCTCTAGATTCAGGTCACATGCTGTGTGTTTGAATTCAGGCTCTGGAAAGAGATATGGCCTTGGGTAGACCTCAGCTTTTTCATCTTCAAACTAGTAAGTAACACCCATCCCTATTCTTGCAGAAATTAAAAAAGAAAATCCACATAAAGAGATGAGAGAATGGTCTGACATATGCTCAAGTGTGAAATCAATGTGTATGTACTATTAGTGCCATTTTAGCCATCATGCAAATTCCTGGCAGCTTTTAGTAACATATATTTTTGTGGTGAACTTTGAGCACTTTGCAGATATGTTTTTACAACACTACATTTCAAGTTCTCTTTATTTATTTATTTTTGGTTGCGTTGGGTCTTCATTGCTGCATGTGGGCTTTCTCTAGTTGCAGTGAGCGGGTGCTACTCTTCATTGTGGTGCACAGGCTTCTCATTGCAGTGGCTTCTCATTGCAGAGAACAGGCTCTAGGCACACAGGCTTCAGTAGTTGCAGCATGCAGTCTCAGTAGTTGCGGCACACAGGCTCAGTAGTTGTGGCACAAGGGCTCAGTAGTTGTGGCTTGCAGACTCTAGAGCACAGGCTCAGTAGTTGTGGCTCACAGGCTTAGTTGCTCCACGGCATGTGGATCTTCCCGGACCAGGGATTGAATCCATGTCCCCTGCATTGGCAGGTGGATTCTTAACCAATGTGCCACCAGGGAAGTCCCTCAAGCTCTCTTTTTATAGTGAAGACAACTGAAGTAAAGAGTTAAGCGGTTCTCAAGATCATACAGCACAGAGCCATAGAATATTAGTTCAAAAGAGGCCTGACTGTTCAATACTGGCTTGCTGGGGACTTTAAATACCTGAAGACCTTTTAAAAACTAGTAATGCTCAAGTTACATCCTCAGAGATTTTGCTCTAATTTTTGTGGCCTGGAACCCAAGCATCAAGATTCTTAAAGCTCCTTAATGAGATTCCAATGAACAGCTAGAGTTAAGAACCATTAACTCATTAAGATCCATTTTACAGATGAGAAATTGAGGTTCCCTGTGATTAAATGACTGGCTCAAGCTAGTTAATGTTAGAGAGATGATAGATTCTGAGGACAAGAAAGAGATGGTCTTCAAATTCTGATAAACTAGCTAATAAAAGGAACATATTACGGTGAGATATGTCTCTTAAGAATGATCAAAACGATGTTAGCCTGGTCTACTAACAAGAAGCCAGTGGTCTACAACGAAGCATAGAAAATGGGTTTCAGAGACATCGACTTGGCTGGGGCATAACACTGGCTTATCTGAGACTATTAACAATTTATGCCTCGCCACTAAATGCACTCGTGCTCTGGGTGAATGTTCACCAATATTTACCTGAAGATGAATTGGCTTCCAGAGTGTGTTTCCCACAGGGAGAGACCATTTTATTGGGACCCTTTTAGACAGGCCCTCTGCCCTACCCACTCCATTTTTGTTTGTTTGTTGTTTTCTTCACCCTCTACTCCTCCTCCTGGGAATAAATTTATATAGGGCGCAATCTCATTTTGGGGGCAAAAAAGTGACTCTAAACAGCTACTATTCTCTCTCCCCCCCTAATTTCCTTCTCAGAAACAGTGTATAACTCAGATCACTCAGGGTCTTCAAGCAAAGGCCTGAGAATATGCTTACCTCTGATGAGTGAGCCTTCCCTAGTAGCCGCTTCCCGTGCCAGGTTTGAAATGGTAATAGTGATTGACACTGTTCTTGGGAGAAAGGTGTCTGCTATCCAGTAGTTCTTACATCCAGTCTGACTACAGTGTAAAGTTTCAAAATATGTGCAGTTATTTTTAAAGTAATGATATGTTATAATGTGCCTTGCAGAATTTTCTGAGGAAGTTGGCAGAATCAACCAGTGACTGATTTGGTGCCTATTATTAATCCTAGTTTATAATACTCTCCTCCTCAAATGAACAAAAACCAAAAATCTGTTGAAATAGTTTATCCGTTATTTGACTTGTGAAATTATATACACAGTCTAAGATGAACGGTGTATCTTCTGTTGGACTGCTAAATTATGCAGCTTTCAATTTTTTTTCATGAAGCAGTAAAATGTTTTCAATTTTTTTCAGCTTTCCCAATGTCCATTTATTTTAATCTGAAGGAATAAAAGGGGAAGCAGCGAGGGAAGGAGAAGAAGTGTTGTTCAACTGAAGTTGAAACAAGCTTCAAGTCATGTTATCTGATATGCGATAGCAATTGGGAAAGACATGATGAAAAAGGAGTTGGAGTGTGAAAGGAAATATATGCTAAACGTGAAAACTGCTTTGAAATATCATCTTCTGAATGTGATGGCCATTTTTATACCATTCATTTGTACTTAGAATTTGAAGGAATCTTAGGGATTACTGAATCCATTTTTGTTTTGTGGATGAAGAAAGCAAGATGGAGAAGTCATTATTTGCCCAAGATCACAGAATTATTCCTTTTAGGTTAAATTGCTTTATACCTGTGTTTTAGATTGAATATTATTTTTCAGCAACACATCCCTTAAGTAAGTCAAGGTGTGCCAATGAAAGACCATATTCATAATCTCAGAAAGTAGAAATTCCCTGCTTTGACTGGGTGGAAGCTCAAGGTTCATTAATAACTCCCATCCTTCTTACCACCAGCCTTTACCAACATTCAGGCTCAGGAAGCTCCAGATAAAGTTATAACTCATCCAGCTCAAAGTCTACTTGCAATTTAGCAAAATTTCCCCTCCCAAATTAGTAGATCAGTTTACCAAAGAAGATGGTAATCTAAATGAATAAAAACATATATCCAGTTACCTCAATTTGTCATGACTTTTAAAGGTATTGTCTTACTCTTCATCTCCAGTTTCTTTTTTTAATTAAGATACAATTACATAATGTAGTGCATAAATCTGAAATGGACAGCTTGATGAAGGGTTATACATAGATACGTCTTTGTAGCCACCACAAAGAGCAAGATATAGAACATTTTCTAGCATCTGAGACGGCTCCCTTATATACCTCCCAGTCTATAATAATCACCTTTCTTCCAATTCCTACCATTATATGGTTGTAGAAAGCTTTACATGATTTCAGGAGTGGAATCATAAAACATGTACTCTTTTGTGTATAACTTCTTTAATTATATATTAAGCTTGTAAGATTCATCCATGTTTTTGTGCATGTCAGTAACTTGGCTGTTTTCATTGTTGTGTAGTACTCCATTGTGTGGATTTACCATGCTCCATTTACCCACTGTATTGTTGATGGACATTTGGAATGTTTCTTTGAGCTTTGGGACAATATGAAGAAAGCAGTCATAATCAGAAACAGCCTTCATTTCTCTTGAGTATATACATAAGAGTACAATTCCTAGGTCTCTTTACTTTGTTTTTCTTTCAATGTCTTCTTTTTTTAGCCCTTGACCATAATCTAACCTTTCTAAGTTGTTAAATGAACCATAACAATATACGTCTCTTTAGTCCTGACAAGTGTTTCAGGTGGCAGATTTCATAGTTTAAAATGGTCCACCAATAGAGTAACATCTTTCATGGTTCACTACCTATGGCATCCCTGATGGATTTTGCTCTCTCATTTTCTTATCTCTAACTTCCTGTCATATATATTCTGACTTAATGTAAGGAGAGAAAAACAGATAGACTCTTGAAGGGGACATCTAGGGACTTTCTTTTTATCTATTCCTCACGGAGTTGGCATAGTATAGAGGAAAATTACTAGATCAGAATCAGGAGACTGTTTTTTTTTTTTTGAGGTATGTGGGCCTCTCACTGTTGTGGCCTCTCCCGTTGCGGAGCACAGGCTCTGGATGCACAGACTCAGCGGCCATGGTTCACGGGCCCAGCCGCTCAGTGGCATGCGGGATCTTCCCGGATCGGGGTACGAACCTGTGTCCCCTGCATCGGCAGGCAGACTCTCAACCACTGCGCCACCAGGGAAGCCCCAGGAGACTGTTTTGATATCTGTTCTAGATTTCTACTTTCTATGGAGTAAATCACATCACTTCTCTGACCCTCAGAGGGTTCAATTATATCAATAGTTCCCAAACCTGGCCACAATTCAAAATCATCTGAGGAGATGTCAATGTTCCTTTTTCTTATGAAAGTGGTACGTTTATGAAAAAAGATCAAAAAGTATAAAAGACTGTAAAATCAAAGGTAAAAATTCCTCTCCCTGACACAGTCTGTGCAATCCCTTATTCCTCTAACTCAGAAATTCCTTGGTATTGTTCTTAACTTTTAAAATGAAGTTCCCTGGGCCTGACTCCAGACATAATGAAGCAGAATCCCCAGGGTCCTATGAATTTGTATTTTTTTTTAAGTTTCATAAGTGATCTTTTTTTTTTTTTTTTTTTGTGGTACACAGGCCTCTCACTGTTGTGGCCTCTCCCATTGCGGAGTACAGGCTCCGGACGTGCAGTGGCCATGGCTAACGGGCCCAGCCGCCCCGCGGCATGTGGGATCTTCCCGGACCGGGGCACAAACCCGTGTCCCCTGCATCAGCAGGCGGACTCTCAACCACCGCGCCACCAGGGAAGCCCCTCATAAGTGACCTTGATAGACTTTCAGGTTTGGGAATGAATTCCTTGACTAAATAATATCTCACATCTCTACCAGTAAAATCCATTCCTGTCCCCTCAAAATTATATGATTTAAGTTTGCCAGCTGCTAACAGGATTGACACTAAGCATAACTAAAGCAACAATGGTTCTATTTTGACCTCTTCTTATTCACGCCTTCTCTCCTCACCTTCAACTGCTCAATTTCCTCACTTTAAAGTTTTCTTAACTCCTTGGCCCACACAGTGAAACTTTACTAGTTGAAAGGCAGTGACTCATTCCATTAAAGCTCTAGTTGCTTTTTGGCTAATCCATAAACCCATCAGTATTAATGAATTTGCTAGCTAATAACATGCTACCTTTCCCAGGCAACATAATGCTTTATGCTAAAATGTATGCTTCCATAATGCCTTTAACCAGTAGCATGGAGTTTGGGGGCTCCCTACAGAATATCCAGGAAGATGTTTTTAGTCAGTCATGCTTTCAAATAAAATCTACATTCACAAACATTTTTCTACATCTGTCATCGCCAATATTACTCAGTTCAAGTATCTGAAAAAGTACATGGTTAAAATAAATAGGTATTAACTGACACAAAAGAAATTGCTAGGAATTTTAATCACAGTTAAGTAAATTGGTCGTTAGTCATCAAATAATAGAAGAAAGATTATCTGGATAAACTTTTCAGTCCAAATTACACTAGAGAACAATTTACCTCCCATGCCCTCTGCTACCCAAACGACATGGTGGAAGGAAAAGCAGGAAAAGAAAGCCTAACTATAATTGCTATGATTAAAAAGGGAACTGTAAGAAGACAATAAAAATGTGTCTTGCTAGGCCAAAGATAGGAAGGTAGGAAAACAGAACTCAAGACATAATATCTGATCCATACAAATGATGATTATACAATAATTCTATTTTGAAAAAAAAAATATATAGCATCTCTTCTGTAAATTCAAAGAATGGTTATATCTATTACTTAAAAATAAATCATATCTAGAGAAAAAGGCCAGGGAACATCCCTTCATTTTATTTATCTTTAGAAAAACTAAAGTGATAAAGGGTTAAAACTTTCCTAAGTTCAAACAGCAAAATCCAGATGAACTTCCAGTTGTCCTGAGTTCTAGAGTAGACTGTATAATCTCACATAAATATCGTATTTATTACATTACTTGCAGATTGTATGCATGTGTGTGTGTGTATTATTACTTGGAAGGGTGGCTAATGTTGCAGTTAAAATATTGGTAGACTGAAGATTGAATTCACATTTCAAGCTTCACAACTTCATAACCTCCTTCACGCTGAGATCTTTGCCTAGAACACTCCTATTCTGCCTTGCTTATCTCCTTTGTGCTCTGTGAGGCTTTGCTCATGTCTTCCCTTCCCTTCACCAGCTGTGAGCTGGTGTCTCTTTTCCTCGCTCCCACTGTTTCCTGTGCATAACGGTGTCTTTCTTAGCTCCTACTGTCTTGATCTGAAAAGATCTGTGGGTACAACCTCTTCACTAGGCTTTAGGTGCTGCAAGGGAGTTTGTTCACTATTGCATCCCCATTGCTTAGCATAATGCCTGGCACAATGTCAGTGTCCAGTCAGTATTGACAATATTGTTTTTCGAATGTCCAATTGGTATTGCAGTAAATAAATCTTCTTTTATTTATTTATGTATTTATTTATTTTTTTGCGGTACGCGGACCTCTCACTGTTGTGGCCTCTCCCGTTGCAGAGCACAGGCTCCGGACGCGCAGGCTCAGCGGCCATGGCTCACGGGCCCAGCCGCTCCGCGGCATGTGGGATCTTCCCAGACCGGGGCACGAACCCGCGTCCCCTGCATCGGCAGGCGGACTCTCAACCACTGCGCCACCAGGGAAGCCCAATAAATCTTCTTTTAAACTGCCTCATGCAAAGTTCATCCTCTGTGCTTGAAAAAGTTCCAGTACAACATAAAAGGCAAATTTTCCGTTACTTTATCATCTTGTCTGTCTAATTCAGCATTTCCCATTTTGGTATTCCGCAGAGTTGTCCTCTGAGAGATGCTGTTAAATAAGGGTTCTGTGATGGAGACTTGTCATTCAGCCTAGCGAGACAGCTAGTATGGTGACTTTAGCACACAGGTGATGGAGGCAAACTGCCAGCCACACGGGGGAGTGAGTACCTCACCACTCAGCCTTCCTGCCCTCCTCTGTAAGAAAGGACGAATAGAGTCCTCTCCTATCAAGCTGTGGTCAGGATTTACCGAGTAGCACACAAAGGCTTTAAATACATAGTAGTGCTCAGAAAATGCTGGCGACTGTTATTAAATGAAGTGAAACAGTTGTTCTTTCATGTTTTGTTTTGTTTTGTTTTGTTTGCTTGCTGTAGGACTGCTCATAGCTTTTAGTATGCTGAGTGCCTATGAGTCTCCAGGTAAGCAGTACTTTCCAAATTTACTTGATGAAACTTCTACTAGAAAATTCCAGAAGTAGTACACTTTGGAATATACTTTAGGAAATCCTGTCTTATCAATTTAAAAGAATATTAGCATATTCTGAACAAAAATTGGGACACTGGTTTGACATGTGTAGATGTAACCTGGGGCACTGGGACATAGTACTTGGAACAAGGACTGTTCTAACATACAAGCAAATAAATAAAGACCTATGCATTACTACATTTTAAAATATTTCTTTTTAAAAATTTTAAAGTGCAAATAAAATGACTTATTTATTCTAAAGTGAGGACTGCCTGAAGATTACACACAGAATTAAACTTTTAAAAGTTATAAAAATTTGGGCTTCCCTGGTGGCGCAGTGGTTGAGAGTCCACCTGCCGATGGGGGGGGGGGACACGGGTTCGTGCCCCGGTCCGGGAAGATCCCACGTGTCATGGAGCGGCTGGGCCCGTGAGCCATGGCCACTAAGCCTGCGCATCTGGAGCCTGTGCTCAGCAACGGGAGAGGCCACAACAGTGAGAGGCCCGCGTACCGCAAAAAAAAAAAGTTATAAAAATTAAAAGGTAAAATGCACACTCTTTTAGGTATTGTAGTAGGTTGAATGGTGACCCCCCCGCACCAAGCCCCTAAAAGAGCCATCCAAATCCTAATTCCTGGAAGCTGTGAACAGGACCTTATTTGGAAGTAGGGTCTTTGCAGGTATAATTAAATGAAGGGTCTGTGAAAAGATCATCCTGGATTATCTGGGTGGTCCTACATCCAATGACAGTGACCTTATAAGAGATACATAGAGGAAAAGACAAGAGGAGAAGCCATGAGACAATGGAGCAGAGATGGGGGTGATGTGTCTACAAGATGAGGAACACCGGGGATCACCAGGAAGCACCAGAAGCTGGGAGAGAGGCCTGGATGGATTCTCCCCTGGGGTGTCCAGAAGTACCGCCCCTGCCCACCCCTTGATTTTGGACTTCTGGCCTCCATAATATGAGAGAATAAATTTCTGATGTTTAAAAGAAACAAAAATGAAGTGGAGACTGCAAATATTGCTCAAATAAAAACACCACCTAGGCTTTATGCATCATTTTCTGATATAGTTGGAGAATTATTACTGGGTAAAGATGAAGGGCTGGACTTCCTTACTCAAAAACTCGTGCAATTTATCTTAATTCTTGTGCATCTGATGAGAACTTCCTCTAGAGCCAGGAAACTTTGCAAGTATGAAATGATCTGAAAGGAGGGAGTAAAGAAGGAAGTAACTGACCTACGTGAAAAAGAGGAACAAGTTCTAAACAAAAGCGGGTTTAAAACAACCAAAAGAACAAAAGAAAGTTCGGCATACCAATCTCAAGGTAAGTAAGACCTGCTTTAAGGTGTTTGTGTGAAATGAAAACTATAACAAACTAGTTCATTTTAAATAATCAATGGCTTTTTATCTTATCAAACACAGTTTGTAGAATTAGGTGGCCATACGTTGAAAAACCACTTTACAAATTGAGAGTGAGGTTAATGTTTCTTTACTAGTATAGAGCCTCACAAGGATAAGAGTATGCTTTGTTGTTGCCTTGGTTTCAAACAGAAGGGCAGTATCTGACTAAAAATTTCAGAAGTTTGTCAACAATTTGTGATCTTAAGACAAATAGTTGTTAGGTAACCTGTTGGAATTGTCTTCCAAAACAGAAGCAGTCTTCTTTCAAATTGGGCAAAGTGAAACCTATAAGTTATATTTGAAGGCCTCTTGTTTAACATATGTATCCCATTCTAGTAGGTCTTTATTCATGTCTTGCAGGGTTTTTCCTATTGTTATTTTGAAGAAAGAGGACAGATGCATTTATTTTCCTGTAAAATATCTCCTTGTCTTTATCTCAGAGAACACTACTTTGACAAACAGCTTTAATATTGGGAATGTAGGGCTTCTCTGGTGGCGCAGTGGTTGAGAGTCTGCCTGCCGATGCAGGGGACGCGGGTTTGTGCCCCGGTCCAGGAGGATCCCACATGCCGCGGAGCAACTAAGCCCGTGAGCCATGGCCGCTGAGCCTGCGCGTCCGGAGCCTGTGCTCCACAACGGGAGAGGCCACAACAGTGAGAGGCCCGCGTACCGCAAAAAAAAAAAAAAAAATATATATATATATATTGGGAATGTACTGGAATGTCTACATAGAAGAACATAGATGGTTAAAAATAAATTCTCCTCTCGAAAATCCAGAGAACAATTTCTTACCTTATCCTCAGAGGACAATAGTTAGCCTTCCTCACTGCTGTTGCAATCCCGGCAGCTTTAAAAAAACTGATTAATTTCAATCAATATGTGAAATTTAGTTCAAATATGCTGGCAAATATTTACTTAAATGAGTAATCATTTATACCATGAAATATCTTACATATGGTCAGTTCTCAACTGCTGCAAAAAAAGGAAGTGGGCTCCGAATGGTTAAAGTCACTTGCCAAACCTTTGCCTTTGAACACAAGCACTGTGTCTGGGCTTTTAAAGGAGGGAACCTACAAAAGTTCCAAAGAGAGTAAAAGATGTTGCAGTCTGGGGTGTCTGTCCCTATAGTTTTATCAAATAAATGTTATGAGTTAACTGCATCTCCTATTTAATTTCATATTTTATGTGAAATGCCAATTGAAAATTTGCATATTGACGTATTCTAACCTTGAACAAATTTAGAAAAGTTCACTGTTGTACATGAGTTCCTACTGAGAGCAGGGCACAGTTTCATGGGGTTTCTTTGTTCCTGTTTATCATGACTATTTTTATCCTAATGCAGGTTGCTCCCTTCATTAACACATATTTAACAAGCTAGCTATTCTGTGTCTAGTATTGCTGTTGGTAATATAAAGATGAATAAGATATGATTCCAAACACTCAAGAACCTCAGAGCTAATCATCTATAAAAATTTAGCGATGGATGTGCTTGATAGACATTCATAGAAATGTGGGTAGGAATAATATTTGGGGGAAATTTTTACTTGAATCCAGATTTAATCACTTCTTAGTCATTAAAGAAGTTACTTAACTTTTTTAATCCTCTCTTTTCTCACGTATAAAATGGGCATAACAGTAGTATCTATTTAACATGACAGCTGTGCATGGTAGGATTAAATGAGATAATCCATGTAAAAGTGTTTAGAAGCTGACCCCAAATAACTAAATATTACTGATGATGACATTCAGTGGATCATGACAATCATCTCATAAGCACTATGAAATTGGATGACTGTAGTTAACAATACTGTATTATTTATTTGGAAGTTGCTAAGAGAGTAGATCGTAAAGTTCTCATTACAAGAAAAAAAATTGTAACTGAGCTGA
The DNA here is from genome assembly GCF_008692025.1 of Phocoena sinus. Taxonomy (NCBI): domain Eukaryota; kingdom Metazoa; phylum Chordata; class Mammalia; order Artiodactyla; family Phocoenidae; genus Phocoena; species Phocoena sinus. Next base: position 128,049,880 of record NC_045765.1, on the reverse strand, counting down.
TGCATATTAACTAAATTTAGTGTTTTGATCAATTCACAATATACACATATATCAAATCATCATGTTGTACACCGTAAACTGATACAGTGGTATATATCAATTATATCTCAATAAAACTGGAAGAAAACAACAATAATGAAAACAATATTGGATATAAGTATTTCTGTCACTAGGCTAAAAACATACAGTAATAATATTTTGTTGATAAAATCATAATAGAACACTCAGCCGAGTTGAACACTTCCATTTTTCTCTCTTCTTTGCCATTTTAAAGCATCAACATGTAGCACTCTAAAATTATCTTAATTAAGTGGAAGTTATTTGCTGGAAGTTGTGAGAAGAGTAGTGATAGGAAGTCTTTCAAATTTTGTTTTAAATATTTTGTTTTTAGGTATTTTGTGTTACATCAAAGAGCTCTTTTCTTTTTTTAAGTATATACCGTACCTTCTAGAAGACATGTCTTGAGTTTTAAACTGTGAACTTAAACAGTTAGATGCTTAGATTTGGAGTCCTATGTTTATTTAATCATTTATTCAATAAATATTGACTGAGTGCCTTTTTTGTGCTAGGTGTTACGCTTTTCTCTAGGAGTATTCAGAGGAAAAGACCTGATCCCTTGTCCACCATTTAACCAGATAGGAAGACAAACAATTTCCTGTAATTTAGATTGCCATGCTATAATAGAGAACTGACTCATTAATATGGGGATACAGAGGAATGTGTGATTAAGGAAAAGACATGGTCCCAGATCATTACAAAGAGGGACAGGCAAGGTTTCATTGAGGAGGTGATAGGTAATGGAAATGATTGCACATCTATACTCTTATCTCTTTGCTCCTATTGTGTTTGAAGCATTATCTTTCTCTTGAAAATTATTAGCCTTATGGTCAAAAACCATGTTGAAATCTAAGTGATAAAACCACTCAGGCTTCAGCAGAGACAGGTTCTTTTAACTCTCCCCCCACCACACACACACACACACACACACACACACACACACACACACACAACAGCTCGTACTATATTTTATATTAAAACAAAAAATCACTAAATGCAACAGCTAGTACTGTATTCTACCCTGAAGGAAGAGCTCACTAAATGCTGGTGCTTAATGTAGTGGTAGAAATTGGCAGATTTTTTCTATGCTATGTAATAAATACGCATTTAAAATGTTTCTAATTTACAGCAGGCACGTGGATGGCAGATCGTTCAACCTTCCCTTCCTTGAGTTTTCTGCTCTGCTATTAGTTTCCACTCATTTGTGCTTCATTTTGTGATTCATTGATAAAAAAGGAAGCGGAGTTGAATGAAATCCCCCCGACACGGTGCAATTATACAACAATTGTATAATCATCAGCTACAACGAGAGCCAGCTTCCAAAATCAAGTTTACTCACCTCTCCTCTATGTACACCAGGACTTTGCCATGATGTTCTTTCATATCTGAAACAGAAATGCCTAAAAGAACTTCCAAAATTACTTTCAGACCATATCCTACAAAGAATTACAGTGGACTGTACCTGTGAATTCATTAAGGGCTACACCATACTACGAAACAATACTGTGCAGAAATGCTGAAAAGCTGTGGAAATACTTCAGTGGCCGTTTCCATAGGAATTTCCCTTCTTTTACTGTTGGTGATCTGTGGAATTGGGTGTGTTTGGCACTGGAAACAGCATAATACAAGGCAATTTACCTTACCAAAGTGTTTGCAAAGGAGAAAAAAGAGAAAAGGCCAAAGTAAAAGAGTCTCCTTGAGCTCCCAGGTTATCAGCCCAAGGTATAAAATCTCAGTTCAAACCCAAGACCACAGCTCTGCTGGGAAGGACACTAACACACATGGCAACTATGAAAATGTGGAAGTGTGTCCTCCACAAGCTGAAGAAGAAAGAGACAAGGGAGTATATGAAAACACTTGGCAGACCAATTTCAAGGAACACATCTATGGAAATGAGACACCACTTGACTCTTATACCTTCCAGAAGCCTGGTACTTCTGAAGAACCTCAAGATGAAGACATATATATTCTTCCGGATTCTTATTAACTTTTCAAAATGTGGGTTTAGTCATTGGAGGATAAATATTTGCTGGAACTTTTATTGTACTGATAACATTATTGATCAAGTTCTTCTGTTCAAACTTAATGATCTCTGTTTTATCTCCACACTTCCGAATCCTCTCTGCATGTATCACTGTGGATTACTTCTAGATATCCTCTCCACCCTCCTTGCCCTGGATTAATTCTGCATTATGTTTTACTGATTCTTCCTTCTGAACATTACTCGTTATATTTTTCTTCCTTTTCTATCTCCACCATCTTTCCTGGCTCAGGATCGTTGTCACAGCCTGCTAACTAGTCTTTCTGGCTCTAGTTTCTACATAATCAGTGAAGCTGCATCAATCCCCATGATGTTGCCAGATTCATCTGCAAAAAATATTCCCAATGGCCTTTACATCACTCCTTTGCACATAACCTCTTAATGTCGCCTCTTTGTAAAAGACATACTACGCATACTTCTAGCTCCAGAATTCATGATTTTACACAGTTGGTTCAAATTCACTTTTCCAGTGACTTCTACTAATCTCTCACTTCGTTTTCATCAGAATCATCTGAAAAGCTGCCGAACCCATCCCTCCCCCACAGCTTTGCTTGTCCACCCCCTCTTAAGCCTGCCTCAGATCATAACTTCTTCCACAAGTCTCTTGAATCATTCCAAACCTACATTTGCCTTTTTACTTTTCCTGATCTCCTATAGATTTGGCTGCCTGTTCAATTCTTTGGGCGTTTAAACATATGAATGTTTGCAATGGCATTTTATTATTTAGTGTCATACGAGGATGTCTTAAATTCCCTACTAAATAGTCAGGAACTGTCTCATATTCGTATTTTAGCTCCAATACTTAGACCACCATGTGAGGCACTCAATATTATTCAGTTGACGAGAATTGAACTGTATATTTTACTAAGTCCTTTTGAAAACAATCTAATAAATTCATCCATCCAAGGAATATTTATTGAGTACCTTCTATTTACTTCTTACTGTGCTGTACACAGGGAGGGGTTAAAATAGTGAAAAGAAAGACATGGGTCCTGAACATGTTCTGTCTAGTACGAAAGAAAAGACAACAAACAAACAAATACTATGCTATTTGTTAAGTTGTCTCTAAACCCATCCTTGGATATGCTGCTCTAAGTTGCTCAGGTTGGAACTCTGCAAACTATCAATACCTTTTTCCTTTGCCAGGGGTATCCACGTTAGGATCTGTCGATAGCGGGTGGTGAGGAAGAATGGTAGGCAACAAACAGGAAGGAAAAGGGGCCTTGCTTGTTCTCGTTCTCCTTGCTGTTCTGAGAAGGTACTGTTGTCATTTAACTTACTCCAGCATCACTGGTGGTTCGCAGTTTCTAATTCTTCCAGCAATCCCAGAACCAGCTTCTTTGCACCTTGTCAGAGTTGCCGGCACCAGCCAAGCAGCACCCTTTCCTTGGTGTCTGAGAACCAGCCCCTCAGGCCCTCCTCCAAGCTCTTGAGGGACCGGCAGGAAGCAAACGGCACCTTGAGCTCTGGGTCCCAGCCCTGCACGACACCTCCTCCTAGTTTCTGATGATCCCTAGCCTTAGGTATGGTGGCTATTTCCTGCATTTCCTATCTCTCTGGTACCTCAGTGTCCTCTTTTTGTCTTTTCATCTGGATGCGCAGGCTCCGGACGCGCAGGCTCAGCGGCCATGGCTCACGGGCCCAGCAGCTCCGCAGCATGTGGGATCTTCCCGGACCGGGGCACGAACCCGTGTCCCCTGCATCGGCAGGCGGACTCTCAACCACTGCGCCACCAGGGAAGCCCAAAAGCTTTCTGTTTTTGAGAACGATGGCATTCGTTCAGTAGGGAAGAGGATTTGAATTTTAATAAAATGGCCGAAGGAGGCCTCTCTAAAGGCACACTTAAGCTGAGACCTGAGGGTGAAAGGGGTTATGTAAATGTGGTGATGGGCAAGAAAGGAGCCAGCATATGGAAAGAATCTGAGGCATGAAAGAATGTATGGTGCTCTGGGAACTTAAAGAAAGCCATGGTAGCTGGAGCTTGGTGAGGGAGGGCTGAAGTGACACCTGATGTGTTGGCAAAGGGGGAAAGAGTAGACACAGTGCAGCTTCTCGTAGGTCTTGGTAGGTGGCTTGGACTCTGACGTGGGTGCAAGTGGAATCTAAAAAATGATTTTAAGCAGAGGAGTGACAGCATTACATTTTTAGAAGAGCTACCAGGTTGAGAAATAACTGGAAAGGGTCAAGATGGAAGTGCTTAAGACAGTAAAGAATATTGTTCAGTACCTCACTACTCAAGGTACCTGGCAAGGTTTGAAATGGCTCCTATTCACTTTCTAGAGGAGAAAAGGATTTATGTTGATCTCAAGCATTTATGTTGGTCCCGGACCACATGGTCATTTTGAAGTCCCAAACAGTAAGTTTTTTGCTAGAGTAATCTATACCCATGCCTACCTAGTACTCAATCATAGGAGCTGAAAATTACCTGCCAGAAACACCACCAGAGAGTATCTCTGTCTTGGTAGGATGGTGGGAATCAGGCTGGAACGAAGAGGGGGTTTAATCCAGAACAGCTGAAGTGGTATTATCTAAAGGAATCACGAGACTCCCTGTGCAGGTGAGTAGCCACAGGTGGGCACTGGAGGAGCCGCCTTAACAGTCTTGTCTGAGCACTCATCGGGAGGTGATAAAGCAAGGTTTCTCAGTGAGCTAAGCAAGGGCCCATTTGCTGTGAGATCAATAGTGGGTTGGGGTATATTACTCTGCCCTCTTATTGGGGTATATTATTATTACCTTTATGATGAAGTGTTAAGTCAGACTGAAGTGAAATGTTGCAAGTTGCAGGCGTGAGCGCCGGGGCAAGGAGCCCGGTGCTCGTTGTTGCTGGATGTTGGCCATGAAACCCTGCAGAGACTAGCTACGAGTCACGGGGTGTGAACATGCCGACATTTCTGTGAGTACCTCGTAAAGCCGCGCTCATTATATTTGACGCTACTGGGTCTTTTTCCCCACCCCCAACTTCCTTCCTCTTTTAATTGTGGTACATGTGGTTACATTTGCTAATAATCTAACTCAAATGCAAACTGCTATTTTCAGCCAATGTAAGCAATCTTTTTATCTCTCAAGGACGATTTTCACTTTTGAGATTTTAAGAAGGTACAGAAATATTGTAAAGGATGCAGATGGAAGATAGAAATTTGAAAGGGGAGGTGGGGACGAAGGTAGAGAAGAGGAGGAGCAGAAGAGTGGGGGAAATGAGAGAAGGAGAGAGAGAAACGAGAATAGGAAATAGGAGCGGGACGGAGAATGGAGGGCATGTATGGTAAAAAGAGAAGTTGAATGACAATTTCCTTTACCCCCTCTGTTGTTTCCCCCCAACACACACACACACAAGAATTGCTAGTAAGGGGCTTCCCTGGTAGTGCAGTGGTTGAGAGTCCGCCTGCCGATGCAGGGACACGGGTTCGTGCCCTGGTCTGGCAGGATCCCACATGCCGCGGAGCGGCTGGGCCCTTGAGCCATGGCCGCTGAGCCTGCGCGTCCGGAGCCTGTGCTCTGCAGCGGGAGAGGCCACAACAGTGAGAGGCCCGCGTACCGTAAAAAAAAAAAAAAAAAAGAATTGCTAGTAAGGTAAGTAGATATAAAAAGGAGGAAGAAGTCGTCTGCCTTTACTGCCTTTCTAACCTTGTTGAATGTAGATAACAATTGGCTACTGGTAAACATATTGGTAATTGCGCCCGTCCTTGTCATGGAAGTGTACTTATGTGACCACTAGCCTTCTTGCTGGTCCTCAGACTTGCCTGAATTCATGGACATTACATTATCTCAGCCCTGACTGCTCTTCCTCCAGATATTCACACTGTGAACTCCTCATTTCATTGAACTCTCTGATCAAAGGACACCTACTCAGAGCTGACCCCCCGATCTGAAGTGGCCCCCTACTGTGAATCTCAGACCCTTTTCCTTGCTTTAGTTGCCTTCATAGACTTATCACTACCTGACAAGTGTTCTTGTATGTTTATAATCTGCTCTCTTTACCTAGAATGTAAGTTCCATGAGGGCAGAAACATTTTCTCTCTTACTCCCTGCTTGATCACCAGTACTCGCTTATAGGATATGCTCAATTATGTTTGCCGATCAAATCATTAAGGTGTTTTCTTGAAGACTAACATTTTTAGTGAAATTGCTGAAATACTTCGGAAAATAACAAAATGGGAAAACTTACAAGTATTATTTTGAACATCACTAATATGCAAGGATATATTAAGCCAGATTTTAATAGAAATTCAGTGCCATGAGACTTCTTTGCTGTCTCAGTACAAGTGAGCTTTGTGCCACATCAGTAGAAGGAGCAGAGCAAATGTGGCACTTGGGCCAGTGGGGAGACTGGACATTGGGTTCCATGGAGGAAAGGGAAGAGAGGGGAAAGATGACCCTAGTTCCACATTTTTTTTTGCAGTACACGGGCCCCTCACTGTTGTGGCCTCTCCCGTTGCGGAGCACAGGCTCCAGATGCGCAGGCTCAGCGGCCATGGCTCACGGGCCCAGCCGCTCTGCGGCATGTGGGATCTTCCCAGACCGGGGCACGAACCCGTGTCCCCTGCATCAGCAGGCAGACTCTCAACCACTGCGCCACCAGGGAAGCCCTATTTCCACATTTTAAACTGCTCTTCTAAGCCACAATAACCAGCTGGTTTTTTACGATTCAGGGAGTTACAAACTCCATCATCCCCTTTTAGTGCTTATATTGTGTTATCACTTTGCAGCATGGTATTCTTGTTCCCTCTCTCCCCTCCTTAGCTCTTTTGCAAGTTCCTTTCCTCTTGTACACCCATTCAGCACAGTGGTGCTCCATGAGGCTTTCCTTAGCTCCCAGCTTCTTCTCACACTTCTTCCCCAGGTGACATAGACATTTATGCCTGAACTCTCCTGCCCCCAATGTCCTTTGGAAGCATTTGACTCACATAGCTCACCATCTAATGCTTATTTCTATGCAGTATTATAATCCTTCAGACATCTGAAATTCAGCATGGGCCAGACTGATGGCTAGAGGTCAAGGTGTGGGTGTCACTCAGAAATAGAAATGAAATTAATGATGGGATCAGAGAAGGCTCAGAGATAAAGGGAGGATATCCACTGCATGGGATGCTTGCTAATAATTTCAGAAGCTGACAGTTCAGAATGTCACAGTGTCAGAAACTTCAGCCTCAAAGTATCATGGTGTCAGTGTACCACGTACTGAGTAGCTGCCTCTTCAACATTAGTGCCTGGCTCAAGATTTGTCCCCGTGATCCCCAGTCACTGAATTCAGGTGGTGTCACATTTAGCAAACAGTGTGTCTGTCCTTCTCTTCCCCTGACTGCTGACTCATGAGCTCTGAAACATAAGACTCTGTGTATAGTAGCAAGAAGGGGTCCAGGGCTTGCTAGGCCTCAGGCTAGTGGACTTGTCTGATGACTAGAGGTGTATGGCTCAGTAGTGCTACTTATTTCATGTACTTCAACATTTTTGTTTGTTCCTTATTTTTAAATCATTTTAGGATGACTGCATTGAGCTGACCTAAAATTCAGTGGTTGAAAAAAAGACAAAGACCACAGACCAGGGATTTTAGAATTTGTCCACTTTAAGTGACTGGTTATCTACTGAAATCCCTGTGAAGGATAGGAAAATTGCAAATACATCTTGAATAAAAGCACCTTCTGGTAGATGCTTACAGTTGGATAGACAGGAAGTTGCAGAACACCAAAGTCATGAAATTTATAACAAGGGACTCTCATGATCTAGTAGGATAAAGTGATTTCAGTCATGCAACAAATATTTGTGAAGCGCCTGTGATGTATCAAACACTGAAGGAGCACTGCAAATTCAGCAGTGGGGTTAGTGGATGGAGGGTGTAGAGACAGACCCTGCCTCTGCATTCGGTGGGCTTACACAGCTTTAAGGAGTTCTGATACTTCTACAGGCTATTAGAATGTATTGAGATAATGGTGTAACAGGGAAGCACGTGGTGTAATGGAAGACTCTTCAGGCTTGGGGTTAAGAAGGCTTTCCTGTGGAAAGTGACACCTAAACTGAGACCTGGAGGACAATTACGAGATAGCCAGGCAAGGAGGCTGAGGGAAGGATGTTCCAAAAAGAGGGGACAGCATGTGTGAGGACCCAGAGTATAGGATGTGTTCAAGAAGTGAAAGAAGAGAAGTACCACCTAAGTGTAGAGTGTAAAGGGAGACGGCCACGAGGAAGGGGGTGCTGTGAGCAAAGGTCAGCTGATATAGGGCTTTGTATGACAAGCTGAGGAATTTGGACTTTATCCTGACAAAGCTGATACCCATGATATCAGAATAGGACCTTGGAAGGCAGAAGAGGCATCGATTTTCCCAAAAACCATAGGGTATTGCAAATAAATAATTTCTAGGCTGTAACAGAATATGGGAAGTGAGATTCTGAGGTTCAGGATATGGGACTTGATTCTAACAAGCACATGTCTGTGAGTTTTATAAAATAAGCCGTGCTCTCCAGTGTTTTATTAAGGCTCCCATAGCTTTTAATTTAAATTCAGCTCCCGTAGTTTTGCATTTTGCGATTCTCCCAATAGAGATGGGAATTAAGCAAATGAGAGAGGCTCAAACAAAAGGAAGCACAGAAGATGGTAAATTGCCAGACGCAATCAAGGCTGATGAAGGTGTGACTGCAGCTATTGACCTATGCTGTTGCCATGGGAACAAAAGCTCGGTGGAATCTGGAAGAAATGGACAAATTCTTAGAAATGCACAACCTGCCAAGACTGAATCAGGAAGAAATAGAAAATATTAACAGACCAATCACAAGCACTGAAATTGAAACTGTGATTAAAAACCTTCCAACAAACAAAAGCCCAGGACCAGATGGCTTCACAGGTGAATTCTATCAAACGTTTAGAGAAGAGCTAACACCTATCCTTCTCAAACTCTTCCAAAATATAGCAGAGGGAGGAACACTCCCAAATTCCTTCTACGAAGCCACCATCACCTTGATACCAAAACCAGACAAGGATGTCACAAAGAAAGAAAACTACAGGCCAATATCACTGATGAACATAGATGCAAAAATCCTCAACAAAATACTAGCAAACAGAATCCAACAGCACATTAAAAGGGTCATACACCATGATCAAGTGGGGTTTATTCCAGGAATGCAAGGATTCTTCAATATACGCAAATCTATCAATGTGATAAACCATATTAACAAATTGAAGGAGAAAAACCATATGATCATCTCAATAGATGCAGAGAAAGCTTTCGACAAAATTCAACACCCATTTATGATAAAAACCCTCCAGAAAGTAGGCATAGAGGGAACTTTCCTAAACATAATAAAAGCCATATATGACAAGCCCACAGCAAACATCATCCTCAATGGTGAAAAACTGAAAGCATTTCCACTAAAATCAGGAACAAGACAAGGTTGCCCACTCTCACCACTCTTATTCAACATAGTTTTGGAAGTTTTAGCCACAGCAATCAGAGAAGAAAAGGAAATAAAAGGAATCCAAATTGGAAAAGAAGAAGTAAAGCTGTCACTGTTTGCAGATGACATGATACTATACATAGAGAATCCTAAAGATGCTACCAGAAAACTACTAGAGCTAATCAATGAATTTGGTAAAGTAGCAGGATACAAAATTAATGCACAGAAATCTCTGGCATTCCTATATACTAATGATGAAAAATCTGAAAGTGAAATCAAGAAAACACTCCCATTTACCATTGCAACAAAAAGAATAAAATATCTAGGCATAAACCTACCTAAGGATACGAAAGACCTGTATGCAGAAAATTATAAGACACTGATGAAAGAAATTAAAGATGATACAAATAGATGGAGAGATATACCATGTTCTTGGATGGGAAGAATCAACATTGTGAAAATGACTCTACTACCCAAAGCAATCTACAGATTCAATGCAATCCCTATCAAACTACCACTGGCATTTTTCACAGAACTAGAACAAAAAATTTCGCAATTTGTATGGAAACACAAAAGACCCCGAATAGCCAAAGCAATCTTGAGAACGAAAAAAGGAGCTGGAGGAATAAGGCTCCCTGACTTCAGACTATATTACAAAGCAACAGTAATCAAGACAGTATGGTACTGGCACAAAAACAGAAAGATAGATCAGTGGAACAGGATAGAAAGCCCAGAGATAAACCCACGCACATATGGACACCTTATCTTTGATAAAGGAGGCAGGAATGTACAGTGGAGAAAGGACAGCCTCTTCAATAAATGGTGGTGGGAAAACTGGACAGGTACATGTAAAAGTATGAGATTAGATCACTCCCTAACACCATACACAAAAATAAGCTCAAAATGGATTAAAGACCTAAATGTAAGGCCAGAAACTATCAAACTCTTAGAAGAAAACATAGGAAGAACACTCTATGACATAAATCACAGCAAGATCCTTTCTGACCCACCTCCTAGAGTAATGGAAATAAAAACAAAAATAAACAAATGGGACCTAATGAAACTTCAAAGCTTTTGCACAGCAAAGGAAACCATAACCAAGACCAAAAGACAACCCTCAGAATGGGAGAAAACATTTGCAAATGAAGCAACTGACAAAGGATTAATCTCCAAAATTTACAAGCAGCTCATGCAGCTCAATAACAAAAATACAAACAACCCCATCCAAAAATGGGCAGAAGACCTAAATAGACATTTCTCCAAAGAAGATATACAGAATGCCAACAAACACATGAAAGAATGCTCAACATCATTAATCATTAGAGAAATGCAAATCAAAACTACAATGAGATATCATCTCACACCAGTCAGAATGGCCATCATCAAAAAATCAAGAAACAATAAATGCTGGAGAGGGTGTGGAGAAAAGGGGACACTCTTGCACTGCTGGTGGGAATGTGAATTGGTTCAGCCACTGTGGAGAACAGTATGGAGGTTCCTTAAAAAACTACAAATAGAATTACCATATGACCCAGCAATCCCACTACTTGGCATATACCCTGAGAAAACCAAAATTCAAAGAGAGTCATTTACCAAAATGTTCATTGCAGCTCTATTTACAATAGCCAGGACATGGAAACAACCTAAGCGCCCATCATCGGATGAATGGATAAAGAAGATGTGGCACATATACACAATGGAATATTACTCAGCCTTAAAAAGAAATGAAATTGAGCTATTTGTAATGAGATGGATAGACCTAGAATCTGTCATACAGAGTGAAGTAAGTCAGAAAGAAAAAGACAAATACCGTATGCTAACACATATATATGGAATTTAAGGGGAAAAAATGTCATGAAGAACCTAGGGGTAAGATAGGAATAAAGACGCAGACCTACTGGAGAACGGACTTAAGGATATGGGGAGGGGGAAGGGTGAGTTTTGACAGGGCGAGAGAGAGTCATGGACATATACACACTAACAAACGTAGTAAGGTAGATAGCTGGGGGGAAGCAGCCGCAAGGCACAGGGATATTAGCTCGGTGCTTTGTGACAGCCTGGAAGGGTGGGATGGGGAGAGTGGGAGGGAGGGAGACGCAAGAGGGAAGACATATGGGAACATATGTATATGTATAGCTGATTCACTTTGTTGTAAATCAGAAACTAACACACCATTGTAAAGCAATTATACCCCAATAAAGATGTTTAAAAAAAAAAAAAAAAAACTATAAAAAAAAAAAAAAAAAAAAAAAAAAAGCTCGGTGGTTCTGGAGTGCTTTTCCTTTTTAAGGACAGACTGGCTTTAGTGAATAGTTAAGACTGAAAATTATGGAAGTCAGACCATCCACTGCCACATGTATTCTAAATCTTTGTTAATGACAGAGACGGTGGCTAGCTGGGTCTGAGGTGAGCTCCCCAGAAGCCCGGAAGCTGTAAAAGCCATAAGGTTGAAGCTCAGTGAAAAGCAGAGTTTAGCTGTTGCCTCAGGCCCACTTCCCCAGCTCCACTCCATGCTAGACTGACATATTAATTGTGATACTGAGAATTTAGGAGGAGGAATATAATTAACTAGGCTTTATTAACATATGATTTTTTAAATATCAAATTAGGATATTGGAAACTCATCAAGCAAATACACAGAAATGTACATTTTATTTTCCTTCTTAGGTGTTTCTGAGAAGACTGTAGTCCTTGTTACATTCCTACTATTGGAGTGGCTTCTGAGCACCAAGCACCATGATAAGGCTTTATGTGAATTATCTTTCTTAATTCACCAACAATTCTATTGCATTTGTACTGTTGTTATCCCCATTTTACAGATGAGAAGATTGAGACTTAGGGAACTTAAAATCTGACCAAAGATCTTAGGGTCAATAAAAAAAAAAAAAAAATGGAGGCAGGATTTGAACCCAGTCATTCTGATGAGAGACTTGCTCAGGTTATTTTATTACAGTATTATTAGTAGATGATATCTTCTATCTTAGCATCATGGAATTTCAGACTGAGAAAATAACTTGGAAATTATCTAAACTGACTTCCTCATATTGCAAATGAGAAGAGTGAGTCCCAGAAAGTTTATGTGACTTCCCTAAAGTAATACAGTGATTTATGACTAACCAGGATCAGAACTCAGGGCTATTCAACGTAACTTGCTGCCTTTCTTATTGACTGAAAATAGAAAGGTTTTGTTTGTTTCTTAATCCAAGTCTTCATAGCATCCTTTCAAGTCTCATTTCCTGAGGGCTTTGCTTTTATCTATTTTATTTTAGCTGGGCCTTCTCTGCATTTAGAAATGACACTGATTTTTCTAAATGTTAAGCAAAGATAGCCCTAAGAGAGCAGAGTATACAGATTTCTTAATGCATGTGGTTCTCGTGTGGCCGGAGCTAAGTAATGAAGCCCATCAATCAGGAGTGGAGTGGTGCACGACATGTCCTCTTTGGGTCATTATTTCTTAAAATGTACTCCTTTGTCATCTTGTTTCATCTGGAAGAATTTGTCTAGACTATATACACCTTTAACTCAATTATCTGATAAGAGAAACACATGACCAACAGAAGAGGCGCATTCAGGGTGAGGGGAAGGGGGAGGAAGTGGGGAAATGTCTTTGACAACTGCATTGCAATGAGAGGGCTGGAGAGCACATTTGAAGGAAGAGCTAATGACAAATATTTTCTCTGGGCTGCAATGGCAAGGGCCTAGAAGCTATTTTCAGTCTGTTTGTTCCAGAAGATCAAGGAGAATATTGTGAAGTATCTGAGCAAGGAAAAATCTGATGTTACATTTAAGGGAGAATCTCCTCCTTTTAACATCAAAAGATGGAAAAGCAAAAGCAAAGCAATAATTACTTTTGAATTTGCTAGATCAACTAATTAAATCTTAGAGCAAAGGTTTGGGAGAGGACTAGAAAAGTGCATGGGAGGGGGAACATTTAGAAAAAGGAGGAATGAAAAGATGCATAAAAAAAGAACCTTGAGAATATATAATCCCCTTAATGGTAATCAAAAGAGAACGTTCTGTCTAAAGGAGAAAGCTAGACATCTACAAGGGCTAGGCAAGGGCATATATTCATGAATGAGGCTGCTGAAAGGCAGTTGGGGGCTAAGAGTCTTGTATGTGGAGCAAGTGAAAGGGCTGCCTGGGTGTCTTTCCTTTTCAGACCCTCTGCAGAACAAACAATAATCAAGCAAATGTGTCCCTTAGCTCTAAATCAAGATGTAGTTCTTTGTTCCTACTATTTCTAATGCGTCATGCAGATCTGTAGAAATTGTTTGATTTTACTGTTTAGTAATAGTTCTTTCTAATGAAACACTTTATAGTTCAAGGATATATAATGGTAAAGGAAACCAGAGGGGGAAGTGGTACTCTTTTCATTTAAGAATGATTTTCATTTCCTCTTTTAATTAGCTGTGTTGCTTAATATAACAATACCTTCTCACCCACATGTGTTGAAAAAGAAAGCTGTGAGGCTTAATTTAGGATGCATCTCCTCGATTGCACTTAATGGGGAAAAAAAGCTGTAATAAGGGGTGTATATTTTCAACATGTGGATTGACATGTTCAACATTTTGCCCCCTTCTCAAAGCCTATATTAAATTCCAGATCACATATGAATCCTTGTTTAATGCCAGCAGTCCAAAATGACCTGTCTTGTGCTGATTTCCTTCCTCTGTCTATCCATGCATCCATTTAGCCATTACCCAGCTAACAAATATTTACTGAGGGTGCATCAGCTGTTAGGCATTGTGATAGGAACTCAATGGTGAATAAAAACATACAATGCAGTCTAGATGAAATACCAAAAAAAAAACCCTACAAACAAAAGCATAATTAAAAACATAAATAAATGCTATGAAGGAAAGAAACATGGTGATATTAAAGCCTGTAATAGAAGAACTTGACTTAGTTGAGCAGTCTGAACAGGCTACTTACACTGGATTACTAAAGCATGAATTATATAGCAGAATTTACCTAGAATGAAAATAAGAATTAATGACTGCCTTTCTACAAAAGAGGCCCATTATTATAGGACATTATCACTGTGTTGGCTTGTTTGTGTAAAAGAAAGGGCAAAATCTCCAATTGCTTTGAAGGGCTTGTAAACTGCTATTAAAAATAATTAGAAACACGAAAATATTGGTTGAGAAAATTTCATACAGATTAGCTTTCTACACAGGTCTGGCATGAATTTAAATATTTCTAGGCAGTGTAATAGAGTGGAAAAAATAAATGCTAAAACATATACTAGACCTATATAGTATCACAGTTCTAATGAATATTAGCTATGTGGCTTTGCAAAAGTTATTTATCCACTCTGAGTCAGAAAATCCACAGCTGATAAATAACACTAATAAGAATACGGTAGGGTTATTGTGGAAATTGAATAATATGTGAAAATGCCTCAGACATTAAGATTATTCAATGCCTGGACTTCCCTGGTGGTGCAGTGGTTAAGAATCCACCTGCCAGTGCAGGGGACACAGGTTCGATCCCTGGTCCGGGAAAATCCTTCATGCCGTGGAGCTACTAAGCCCACGAGCCACAACTACTGAAGCCTGCGCCCTCAAGGCCCGAGTACCACAGCTACTGAGCCTGCGTGCCTAGAGCCTGTGATTCACAAGAGAAGCCACCGCAATGAGAAGCCTGCGCACCGCAACGAAGAGTAGCCCCCCGCTCGCCACATCTAAAGAAAACCTCTGCTCAGCAACGAAGACCCAACGCAGACAAAAATTAAAAAAAAAAAAAAAAAAAAAAAAAGAGCTTCCCTGGTGGCACAGTGGTTGAGAGTCCGCCTGCCGATGCAGGGGACACGGGTTCATGTCCCGGTCCGGGAAGATCCCACATGCTGCGGAGCGGCTGGGCCTATGAGCCATGGCCGCTGAGCCTGCGCGTCCGGAGCCTGTGCTCTGCAGCGGGAGAGGCCACAACAGTGAGAGGCCCTCGTACTGCAAAAAAAAAAAAAAAAAAATTCTTCAATGCCTAAGATGCATATAAAACATTAATCTGCTGTATTACTTGTCTCAGTTATATTACCTACATATTATTGTTGGACTTTTCACCATTAAGGATTATTTTTTATGATTTTCTTCTTCAAAGATTTTGTGCTTTGAAATATTTTGCTCAATAAAATAAGCATTTATTATATAATAATTGATTTTGATGGACATATATATACTACCAGATGTAAAATAGATAGCTAGTGGAAGCCACTGCATAGCACAGGGAGATCAGCTCCGTGCTTTGTGACCACCTGGAGGGGTGGGATAGGGAAGGTGGGAGGAAGACGCAAGAGGGAGGGGATATGGGGATATATGTTCATGTATAGCTGATTCACTTTGTTATACAGCAGAAACTAACACACTATTGTAAAGCAATTATATTCCAATAAAGACGTTAAAAACTAATAATAATAATAATTGAATTTGAAATTTTCAACAATCATGCACTTGTAACTACCAATCAGAACTTCTGATCAGCATGGTCACAACTGAATTTATATGACTAAAAAAAATTCTTGTACTACTTCGACTTTTTAAAATTCAAAATAGCTACCTCTTATGTGAACAGTGAAGCAGCTCTTGTCCAAATTCCTTTCCAGGAAAATAAGGGGCAAGAATGCTGAACCAAGGGCAAGACTGAGGGAGGCTGGGCTGGAGATAGATGAGTTCTGTGCTTCTCGCACCAGCTCTGAGAGTCCTAGTTGAACTCCAATGCACTAGAACGATATAACTTAATCCCTAATTTCAATATGTGTCAATTAAAAGTTGTACTGATTCTACTGTTAAATCATTGACTCAGATGTTTGGAATGACTTCATTGTCACAGAGCTCACCTTCTGAAAGTTGTCATACATTTTTTTTTTTTTTTTTTGGTACGCGGACCTCTCACTGTTGTGGCCCCTCCCGTTGAGGAGCACAGGCTCCGGACGCGCAGGCCCAGCGGCCATGGCTCACGGGCCCAGCCGCTCTGCGGCATGTGGGATCTTCCCAGACCGGGCCACGAACCCGTGTCCCCTGCATCGGCAGGCGGACTCCCAACCACTGCGCCACCAGGGAAGCCCTGTCACACTTATTTTGATGAGTTCAAAGGGTATTAAAATTTGCTCAGTTCAGTCTACATTTCTGCTCAAAAATCATCAGCTTTTGTATATCTTACTGCCTCTCTTTGGCTGCCATACTTTACAAGCTTCCCTCCTTGGAGCATTATGGAGGGCCTTGAGAAATTCTCATGATGGGTACAGAAGTATTACCTAAAGAGACAGTGTCCATAAAAATTATATCCACCCCCATTTGGGCCATGCCATGATGATATAAGTTTCCCTCTTTTCAATTACCAAGATTGTTGATATGCCCTGAAGTTGCTTCCACCACGTTGACTGCTGGTTGAGTGTGTGCACTTGTCCAAGAGTCAGAATGATATAGGAGGTTGTTGCTTGGGTCAAGGTAATTTAAGGGTGTCCAAAGTCCCAATTACACATCGCTCCCGCCTGTCACAGAGTTTGAAACTCACACCAATACAGGGTTCTTCCTTGCTCTTTAGAGTCTCTAAAATCCTTTTGTGCTCTTAAACCATTACCCACTACTTAATACTTTCAAGAGTTGATGATTCAGATAAGTAACAGGGATTTAGAGAAGAGCCACCACACATCTGAGCAACTAATGAACTGCTTTCTTCTAAGACAAGTGATCACATAGTGCAGAGGTTCTGGAATTCTGGGCTGGTTCAGGGGGAAGATATAATGGAGTTTCAGATGGCTTTTGGTAAAAAGATGCTATGAAGAAATAAGCCAAATTGTCTTCATATTTCTTCTATATTCCTGCCTTCTGGTACTCAGTTGTCCTTTTTAATCCTTGACATTCATCACCATGGCTGCCTAATTAAGAGCATCTCTTACAGCCCTCCAGGTATTAGCCCATGTAATACCTCAGCACAGTATTAAGCTGAGGATACAGATACATGAAAGGCAAGCCTCTACCCTTGAGGTTTATAGTCTGCTTAACCTTATAATCATTTTTCCCCCTCAAATCATGGACTGATATTGCCACTCACTTGTTAATTTGCATTATTAGGCCTGCAAATCTTTCGAATTCAATGTCATTCCAGATAAAACATGTACTGCTTTATTTTTTTTAAAATATATTCATATGCCATGGCCATTCTAGACTGTAGTGACACAGAAATGATGTCAAATGACTCATAGACTTTTGTGAAAGCCACATAAATAAACCAACAGTTTTAGTATGATGTAATAAATTCTATCTTTAGTAGAAGCGTAAGTTCATAGCTATGTGAGCAGAGATGAGAAAGTCTAATTCTGACTGAGAGGGTAAAATGTGTCTTCAGAAAGAAATGGTGAGCTAAGATGGGGGAACAGTACAAGACTCCATTACCTTGGAAGTCCCAGGAAATATTAATACAAGATACATATGACTTGATATGAGAGATAATCTGAGCATGGTCACTATGGGGACCCAGTGGGGCATCATGAGAAAACCAGAAGCATCATGATAAATTCTGGGCAACCAGAGGTCAGAGGGAGGTTTAGTGTTAGGAAAACACTAAAAGTAGGAGAGAGACTAAAGAAGGAGAGGTGGGAAGCTTGTAAAATATAAATACACACTTTTTCACTATTTTGTAGAAAATGTATATGTGAGTGTGTATAGGCATTTCAGATAGAGGGAACTTAATAAAGGAACTGGTTGCAAAGATGTTGCAGGACTGCGAGAACAAAAAGGAGTAGGTAATTCTACTCAAAAGATCAGTAACTGCAGGAATCTCTTCCCTCCCTTACAGCAGGGAGAGCTAAAGCGAAATGATCCAGACTAGACTAGAGCTCACAGTTCCTATGCCCCTGAGCCTGCTCCTTGGGGATCAAGTTGTGTGAGCAGGAGCCCAGGAAGTGATGCTCAGCAGCCATCACTGCAGGAGGTACCACGAGAAAGCAGAACAAGAGCTTCTCCCTACCTTCAAACCTAACAAAAAGCCAACCGACAAGGGAGCTTGGGAGTTTGAGAAATATAACATGCAGGTTCTCATCCCCAGTGGTATAGAGGAGACCATAGAAGAATGATTATGGAGTTGAGAGATAATAGACACTATCTAACAACTCATGTCCTGACTTAAGAATCCCTTAAGAATCTCCCTCCATCATCCCTACCCCCAGTATTCCATCAACAAAGAACAACATGGAGGACACTCGTGTAGTTGTTTTCATTTTCTTCGGCATTACCTACATATATAGTCATGTCTACTCTTGGGAAATAGGAAATTATTCTAAGTATGTTATTCTAAGTATGTACTGGTAATAAATGAGGGAAAATTGGAACAAATAGAGATACAGGTTCAGGAGAAAGCCTTTAAAAACAGCAGAAACTAACACAGCACTGTAAATCAGCTATATTCCAATAAAAATTAATTTTTTAAAAAAGCAGAGAAGGCTAGTAGTAATTATCTAGAAAAATAATAGTCTCCTCTATTCCTAACCTCTTCTTTACCAACACAAATTTTTTTTTTTTTAAACATCTTTATTGGGGTATAATTGCTTTACAATGGTGTGTTAGTTTCTGCTTTATAACAAAGTGAATCAGCTATACATATACATATGTTCCCATATGTCTTCCCTCTTGCGTCTCCCTCCCTCCCACTCTCCCCATCCCACCCTTCCAGGCTGTCACAAAGCACCGAGCTAATATCCCTGTGCCTTGCGGCTGCTTCCCCCCAGCTATCTACCTTACTACGTTTGTTAGTGTGTATATGTCCATGACTCTCTCTCGCCCTATCAAAACTCACCCCTCCCCCTCCCCATACCCTCAAGTCCGTTCTCCAGTAGGTCTGCGTCTTTATTCCTATCTTACCCCTAGGTTCTTCATGACATTTTTTTCCCCTTAAATTCCATATATATGTGTTAGCATACGGTATTTGTCTTTTTCTTTCTGACTTACTTCACTCTGTATGACAGACTCTAGGTCTATCCATCTCATTACAAATAGCTCAATTTCATTTCTTTTTAAGGCTGAGTAATATTCCATTGTGTATATGTGCCACATCTTCTTTATCCATTCATCCGATGATGGGCGCTTAGGTTGTTTCCATGTCCTGGCTATTGTAAATAGAGCTGCAATGAACATTTTGGTACATGACTCTTTTTGAATTTTGGTTTTCTCAGGGTATATGCCAAGTAGTGGGATTGCTGGGTCATATGGTAATTCTATCTGTAGTTTTTTAAGGAACCTCCATACTGTTCTCCACAGTGGCTGAACCAATTCACATTCCCACCAGCAGTGCAAGAGTGTCCCCTTTTCTCCACACCCTCTCCAGCATTTATTGTTTCTAGATTTTTTGATGATGGCCATTCTGACTGGTGTGAGATGATATCTCATTGTAGTTTTGATTTGCATTTCTCTAATGATTAATGATGTTGAGCATTCTTTCATGAGTTTGTTGGCATTCTGTATATCTTCTTTGGAGAAATGTCTATGTAGGTCTTCTGCCCATTTTTGGATGGGGTTGTTTGTTTTTTTGTTATTGAGCTGCATGAGCTGCTTGTAAATTTTGGAGATTAATCCTTTGTCAGTTGCTTCATTTGCAAATGTTTTCTCCCATTCTGAGGGTTGTCTTTTGGTCTTGGTTATGGTTTCCTTTGCTGTGCAAAAGCTTTGAAGTTTCATTAGGTCCCATTTGTTTATTTTTGTTTTTATTTCCATTACTCTAGGAGGTGGGTCAGAAAGGATCTTGCTGTGATTTATGTCATAGAGTGTTCTTCCTATGTTTTCTTCTAAGAGTTTGATAGTTTCTGGCCTTACATTTAGGTCTTTAATCCATTTTGAGCTTATTTTTGTGTATGGTGTTAGGGAGTGATCTAATCTCATACTTTTACATGTACCTGTCCAGTTTTCCCAGCACCATTTATTGAAGAGGCTGTCCTTTCTCCACTGTACATTCCTGCCTCCTTTATCAAAGATAAGGTGTCCATATGTGCGTGGGTTTATCTCTGGGCTTTCTATCCTGTTCCACTGATCTATCTTTCTGTTTTTGTGCCAGTACCATACTGTCTTGATTACTGTTGCTTTGTAATATAGTCTGAAGTCAGGGAGCCTTATTCCTCCAGCTCCTTTTTTCGTTCTCAAGATTGCTTTGGCTATTCGGGGTCTTTTGTGTTTCCATACAAATTGCGAAATTTTTTGTTCTAGTTCTGTGAAAAATGCCATTGGTAGTTTGATAGGGATTGCATTGAATCTGTAGATTGCTTTGGGTAGTAGAGTCATTTTCACAATGTTGATTCTTCCCATCCAAGAACATGGTATATCTCTCCATCTGTTTGTATCATCTTTAATTTCTTTCATCAGTGTCTTATAATTTTCTGCATACAGGTCTTTCGTATCCTTAGGTAGGTTTATTCCTAGATATTTTATTCTTTTTGTTGCAATGGTAAATGGGAGTGTTTTCTTGATTTCACTTTCAGATTTTTCATCATTAGTATATAGGAATGCCAGAGATTTCTGTGCATTAATTTTGTATCCTGCTACTTTACCAAATTCATTGATTAGCTCTAGTAGTTTTCTGGTAGCATCTTTAGGATTCTCTATGTATAGTATCATGTCATCTGCAAACAGTGACAGCTTTACTTCTTCTTTTCCGATTTGGATTCCTTTTATTTCCTTTTCTTCTCTGATTGCTGTGGCTAAAACTTCCAAAACTATGTTGAATAAGAGTGGTGAGAGTGGGCAACCTTGTCTTGTTCCTGATCTTAGTGGAAATGCTTTCAGTTTTTCACCATTGAGGATGATGTTTGCTGTGGGCTTGTCATATATGGCTTTTATTATGTTTAGGAAAGTTCCCTCTATGCCTACTTTCTGGAGGGTTTTTATCATAAATGGGTGTTGAATTTTGTCGAAAGCTTTCTCTGCATCTATTGAGATGATCATATGGTTTTTCTCCTTCAATTTGTTAATATGGTTTATCACATTGATAGATTTGCGTATATTGAAGAATCCTTGCATTCCTGGAATAAACCCCACTTGATCATGGTGTATGATCCTTTTAATGTGGTGTTGGATTCTGTTTGCTAGTATTTTGTTGAGGATTTTTGCATCTATGTTCATCAGTGATATTGGCCTGTAGTTTTCTTTCTTTGTGACATCCTTGTCTGGTTTTGGTATCAAGGTGATGGTGGCTTCGTAGAAGGAATTTGGGAGTGTTCCTCCCTCTGCTATATTTTGGAAGAGTTTGAGAAGGATAGGTGTTAGCTCTTCTCTAAACGTTTGATAGAATTCACCTGTGAAGCCATCTGGTCCTGGGCTTTTGTTTGTTGGAAGGTTTTTAATCACAGTTTCAATTTCAGTGCTTGTGATTGGTCTGTTCATATTTTCTATTTCTTCCTGATTCAGTCTTGGCAGGTTGTGCATTTCTAAGAATTTGTCCATTTCTTCCAGATTGTCCATTTTATTGGCATAGAGTTGCTTGTAGTAATCTCTCATGATTTTTTTTATTTCTGCAGTGTCAGTTGTTACTTCTCCTTTTTCATTTCTAATTCTATTGATTTGAGTCTTCTCCCTTTTTTTCTTGATGAGTCTGGCTAGTGGTTTATCTATTTTGTTTATCTTCTCAAAGAACCAGCTTTTAGTTTTATTGATCTTTGCTATCGTTTCCTTCATTTCTTTTTCATTTATTTCTGATCTGATTTTTATGATTTCTTTCCTTCTGCTAGCTTTGGGGTTTTTTTGTTCTTCTTTCTCTAATTGCTTGAGGTGCAAGGTTAGGTTGTTTATTCGAGATGTTTCCTGCTTCTTAAGGTGGGCTTGTATTGCTATAAACTTCCCCCTTAGAACTGCTTTTGCTGCATCCCATAGGTTTTGGGTCGTTGTGTCTCCATTGTCATTTGTTTCTAGGTATTTTTTTATTTCCTCTTTGATTTCTTCAATGATCACTTCATTATTAAGTAGTGTATTGTTTAGCCTCCATGTGTTTGTATTTTTTAAAGATCTTTTCCTGTAATTGATATCTAGTCTCATGGCGTTGTGGTCGGAAAAGATACTTGATACAATTTCAGTTTTCTTAAATTTACCAAGGCTTGATATGTGACCCAAGATATGATCTATCCTGGAGAATGTTCCATGAGCACTTGAGAAAAATGTGTATTCTGTTGTTTTTGGATGGAGTGTCCTATAAATATCAATTAAGTCCATCTTGTTTAATGTATCATTTAAAGCTTGTGTTTCCTTATTTATTTTCATTTTGGATGATCTGTCCATGGGTGAAAGTGGGGTGTTAAAGTCCCCTACTATGAATGTGTTACTGTTGATCTCCCCTTTTATGGTTGTTAGTATTTGCCTTATGTATTGAGGTGCTCCTATGTTGGGTGCATAAATATTTACAATTGTTATATCTTCTTCTTGGATCGATCCCTTGATCATTATGTAGTGTCCTTCTTTGTCCCTTTTAATAGTCCTTATTTTAAAGTCTATTTTGTCTGATATGAGAATTGCTACTCCAGCTTTCTTTTGGTTTCCATTTGCATGGAATATCTTTTTCCATCCCCTTACTTTCAGTCTGTATGTGTCTCTAGTTCTGAAGTGGGTCTCTTGTAGACAGCATATATAAGGGTCTTGTTTTTGTATCCATTCAGCCAATCTGTGTCTTTTGGTGGGAGCATTTAGTCCATTTACATTTAAGGTAATTATCGATATGTATGTTCCTATTTCCATTTTATATATTGTTTTGGGTTCGCTACTATAGGTCATTTCCTTCTCTTGTGTTTCGTGTCTAGAGAAGTTCCTTTAGCATTTGTTGTAAAGCTGGTTTGGTGGTGCTGAACTCTCTCAGCTTTTGCTTGTCTGTAAAGGTTTTAATTTCTCCATCAAATGTGAATGAGATCCTTGCTGGGTAGAGTAGTCTTGGTTGCAGGCTATTCTCCTTCATCACTTTCAGTATGTCCTGCCACTCCCTTCTGGCTTGTAGGGTTTCTGCTGAGAGATCAGCTGTTAACCTTATGGGGATTCCCTTGTGTGTTATTTGTTGTTTTTCCCTTGCTGCTTTTAATATGCTTTCTTTGTATTTAATTTTTGACAGTTTGATTAATATGTGTCTTGGCGTGTTTCTCCTTGTATTTATCCTGTATGGGACCCTCTGTGCTTCCTGGACTTGATTAACTATTTCCTTTCCCATATTAGGGAAGTTTTCAACTATAATCTCTTCAAATATTTTCTCAGTCCCTTTCTTTCTTTCTTCTTCTTCTGGAACCCCTATAATTCGAATGTTGGTGCGTTTCATGTTGTCCCAGAGGTCTCTGAGACTGTCCTCAGTTCTTTTCATTCTTTTTTCTTTATTCTGCTCTGCAGTAGTTATTTCCACTACTTTATCTTCCAGGTCACTTATCCGTTCTTCTGCCTCAGTTATTCTGCTATTGATCCTATCTAGAGTGATTTTAATTTCATTTATTGCATTGTTCATCGTTGCTTGTTTCATCTTTAGTTCTTGTAGGTCCTTGTTAACTGTTTCTTGCATTTTGTCCATTCTACTTCCAAGATTTCGGATCATCCTTACTATCATTATTCTGAATTCTTTTTCAGGTAGATTGCCTATTTCCTCTTCATTTGTTAGGTCTGGTGGGTTTTTATCTTGCTCCTTCATCTGCTGTGTGTTTTTCTGTCTTCTCATTTTGCTTATCTTACTGTGTTTGGGGTCTCCTTTTTGCAGGCTGCACTTTCGTAGTTCCCGTTGTTTTTGATGTCTGTCTCCAGTGGCTAAGGTTGTTTCAGTGGGTTGTGTAGGCTTCCTGGTGGAGGGGACTAGTGCCTGTATTGTGCTGGATGAGGCTGGATCTTGTCTCTCTAGTGGGCAGGTTCACGTCTGGTGGTGTGTTTTGGGGTGTCTGTGGCCTTATTATGATTTTAGGCAGCCTCTCTGCTAATGGGTGGGGTTGTGTTCCTGTTTTGCTAGTTGTTTGGCATAGGTTGTCCAGCACTGTGGCTTGCTGGTCGTTGAGTGAAGCTGGGTGCTGGTGTTAAGATGGAGGTCTCTGGGATATTTCCACCGTTTAATATTATGTGGAGCTGGGAGGTCTCTTGTTGACCAGTGTCCTAAAGTTGGCTCTCCTACCTCAGAGGCAGAGCCCTGACTCCTGGCTGGAGCACCAAGAGCCTTTCATCCACACAGCTCAGAATAAAAGGGAGAAAAAGTAGGGAGAATTAGTAGAAGTATGAGTAAAGAAAGAAGGAAAGGAGGAAAGGAAGGAAGGAAGAAAGAAGCAAAGAAGGAAAGAAAGGAGGGAGGGAGGGAGGGAGGGAGGAAGGAAGGAAGGAGGGAAAGAAGGAAAAAAGACAGAAAGAAAGATGATACAGTAAAAATAAAATAAAGTATAATATAGTTATTGAATTAAAAAATATTTAGAAAAAAAAAAAAAAAGGGACGGATAGAACCTTAGGACAAATGTTGGAAGCAAAGCTATACAGAGAAAATCTTACACAGAAGCATACACATACACCTTCACAAAAAGAGGTAAAGGGGGATAAATCATAAATCCTGCTCCCTGAGACCACCTCCTCAATTTGGGGTGATTCGTTGTCTAAAGGAGGGAAGGAAGGAAGGAAAGAAAGAAAGAACGAAGGTAAAGTATAATAAAGTTATTACAATTAAACTTAATTATTAAGAAAAAGAATTTTTTAAAAAAAGTCATGGACGGATAGAGCCCTAGGACAGATGGTGGAAGCAAGAGTATACAGACAGGATCTCACACAGAAGCATACACGTACACATTCACAAAAAGAGGAAAAGGGAAAAAAATCATAGATCTCGCTCCTAAATTCCACCTCTTCAATTTGGGATCATTCCTTGTCTATTCAGGTATTCCACAGATGCAGGGTATATCAAGTTGATTGTGGAGCTTTAATCCGCTGCTTCTGTGGCTGCTGGGAGAGATTTCCCTTTCTCTTCTTTGTTCTCACAGCTCACAGGAGCTCAGCTTTGGATTTGGCCCTGCCTCTGCGTGTAGGTCGCTGGAGGGCGTCTGTTTTTTCGCTCAGACAGGACGGGGTTAAAGGAGCCGCTGATTCGGGGCCTCCGGCTCACTCAGGCCGGGGGTTGGGGGATGGGGGTAGGAGGGGCACTACGTGCGGGGCGGGCCTGCGGCTGCAGAGGCAGCGTGACGTTGCGGCAGAGGCCGGCGTGATGTTGCACCAGCCTGAGACCTGCCGTGCGTACTCCCAGGGAAGTTGTCCCTGGATCCCGGGAACCTGGCAGTGGCGGGCTGCACAGGCTCCGCGGAAGAGGGGTGTGGAGAGTGACCTGTGCTCGCACACAGGCCCCTTGGTGGCGGCAGCAGCAGCCTTAGCGTCTCCCGCCCGTCTCTGGGGTCCGCGGTTTTAGCTGCGGCTCGCGCCCGTCTCTGGGGTTTGCGCTTTCAGCCGCGGCTCGCGCCCGTCTCGGGGGCTCGCGCCCGTTTCTGGGGTTTGCGCTTTTAGCCGCGGCTCGCGCCCGTCTCTGGAGTTCCTTTAAGCAGCGCTCTTAAACCCCTCTCCTCGCGCACCAGGAAACAAAGAGGGAAGAAAAAGTCTCTTGCCTCTTCGGCCGGTGCAGGCTTTTCCCCGAACTCCCTCCCGGCTAGTCGTGGTGCACTAACCCCTTCAGGCTATGTTCAAGCCGCCAACCCCAGTCCTCTCCCTGAGCTCCGTCCAAAACCAAAACCCGAGCCTCAGCTCGCAGCCCCGCCCGCCCCGGCGGGTGAGCAGACAAGCCACTCGGGCTGGTGAGTGCCGGTCGGCACCGATCGTCTGTGCAGGAATCTCCCCGCTTTGCCCTCCGCACCCGTCGCTGTGCACTACTCCGTGGTCCCGAAACTCCCCCCTCTGCCTCCCGCAGTCTCCGCCCGCGGAGGGGCTTCCTAGTGTGTGGAAACTTTTCCTCCTTCACAGCTCCCTCCCACTGGTGCAGGTGCCGTCCTTATTCTTTTGTCTCTGTTTTTTCTTTTGCCCTACCCAGTTACGTGGGGAGTTTCTTGCCTTTTGGGAGGTCTGAGGTCTTCTGCCAGCCTTCAGTAGGAGTTCTGTAGGAGTTGTTCCACGTGTGGATGTATTTCTGGTGTATCCGTGGGGAGGAAGGCGATCTCCGCGTCTTACTCTTCCGCCATCTTCAAGGTCCCCTCAATCCTTGATCTTTTGCTAGCAGTTTTATATGAAGCCATCAGGGTTCCCATTAGAATGCTTTAATTTCTTACCCAGTTCAGGGGTATGATCTGGAATTTATTAGAAACCTTTACTTTTCAAAAAATCCTTCTTCTGAATCTTCTTGAAGATTAAACTTTTTTGCAAAGGCGTCAGAGCAAAACAATAACTGTCCAGCTTCAGGACTGAAGAAAGAGCCTGGAGTCAGTGACAGAGACATCCATGGTTTAATGGATAGGTGGGGCTCTTACATCTGAAGCAAGGTCCTGGAGCGACACCCCATTGTGTGCACTGGACAGCGGGGCAGGACGCGGCAGCAGTCTTGGCTCCTAGGGGTAGGAGGAGGTTATAACACACACACACACAAAATTTTTTAAAATCCACTTATTTTATACATTTATACTTTCCTTTTTAGTTTTTTAGGTCACCATATCTGCTTTACTCCCACAATTAAAGATTTAAGAAGAAAATAAGTTGTATTTTTCCAACCCAACAGTTTCTAATAATGAAATATGACAAAGCTAACTCTATTAAACAGCTATTCAGGTTGTTCAAATATGCTGTATGGCACATATTTGGATAGGAAAATAAGATGTATCTCTGTCAAAAGGAGATTAAATGGCTAAAGATCAGAGAACAACGACAACTGGAAAACTCAACTGGAGAACAAAAATAGATACATAGCCAAAGAGAAAAGCTTGGGTTTTCTATTTAATTTATAAAAGAGTTCTGTTTTTCAAAAAAAATGATTGCATTTGTTGATCTTTAAAAGATTAATATAAAAATTTAAAAGAAGCTAAAGTAAAAACAGTAAAAAATACTTTTATGTTTTTGCTTTTACATTGCTATTTCCTCTGGTGGTATGCGGGCCTCTCTCTGTTGTGGCCTCTCCCGCCGCGGAGCATAGGTCCCAGACGTGCAGGCTCAGCGGTCATGGCCCACGGGCCCAGCCGCTCCGCGGCATGTGGGATTCCCCCTGACCAGGGCACGAACCCGCATCCCCTGCACTGGCAGGCGGACCCCCAACCACTGTGCCACCAGGGAAGCCCTCTGTATAAGTTTTTAAAGGCAGTGCACACTAGTGGCCCACAAATATACAATATTCTTTAGGGTATATTTTAAATGGTACTCTGTGTCACTTGATTGAAAATTTAGGCTGAGAAATCAGGAGAAGTCAAAACTTAAAACTATAAAACAAAATACTGATCTTTCAATTAATTTGCAAAGTTATAAAATCATCCTGTAACTATAATTTTGGGGGCAATTTGCATGGCACTGCTCTTAATAGACATATTTTTGGAGTAGTAAGAATTTCACCATAATCTCCTCTCCAGGGTGATTTCACACACCATAAAATTGCATCCTTCAGACCCTTTTCCTAGTTGTTTCCTCTTCCTGGAATGCTCTTCCCCTAGATACCCATCTAGACGATTTTCTCACTTTCTTCAAGGCTAGTTGCTCCATTCACTCTATAATAGTAGCTAACACCTTCCTAGCACAGCAAGAGTTGTAAGACATCAATTATCCAGAAAGGGCAACTTCAATAGACAATTTTTTTAATGTAATGGTTATATATTTACGTGGTTCAAAATTCAAAAGATACAAGAAGATATACAGTGAAGTTTTCCTTCTGGCCCCATACCATACTTTCCACTCTCACCTCTCGACACCAGTAAAAGCAGTGAGATCCAGGAATATAACCTATACATAAGTGGTGGGTCACTCCACAGGATGAAGCTCACAGATTATTTCTGTGTAATACAAATATGGAGAGTTTATATTCTTGCAGGACACATGTCCCGGAGGTATGTTACACAGTTTAATGGGCTATGATATTTCATTTTCTATGTCATGAATAATTCCTTTAAAAAAACTCTGAAGCACCTAGACATTACATTGTGATGTGAAGTGAGCATTGTTCTTCGGAGCCGTCGTCAATTCTTTAATGTCTGAGGTGAACACCTCATGGAGAAGAGCATCCATTTCTATTTGTATTTTGTTTAATGGTTTTATTAGTCAGGATTATCCAGAGAAGTAGAACCAATGGGATATATTGTCTGCAAACTGGAGACCCAGGAAGTCAGGTAGTGTAGTTCAAAGCCTGAGAGCCCGGGACCTGATGGTGTAGATTCTAGCCTGGGTCTGAAAACCTGAGAACTAGGAGTGCTGAGGGTAGATCCATGTTCAAGTAGTGAGGCAGAGAGAACAGGAATCTAACCTTCTTCTGCCCTTTGTTCCATTCAGGCCCTCAAAGGACTGGGCAGGCGATACCCACCCACACTGGAGAGGGCCATCTGCTTTATTCAGTCTACCAATTCAAATGCTAATACTTTTGGAAACATCCTCACAGACACACCCAGAATAATGTTTAACCAGCCATATAGGCATTCTGTGTTTCAGTCAAGTTGACACATAAAATTAACCATCATAATGGCAAATTTATTAAATTTGTTAAACTTATGTATTTAATAAATCTTTGAAAATACTTTTCCATAAATATTTAATATAAATAACACATGAATAACAAAATATCCTTTCAATTTAAATGGGAAATACAAAATTACTATGACTGATTATTTTGAATACTCCAAAACCACTAAGACGACAAAACTTACACACATACAAACTCAGCAAATTTATTATTCTACTAACTCTTAAAACTATTCTACAGTTTCACTATTACAAGCTTAATTCATTCTTTTGTTGTTTCACACTTGATGTTAATACCTTCCTAGGTGGATAGCTATACTAATTTTAATACATACCTAGAGCTGTAGTCATATTATTTTGATAACTTCTTGGGGTTGGAGTAATCTTAGCAGATGCATTAGAAAAATAATACCTTTTCAGACCAGCCAAGGATTTTTGTTGCCAACAGATGGGACAAAGAATTTGGTCACTTTTCCCATAGTGAGCTTTCGTTTAGGTGACATATTTTATCTGTTACTTCATTGACTCTAAGTCCTCACTTCTTATGTGGATATTATTATTGTCATTATTTTGTCTCCTGTTGTCTTCCCCCAGCCATAATATACTTTCAAATAATCACTTAGCTACACAACCCACTGTCTTGTCTTTATGATATATTGACCTAGTCTGTTAGCAATATTACAAACTGATATATTTCTTGGTAAAATTTTATTATTATCAATAGTGCTGTATAGGAGCTTCACTTTCTAGGCAATAAGCGATTAACATTAGGTAGTTAGCTCTCCTCATTAAGAACACTGGCTTATTATTTATTTCCCTGGAACAGTGGTGACCTCCTTCTCTACTTAGTTTTTTTTTTTTTTTTTTTTTTTTTTGCGGTACACGGGCCTCTCACTGTTGTGGCCTCTCCCTCTGAGGAGCACAGGCTCCGGACATGCAGGCTCAATGGCCATGGCTCACGGGCCCAGCCGCTCTGCGGCATGTGGGATCTTCCCGGACCGGGGCACGAACCTGTGTCCCCTCCATTGGCAGGTGGACTCTCAACCACTGTGCCACCAGGGAAGCCCTCTACTTAGTTTTGTTTGTGGTCACTGATACTGACTACCTGTTGAACTCCCTTTCCACCTGATTTTTATTTTGGGTCACCTGTTAATGTTCATTCCTTCCTAGTTTTGGTATAGACTCCTTTTTTTCCCCAGACTTTCTCCATGCTTCTCTCTTTATTCTTTCCATTGTACACAGATGAAAGCAACAGCATGTCTATTCTTTATAAACAGACATATAGCAGATATATAAAACTATAAGAAACTGAGCACTTTTATATATTGCAACTTTATTTGTTAAAATTGTTGTCAAACCCAAGTTCGTGTGCCCGACTCACAGTGAAGCCAAACAAACCAAAACATTGGAGTTTGGAGCAGAGAAAGGTTTAATGCAAGGGCCAAGCAAGGAGTATGGGTGGCTCATGCTCAAAAGACCCAAACTCACTGGTGGATTTCAGGGAAGTGTTTTTTAAAGGCAAGATGAGGGAGAGAGTCACAAGGTGCATGATCAGCTCGTTCATAATTTTCTGACTGGTTGATGGTGAAGCACATTGGAAAGTGGTGTCACAGGGTTTAACATCATCAGTGCTCAGCCTCCAGCCAGTCTGGGGCCTATGTGCTCATGGTCATCATGCAGTTAGTTTCTCCCATCTGGTGGGATTTTATTATCTACAAGACAACTCAGGAATGTGCATCAGACACTGTTGCCCATGTTCTTTAGGGAGGAACCAAAGGTTCTGTGACTCTGCCATATGGCTGATCTATTGTTTAAACTGTTACCAGTTTTCCTGGCCCAGCTGCTATTTTTTTGTAACTACATTTTCACATTCTTCTAATCATTAACTCCTTAGCTAGCTTTTTGTGACTCAGGGGAGGCCTGGGAGCCTCAGCTTTTCTATAAACCAGAGGCAGGTGGAGGACATGTGGGGGGTCTGTCCCAGGAAGGCCCCATAGGGTCCTGCTCAGTTACAAAACCATTATAAATTTGAATGTATTCACCTTTCTTTTGTTCTGTATTTTTAAAATAATGTTTATACAAACTGTTCTCTTTGGAATAGCATTAGGAACTCACTGAATTTCACAGCAAACCTTGTTCAAACTGACATAACAAGAATAATCATAGTTATTAGTATTACAGTATTATTGCTGTGGTGGCTGTGGTTTAAACGATCACCACTTGATTAATGAGTTGTTTTTTGAAGAGTCTTTGTCCTTTCAGCACTACCCTTTTTGGTAAGAATTAGACATGTCTTGATATTTCTTTTCCTTAAGATATGGAATCCATTACTTTCCTGTAATACCCCTTGCCTCTTAGTTGAGAATACTATTAGAATAAAATACCTGGGTTCTTGGATTGCACAAGAGGATTGGTGATGAGCAGAAATGTTTCTTCATTTGATCCATTTTCCTTAGTGACAGAGGTAAAACATATGTTTGTGTATATATGTGTATATATATACATGCGTGTATGTATGTACACATTTGTATATGTACATATATATGTATTTCTTTCTTATTGAATATAATTGACATACAATATTATGTTTCAAGTGTCCTACATAGTGTTTTGACATTTGCATACATTATGAAATGATCACCATAAGTTTAGTAACTATCTATCTAACTTAGTAGTTACTAAGTTTAGAAACTACTAACATACAAAGTTAGTACCACGTTATTGAATATATGTATTTCTTTTTAAAGCATAAGTTCACACTGATTTTTCTAATTTAAGCATGTGAAGTTTCATCAATAACTAAGACTTTCTTTTACATGAACAGACAGGACATTGTGATGCTCCTACCCTGATAGATGCTATATTACTAGAGAAGAAAATGCTTAGCTAATGATAATATTGAGTATTTTACACTGTCTCTGTGAAATGATTAAGTCCAACCTTAATCCTGCCAACAATTCAGTTTTTGAATCTGATGATTTCATTTACAGAATGCAGTTTACCAGAATCTTAATCCCATCATCAGATGCTCCATTGTGTGTACCATCCATGCAGTTATATAGGACCTTATGCTTAGAACGGCCCCATACTTGGTTTACTGCTTTGCTGTTGCTGCCTTAAAATCCTCAATCATTTTTTAACAAGTGTCTCTGCACTTTCATTTTGCCCTGGGCCCTGCAAATTACATCCCCAGTCCTGCCCATAATATATGAGCTGTTAGATTAGAATTTAAGGTCCTGGTTCCTTTACCTTTTTATTCACCCACAGTAAGAGGCAAATTTTTAGCATGTGCCTTTTCAATGAATAACAAATCATATTAAATCCAAGAGACTCACCATTTCCCCTGTGAGACTGAAATCCTATACAAAAAGTCTTCAGACAGAAGAAAATCAGTCTAAATATTTGACTGGTTACTAAGAGTTTCCAGGAGACTTAAAACTACAGATTTCTGGGAAGCTCTGCAAACTGAATCCAAATCTTTATAGAAAAGAACAGGGAAATCTGCATTTTTTAAAATCTCTACACTTCTTTTTTAACTGGTTGCGAGTAAGTATGAAAGCAAGAGGCTTCATTACATAAGGCTGCTGAAATTCATGATGTGAGAGGCTCCTGTTACCAAACTCAGTTTCTGTTGGGTATTAATCTGATATGGTTTCTGCCTGTTTCCAGTCCACCAACAGGGTACCCACCAGGAGGGAACTAACAGCTACTACTCACAGCCACTGTGGATGTGAGACCTCTTAGCTCTTACAATCATGCTCAGCTAACATTTCCAAGAAAACATTGGCAGAATAAGTCCTTTCTTTTTACTTCTTTTAAAAGTTTATTTTACTAAAGTATAGTTGACTTACAATGTTGTGTTAATTTCTGCTGTGCAAAGTGATTCAGTTATACACATATATACATTCTTTGTAATTCCTTTCTAATTTCTAATTTAACCTCTCTCCCCACTTGTCTATTTCCTGTGGTAACTATGTGGGCTCATTTCATTATAACTTATTCCCCTTTCTCTTCCCTGAGTCTGATCTTAATTACAGCTGTTACTTTCTTCTGCTCAGTCTTGCCCCTTTGTGGGAAAGAGAGAAAAGAAGACAGGAACAAAGCAGAAGCAAAAGTACCATCTTAACTTAGACACCTGGAGGGGAATTACTGGGGCTACCCTGACATTTGCTCTGCATAATCATCACACAAGGGGTGGATTATTTTCCCCTGCACACTCTCTATAAGGTACAGAGTGTAGAGCTTGTGAGCTCTTCAAGGAACCAGGACCTTAGACAAACAACCAAAACGGAAGTATCGACTCTAAAGTGCACAAATAAAACTGCAAAATCAAAATTAGTCATTGCAAAAAAAAAAATTAGTCATTGCTAGCTAATGTATATTACATTTACTTAATTGTTACTATTAATAATCACAAAAATTTCATTATATTTGAAAATAATGCATAGGTTAGCTTTACCTTGCTTTGCAAGAATTCCCAAGTATACTTGATAATTGCTGAGAATTATAGCCAAATGTTCATGAGATGCATTATCCATAGCCAAATAATTTCAGAAGCAAAGTTTAAAAGTTCATTTCAATTTTTTTAATGCAAAGAGTGTGTTTAGGGACACAGGGGACAACATAAAGAGCTCCAAGTAGCCAAAACTGGAACAGTTTGAGCAATAAAGTAAATAAATAGTATTCAATTGTAACCTAAAGTATAAAATGAACATCTATGTATCCATACTGACATAAGTAATTGAATTAAGAAATTTAAATATATTTAATGTGAGTAATTTAAAAATGTTTAGAATACTATAGGGACACCATCAAACTTAAGGATGCCAAAAGTCCTCTAAGGTCTTAAGACATCCCCATTAAAGTATACTGCCATAGGCTTCCTTGGTGGAACAGTGGTTGAGAGTCTGCCTGCCGATGCAGGGGACACGGGTTCGTGTCCCGGTCTGGGAAGATCCCACATGCCGCGGAGCGGCTAGGCCCGTGAGCCATGGCTGCTGAGCCTGCGCGTCCGGAGCCTGTGCTCCGCAACGGGAGAGGCCACAACAGTGAGAGGCCCGTGTACCACAAACTGCCATTATGTTTATATCTGTAGTTTAATAATAGTTTGGAAAATCAGATCATAGTTAACCTAGTAAACAGTTACCACAAGCTGCTCTGTTATAGTGGTAATTTCAAATGTTTTGCTAAAGCAAAATATTTTGCAGTACTCCAAAATTAAAAATATGTAAATAGAAAGACACGCAGACAGATAGCAAAACCACTCAGCCCCTTACCCACCTCAGCAGCCCCAGGCAGCTCTGCAGAATTCTGATTATCTGTGGAACTCAGCTTGTAATTTTTTTTTAATACAGTGGGAAAAGCTGAGTCTTTGAAGGCAAGCCACAGAGTTGGAGAAAATAATTGGAATATAACTGTCGTGTATAGGGCATGTATCCAGATAATATAAAGGACTCTAACAACTCAGTAAGAAGATAAAAATCCCACTAATAAAAATGACAAAAAGTGAGAAGAAACACTTTACTAGAGAAAATATATGAACGGCTAATAAGCATATGAAAAGTTTCTCAACATTATTAATCACTGGGGAAATACAAATTAAAATAAGTTAACAGGCTTCCCTGGTTGCACAGTGGTTAAGAATCCGCCTCCCAAGACAGGGGACATGGGTTCGAGCCCTGGTCCGGGAAGATCCCACATGCCGCAGAGCAACTAAGCCCGTGCGCCACAACTACTGAGCCTGTGCTCTAAAGCCTGTGAGCCACAACTACTGAGCCCGAGTACCACAACTACTGAGCCCGTGTGCCACAACTACTGAAGCCCTTATGCCTAGAGCCTGTGCTCTGCAGCAAGAGAAGCCACTGCAATGAGAAGCTCGTGCACTGCAACAAAGAGTAGTTCCCACTCGCCGCAACTAGAGAAAGCCCGCACGCAGCAACAAAGACCCAATGCAGCCAATAAATAAGTAAATAAATAAGTTTATATATATAAAAAAAGTTACCACTACATGCCTAGTAGAATGAATGCAATATAAGGGCTCCATAGCAAGTTTTGGGAGATTGAGGAATAATTGAACCTCTCACACATTGCAAGGATGCAAAATGGTACAGTTACAGTTGAAAATAGTTTGGCAATTTCTTATAAAGAAAAACAGCTATTTCCTATAAGACTCAGCACCCCCCCTCCTAGGTATTTGCTTAAGATAACAGGAAACATATGTCCCTACAAAGACCAGTAGGTGAGTGTCTACAGCAGCTTTATTAACCTCTGAATATTTATTTACTTCCTGAGGAGAATGTAAACTCAAAAGTAAACAGAAATGGTCACAAGTTGTCTTTGCTGTAGAATTCGAGATTCAAAAATCTGAATTTACTGCAGAATGTTGTTTAAAAGTCAAATATTTCTTTCAGAACAAAATGTTACAGAATGATATTTTAACACCCAACTTAGGCTTTCTTTAAAATTAATTTTTATTGGACTACAGTTGATTTACAATGTTGTGTTAGGTTCTGCTGTACAGCAAAGTGAATCAGTTATACATATACATAAATGTACTCTTCTTTAGATTCTATTCTCATATAGGCCATTACAGAGTATTGAGTAGAGTTCCCTGTGCTATAAAGTAGGTTCTTATTAGGTATCTATTTTATTTACAGTAGTGTGTATACGTCAATATCACAAAGTCATTACTTAATGTGTCCAGTAGGGCGTGCAGTGCTAGCTGATTCAATGCATGCTTTCTTAAAAACAAATAGGTACTGTAACTTATTAATAGTATTCCTGAAAATGACAGTAATTTTAACACCTATCTAAAGTTGTATAAAATTCATATTTTAAATATTCTGTCACTAGTTTTAGGTTACCACATTTACATGGATATCACAGATTGAGCTGACATGTTAAGTGATAATGGATTTTTACCTGCCACAACTCTTACACTTCAAACACCAAGAGAGAACTGACGGTGCAAAGCCCTCAGGAGGCAATTTTCTAAAAAGAATTTTTTAAATCTTCACAAAGTAGAGATCTGCATTAGCATCTTCTCAGAATGGCATTGTTAAGTCATACGTTAAGCACTCATATTTTCTGCTTTCTATGTCCTCTGCTAGAACTAGAAATGTTTTCACAATTCCTCTGAGACAGATTCTTAAAGTTCTCCACACTTCTTTTAAGTGAGATAGTGGCATCATTTAATTATGAAAGTTGTCTGCTTTTCTTCTGGGAATATTAATTTGCCCGCCATACATCTTAGTAATTTTACAGCCCAGTGTTTGCTGCACCTTCCTTTTTCTTGCTGTGTTCTCCCTGATAACTTTATCTTGATTAACACTCTTATCTCCTACCTAAGAGTTACCCAAAGTAGCTTTATATTTTTTTGTTGTTGTTGTTGTTGGAGCATTTAGTCCGTTTTCATTTAAGGTAATTATTGTTATGTATGTTCTTTTTTTAAAATTTTATTTATTTTTTTATACAGCAGGTTCTTATTCGTCATCCATTTTATCCACATCAGTGTATACATGTCAATCCCAATCACCCAATTCATCACACCACCACCACCACCACCCCCCGCTGCTTTCCCCCCTTGGTGTCCATATGTTTGTTCTCTACATCTGTGTTTCAATTTCTGCCCTGCAAACTGGTTCATCTGTACCATTTTTCTAGGTTCCACATATGTGCGTTAATATACGATATTATTTTTCTCTTTCTGACTTACTTCACTGTGTATGACAGTCTCTAGATCCATCCACATCTCAACAAATGACCCAATTTCATTCCTTTTTATGGCTGAGTAATATTCCATTGTATATATGTACCACATCTTCTTTATCCTTTCATCTGTCAATGGGCATTTAGGTTGCTTCCATGACCTGGCTATTGTAAATAGTGCTGCAATGAACATTGGGGTGCATGTGTCTTTTTGAATTATGGTTTTCTCTGGGTATATGCCCAGTAGTGGGAATCCTGGGTCATATGGTAATTCTATTTTTAGTTTTTTAAGAACCCTCCATACTGTTCTCCATAGTGGCTGTATCAATTTACATTCCCACCAACAGTGCAAGAGGGTTCCCTTTTCTCCACACCCTCTCCAGCATTTATTGTTTGTAAGCTTTTTGATGATGGCCGTTCTAACTGGCATGAGGTGATACCTCATTGTAGTTTTGATTTGCCTTTCTCTAATGATTAGTGATGTTGAGCATCCTTTCATGTGTTTGTTGGCAATCTGTAGATCTTCTTTGGAGAAATGTCTATTTAGGTCTTCTGTCCATTTTTGGATTGGGTTGTTTGTTTTTTTTTATTGAGCTGCATGTAGCTCTGTATAATTTAAATGAGATTATGTGTTGGGTAAGACTGTCTCATCAGTAGCAGCTGTGAGTGTGTCTGACTGTATGTCTCTGAGGGGTTTACCTAAAAGTTACCCACAGTAGCTTTAAAGGTTGGAAACAGAAAGTGTGCTGTTTTATTGCCATACTCAAATACCTTAGGCAAAACTATGAAATGAAGCACGCCATTTTATATT
The DNA here is from genome assembly GCF_008692025.1 of Phocoena sinus. NCBI lineage: Eukaryota > Metazoa > Chordata > Mammalia > Artiodactyla > Phocoenidae > Phocoena > Phocoena sinus. Next base: position 128,012,292 of record NC_045765.1, on the reverse strand, counting down.
CAACATGGCTCACCTTTTCTCTCCTTCTCTCCTTGTCTTGGTGCCTTTTCCCATATCTTTTCCACCTCTAACTCCTAGACCTCCATATGCCAACTTCTTCTATGTAAATTAATGTATTTGCTTGCCACCGAGAGAGGATTTGCATTTGAGAGGAGCCAAAACAACCAATTGTGGAATTTGAACAACTCTAGCAAGTTGACAGGGAGCGAATTGGGGAAGGAAGTAAAGGTGTGGAAAAGGTAAAAAGAGTTTTGGTTTTCCGGCCCCAATTAAAATGTACAGATTATTAACTATACCAGTGCATTAGGCTGAGCCTAAACCTTGCCAGAATAATCCAGAATGGGTTGAGGTCACCATTATAATGAAAATGTGGTTAGAAGGCATCACTTAAATATCTAATGTTATACATATATACATATGAAAATGTGGTTAGAAGACACCATTTAAATATTTAATGTCAAATCCCACAGTTGAATGTTTATAATGTGAAAAAAATCCTTGGAAAAAGGTGATGGGACCGTGTTATTATCCAGATTAGTTTCTTGTACATTTGTTTCACTTCTCAAAAAAAAAATAAATAAATAAAACTCAGTATTTCTCTCTCTACACCTGCATCTGGTTACTCCCTCTTCTGCACTGACTACAGTGTTCCACTAGGAGGGGATCACTTCTGTCTTCTCCCAACTTCCTGTTCTAATTCACATTGCTTTTACTCATCTTTTAAGTTCATATCATCCACTAAAAAAATCACACAAACAAACCCCTTTTTGTATAATGAGAGAAAATAAGCTTAGTGGTTAAAAAATACATGCCTATTCTTGCAGGTGTCAGCTCTCAGCCCCCACTGCCCCATCATCTGTGTACCTTTGCACAGTGTGCAAACTGTACAAAAATCCACTCAGCCTTGACTCCACTCCTCCTTTCCTCCTCTCTCTTTCCACTTCCCACTATTATCAAATGTACTTTACTTTTCAATCTTTACATTCTATTTTGCAACCAAAATTACATGTACTTTGTATACAGATTGAATATTAATATAAAGCATTTACATTACTATACCAATATATTATTCACTGTAGACAAAAGTATGGTTACATTTCCTATTTTTTGTATAGCCCTTTGTTTTTCCAAAATTGCCATTTTTCTTTTTTATATTACCCCTCTCTCTCTCTCTCCCTCCTCCTCATTGGAACCCTCTTTCCCTTGCTTTAGGCTAGACTATTTGATCTTGGAACCGGCTGTGTGCTTGGGTTTTTCTAATTATTTTCTTGGGTTGATGCCATTATTTCCTGGAATTCATGTCTTTTGAAAAAATTTACTGTCTTGTTTTACCTAGTTGGAACAGAGCCTCAAGTAAGTGCCTACCAGCGAGACGAAGTTTCACATTCCTTGCACATCTAAATTATCTTCTCTTTGCCCTCAAATTTCACATGATAATTCAGCTTAGAACAGAATTCTAGATTGAGCACCATTCCTCTTAGAATTTTAAGAATGTTATGGCTCCATTGTTTTCTAGCATCAAGTCTGGCAGATGAGATACCTATTCTCAGTTACATCATATTTTATCTGTTTTCTCTTCCCTTGTTCCACCAGCATACCCCTACTGCCCATGGAAATTTTTAGCATACTCTTTCTCTTTATTGCTCCCAAGTTTCACAGGGATTGTCTAGGTATTGTTTTTTTTAAAGTCAACTTCTATATTATTCTAATAACCTTTTTTGATAGGAAATCTCATGTCTTCTTTCAGCCTGGGCACTTCCCTTTTAAAATGTATTTGATGACTTCTTCACCTCCATTTTCTCTGTTCTTTCTTTCTGAAATTATTCTAAGTCAGATATTAACTTGCTTGGTTGTAGACCTTCTTTTACCATTACCTTCATATTTTAGCCCCTTGTGTTTTAGATAATATAATAGGTTATGGAACAAGGCTGCATGGATTTAATCCCACCTCCCCCTTATTATCTGTGTTACCCATAGGAGTTTCTTAACCTTTCTTGTTACATTTCCTCATTTCTAGAATGGACTAATAGTGGTGTCTACTCATAAGGTTGTTCTGAGGACTAAATGAGTTAATTCATTTAGCACAGTGCTTGTCACAGAGTAAGTGCTTAAAAATACCGGCTTTATTTTTGGAAATAGTATAGCATCACAGTTAAGTTCATTGACTCTGGAGGTAGACTGACTACGTTTTAATCCTAGCTCATTAACTAAGTGACCTTGACCAAGTTGCTTAATTCCTCTATACCTTAGCTAAAAAAAGAGCATCATATTATTACCTACATAATGGGCTTATTGTGTTGACTAAACTGCTTAGAACAGTTCCTGGCTATTTGGAAAATGTTACCTATTTGGAAGAGTTCTTTGACTTTGTCTTTTAAACCTGATAATGATTTTTATATTTTGTCAATCGTATTTTAGATTTCCAAGACCTCTTTCATGTTTTCTAATAGTTCCTTTTTCATAGTATACTGTTCACGGTTTGTGGGTACAATATCTTCTCAAATTTCTCTGAAGCTACTTATTTAACATTCCGTTCCCAGAACAATCTTAATTTCTTTCTGAGTGATCCTTAAAATTTGCTTATTTTCTTTTGTTTTCATTTAGGAGTCTTTCCTAAAAGTCTTGGTGAGCATTGATTGGGTAATTTTGAATTTCAGAACAAGATCATAAAAGGCTATCCTGGGTATAGATTTTAATGGGTACTGTGGCTTTAGGGGGAACGGGTAAGAAGCTGGTCCTTATGTTGGATGGTCCCCGAAGTCCAGGAATCCCTGAGATTTGCTTTGGCATGGCAACATTCATGCTGGCTGCCCTGGTTCTCCCAGACAACTTTTGTCCAGTTTCTTTAAGGAGGAAGCCTCATGTTTCCCCTCAGGGATAAATGCCTGATCCACAGCTTTCAAGAGTGACGGGGTGGGGAAGTCAGCTACTCTGTATTCAGACCTTTCAGTAATACCCTATTTTCGCTCCCTCCATAGGGTCTTGAGTCTGAAGCTTTGCCAAGGCTCCACAGGGCAGGCTATTTGTTTCTTTGGTGGCAGCTCAGAAAGCATGAGTTCTAGGCTCCAGTTTGCTTTCACTCAAGCTGTATGGTCAGCACCATCTTTATCTTTCTGCTTTCCAGAGACGTATTGAAATCTCTTTTCGACTGATAGTCCCTCTCCAATTCTATCAGCTATTACGCATGAATACATTGTTAAATTCCTTTCAGAGTGATTTAATGGGGACTTGGGTGGGAGAGGAGATAAATACAGATGTCCAGATGGCCATCTTTAATGACCACTGCTGAAAATGTATTTTAAAAGGATCCCTTGGTTTACCTCAGCTCATTTGGACACACTTGCTTTTAATTAGTTAATCTCACATCATTATCAAGTACAAAATATGATATGTAAAGAGGAATATTTAACTGTAAAGGCATTTGTCGTGAGTTTGTAAACACTAAGGATTATAGAGCCCCCTCCCTGCCTCTTAATAGCTGTAGCTCATGCCTTCTGGGCCTCAGGTAACTCTTCCTTATTGGCTTCACACCTTGTTCAGTCTCCTGATTACTATATTATTCCCAAGAATATATAATTTGGGGGATTTGGGTAATATGAACATTTTAATTGCTACTTGGCATATCTCCTTTTCCCTCCCCAAAGTCCTATGTAGACTCTTGCCCTGGTGTTACAGGCTGGATTACAAAGAACTTTCAGGGAGCATCTCACACAGCCTGGTACTGAGCTAGCCCTAAGAAATTCACTTGATATGTTAAAATTTATTTTATTATTGGAAAAAATGTATTTTAGATATTTTCTATGTATGATAGAGTGGAGGACAGGATGACATGTTTCCTCTGATTGTATAGCTTCATTCTATAGGATTCTTGTTAATTCAGGCCCACTGAGTTCTTATCGGCTTTTCTGACCTGAGCACCTATCAGCTGAATGCATTTCCAGGCCCTCATACTATTTTGTAGGGGAAAAGGAACCAGTGAGAGTCACATAGGAGAAAGCTTGGATGCACTTTGCTGCTCCCACCAAAGGCTGTGTTTATTTTCTTCTGTTTTCTTAGGAGCTCTCTGAGCATCGGGGGGTGGGTTGGGGAGAGGTAAGAGTGTGTAACCAAATGTACTAAAAAGTTTTTTTATATACCTACTCAACATTTTAAGTTGGACATGGGAGGATGGTAGAATTACATTTCTCGGTACAGTGTACAGTGACCATCTCTCTTCTTTTTATCAGGGACCTGCTTGTGGTACTAACTCAGTAACATACAAATAAAGTCAAGAATGACCAATGTCTCTCTTTCTCTCTTATAGACTCCACTCTAAAACTCCCTATCACAAAAAGAGGGCAGCCTTAAAACTGTCACATTTTACATTCTGGGCATAAAACTCTTTAGATGACATAGCAATTGTTCTTTTTTTTTTCCTAATGAGGTTGACAGCCACTAGAGGCCCTCCAAGCCCAGAACTCAACAATGGAACTGGAATGCTAAACAGCTCTCAGCAGCACTTTCAGCCCAGAGGTAACTGAGGGGTTGATTACGCCTTCCGAAAGCACTTATCTGCCAGTCTTGTCCACAATGGCCACATTAAACACCTGCAATCTGTTACACAGCCTAGGTGGGTTTCTTTTCTGAAGGGTACTATAAAAACAACAATCATTTCTGGGCACATGCGTTCACTTTTTATTCCTTTCCAGAAAGTTTTTTCTTAATATTCTTCTGCTTCAAAACAAATTCTCAATGTTTACCATCTCTTTGGAGAGTTTTTACAAACTAGCAAAGATGATTCTGCTTTCCCAGGGCTGATAATACTCACTGTTATTCAACAGAGGGTCCACAGAAGATGCTTCCTTCTATCCCACGAATAGTGATGCTGAGGATTTGATTCACTGAGTCGGTTGAGCGAATGAGGCTGAGAGGCCTGAGTTATATGTCCACAGGCTATCTTGCTCTTGCCAGTATCTGGATATCCAGAGGTCTAGTTATGGGATAGTCCAGGACAGAATTTAATGGTCTGTCTTTTTCTTCACATGGGGCTCCGATAACAGAAGGAGACAGTGTTTCATATGCTTGGTCCTTCCAGGGTGGGGAGTCAAAAAACAAGATGAGTATGCCAGCGCTACGTAAGTGAACCAGAGGAACACCTTTAACCCGATCTTCCAGGCCAGGAATAAGGAGGGCTAAAGACCTCCCTATGATCTACCGCTTCAACACTGAGTATTTGTAATGACATTCACTCTTTACTAAAACCCATCCCACCTCCAGAATGGCCAGAGCAGACAGATCTCTCAGCTGGTAGTCAACTCCCCTTTTAACCCATCTTCATCATGATACCATATTATCTTCCTTAAATCAGCATATTATTGCATCACTACTCTGCATCCTCCCCCACCAGTACTTGGATGACTCTGCATTGCCATTTGGAAAAGTCCAAGTTTAGCATCTTATTCAAGGTTCCCCATTATTTTCTCTTCTAGTATATTTTCCACTTCTCTTCTTTTCATGACCTTTTTATGCAAAAGCTCATCTTTGCAAATGGCCCAGCTGTTTGAAATTCTTTAACAGATGGAATTCTGCAACAAAGACTCAAGTCAGTTATAAGAAGTTCAGTTTTAACCGTGCCATGAGTGGGAATGAACCTGAGCCAAAAAGGAAAATTTCTGGTCTTTGGAAGTGGTTCCATTATTAACCTGCTTCCCTAGTGAAGCTCTGAAAGCCCCAGAACATGGAAAATACACTTGCTTTCTAGGGACTGGGCTGCCGTGTTTAGGTAAGGTTACCCATCCTTTGAGGATACCCTAGAATTTCCATGAGCCTAGAAACATTTCATCTTGTCTATCACAGTGGGACTAAGGAGTATAGCATGCTGATTTTAATATTGAGAAATTCCATTGTCAGCAATTTATTTTAACTTCCTTAAAATAGCATATAATTTTAAGTATCTCAAGAAAGGATACATGGTAGATAACACTCCTTTGACATTTATTAGAGATACTGATTCTTTGATTAAACACATTGTTCATGTTGTGTTTCAGATTTGCCCAACTATCTAAGTCATTTGAAAGAATAATCTGTTCAGAGTTATTCAAGAGAAGAAGGTTTTAGATTTTTTGGATCATTTTAGTCTGACATAAAAAAAAATCACAATATCAAAATCCTGATCTTAACCAAATGATCTTTTTACTTCATCCTAGGGAAATAATATGAAAGTACCTGGTTTAGCTTCTTTTCTTAAAACTTCTTCTTCTGGAGTGATGTTTTCTAAGTTCACAGGGAAGCAGTTGTTTTCAGGATTTTGACCTTGATTTGCACAGAATCAATCTAGCCATTTTGACTTCCCAAATCTTAAAGAAAGGGTCTTTCACTTTAACTTTGATAAATGCTGCTGTAATTGATTCCCTGTACCTTGGTACAGTGGAACAGTGACCACTTGCTTTCTGAGAATCTTCATTTTTATTCTAGAAGTCAAGGATTAAAATGAGCTATTCTCTACCACATTCAGACATGGTGACCTTAACAGGACATAGTAGTTTATATTGTCACCCTTGATGCTGCACGTTGAAGGGAGCAGAATATGCCACCCCAAAATAAGCGTCTTTGGTATAAGGATTATTTTGAGAAACTGCACACACAGGAGAAGCTGTAAAAGCAGAGTAGAGATTATCCTTTTTTAAGGGAAATCTTCATTTATAATGGAAATTTACATTAGAAAGGAGGTCTGTACCAGGAAGAGAGCTATTACCAGAGATAACTTTTTTACCTGAGAGATTTATCCTTATGTCAGGGCAACCTTTGTTTATCAAACATTTACTCCCCTCTCCTTCCCTGTGAATTGCTCCCCCTCAATTCCCCAACATCTTCCTTTTGTCTTTACCTGAAGATGGTATCTAAGATGGTGGCTTGGGACATATCAGGGAGTTACTCATTTTTCCTGGGTTCTCTCATGAAAATGTGAAGTATACATGTTAATAAACTTCTGTTTTTCTCTTGTTAATCTGTCTTTTATTACCGAGGTCTCAGCCAAGAACTCAGAAGACTGGAGGGAAAATTATTTTTCCTCCTCTTCAACATTTAATAACCACTGAAAAAAACCCATAAACAAAATTTATAATGATTAACATTAGCTGCTGCTTTTGTAAAGTGGTAGATATTGTTGCCGGGAAACTAAATGGAAAGAAGCTAGAGAAAACCAAAGCTTTTACATTTGCAGATTTAGCATATGTGGAGGTAAGATTTGTTTCAAGGGTTTGATTCTTTTCAGCTTGATTTAATTTAGTTGACCGTGAGGTAAGGTATCTGCATACTCATTTTTAATAATCATAGCAACTTAGTGATACTTTAGGTGATGATTTATATTTGAAGCTGATAATCTGAGAAATTATTTCGAGCTCTAGCCTCAGGAAAAGCACGTGCACACACGCACGTGTGCACGCACACACACACACACATATAGAGTATAAGATCTAAAATGTATAGCATTTGCCACAAAGCAGGGCTCTAACGGAGTAAAATGTGAGCTTCAAACACTGGCTACCCAGCAGGGAAGGGCCTCATTACTAAATCTGAGATGCACTTATAAATCAAAAGAAGCCCTGAGGTAGACAAATAATTTATGTAAAATTTTTGCTTTTGCCTACATAAGTGATTACTCTAATTCACTATTTCTTTAGTCTTGATAACTCAAATGTTTTATTATTTAGTGAGGGTCACCATGAATTTAAAAATCACAGATGTCAGGCTTCCCTGGTGGCGCAGTGGTTGAGAGCCCGCCTGCCAATGCAGGGCACACGGGTTCGTGCCCCGGTCCGGGAGGATCCCACATGCCGCGGAGCGGCCGGGCCCGTGAGCCATGGCCGCTGAGCCTGCACGTCCGGAGCCTGTGCTCCGCAACGGGAGAGGCCACAACAGTGAGAGGTCCCACAGATGTCATAGATTAACTTACGTTTAACAGTAGGCTGCATTGTTTCCAAAGTCTTCTACCTGCCCAACACATATACCTTTCCCCATCTGCTTATCTAGAACACGTTGAGAGCCTAGATTAAAATCACCTGGAAATCGTACACTTAAAGATGATTAAAATTATAATTTTGTGTTACAGATGTTTCAGTACAATAATAATTAAGTCATTTTAAAATCACCTGGAGAGCATTAAAACAAATAATAAAAGATAAACAAAACCCCATCCCCACTCCAAGATGTTGGGATTTAATTGTTCCTTTATGTAAGGCTCCAGTATTCATTCAGTCCCATACAGGTGATTCTGATTTGCCTCCAGATGATTGATTTGCCTCCCTCTGATCCAGATGAGTCCTTTCTCTGCCAGGTCCTTTCCCTGGGAGCTTATCCTGCATGCTGATGTCACATCAGTGCCCCAAACACCGCTTCATCACATCATTCCTCACATGCTCCCCATTAGTGAGCCATTTCCAACCGTTTAAACGGTAACTTCTCTAAATGGGAAAGGCTCCATTGTGTATAGTAGTCAATACTCAGTATTAATTTTAATGCTAGGGAATTATTTTAAACCTTAGAAGACTGGCACAGAGCATGATACATGAGTCTGGTACCTAGTTTGTAAAATATGTGGTTACCCATTGAGATGAAAAACATCTTGCTTTGTGGACCATGTCTAGAGAACTGTAACTCCAGCATCGGGGCTTTATTTTTGTGGGTTAGAGAAGTGGATCATTTTTAAATGCATATATCTGTAAGAAGGAGGTGTGACATGGGATTGCCTTTCCTTTCTAATTGGACCGCTAACTAAAAGGAAAATTTGATGCGGGGTTGACAGAGACACCCTGAGAACACCAGGCACCTCCAGAGACTACAAGAATGAGGAGAAGCCCATGTAAGGAAAGGAGTGAGAACACTGGAAATCAACTCTCTTTGCTTCACCATTTACCTGTAATAAATCTGCTGTAAGGGGTATGTTTACACTTGTGAAATATGCATAGTAACGTGGGGAAATATCATTTAAATCACAATTGGCTTCTAAGATTAGATAGTGTCACTAAAATAGTAGCAGGCCTTTACTTCAAATTTTTAAAAACGGGAAATTATGGACAACTTGCTCAATTAAATATGAAAAAGTACTATAAATTTACGAAAACTAAACCATCACAAGATATTTTCTCATTGAAATATACAGAAAGATAAAAGAATGGAGAAAAATTCAGTAAACAGACACATCTATGTTTATATGTGTATGTATACATTACTCCATGCCTCATAGAGATGGTGTAAATTCATGAAGCCACTAAAACAATAAATAACGTACATTAAATACAATAATGTAGAAATGTACTTATTGGCATAGAAATAAAGCATGAGACTCTTTTTTTATACACATATGGTAGATTGATAATTCTGGAAAAGCTCAATCAAAAACAAGGTTATCTCCAAGTGGTACTTTGGGTATTTTTTATTTTCTCCTCTTCTTTATCTGACTTTCAAAAATCTAAGTTATACTTATATAACTTGTATAAAAATGCTTTATCATTTTAAAAAAGGCTAGAAGTGAAAAGGTTTTCTTTTTATATTGCAAGCTTATAACTCAGTGATAATTTATTCTGATACCATTTTATAATTACTGCAGGGTTTGAAGGAGATTAGATTGCTTATAAAAATAGAAGCCCAAGGAATATAGAGCCACACCTGAAAAAAAAAGATGGGTTCCTAAAATCTCAGTGGAAGGTCATATAAATGAAGTAAATACTAGGTTTATAGAATAATATGAACAAAGGAATTATTTTCCAGCAGAGCAGACACAGTAAGTGAAAGTTACAAACATTTTACTGAGGCGTGGGAATTATAAACTAGGTTGGAAGAACTCATTTTATCAATATTTCAAGCCTAAAGAAGTAAGAATAAAAGAAAACTAAAATTATTTTTTTGTCTGTAGTTCTCTCTTCCCTTTTCCAGGGACAAGCCAGCAAAGAGTGAAAATGTGCACAGAATAACGTTGAGGGTGGTGGCAAAATAGCCACAGGAGTGACACGACCTGGGAGCCCACACAAGGATTGAGGCAGCAATATTTCCCAGCAAGCCTGTGCTCCTATTGCTGAGAGAACTGTGTAAATCAGATAAATGCCAAACCCGTAATTCACCCAGACACAGCTTTTACACCAGCTAGGTCAATCCAATTATCTCAGAGCAGGGACAATGGGAAGAGTGCATGAGGACATATTAGGCAGCATTCCACTGGTAAAAGAGGTAAAGAGATACAGGAACTCTATACCACCACCCAAAGGGTGCCTTCATAACTTAAAGCTGAACAGAGCTTCAAGCTCCTGCCCCACAGCCCAAAATCACCCTCCCAAGACCATGGGTCCACTCTCCTCTTGGAGCAAAAGTAAACTTTTCAGCAAGTTTTGTACATGCTACATTTTTACTCAAAATAAAGACCCTTTAGTGTCTTGAAATGGCTCCAGATAATAACAGCCAATAATTATTAAGAGTTTACAATACGCCAGGTACTGTTCTACACCATTTGTAATTATTAACTTATTTAATGCTCATAAGCTAAGACAGGTACTGTTATTATCTCCATTTCACATATAAAGAAATACAGGCACAGAGAGATTAGGTAACTTGATCATGATCACACAGCTAATAAATGACAGAGGAGGGATACAAACAAAATCTTCTCTTTTTAAAAAGAATCTTTTTATCGTAGTATAGTTGCTATACAATATTATATAAGTTACAGGTGTATGATATAGTGATTCACAATTTTTAAAGGTTATACTCCATTTATAGTTATTATAAAATATTAGATATATTTCCCCTGTTGTACAATATGTCCTTATAGATTATTTTATACCTAATAGTTTTACCTCTTAATTCCTTACACCTATATTACCCCTCCCCACTTCCCTCTCCCCACTGGTAACCACAAGTTTGTTCTCTATATCTGTGAGTTTGCTTCTTTTTTGTTTTATTCACTAGTTTGTTGTATTTTTTAGATTCCACATATAAGTGATATCATACAGTATTTGTCTTTCTCTGTTTGACTTATTTCACTTTCACTTAACATAATGCCCTCCACGTCCATCCATGTTGTTGCAAACGGCAGAATTTTATTCTTTTCTATGGCTGAGTAGTGTTCCGCTGCACATATATGCCACATCTTCTTTATCCATTCATCTGTTAATGGACACTTAGGTTGCTTCCATATCTTGGCAAGTGTAAATAATGCACCTATGAACATTGGGGTGCATGTATGTTTTCAAGTTAGTCTTTTTGTTTTGTTCAGATAGATACCCAGTAGTGGGATTGCTGGATCATATAGTAGCTCTATTTTTAGTTTTTTGAGGAACCTCCATACTGTTTTCCATAGTGGCTGCACCAATTTACAGTCTCACCAACAGTGCACGAGGGTTCCCTTTTCTCCACATCTTTGCCCAGCATTTTTGTGGAGAAAACCTTCTCTTTTAACCACCACAATGTGTCTCGAGAGAAAACATTGGCCTAGTATGAGTTTATTGCTGCTCACTAGGCTCCAGCCACAAAATAGGATCAAATAACTACCTTAAAATCTGACCAAATCGAACAGTACTTTGCCTGCTTCTGTGTGGAGATAGAGATGAAGAGGAAGAGAAAACAAAAAAGAATTTAGGAAGAATGAAGGGAGAGAAATCTTGAGTAATTAAAAGCAGATCCCACAATGGATAAACAAACTGTGATACATCCATACTGTAGAATACTACTCAGCAAGAAAAAGGAAGAAATTACTGACACTGACATAACAGCAACATGGGTGAATCCCAAGAGCATTATGCCAGGTGATAGAACCAGACACAAAAGAGTCTGAGATCTGCAGTTTATATGACATTCTGTATGATTCCATTTACCTGACATTTTGGACAAGGCAATACCTTAGGCATGGCAAGCAGACCATACTGGTTTCCAGGATTTGAGGTGGGAGAGGGTTGACTATAAAAGTGTATGGACAAGATTTTTGGGTAATGAACCACTGCATGCATTTGTCAGAACTCTCATAAGTGCACCCTAAAAGGGTGAATTTTGCTCTGTCTAAATTATACCTTAATTAAAAAAAAAATACAGGACCCACAGCACCCAGAACAATTTCAAAATCTGTCTTAAAAAGAATCCTAGCAGGTTAATTTTGTTCTTTTTTGACAGATCTTCATTGAGCAGCTGCTGTGCACATACAGTTGGTAGGGCTGAGAGGGCACCAAACAATAATACACCATCCTAACCTCAGGAAGCTCAAAGCCTGTTACATTTAATCATGTGAATTGATTCTCTCCTAAGAAATCTGAGGGACCATAAATATAGCAAAAAGTGTGCAATTTTTTTCCTTTCAAAGGTACCAAAAAAGAAAACCCAGAAGATTTTAATAAGTATGAAATATAAATAATGTAATAGCGCCAATGTCCTTAGTACAAAGTGGAATATTTCAGATGTACCCCAGGGGTGCTCTTACTGAACAAAATAGTTCATGCAGCCATTAATTTCACAAATATTTATTTAGGTGTTGAGGTGTGGTGGTTAGTTTCGTGTGTCAACTTGGCTAGGTTATAGTCCCTAGTTGTTCAATCAAACACCAATCTAGGTGTTGCTGTTAAGGTATTTTGTAGATGTGATAAAAGTCCATAATTAGTTGACTTTAAGTAAGGGAGATTTTCTCAGATAATCTGAGTGAGCTGGACCTGATTCAATCAGCTGAAAGGTCTTATGAGCAGAGCTGAGGATTCCCTGAAGAAGCAATTCTGCCTGTGGATAGCAGCTTCAGCTCATTACCAAGAGTTCCAGCCTGTCCTTCCTGATGGCAAGCCCTACACATTTCAGATGTGTCCAGCCAGCTCCCACAATTACATAGGCCAATTCCTTGCAAAAAATAAAATCTCTTGCTGTATCTCTCCTATGTGTTCTGTGATTCTGGTTGAATCCTGACATATTCAAGGAGAGAAGAATCTAAAAGATAGACACAGATCTGATCCTTACCAATTGTGTGGTTTGGTGGAGATGACATGGAAGTAATCTGGTGATTACAAAATAATTTTTTGATGGTAGAAGTACAGGGAATATATTGGGTGATACCTAGCCTAGACTTCAGAGTGGAATGGGTAAGAAACATTTCCTAGATGATGGAAAGTTTAATTTGAGAGTTAAAAAATTGACAGTGAATTAAAAAAGTAAAGTGTGTGTGTGTGTGTATGTGTGTGTGTGTATTACAGGGAGAATGGTGATAAAATGTTCTAAGCAGAAGACCTAGTTTTTGCTAAAGTCTAGAGGCAAAAGGGAGTATTGCACAATGGATGAGTGAAAGAGACTCAGTAGAGCTGGTGTGTAGAATGTGGAGGTGAGAGAGGAAGGCTGTGAGAACAAGCAGAAGCTAGATCATGTGGGCCTTGTGAGTCATGTTAAGTTACTGGGCACAGGGAAGAAATTAGAGTTTTAAGCATAGAGAACAAGTGATTAATTTTGGATTTCAGAAAGATCATTCAGGACATGATATGGATAATAGATTGGGAGAAAATGGAGGTTGGGGACTACAATCAAAAATTCAAATGGCTAATGAAGGTAACCTAGTAGAAATGGAGAGAAGGATTTAATTGGATAGATATTTAGACGGTAGAAAGGACAATACTTGCTGATGGATTGGATTTGAAGAATGATGAAGATTGAAAAGTCAATATCTAGCCAAGATTTCTGACCCGAGCAGCTAGGTGGTTGGTGGAACCACTTGCAAAGACGGGGAACACAGAGGAAGGTGCACGTATGGAACAGGGAAGGACTCTTTTGGACCTGCTGTGGCTTAGGTACCCTTGGACATACAGGTGCAGCGATCCAGTAGGCAATTGGCTGAACCAGTCTAAAGGGCAGGAGAAAATCTGGACTCAAAATATGGATCTAGGAGCATCATTAGATCAATGAAAATTGAGGGTGTGGGTGAGCTCATCTAGGAAGACAGTAGATACAAGGCAGGAGAGACAGCAAATTATAACCAAGAGTAACACTGATATATCCAGTGGGGAAAGAGAAGGAGAGCCTTCAAAACAGCAGACACTAGTTTTTAAATCAGGTTAAAATATGACATATCACAACCTTCCACTTTTTTTCTTTTTACCACAATTAATATGTGGTTATGAAAAGCAATTGGGATCCAAAGATATCAAAATGTTTTTTAGTTGTGGATGTGCTTCCTGTCTATACTAAGGTGGTCTGGCTAGCATATGCTTTGTCGTTTGAAGCCTTTTCACAGGCATGCATCTATCATTTAATCCTGAAAAAAAAAGCCCTCGGAGGAATCTATTAACATTATTCTTATTTTACAGGCAAGGACATTGAGGTTCAATTCAATAATTTGTCCAAGCTCACTGAAGTCCATCCTAGTGCCTCTGACCATCAATCCCATCAGTATAGCTCTTTACAGTGGACATATTCAAAAACAGCCCTGCAGCCATGATTGACCTTATATTACAGATAGGAAAATAAAGGCTCACAGAAGCCAAGAGGCTAATCAATGTTTCTTACTCTGAAAAGGGAGTAGCTGAACTTTCATTTGATATTTTGATACTATAAAACCAGCTTTCAATACCTGTTGACTAATATAGTAATAACTTAGAAAACCTTTATGGTCCATAACTTCAGTGAAGTTTTTGTTTCTTTATATTGGTTTGTCTGAGTATGAAATTGGGCCTCTGATTATCCATAGCAAGCATCATGATTTTTCTAGGAACTCACTAAATTTTTGCTAGAAGGTATATACTTCTTTCTGAAAACAAAATAATAAATAAATGTGAACCCTAGTGATTACTTCTCTGTTTTAGTTTCAGACTCTCCTGGTGCCATAAAGTAAAATTAAAATATGGGGGTATGATTTTGTAACCTTTAAGTTTCTACAAATACTAAATTTTGTCATTAGGATTATAACCATCAGTTATAAGGAAATTAATGAGAAACAGCAGTATAAGTCAGTGATCAATGCAACGATACTAAAAGACACTTGCAATTTCTTCTATTATAAATTTATGAACCATTATAGGAAGAATCCACCTATAAATGTTTCCTTAGTCTACCCTCAGCCATAGAAATATATAACATAATTAAAAACAGCATATCTTCCACCTAAATGATTATCTTGAGAATCAATGACAATTAATATGAAAGTGATTTGTAAATGGTAGATATCCCTGGGAAAATGGGGGTATTCTTCTTATTATTTTATTAATGATAGCAATCAGAGTTCTATTTCAGTTAGGTAGGGTCATCCCACTGCAAAGCAAATCACCCTGCTTAAGAATCCTTTCATGAGCAGTATTTTATGTTTCAACCAGATGAATTCAAACATTCCAGAAGAATCCAGCGTCAACCAAACAATATGCAGATTTAGGATTCAGTAAAGAAGGCTGATGTTAGTAAGGAAAGAGCCTCAGTGTCAATGAATGTTCGTGGCTATGTGAGTGACTCCTTTTTAATGGTACATTTATTTCTACTAGGTTCTAACTGCTCGGTTCCCATAGCAACTCAAGTGCTGGAGTGATGACCAAGGGAATGACCTTGTACTTCCTGGGATAGCTATTAAGCCCAGGATAAATCATTTCTTCTTTTGCAAAACTGCCTTCCAGTCTAGGGTCTTCCATTTGCTTGACATGCTCTCTAGGTAATTCACTTTAACTTTGGTTTTGTTTCCTCATCTATTAAGTGAGATTCATAATAATAATGCTTATATCACAGTTGGTATGAAGATATAAGAAATTATTACTTTACTAATTTATTTTTTCTTCAAAAGTTTTATGATACCACGCCTATCACTTTGAAAAGACTTGAACTAATGTTACAGAATTTAAAAAGGGAAGATATTTTATTTGGACATAAGAAACATAATGTGAAAAAGGAACACATGCACTCTGCATATAATCCTATGAACCTAATGAATCTCAAAAATATTAACTTTGTATAGAAATAAATGCATATTTTCCTCCTTCAGAATTCAAATCCAACATTATGTTTCTGTTATCATTATCTTTTTCATTGATAATTTTCTTAATTCAAAATTTGTTCTGTGGAAGTTAGGATGAAGATTCTTGGACAGGAAAGTTCTGAGACTTGATTTCTGAATACGTACCTAAAGGGACAATTGGCAATTTGTATGCTAGTTTGGGAGTAATTTTTTTTTAAACTTAAGGAACTCAAATTCTGTAGTTACACAGCGAAATACCAAGGCTGCCTCTTTGACGTTATAGGAAATTACTCAAGAACTTCAAAAACGGTCCTGCAGACCATTTCTCATTATAGAGGGGTGGGGTCACTTGTTCACTCATGTGAAATACCTGTGACATAGTGGATAAGCTTGTAGCTCTAGAGCCACACCACCTGAATTGGAATGCTTACGTTTCTGCTGACAAAAAGCAACCTTCTTAAACTTCCCACGCTTCAATTGGTTTTCTCGTCTATAAACAAGGATCATCACAATATCTATCTTGTGGGTTTTATGTGAGAAGAAAATGATAAAATTGCATGTACAAAAAGCTTAGTAAACTCTCTTGAAAAGACAGCTATTAAATGTACTACTGGACGTTTTTGCCTCAAAAAAATGCCTTAGGGTTGCCTTTGTCTAATTTGTGCCTGTGATCCGTAAGAATGAGACAACAAATAGGCCAGTAATTTAAGCCACAATCATTCACAAGGGCATAAAACATAAAACTCTTAGTGAGCGAAACTTTTTCTTATGTATTCACCTACGTGCTGTTCCAGAAAATCACTTGAGCTGCATGAGTTAAACTTCTAATCATCTCTTGGATTCCAAGCTAATGAAAGAGCTGAGTTGCTGCTGCTCTCCTGGCTTCAGTGTTAGACTCGAGGGCACTTCCAACCTTAGAGTATATTCCATCCACTTCATTTCCTGAATAAGAAAATCAATTCCTCAAAATCTTGCATAACTTTTATCCTTGTTCTATCATCCACCAATCTCTTTCTCTACAGGCAAAAACAAGGAACCCAGTAAAGAAATAATGGAGTGAATTGAACTGAAATTCCATTCACTGGGGCTCAATTCAAATAGTGCTGAGGTGCTTGGTTGTGAATGTTCCAACCCAGTGTCTCCTCTAAGAGATGAAAGTAATTTCTCCCTCAAGTAGCTTCTGAGAGTTAAAAGCAAAAAATCAACAACTACAAAAACACTTCCTACAAATCCATCTGTAATGATACATCTAAGATGAAAACTCCCTACTTGGAAGTCCTTACAATCAGTTAAATCACGAGGACTAACTGGGAACTTGGAGAGAACCAATTACTGTGGTATGCTAAAAGCAACATAATGGAAGAGCCTAAGAATTCTCAGTCTCTTGATTGGCTACTTTTCACAGGGCGAATGCTTTTCTACTAAGACATAATGTTCCATTAGTCAAAAGATGAAAAAGCAAGATCAGAAATTACATTTTTCAGCACTAACATAACCTTAGCTAGTGTTTACAGGCATAGCACAGTGCATAAAAAAAGCTCCTTTTTATCGGTTTTCATTTCCCACTAGGGTGGGACCAACTCACCTCAGTTTGCTGTGACTTTTGAGGATTCAGCATTGAAAATCCTATATCCCAACAAAGCCCTCAGTCCTGGGCAAACTGAAATGGTTGGTCACCCTGTATCCCAAACCAAGTCAGTCCTACACCTAGCCACATCTACAATGTAATTTTCAGGGCTCCAAAAATGCCTTCACCAGAAAAGCATCTTCATCAGCTTGAAATACAGCATTTGAGAAAAGATAAGTAGAAGCATATTCATAAAATAGCTTAAAATCCTCCCTGTGGCTTATTGGTAACATACAGTCATTCATACATTGTATGGCAACAGGGAGACAGTCCCAGAACTCCTGCCACTTACTATGGAGAGAGAGGCCATAAGGTAAGCCATCTCAATAAACCTCAAAAAGTGCTATGATGGCCAAAGTTCTGAGTACTATAGCAGCACAGGACAAATATACCTGGAGCCTGGAAGAATCAAGGAAATCTTCCTAGATGGTGATAGCTGAGAACTTTTTTAATTTTTAAAAAATTTTAATACAATTTTTAAGGGTTACTTTCCATTTGCAGTTATTACAAAACATTGGCTATATTCCCTGTGTTGTACAATACATCCTTGAGCCTATCTTACACCCAATAGTTTGTGCCTATTGACAAGTGTGAGGTGATACCTCATTGTAGTTTTGATTTGCATTCCCCTGATGATTAGCAATGTTGAGCATCTTTTCATGTGCCTGTTGACCATCTGCATTTCCTCTTTGGAAAAATGTGTATACAGTTCTTCTGCCCATGTTTTAATCAGGTTGTTCTTGTTTATTTATTTATTTTTGATGTTGAGTTGTTTATATATATTGGATATTAATCCCTTATCGGTCATATCATTTGCAAATATTTTCTCTCATTCACTAGGTTGTCTTCTTGTTTTGTGGATGGTTTCCTTTGCTGTGCAAAAGTTTTTAAGTTTAATTAAGTCCCATTTGTTTACTTTTGCTTTTATTTCCTATACATTAGGAGATGGATCCCCCAAAATATTGCTGTTATTTATATCAAAGAGTGTTCTGCCTATGTTTTCTTCTAGTTTTATAGTGTCTGATCTTACATTTAGGTCTTTAATCCATTTTGTGTTTATTTTTGTATACAGTGTTAGAGAATATACTAATTTCATTCTTTTACATGTATCTGTCCAGTTTTTCCAGCAACACTTATTGAAGGGACTGTCTTTTCTCCATTGTATATTCTTGCCTCCTTTGTCATAGATTGACCATAAGTGTGTGGGTTTATTTCTGGGCTCTCAATTCTGTTCCATTGATCTAGGTGTCTGTTTTTTGTGACATAAGCTGGGATCTTAAATACATGTTTAATTTAGTGCTAGAAGTCATTAAACAAAGCCTTATTCTGAGAAAGGAGGCTAGACAGGCAGGTTTTCCTGAATATCATGCAACCAGAAACAGCTGACATTTTTGGGAAAAGGAGATGCTCCAGAGTGGGGGGAGGGGGAATGAGGACAGGAAAGATCTGGGAAGGCACCAGAAAGGGCAGAGTGTGTTCCTCCAGAGCAAACTTCTTCCTTTTATCATGTTTGCTTTCATTTCCTGTAGGAAAAACCTAGTCCTCTAAACTATTTCCCCTCTAAAGTACCCAAGTGTCCTTCCCATTTGTATCTATTAAACCTTGTTCATCTTTTCAGGTTCCTCTGAACATCTCCATTTCCACCAAAGCTTCCTCGCTCTTTGCTGATCCTCCCTGAGCTTCATCTTCCCAGGCCTCTAACCCTTTACTACATGTGCCACACACTTATGAGCTTCATTATATTTGTTTTCCTGTATTTTACATTTAAATTCATCAAAATTTGTTGAGCACCTACCATCTGCCAGGTAGTTATTAAATAGTAGTGAACAACTTAAATAGGACCCCTGGTCTCCTGGAGCATATAGTCCTTCATTAAAAAAAATAGGATTATAGGCACTAAAAAGTACAGACCATGCAAATATGTCACTTGTATCCTCTACAGTGTCAATAACAACTATGGTGCACATTGGGCAATTCATAAGTATTTGTTGACTTGAGGAATTAAAAAATTCACTAGTGAAATTGTTCACATTAGGAAACAGTAATAAAAGCAGACAAAAAAGAGGTGGTACATAGAAATTATTCAAGGGTCCAGTTGAAATGTGATGATGCATGTACACACTTGATTGTACAGTCCTGGGGATGTTAAGGCTGTGAAAGTTAAATGAGGAAAATGGAGTTGGAATTTTGGGAAAACTCCCTATGATGAAATTACAGATGATTTTTCTCTTAACCAAGCTCAATAGCGTAGTTAATACATATGATGAATGCAAAGAGAACTAGAAAGATCTGAGTTTAAATTTTGTTTTGCCTCTGTGACCTGCAAAAGTTATTATTTGCTTTGACTCTCAATTTGCTCATCTTTAAAATGGGACAGTGTGCTGATACCTCCTATTTACCCTCCTTTTCCACCCTACTCTGCCATTCTTTACTCTGCTCTCTGTCTTAGGAGGCTGAATCAACAGATTCCAAGGCTCATGATTCTGACTGGGTTTAGCCAATGGGGAGCTGGCAGGGGACAGAGGGTGGAAGGCTGGTTATTTCCTTCTAGTGCAGGCTCCATCTTCCACAGTAGTTTCTTCTCTCTTCAATGCTTCCTTCCTGGACTTTAGCCATCTGGCTGTAACTTCTCCCTGGTTCGCTGTTGCTTCTAGTCCCAGGGTACACTACCGTCTCTTGTTGGTTTCCACTAACACTGCCATGGCTCTGTAAATAGCCCCTTTATTAAATTTTCTACCAATCACCCAGTTTGACTGTGAAATCTTTGCCTGTTTATACAGACAACAATCATATTTGCCTCTTTTTTTTTTTTTTCCCTCTCACTGTTGTGGCCTCTCCCGTTGTGGAGCACAGACTCCGGACACGCAGGCTCAGCAGCCATGGCTCACGGGCCCAGTCGCTCCGCGGCATGTGGGATCTTCCCGGACTGGGGCATGAACCCGTGTCCCCTGCGTCGGCAGGTGGACCCTCAACCACTGCGCCACCAGGGAAGCCCCATATTTGCCTCTTGCTAATGTAAACATTAAGTTAAACTAGGCAAAATGTCCAGCAGAATTCCTAGTATAAAGTAAGTCTTAGCAAATATGACTCTCTTACCCTCCTTCTCCTTCCTGTAGAACACTCTAGCCTTCCTAAAGACAAGGTACTAGTCTATGCTAGTATGAAATCTGTACTAAATCTGATTTTTAATAGTTTAATAACTTATCCTTGAATAGGTCTTTGTTACTATAAAGAAAAAAAAACTGTTGCTTACATCAGGGTCATTAGCAAATAAAATCAACAGAATGCATCTTTCAATGAGTCATGGCAATCTAAAGAAAAGTGTACTTCAACTATAAGTGCTTTGACCAGAGTTAAATGTGTGCTTTATAATGATATAATATGCCTCCTTTCAGGAACACATACATACTCAGACTATAAAAGAGCACAAGGATCAGACAGAAGAAAAAGATTTATTTGACGTAGGCAACAGCTTTGTGGACAAAATATTGCTTACAAAAATTTGTTTTGGCGATGATTGATAATATTTCTAGCTCAAGTTTCCTATAGATTTTGTGGCAGGGAGAGTAACTGAGAATTAAATGTGACAGAATATCTGTTGGGAAATGATCGAGTCTCCCTTTTCTCCATAAGATGATCACGGAAGAATGAAAGGTGTTCTTTCCTTGCAGTAGGGGTGATGAGGCTTGTGAGTTCTTTTGTCCAGGAATCCTTAACTTTCCTTACCTCCTGGGGATAGTTAACAGTCAGAAGAAGGAGTAATCAGTTGTTGTAGGTATGCTGGAAGGAATTTTCTGAACATGACTTTGTTATTAAAGGCTTAGGTCCATGTAAATAATGAAACTGGATTACTCAAAGAGAAACTTAACCAGCAGAAGTACTGTGATTGAGGATTGAAGAGGGGCTCTGTGAGGTTGATAGATCCCCTGAAGCCAGGGAGGTGGTGGGAGTTCTGGTGAAGAGCAGCAGAGGCAGGTGCTCATGGAAATGCAGAGCTGTTGATGGTAGAGCCTTGATGCAATGCTGGGCTGTGTGTGGCAAGTTGAAACAGTGGCCACAGTCTCCACAGCTTCCTGTATCTGAGTCCTTTTGAAATATGACTATTCAGCTCCTCTCATCAAGAAGTGGTGTTTATTTCTCCACCTCTTCAATCTGAGCTGAACTGTGATGTCTTCTGGTAAATATAACGGAGTGGAAGGGATGATATGCCAGTTCCAAATCTAGGTCTCAGGAGGCCTTGCATGTTTCTGCTCTTTCTCTTAGAACCTGGAAAACTGCCATGTGAACAGATTTGAAATATCCTACTCTATGAGAGACACATGGCATGGTCCTTCTCCCATTCCCCATCTGATAGCCAAACAATCCAAGAAGCCACTTTGCTGACTTGTAGCTCACCACAGAGGTATGTGTAAACCCAAGTGAGACAGAAAGACCACTCAACAAAGTCCAGCCCCAATTGTCAACCCATAGAATCATGAATTAAGAATGTTTAAATCACTAAGTTTTGAGATTATTTGTTACCCAGCAAAGCTAACTGATACACTCTGTGCCTATGACCTTGGGATTTTGATCAGAATCTAGCTTGGCATGGGGAGAATGGTGCTACCTGACTACAAATGGGCCATGTTGACCTGAAAAAAAGCAGCATCAGTGACCATCAGAGATGTCCAGCATGTACCATTTTGCTGTGCTCCCTGTCCTTCAGGGTTCTGTGTAATCTGAGGAGGGAGGAAGGAGAAACCCTTGCCCCCATTTCTGTCAGATCAGTTGATACTGAACTTTCTAACCATCTTAATATGTGGGGACTTGAGTCAAACTTTATTTTAATTAGAAAAATAGTAAAACCTGGTTCTGTAGCTTATGTCACATTTTTAAAATAATAAAATTTAAAATATTTAACAAGCCCTTATGTAAAAAGGAAAGTATTATACTTCAGCTTTCCTTAGACTTTATACCCTGTTTCTCAGCCAGCATAGGAGAGATAACCATCAGATCACATAACTTTCTGGAGGAGGTTTTTGAGTTCTGATTTAATGTGTGGTAATTTCATGATTTTTGAGCAAAAGTTTGGTTAAGTTATGAGATAGCAAATAAATGTTCAAGTCCAAAGTAGTGATTGTTGAAATGTTGTATATTTACAAAGAACTCTGGTCTTAATGTCATGTGATTGGCATATTAGTTTTGGCTCAGTTATTAAGTAGTGTGATGCTAGGTGAGTCATCACCCATATTTGAGCCTTTATCTGCAAACTCAGAAAAATACTAAATAATCCTTAAGTCCCTTTGAAGGTCTTCTAGTCTTTGTCTTGCCTTCTACATTTACAATCGGATACCTTCTTATTCAGAGGCATAATTTACTTCTCCATAGAATATCCTTGAACTGATTACTCTTTCCTATAAATCTTTAAAGCAGTTACTAATGAGAAGAGCGGGCAGGCAGCTAATCAGGCCTAGCTTTGTGTTATCTCTGCCACTGATATCTTGTTATCTGTTACCTGTTTATCTGCTCTTCTGAACTAGTTTGGAACCCCACTTGAGGATGAGGATGGTGTCTTATCCTTTCTGACTGTGCATTTTAAAGTATAAAATGTAAACCTAAAAATAACTCAATGAAAATTATTGATACACATAAAATTGACTATATTAATAAATTGTGATGTACTTTCAAGATAGCCTTTTTCCAATATTTGTTAGACCCCTTCAATGGCATCGGATGACATGTGGTACTTTAGGCAGGTCATTTCACTTTTCTGGAATCTAATTTATAATGCATAAAATGGGAGGATTCAGCTAGATCATCTGTAAGAACGCTTCTTCATGTACTAGTCTGTCATGTTTTAAGTGCTATGGAAGTTCAGGACATAGAGGTTTGTCATGAGCCTCATTCTTCTTAGCTAGACTTGGCTCTTAGATATAAGCTTAGCTTACAGCTATTGAAGGCGTGCAGACTGGCTGTCACAGGTGCTCTGGCTGGGTGCCCACAGCATGTTCTTACATCTCACCCCTCAACCTCCCACCTTCACCCCCAAAACATACACACACACTCCACACTGTTGCAATTCTAAGAGATGCTGCTTAGGGCCACCCTTTGTTCTCAGAGTTAGATGTTAGATTGACTCTTTTTTGACTGGTCAGAAGCCTAGAGGTAGAAAACTTAATGTCTACACTCGACATAATTAAGTTGGGTCTGGATTATAAAATTATTTTCAAAATTTGTAATAGCTTTACAAAATAATTGTTTTAAAAAGATAATAATATCTAGCTCTTTGGAAGTAAGACCTGGCTTCTGTAAAGATGTAGGTCACATAGCCTTCACTCAAGATTACCAATCTGAAACCTGTAGCTGAATAAGTACTTTGCATGAAATGTGCAGACTGTCGTTTAAAATTCCTTTGTTTTTCTCATAATCTGCATAATTATAATCTGTTTATTCTAAAGCTATCTTCTATGATTTAGAAATACAACATATACACTTTACCAAAAGATCTGAAATTGATACAAAGCTCCTTAGTAATATCTCTAGTACATCAAATGAATCAGTATCTGAAAATGTTGACAGTTTTCAAATTTAAAAATGTATGAAAAGATATAAGTAACCCAGTAATTCCATGAGAGGACTATATGAAGTATCCTTGTTCCCAAGCAAGGTCAACAACAGCAACAAAGTCTAGTAAAACTTCTTTGTAAGACATTTTTTTTAAAAATAATTAATTAATTTATTTATTTATTTATTTATTTTGGCTGTGTTGGCTCTTCGTTTCTGTGTGAGGGCTTTCTCTAGTTGAGGCGAGTGGGGGCCACTCTTCATCGCGGTGCGCGGGCCTCTCACTGTCGCGCCCTCTCTTGTTGCGGAGCACAAGCTCCAGACACGCAGGGTCAGTAGTTGTGGCTCACGGGCCTAGTTGCTCCGCGGCATGTGGGATCCTCCCAGACCAGGGCTCGAACCCGTGTCCCCTGCATTGGCAGGCAGATTCTCAACCACTGCGCCACCAGGGAAGCCCTGTAAGACATTTTAAACATATTATCTTGAATCAATATTGCCTTTTTTTAAAAGCTTTTTTTGCATCTATTAAGATGATCATATGGTTTGTATACATCAGTTTCATAATATGGTGTATCACATCGATTTATTTGCATATAATGAAGAATCCTTGCATCCCTGGGATAAATCCCACTTGATCATGGTGTATGATCATTTTAATGTGTTATTGGATTCTGTTTGCTAGTATTTTGTTGAGGATTTTTGCATCTATATTCATCAGTGATATTGGTCTGTAATTTTCTTTTATTGTAGTATCTTTGTCTGGTTTTGGTATCAGGGTGATGGTGGCCTCATAGAATGAGTTTGGGAGTGTTCCTTCCTCTGCAATTTTTTGGAAGAGTTTGAGAAGGATGGGTGTTAGCTCTTCTCTAAATGTTTCATAGAATTCACCGGTGAAGCCATCTCGTCCTAGACTTTTGTTTGTTGGAAGATTTCAAATCACAGTTTCAATTTCATTCCTTGTGATTTGTCTGTTCATATTTTCTATTTCTTCCTGGTTCAGTCCTGGAAGGTTATACCATTCTAAGAATTTGTCCATTTCTTCCAGGTTGTCCATTTTTTTGGCATGGAGTTGCTTGTAGTAGTCTCTTAGGATGCTTTGTATTTCTGCAGTGTCTATTGTAACTTCTCCTTTTTCATTTCTAATTTTATTTATTTGAGTCCTCTCCCTCTTTTTCTTGATGAGTCTGGCTAATAGTTTATCAATTTTGTTTATATTCTCAAAGAACCAGCTTTTAGTTTTACTGATCTTGGCTGTTGTTTTCTTTGTTTCTATTTCATTTATTTCTGCTCTGATCTTTATGATTTCTTTCCTTCTGCTAACTTTGGGTTTTGTTTGTTCTTCTTTCTCTAGTTCCTTTAAGTGTAAGGTTAGATTGTTTATTTGAGATTTTTCTTATTTCTTGAGGTAGGCTTGTATAGCTATAAACATCCCTCTTAGAACTGCTTTTGCTGCGTCCCATAGGTTTTGGATCGTCGTGTTTTCATTGTCATTTGTCTCTAGGTATTTTTTGATTGTTTCAGTGATCTCTTGGTTATTTAGTAACATATTGTTTAGCTTCCATGTGTTTGTGTTTATTACATTTTTTTTCCATGTAATTCATTTCTAATCTCATAGCGTTGTGGTCAGAAAAGATGCTGGATATGATTTCAGTTTTCTTAAATTTACTGAGGCTTGATTTGTGACACAAGATGTGATCTATCCTGGTGAATGTTCTGTGTGCACTTGAGAAGAAAGTGTAATCTGCTGTTTTTGGATGGAATGTCCTGTAAATGTCAATTAAATCTATCTGGCCTATTGTGTCATTTAAAGCTTCTGTTTCCTTATTTATTTTCATTTTGGATGATCTGTCCATTGGTGTAAGTGAGGTGTTAAAGTCCCCCACTATTATTGTGTTACTGTCAATTTCCTCTTTTATAGCTGGTAGCAGTTGCCTTATGTATTGAGGTGCTTCTATGTTGGGTGCATATCTATTTATAATTGTTATATCTTCTTCTTGGATTGATCCCTTGATCATTATGTAGTGTCTTTCCTTGTCTCTTGTAACATTCTTTATTTTAAAGTCTATTTTATCTGATATGAGTATTGCTACTCCAGTTTTCTTTTGATTTCCATTTGCATGGAATATCTTTTTCCATCCCCTCGCTTTCAGTCTGTATATGTCCCTAGGTCTGAAGTGGGTCTCTTAAAGACAGCATATATATGGGTCTTGTTTTTGTATCCATTCAGCAAGACTCTGTCTTTTGGTTGGAGCATTTAATCCATTCACGTTTAAGGTAATTATCAATATGTACGTTCCTATGACCATTTTCTTAATTGTTTTGGGTTTGTTTTTGTAGGTCCTTTTCTTCTCTTATGTTTCCCACTTAGAGAAGTTCTTTTAGCATTTGTTGTAGAGCTGGCTTGGTGGTGCTGAATTGTCTTAGCACTTGTTGCTTGTCTGTAAAGCATTTGATTTCTCCATCGAATCTGAATGAGATCCTTGCTGGGTACAGTAATCTTGGTTGTAGGTTCTTCCCTTTCATCACTTTAAATATGTCATGCCACTCCGTTCTGGTTTGTAGAGTTTCTGCTGAGAAATCAGCTGTTAACCTTATGGGAGTTCCCTTGTATGTTATTTGTGTTTTTTTCCTTTGCTGCTTTCAATAAATTTCTTTGTCTTTATTTTTTGCCAATTTGACTACTATATGTCTCTGTGTGTTTCTCCTTGGTTTTATCCTGTATGGGACTCTCTGCACTTCCTGGACTTGGGTGGCTATTTCCTTTCCCATGTTAGGGAAATTTTCAACTACAATCTCTTCAAATATTTTCTCGGGTCCTTTCTCTCTCTCTTCTCCTTCTGGGACCCCTATAATGTGAATGTTGTTGCATTTAATGTTGTCCCAGAGGTCTCTTAGGCTGTCTTCATTTCTTTTCATTCTTTTTTCTTCATCCTGTTCCACAGCAGTGAATTCCACCATTCTGTCTTCCAGGTCACTTATCCGTTCTTCTGTGTCAATTATTCTGCACTTGATTCCTTCTAGTGTATTTTTCATTTCAGTTATTGTATTGTTCATCTCTGTTTGTTCTTTAATTCTTCTAGGTCTTTGTTAAACATTTCTTGCATCTTCTCTATCTTTGCCTCTATTCTTTTCCCGAGGTTCTGGATGATCTTCACTATCATTATTCTGAATTCTTTTTCTGGAAGGTTGCCTATCTCCACTTCATTTAGTTGTTTTTCTGCAGTTTTATCTTGTTCCTTCATCTGGTACATAGCCCTCTACCTTCTCATCTTGTCTATATTTCTGTGAATGTGGTTTTTGTTCCACAGCCTGCAGGATTGTAGTTCTTCTTGCTTCTACTATCTGCCCTCTCAATATTGCCTTTTGTGAGAAAAACTATGGGCAAGAATCTGGGATTTGGAATCAGATAACCCAGAGCTTCAAATCGTGGCCCAACATCTTGCTGGTTAGGTGTCCATAAGCAAAATCATGAGCAAGAATGAGTTAAAATTATTTTCCTTTTAATTAAAAAGAGATCAATAACATCATGGGGATATTCAATTTCTTCCAAAGGCAACATGAGACAATCAATAGCAATTCTTGATACAGATGCTGCACAAAGTTGAAATCAAAGACAGCTTTAACACAGAGTCAGACAAAGGTAACGTGGCTCAGTCTAGAAAAACCTCCTGTTTGTTTGGAAATGGTCCCAGAAACACCTAGGATTAGACACCCAGCCATATCCTTGCACAATGGATTTGAGTAAGGCATGCATGAGGGAGTAAGTGAATCCCCAGGGTCATGCTTATCTCTTATACCAAGCCTCAGTCATTTTATTTTTCAGTGTAAGTCCTAACAGAGAGATAGTAACAATGGTAGAAACGAAATATCTAATGCTACTTTTCATTTAACCAATATCATCATTACTAATTAATAATTATCCTTGTTCTTGGGTTTGTTTAGCCAAATAAATTATCCCCATTTAACCCTACTTGATAGAATTTTACTGTTTAATAGAGCTGATATAGACAAGGACTGATAACAACAAAGTGAATAACAGATAAACTAGATAAATACAAAAAACAAAGTAAATGCTAGTAAATATCAGATAAACACAGGATAGGTAAAAGCCAATCAATAATGAAGAGTGATGTCAGGCAATGAAAAGAAAACTGAATCCAAAGACAAAGATTTAAGAGTTCTTATCTCAGCTATCCCTCTAATGATCTATGTGACCCTGGGTAAGTCATGCTCTCTGGACCTCAGGACCTTAAGCCTGCTCTACTTTCTAATATGGGGAAGTGCTCATGTTACATACTTTGTGACACTCACTGGTGGGCTCTTTGCCTTCACTTAACTCTACTTTGCCTTTTAAAACCATTTTAATGTCAACTAACCCCAGATTCATATGTAAGTGGAGAAGACTTCCCTTTTTCCTTATTTCCTCAACAAGAGCCAGACTATTCTAACCTTTGGGTAATTCCTTGATTTTAAGGCTTTGATTGCTCTTAAATTACAGAGCTCCCTGGGAATGGATAAATTTTAAAATTATTAGACATTCACATTTCAGTAAAATTGCGAAAGGAAAAAAGCAGCAAGATTTATCTTATAGTCCCCCTTATGCCCTGTAGGAGAGATTACCAGCTGTCTTCCAGCACCTGTTCTTTCCCAGTACCCATTTTATAACAGAATTCCTGATTTTCAGCTGGGCACAAGTTTACCCAGAATAGGGGCTACATTTCCCAGCCTACCTTGCAAGTAGGTATGATCATAAGATTAAGGTCTAGGCACTGTAATATAAGAGCACTGGTGTATTAAAAGGGATGCTGGAATGCCCTTCTTCATCATGTCTTCCTTCCTGCTGGCTAGAATGTGGATATAAGAGATGGAGCTCCAGCAGTCATCTGGTGACCTTGGGAATGAAACTCACAGATGGTGGCCGAATTTCAAGCAAAGATAAAGTGCTCTTCTGACTTTAGGGAGATAATCAGTTCCAGTCCACTTTTGTTTGTTGAGTTGATCCCTGACTAGCTTTTTTTTTTACTCCCTTCCCCCACTTAAATAACCAACTAAGGCAGGAGAAACAGGACAGAACTAGGTTCCCCAAAACTTTTCACAACGTTGTTGTTTTTTTCTCCGCAACTCAATTTTCATGGGTTCTTCCACAAATAAAAGACATACTGGAAAACTGAGGAGGTAAATCATTGTAATAAAATTTTAAGAAGGGATGAACTTCTCAAATAATAGTAAATCTGAGAGGGTTCAACACTTATAATATTTCAACATGTTCTGTGGTATCAGACTCTGAATTCTGAGAATTTCAGAAGGTGATGATGATAGTATGAAAATTATAGGAAAATTTTTTGAAGAAAGACAAGCTCTAAGTAGCTGTGCATATTTTTATTATTAAATGCCAATAATTATACACATTTAAGTGTCAGTATTACTTTGTTGGTACTTCTCTTGGAAAAAATTTATAAAGAAGTGTACCTTTACATAGATCTAAAAAAGATCTGTAGAAGGCTTATGTGTAATAATCTATCAAGAAACATATAGATATTGGTTTATACCTTTTAATTTTATTTGCTATTAGCTAATTTAAATGAAATTGCTTGAAACCTCACATAACCAATGCTCCCCTATGAGGGGAGCATTTTCAAATGTGCTGTCTGAGTAGCTATAAAAACTATTTACCTAGGTGATATCAATTCCATTCTCATTGATTGCAAGATTAGAAGACAGATCTTAGATTTCTTTAAAAAAAAACGGCAAAAACAAAAACACAATCTAAAATTATTGGGACATTTTGAACATGGTAGGTTCCCAATGCATTGTTGTTGCAATATTGAGTCAGTCTGTGAAGTTTTCGAGGTTTGTATTTTTGAAAAATTCTTACACATAAAAAATTTTAAGGCAGTGTTTCTCTGTTTAAGGACACCTTGCATCAGAATTGCTGGAGTGTTTGTTTAAAATGCTAATTCCCAGATACCTCATCACTTCCAGTGAATCAGAATCTCTATGCATGCCTTGAGAATATGAATTTTAACACCCCCAAGAGATTTTCAAGCACATTTAAGTTTAAGAACCTCCGTTCTACTGCTTTGTCTAGTGCAATGGAGTTTCAAGCAGTTTTAAGTTATTACTTCCATGTCTCTGTCAGTATCAAGTTAATTCTTTTCCCATTCTGCCTCCAATTTTTGACCAGACGTGAAAGGCGGGGATGATTACTGGACTGATTAACATTTACTCTTAAGGGGAAAAGAGAGTTTTTAGATCGGTACAGAGAATATGGATAGTCACACATATTTGTGAACTGAGGGGAAAAGATAAGTGTAATAAAAGTACAGTTCCGAGATTTCAAAACTATTTTTGAACTAGTCTGGAGGAGCATGATTGTAATGTAAGGCATGACTCTGTGTTAAAGAAAGGACAGGATAACTTAATAGAGGTCTCCTATCTTGTTCTGTGACGGTGCTTCTAGGCTCTGGTGATGAATGTGTTCATTTTCTGTGACTTCCTTTGGGTAAATAACCCGGTGCCCTATCAGCTCTCCAGCCCTGGGCCAGCAGCGGCCGTGTGTGCGCACTAATGACGGTGGAAGGTGTCTGGGGGAGGGGCTGCCCTGCACGATCGCGCCCCTGGCACTTCCTAAGAGACTCTCAGCTCTTTCTCTGCGGCTGGTACTTGAAGCCTCCAGACTCTCCCTCCAGAGAAAAGAAACCATCTATCTAAATTAGCTGTGCTCCCTCGTCCCTCGTTTCTCCCTCCGCCAGCCGCCACCCCCACCCCTTCCATTGTGTAGTGCGTTTAGCTTCCCTTCCTGCGTGAGATCTTAACCTCGTTTGTAGCAGGAGGGATTACTAAGAATTTCGGAACCTTGAGTTGCAATGGAGCTGTATGGAAAGGTAAGCAGAAGGGAGTTCCTCTGCATGCTCTGAGTGAAATCTCGCTTTGATGGACTTTGGTGTGTGTGTGTACGCGCGCGCGTGGGTGCCTTCTCAATGCAATTGTGTGAGTAAACCACTTTATGTGTGTGCCATTCATTCTCGTTCTCCCCCGCGTTTGGTGAATGAGATTGTAAAACCACCCCACTCTGCCTATGGAAATGTATAAACTTTCCCGATTCAGGATGGGGAGGTGTAGCGCGGAGAGTTCCAGAATGCAGCGCAGGTTTCGTTTAGATTGGGAATTAGCACAAGGTAGTGCGTTTCCTAACAAGAAAAATCACAATCTAGCTTCGGAAAGCGATAGGTAGCAAAGAAAAATCTCCAGCTGAGATGAGCTGGGGTCACTTTTCGCCTGCACCTTGCGAGGAAATGGTCTGTGAGGCTGAGAGCAGCAACAACCGGGAGCGATTCCAAAAGAGAAGGGAGGCTCGGCGGCCGAGTCCAACAGGAGGAGTAGCCCGTTTTTATGCTGGCTTGCCGGGAAATGTAGTTCACGGCTCACCGGTTTGCCGGAAAGCTCAGCAGGGTTAGACTACAACTCCCAGGAGCACGCGGGGCTCCCAGCCAGTACGCGTGTGCGGCGCCAGGAAGGGACAGCTCCGGTGCTGATGTTGGAGCCGGTTAGCGAACCCCAAGAGTGCAGTGTGGAGCGTGAAGCGCGCGGACTGTGCACGCTTGATCGGGCTCCCGGGCCAGCACTGTCTTAGCCAGGGAGAGAGGACACTTTGCGAACAATGAGACACGAAGCTCCCATGCAGGTGGGTCTATATAGAAAGTGTGGCCTCGGGAGGAATTGAAAGAGATGCTTTCTCCCTCGCTCCCAGCATAAACTGCGCCCGATCTAAGGGAAGGTTTTAGGCAGTCACCCGCGGGGATGCGGTTCTGACTTGGTCCATGGAACAGAACTGGGCTCCTCTACGCTCCGCGGGGCTGTAACGAGGGATGTTTTGACGCGGGTAAGAGTATACATTATCTTTCTAGGCTCCACAAGGAGGATTATAGTGTCTAAAACGTAAACTTGAGCAAACAAAAGTCAGAGGAACATGCAATCTCGTATTGGCATTGATTGTCCCTCCTGGCTTGCCTGGTTTGTGATCGCGGTGCAGATACACGGACTTATGGCGAGGTTCGGGGTTGCGAACTCTACTGGAGTCGGGATAGAGCGAATGCCGCTTGGTTAAGAGCGCGCTATGAAAGGAGAAGCCAGTGTTAGGGTCCCCATAGTCCTCTTAATTCAGTTAGGGTCCTAGTAGTATCAACGGAAAAAGCAAACCCATTGGGGCTTGACTCTTCCCAGAAGTAAGCAAGCCTTTATCGCTATCCACACAACTGGTTTACTGCTGCGTTTCAAAGACTATCCTCTGAGCTTTCCTGAGTAATGTGCCCATTTGTTGTCCGTTCCGATTCCCTATTTCTGTCACATTCTTATGTTTGCTTCCTTTGACTCCGGTGCAAAGGTGCCTCTGCCTAAGCACCTTGCTTAAGTTTTGTTTTTAAGTAAAGATGAGTGATGCTTTCTCCTTTGTATGTACAATCAGTTAACGCTAAACATCAGCCTGTGTTCATTACCAAGCAGAGTGATCCCATTGCGTAACAGAAAGGCACTTTATGAATGGGATTGAGAGGGGAATGGAACATACGTTTGGAACGTGTTGTCTCTCTTGAGAACCCAACCCTGCTACCAAATCCACCAATATAAATGTTTGACTTTAATTCGTGCTTAAACATTTTCCACAAAAATCAAGGACTTTAAACGTATGCTTCAATTTACTTTTTATTTATGGTATGGGTTATGTATATTAAGATATATGCTGACCGGACTGTTCAATGAAAAAAGATCTGTAGAATTTAATTGTTTGTTGAAGGATTATATAATAGAAGCTCTCGAATTACCTTATGAGTTATTGAAAATTTGATTTGTTCCAGAGAACATTGGCCCCATTGTGAATCTTCTAATACCTCTGTTTGTGACTTAGTTTTTCATTATAGACCTGATGTGAAAAGAATCTGGACAGACAATAAAGGTACAGGCTGTTGCAATCAAGATATATTGGCTTATGATAATTTCCCACTACTAGAGGTACTGCCAGGAACCAACTGGCTAAATTAAGCATATCTGATTACAAGTAAACATTGACAGTAGATTTTAAAAGTAGATTGTTAGTATTTAACATCAAACCCATGTATACACTGAGGTGTTTATGTTAAAATAAATTTCTAACAAATAAATCACGCTGCATCTTTTTTATTTTCTTATAATAATGGCTTAGAATGTTCAAAAGGGTCATTAAAATGTTACAGAACTGTATGAAATTAGTGCCTTGAGAACTATTTTAAATTATTTCATATCAACTTTGTAGTAGGCACTGTAATTCCATATTTTAGTCAGAACTTTAATGAATAATTAATATAAAAATAGGTAACAAAATTAATTTGCTTCTGGGTGGAGTTGTCATATGTAGGATGTATTTTATTCATTGGACTTGATTTTTGAAATTAAAACTTTCAATGCCCAAATGCTATCAAGAATAACATGTACATTAAAAAAAATCAAAGACTATTTTCTGTAGTATATTTCATTTCAGCACATTTATTGATTCAATTTACCAAGTAAATTGTTATGGTGGCCCTCTCTCAATTACTGTCAGGTTTTCAAACATATATAATGATAGAATGAATAAAAACTATAAACATGCTTCATATATATATATATATGTTTTTTAAGTGGCAAGTAATGTCTCAGCACCTGTACTTCTGAATCATAAGCACATAATCACATTCCAGGTGATTTTGACATATGAAAATGCAATGAGATGAATAGTTGACTTTTTATTCTTTTACATTTAAAGACTGAACCACATCATCATTTAAAATACATGCCCCTAAGTTTTCCCTTAGGTTTCTGGAAAATGAGTCACAAGCAAAACCTCATTCTACAGTTTCATTATCTTAAGAGATTCTTTTCCCCATATAAAAATATTTAGTTCATTTATTCAGTGCTCTTTAATTCTTGATTTCCTAATTTACTTATTTTATTTTCTTAAATCAAAGAATCCTTTAAAAATTAATGTCTTTTAAAAAGTATTTATTGTGCCTATGTACATAGCTTGGTGCTCTGTTCAAGGTAGTTATCTTTGATATATGCAAATTTTCTGAAGAATATTTCTCTCTGAGTTGATGCAAAATGAGGGATAATAATTGTTTTATAGGGATTATTAAAATTATAAACAGTAATAGTCTTTGCTGTCTGTATTTCCTTTGCAACTAAATAACCAGGAATAGCATTTGGTAAGTGTTCCAAATGATGGGTTAGAATTTTAATGCAGGAAATGGTCATTTTGTGTTTTTTCATTCAGTGCATCCATAAATCCTGAGGGCCAAATGAAATGGGGAATAGCTGCGCTCATGACTTGTGGGCAAGACTCTCATGAACAAGTTGTCATTTGATTCAGGAGCCAGGTTGAACAAATTCCAGTTTATCTAGTGCTTTGTGCTAAGCACTGTGCCTTGCATTCAGATGTGTGTGTGTGTGTGTGTGTGTGTGTAAAATATAAAACAGTCCTAGAGGTCACCATTATCCTAATTATGGGCAGATAACTAGAACTTTTTAAGATTAAACAACTTTCCCAACACGGTAAATTCAAAATTCTGCCAGACTCTAGAAAGCCCTTGTTCTTTCCTCTATTATTTTGGGTTCCTCAAGAAGACACAAAATGGTGGTGTAAAGAATGAGGGCACTATTGATATAATTTGATTCATTCATTTGGTTCAGAAGAAAGAAAACTGTCTCTTCTGTTTATAAAATTATCTTGCATAAACTAAACCAAATATTTGAGAAACGCCAATGTTTTAAAAATGGTTAGCTTTCTGTTTCCTGGGTTTGAATTTCTTGCAGCTTTACTTACTCTCTTGCAGGACCAGTGGAATTCATTGTCTCTGTTTAAATGCTTATCTTCAATTTTGTCATCCACAAGCTTTCTGGGTCATCACATAAGTGCAGAGCCCTCTAACTATTTAGGAAACTTGAAAGGAAAACAACTACTCAAAGCATGGAGCAGAGTGTCAAAAAAGGTTATTTGGCTAAAAATGAGGATGATTGAAGAAAGAATATAAGTGTAGGCTGAAAATGAGGTTGAGGTGAAAACCACAATAGATATCAAATATAGCCATGCTATATAACAAAAACAACTTACAAAGAATCAGTCTAAATATCATTGTTTCATTTGGCTATGGAAGGTACATGGCAAACTTGCATTTTATTATTGTGGAATTTCTAACCACATCCAGCCTCTATGATGATCCCTTTATCTTTATAAGAAATGGAAGTTTAGTCCTCATCCCTTACAGAGATAGAGAAAAACTCTAGTTGACATTGGAGAAACAAGAACTTTTTTCTTACTCCATTTGAGCAAATTCCTCAAGTATCCACCTTTCTTCCGTAAAGGAAAGTGGAGGATAGAGAGGGGAATTACAGTAAAAATAAATTTCTGTGGTGTAAGAATGATTTTCCATTTTCATTTTTTTAGTCCAAGAAGTCGTGGTTTTATTACATGGCATAACCACAATTTTCCCCTGCCATTCTAAGCTTATATTGGAACTGCATGTTCCTTTCCTGACCATCATATGCCAAGATGGAAATACATTTTTATGCTAAGGATTGAATTTTCCTGGGACTATTCTTACACCAAGGATACTCAACTTACTAAGTATAAACAGTTGTGCCACCTGAAAAAACTGTTGTATTGGTTAAAGGTCGTCCAACAATTTTCCCCATTTTTCATTTGTTAATTGGGTCCAGAGGTTCTAAAGGAACCCTCTTAATAGCTCATAGTTTTTTTACCATGCATACTATGACCTGTGAAGATGAAATCTTTTAGATTTATTTGGAATTACATAAATTTTTAGCATTTTTCATTTGTTTATTTACAGTTTTTGATATATTTCTATATGTTGAAATGTACAAATATTAAGTGAACAACTTGATGAATTTTAAAAAATTATTTATTTATATTTTTTTAAAGTCTTTATTGAATTTGTTACAATATTGCTTCTGTTTTATGTTTTGGTTTTTTGGCTGCAAGGCATGTGGGATCTTAGCTCCCTGACCAGGGATTGAACCCACACCCCCTGCACTGGAAGGTGAAGTCTTAACCACTGGACCTACAGGGAAGTCCCAAATTTGATGAATTTTGATAAATGGGTACACCTGTGTAATACATACCACTATAAAGATGTAGAATATTTCCAATCAGCCCCCCAAATTCCTTCATTCATATTCTTTTTCCAGTTAATCTACCAATGCAATAAATTCTTGACTTTTTTCACCGTAAATTAGTCCTGTTCTAGAATTCTATATAGTTCTGGAAAGCATACAAAATGAACATATTGCAGAATATACAGTGTGTACTCTTAAGTCTGGCTTATTTTGCTCAGTATAATGTGTAAGGGATTTATTCATGTTTTTGCATGTATCAATAATTCATTTTTTATTGATGCATATTATACTGGTGTATCAATCTACAACACTTTTAAAATCTATTTGTCTGTTGATGGACTTTGAGGTAATTTCATTTGGTGCTACTATAATGAAGGCTATAAACATTATCACATTGGTCTTTTTATGATAATGTGTTTTCATTTCTTATGGGTAAATACCTAGAAGTAGAGTCGTTGAGGTAAGGGTAAGTCTTTGTTTAACTTTCTAAGAAACTGTCAAATCTCTAGCCAAAATGGTAGTGCCATTTCACATTCTCACCTGCGATGTATGAACATTCTAGTGGCTTCACATCCTTAACAGTGTCTGGTGTCAGTGGCCGTTTAAATTCTGGCCACTTTAATGGGTGTTTATGGTATCTCATTGTGATGTGTATTTGCATTTTTCTAGTGATGGTGATGTTCAGTATATTTGTATCTTTTAACTGGCAATTTGTATATCTTCCTTTGTGTAGTGTCTTTAGCCTTTTATCCATTATCTGGGTTGTCTTTTTATTGTTTAGTTGCAGAAATCTTTATATAGGTTTTTTTTTTCTTTTTTGATATCTGTTTGGTTATGTAGTTTTGAAACTAGTTCTTTGAATGTATTAAAATATTTTCTGCCAGTCTGTGCCTTGAATACTCATATCTTAATAGTGTCTTTTGATGAGTATTTTTATTTTGATGAAATTTAGGTTATTAATTATAGGTGGGGTCTATATTTGGGCTCTGTACTTTCTTTGACTATTTGTCTTAACTATGTCCCAAGACCTTAATACATTTGTTATTTCTAGTAGTATTTTTTTAGATTCCTTAAGAATTTCCCCATAAATAATTGTATCATTTGCAAATAGAGACAGTTCTTTCTTTCCAGTGACCTCCTTTTTTTGGTTTTTTTCCTATAACTTATTCCACAGGATAGGACAGCTAGTAAAATGTTTTATTTTTTTTATTAGTTTTTAATTTTTAGTTTGTTCAATCACCCAATTCATCACACCACAACCCCCACCCCCCCACCGCTTTCCCCCCTTGATGTCCATACGTTTGTTCTCTACATCTGTGTCTCAGTTTCTGCCCTGAAAACCAGTTCATCTGTACCATTTTTCTAGGTTCCACATATATGCATTAATATACGATATTTGTTTTTCTCTTTCTGACTTACTTCACTCTGTATGACAGTCTCTAGATCCAACCACGTCTCAACAAATGACCCACTTTCATTCCTTTTTATGGCTGAGTAATATTCCATTGTATATATGTACCACATCTTCTTTATCCATTCATCTGTTGATGGGCATTTAGGTTGTTTCCATAACCTGGCTATTGTAAATAGTGCTGCAATGAACATTGGGGTGCATGTGTCTTTTTTTTTTTTGCGGTATGTGACCCTCTCACTGTTGTGGCGTCTCCCGTTGCAGAGCACAGGCTCCGGATGCGCAGGCTCAGCGGCCATGGCTCATGGGCCCAGCCGCTCCGCAGCATGTGGGATCTTCCCAGACCAGGGCACGAACCCATGTCCCCTGCATCGGCAGGCAGACTCTCAACCACTGCGCCACGAGGGAGGCCTGCATGTGTCTTTTTGACTATGGTTTTCCCTGGGTATATGCCCAGTAGTGGGATTGCTGGGTCATATGGTAATTCTATTTTTAGTTCTTTAAGGAACCTCCATACTGTTCTCCATAGTGGCAGTATCAATTTACATTCCCACCAACAGTGCAAGAGGGTTCCCTTTCCTCCACACCCTCTCCAGCATTTGTTGTTTGTAGATTTTCTGATGATGCCCATTCTGACTGGTGTGAGGTGATACCTCATTGTAGTTTTGATTTGCATTTCTCTAATAACTAGTGATGTTGAGCAGATTTTCATGTGCTCCTTGGCCATCTGTATGTCTTCTTTGGAGAAATGTCTATTTAGGTCTTCTGCCCATTTTTGGATTGGGTTGTTTGTTTTTTTAA
The DNA here is from genome assembly GCF_008692025.1 of Phocoena sinus. Lineage (NCBI taxonomy): Eukaryota > Metazoa > Chordata > Mammalia > Artiodactyla > Phocoenidae > Phocoena > Phocoena sinus. The sequence continues at coordinate 127,973,847 of NC_045765.1, read as the reverse complement.
TATTGAGCTGCAAGAGCTGTTTATATATTTTGGAGATTAATTCTTTGTCAGTTGCTTCATTTGCAAATATTTTCTCCCATTCTGAGGGTTGTCTTTTCATCTTGTTTATGGTTTCCTTTGCTGTGCAAAAGCTTTTAAGTTTCATTAGGTCACATTTGTTTATTTTTGTTTTTATTTCCATTACTCTAGGAGGTGGATCAAAAAAGATCTTGCTGTGATTTATGTCAGAGTGTTCTTCCTATGTTTTCCTCTAAGAGTTTTATAGTGCCCGGTCTTACACTTAGGTCTCAAATCCATTTTGAGTTTATTTTTGTGTATGGTGTTAGGGAGTGTTCTAATTTCATTCTTTTACATGTAGCTGTCCGGTTTTCCCAACACCACTTTTTTTTTTTTTTTTTTTTGCGATATGCAGGACTCTCACTGTTGTGGCCTCTCCTGTTGTGGAGCACAGGCTCCGGACGCTCAGGCTCAGCGGCCATGGCTCACGGGCCCAGTCGCTCCGTGGCATGTGGGATGTTCCTGGACTGGGGCACGAACCCGCGTCCCCTGCATTGGCAGGTAAATTCTCAACCACTGCGCCACCAGGGAAGCTCCCCAGCACCACTTATTTAAGAGACTGTCTCATCTCCATTGTATATCCTTGCCTCCTTTGTCATAGCTTAGTTGACCATAGGTGCGTGGGTTTATCTCTGGGCTTTCTATCCTGTTCCATTGATCTGTATTTCTGGTTTTGTGCCAGTACCATATTGTCTTGATTACTGTAGCTTTGTAGTGTAGTCTGAAGTCAGAGAGTCTGATTCCTCCAGCTCCGTTTTTTTCCCTCAAGACTGCTTTAGTTATTCGGGATCTTTTGTGTCTCCATACAAATTTTAAGATTTTTTCTTCTAGTTCTGTAAAAAATGCCATTGGTAATTTGATAGGGATTGCATTGAATCTGTAGATTGCTTTGTGTAGTGTAGTCATTTTCACAATATTGATTCTTCCAATCCAGGAACATGGTATATCTCTCCATCTGTTGGTATCATCTTTAATTTCTTTCATCAGTGTCTTATAGTTTTCTGCATACAGGTCTTATATCTCCCTAGGTAGGTTTATTCCTATGTATTTTATTCTTTTTGTTGCAGTGGTAAATGGGAGTGTTTCCTTAATTTCTCTTTCAGATTTTTCATCATTAGTGTATAGGAATGCAAGAGATTTCTGTGCATTAATTTTGTATCCAGCAACTTTACCAAATTCATTGATTAGCTCTAGTAGTTTTCTCGTAGCATCTTTAGGATTCTCTATGTATAGTATCATGTCGTCTGCAAACAGTGACAGTTTTACTTCTTCTTTTCCAATTTGTATTCCTTTTATTTCTTTTCCTTCTCTGATTGCTGTGGTTAGGTTTTCCAAAAATATGTTGAATAATAGGTGTGAGAGTGGACATCCTTGTCTTGTTCCTGATCTTAGAGGAAATGCTTTCACATTTTCACCATTGAGAATGATGTTTGCTGTGGGTTTGTCAGATATGGCCTTTGTCATGTTGAAGTAGTTTCCCTCTATGCCCACTTTCTGGAGAGGTTTTATCATAAATGGGTGTTGAATTTTGTCAAAAGCTTTTTCTGCATCTATTGAGATGATCATATGGATTTTATTCTTCAATTTGTTAATATGGTTTATCACATTGATTGATTTGAGTATATTGAAGAATCCTTGCATCTCTGGGATAAATTCCACTTGATCATGGAGCATGATCCTTTTAATGTGCTGTTGGATTCTGTTTGCTAGTATTTTGTTGAGGATTTTTGCATCTATATTCATCAGTGATATTGGTTTGTAATTTTCTTTTTTTGTAGTATCTTTATCTGGTTTTGGTATCAGGGTGATGGTGGCCTCATAGAATGAGTTTGGGAGTGTTCCTTCCTCTGCAATTTTTTGGAAGAATTTGAGAATGATGGGTGTTAGCTCTTCTGTAAATGTTTGATAGAATTCACATGTGAAGCCCTCTGGTCCTGGACTTTTCTTTCTGGGAAGATTTTTAATCACAGTTTCAATTTCATTACTTGTGGTTGGTCTGTTCATATTTTCTATTTCTTCCTGGTTCAGTCTTGGAAGGTTATACCATTCTAAGAATTTGTCTGTTTTTTCCAGGTTGTCCACTTTTTTGGCGTAGAGTTGCTTGTAGTAGTCTCTTAGGATGCTCTGTATTTCTGCAGTGTCTATTGTAACTTCTCCTTTTTCATTTCTAGTTTTATTGATTTGAGTCCTCTCCCTCTTTTTCTTGATGAGTCTGGCTAATGGTTTATCATTTTTGTTTATCTTCTCTAAGAACCAGCTTTTAGTTTTATTGATCTTTGCTATTGTTTTCTTTGTTTCTATTTCATTTATTTCTGCTCTGATTTCTTTCCTTCTGCTAACTTTGGGTTTTGTTTGTTCTTCTTTCTCTATTTCCTTTAGGTGTAAGATTAAATTGTTTATTTGAGATTTCTCTTTTTTCTTGAGGTAGGCTTGTATAGCTATAAACTTCCCTCTTAGAACTGCTTTTGCTGCATCCCATAGCTTTTGGTCATCGTGTTCTCATTGTCATTTGTCTCTAGGTATTTTTTGATGTTCTCTTTGATTGCTTCAGTGATCTCTTGGTTATTTAATAACATATTGTTTAGCCTCCATGTGTTTTTTACATTTTTTCCCCTGTAATTGATTTATAATCTCATAGCATTGTGGTCAGAAAAGATGCTTGATGTGATTTCAATTTTTTAAAATTTACTGAGGCTTGATTTGTGACCCAAGATGTGATCTATCCTAGAGAATGTTCTGAGCACAATTGAGGAGAAAGAGTAATCTGCTGTTTTTGGATGGAATGTCATATAAATATCAGTTAAATCTATCTGGCCTACTGTGTCATTTAAAGCTTGTGTTTTCTTATTAATTTTCTGTTTGGATGATCTGTCCATTGGTGTAAGTGGGTTGTTAAAGTCCCCACTATTATTATGTTACTGTCGATTTCCTCTTTTATAGCTGGTAGCAGTTGCCTTATGTATTGTGGTGCTCCTATGTTGGGTGCATATATATTTATAATTGTTATATTTTCTTCTTGGATTGCTCCCTTGATCATTATGTAGTGTCCTTCCTTGTCTCTTGTAACATTCTTCATTTTAAAGTCTATTTTATCTGACGTGAGTATTGCTACTCCAGCTTTCTTTTGATTTCCATTTGCATGGAATATCTTTTTCCATCCCCTCACTTTCAGTCTGTAGGTGGCCCTAGGTCTGAAGTGGGTCTCTTAAAGACAGCATATATATGGGTCTTGTTTTTGTATCCATTCAGTAAGACTCTGTCTTTTGGTTGGAGCATTTAATCCATTCACGTTTAAGGTAATTATTGATATGTATGTTACTATGACCATTTTCTTAATTGTTTTGGGTTTGTTTTTGTAGGTCCTTTTTTTCTCTTGTGTTTCCCACTTAGAGAAATTCTTTTAGCATTTGCAGTAGAGCTGGCTTGGTGGTGCTGAATTGTCTTAGCATTTGCTTGTCTGTAAAGCATTTGATGTCTCCATCGAATCTGAATGAGATCCTTGCTGGGTATCGTAATCTTGGTTGTAGGTTCTCCCTTTCCTCACTTTAAGTATATTATGCCACTCTGTTCTGGTTTGTAGAGTTTCTGCTGAGAAATCAGCTGTTAACCTTATGGGAGTTCCCTTGTATGTTATTTGTTGTTTTTCCCTTGCTGCTTTCAATAATTTTTCTTTGTCTTTAATTTTTGTCAGTCTGATTACTATGTGTCTTGGCATTTTTCTCCTTGGGTTTATCTTTCCTGGGATTCTCCGTGCTTCCTGGACTTGGGTGGCTATTTCCTTTCCCATGTTAGGGAAGTTTTCGACTATAATCTCTTCAAAGATTTTCTCGGGTCCTGTCTCTCTCTCTTCTCCTTCTGGGACCCCTATAATGCGAATGTTATTGCATTTAATGTTGTCCCAGAGGTCTCTTAGACTGTCTTCATTTCTTTTCATTCTTTTTTCTTCATTCTGTTCCACAGCAGTGAATTCCGCCATTCTGTCTTCCAGGTCACTTATCCGTTCTTCTGCCTCAATTATTTTGTTATTGATTCCTTCTAGTGTATTTTTCATTTCAGTTATTGTATTGTTCATCTCTGTTTGTTTGTTCTTTAATTCTTCTAGGTCTTTGTTAAACATTTCTTGCATCTTCTCAATCTTTGCCTCTATTCTTTTTCCGAGGTTCTGGATGATCTTCACTATCATTATTCTGAATTCTTTTTCTGGAAGGTTGCCTATCTCCACTTCACTTAGTTGTTTTTCTGTGGTTTCATCTTCTTCCTTCATCTGGTACATAGCCCTCTGCCTTTTCATCTTGTCTGTCTTTCTGTGAATGTGGCTTCTGTCCCACAGGCTGCAGGATTGTAGTTCTTCTTGCTTCTTCTGTCTGCCCTCTGGTGGGTGAGGCTATCTAAGAGGCTTGTGGAAGTTTCCTAATGGGAGGGGCTGTTGGTGGGTAGAGCTGGCTGTTGCTCTGGTGGACAGAGCTCAATAAAACTTTAATCTGCTTGTCTGCTGATGGGTGGGCCTGGCTTCCCTCCCTGTTGCTTGTTTGGCCTGAGGCGACCCAACACTGGAGCCTATGTGGGCTCTTTGGTGGGGCTAATGGCAGACTCTGGGAGGGCTCATGCCAAGGGGTACTTCCCAGAACTTCTGCTGCCAGTGTCCTTGTCCCTTGAAGAGCCACTGCTGCCCCCTGCCTCTGCAGGAGACCCTCCAACACTAGCAGATAGGTCTGGTTCAGTCTCCTATGGGGTCACTGCTCCTTTCCCTGGGTCCCAATGCACACACTACTTTGTGTGTGCCCTCCAAAAGTAGAGTCTCTGTTCCCCCCAGTCCTGCCGATGTCCTGCAGTCAAATCCCATTAGCCTTCAAAGTCTGATTCTCTAGGAATTCCTCATCCCGTTGCCAGATCCCCAGGTTGGGAAGCCTGACGTGTGGCTCAGAACCTTCAGTCCAGTGGGTGGACTTCTGTGGTATAAGTGTTCTCCAGTTTGTGAGTCACCCACCCAGCAGTTATGGGATTTGATTTTACTGTGATTGCGCCCCTCCTACCATCTCATTGCAGCTTCTCCTTTGTCTTTGGATGTGGGGTATCTTTTTTGGTTAGTTCCAGTGTCTTCCTGTCGATGGTTGTTCAGCAGTTGTTGTGATTCTGGTGTTCTCAAAAGAGGGAATAGTAGAATGTTGAGTAGAAGTGATGAGCAGACATTGTTTTCTTATTCCCAATCTTAGCAGAAAGCCATCTTTCACCAATAAGTATGAAGTTAGCTATAATTGGTTTTTTGTTGTTGTTATTTTTATTATAGATATCCTTATCATACAGAAGGTATTTCTTTTGATTCCTAGTTTGCTAAGAATATTTGTTTTTAAAATAAATGGTTTCTGAATTTTGTCAATACATTTTCTGCATCTGTTGCAGTGATCACATGGTTTATCTCCTTTATTCTATTGGATTATACTGATTGATTTTTATTTTATGTGACATTACTTAGATAAACCCCAGTTAGTCATGATGTACTGTCTGGATTCAATTTGACTATATTTTGTTGAAGATTTTTGCACTTAAGTTCATGATGGATGTTGATATATGATTTTCTTTTAATGCTTTTATGAGGTTATATTGTAGGAGTTATGGAAACCGTATAAAACAAATGAGAAGTGTTCTTTTTCCCTCTACTTTTTGAATGATTTTGGTGTGTGAGATAGATATATTTTGTTCTTGCAAGTGTATGGTAGAGTTTATCAATGAAGCTATTAGAGTCTGGAGTTTTCTTTGTGGACATTTTTTTTTAAACAAATACAACTTTTTTGATATACAAATATCTCTATATTCCAGCTATCTACTCTATCTATCTATCTATCTGTCTCTCTTTAGTATATTGTGGTAGGCAGAATAGCCTTCTCCCTAACTCCTTGCAGAGATGTCTGCCTAATCCCTGGAACGTATGAGTAAATTATGTTACACAACACAAGGGCCTTTGCAGATGTAATTAATGTTATGGACTTTAAAATAAGGAGATTAACCTGGATTTTCAGGTGAGTCCAGTATAATGACATCAGTCATTATATTGCTTGAGTCAGAGAGATGTGGCAGAAGGGGAAGTCAAAGATTTGAAGCATGAGGATTGTTGGTTTAAAGATGAAGAAGGCTATATGTCAAGAAAATAGGGACCTCAGTCCTATAACCACAAGCAACTGAATTCTGCCAACAACCTGAAAAAGCTTGGAAGTGGAATCTTCCCCAGAACCTTCAGGGAGGAACCCAGCCCAGCTGGCACATTGATTTTGGGCTTGTAATGTCATAGCAATATGAGCAGAGGACCTAGCTGAGTTACACTGTGTCTAGATTTCTGACTCGGTAAGTAATAACTGAGTGTTGTTTTAAACATCCATTATGGCAGCAGTAGAAAATTAATTATGCATATATAAAATTTCCTATTTCATCTTGGGTCTGTTTTGGTAAATTATGTTTTTCACCAAATTTTTCAAATTTATTGACATAAAATTGTTCAAAATATTTTTATTACCTTTTAATTTCTTTAGGATCTATAATGATAGCCCCTCATTCATTCCTATTATTGATAATATAAATCCTCTCTCTCTCTCTCTTCCTCCCTCCCTCCCTCCCTCCCTCCCTCTCACTGGTCTTACTAGATATTTATCCATATTATTAATGTCTTCAAATAACCAACTTTTGCCTTTGTTAACTTTTTTGTTGTTTATTTTGTATTGTATTGACTTGGGCTTTTAGAAAACAACTGTGTTCCTTGTATGATACTTTAGTATAACCTTTTTGTTTATCAGGCTTAAATTATTGATTTAGAAATTTAGATCACTGAGTTTAAATGTTTCTTTTTAAAGAATAAACATAGTATTTACAAAGATAAATCTTTACTACTTTAGTAGTTGACTCCCACAAATTTCTGAGTATAGTATTTGCATTATACTTTATTTCAAACTATTTGCTTCTTTTCTTGTGGTGTTTTCCTTAATTAATGGGTTTAGAGGTATGTTGTTTAATTTCCAGATAACTGGGTATTTTTCAGATATTTTATTGATACTGATGTCTAATTAAATTCTCTTGCTACCAGAGAACATATTCTTCTTTTTTTTTTTTTTGCGGTACATGGGCCTCTCACTGCTGTGGCCTCTTCCGTTGCGGAGCACAGGCTCTGGATGCGCAGGCTCAGCAGCCATGGCTCACAGGCCCAGCCGCTCCACGGCATGTGGGATCTTCCCAGACCGGGGCACGAACCCATGTCCCCTGCATCGACAGGCAGACTCTCAACCACTGCGTCACCAGGGAAGCCCCAGAGAACATATTCTTTAAGATTTCATTCTTTTGAAATTTTTTTAGACTTGTTTTCGGGCTAGTGTCTGGTCGAACTTCATGAACATTTCATGTGCACTGTGAATGCTGCATGCATCAGTTGTAAGGTATAGTGGTCTGTAAACATCAATTAGCTCATGGTTTTGTGTGGTGTTGCTAAGATCATCTACAACCTTAGTGATTTTGGTCTAGTTATTCTATCAATTACTGAGAAAAAGGTTTTAAAATCTCCAAGTATGGTAATCAATCTTTCCATTTTTTTAGTTCTTTCAGTTTTGCTTTATATATTTTGAACTCCTTTATTAGGTAAACACACATTTGTAATTGTTGTGTCTTCCTGAAATTTTTTCCTTTTTATTATTATGAAATGTCCTTTTTTATTTTTGGCAGTGCTCCTTGTCTTAAAGTCTATTTACTCCATATTAATACAGACACTCTTGCTTTCTTAATAGTGTTCTCATGCATATATATATATATATATATATATACACACACACATGTATATGCCTGTATATATATATGTATATATACTATATTCCTTAAAGCTTTAACTCTGCAGAAACAATATGCCTTTTCCAACACCAGCATGTTTGAGATTGGTTTGAAGCATTATGTTACTTTTATTGGAGTCATGAAATATTCTTCTGTCCACTAAACAATGAAACCGTAAGAATGAATGTACTAGGTCTTCAGTTGCCTAGTGACTGGTAAAAAGTCAGGGTCAGTAGTTCCCTGATGAACTCTTCAGTAAGCTGATTGGATTGGGTCTAGCATTAGGAATTTAGCTCTAGCAGGCCTAAAAGAGTCTCATTTTGTGTCTACTTGGCCTCCTAACTGAGAAAACCCTGGAACCATAGTCACTTTGCTCCTACACTGTCAACTTTTCATGGTCTGGGAACCCAAATCATAATGTAACTTTAAGAGGTGAGGCACTGATCCTCTCATCATGAGTCTACCTGCTTTTAGTTTAATTACTTGTTAGTTGTCCAGAGTGGCTCAGATGCATGCCTGAGTCTCATGAGCTAGAGTCTCTTGCTAGTCAACACAGTGAGTGATTCCTGCTAAAATAGCCATAGCTTGAAGAGCCTTAAAGATCTTGAGGAAAGAGCATGTTAAGTACTGATTAGCAAAATATGACTCCCACGTGACACTTATATATGGTGTTCGCAGTAAAAGACAGTTTTTCTTTCAAATGTTTGATTCACTGAACACCTGTCTGAGTAGCAGGACTGATGAAAGGGGACAATGGAAACACAGCACACCTGTGCATGTGAACATTCTTTTGTAAGTGTGCTTGGGCGGGCTTGTTCTTTGTAGTAAATAATAGTAGCAGTAGCTTTTGAATGAAAAGTAGGGACAATTATAACTAGAAAAGTGGCTCTGTAAGTCATTCCAGTTGCACAGTCTGGAAACACATGCAGGTAGACTGCTAGCCCACCGAGATCCTCAAGAATGGTCCTGATAGACCCTTTGTCTCATAAATGTGTGAACCATGGGGTGTTTGCCCCTGTACATGACCTACCTCGATGACTGGAAGAGGGGAAGAGAAATGTCGAGATTTAGAAGGAATGTATAGCAAATCCCTGGAGGCATTTTTCAAGGACTTAAATATTTAAAATTCATGTGAAATATTTTTTAAATGTTTAATGTTCTAAAACTGTTTAATGATGAAATTTTGGGGGGAAACACATGTTAATATTAAAATTTAGTTTTTTCCCCCCACTGGGGATTTTTAGAGTATTTTACTACGTGTTTTTAAGAGAGGTTTTCCTTATACCACATAGTACTGGGTACGTCTACTGTTTAATTTTTATTTTCTTCTCAGGAAGAGATATTCTTCATTTTGTGGTTTCAGTTTAGACATTGACCTCCTATAGCTGTTGGGTGCTTTCTTATGGAGTGGAGGGAAGAAAAATCTAATTGTGTGTTATTTTAAAAAATGACTAACGAAGAAAGGCAGGGCCACGCACCACAGAGCTGAGTAGAGCAGAGTTGCGTGTGCTGTGAGAACAGGATTGCTACCTCTCACTAGGCTGTACTTCCTCTGGGTCTGACGGGGACCTCACAGTGAGTTGTATCACTGGTCCTCAGAAGGTCTGCCTCCTCCCAGGGCAGAGATAATACATTTCTCAGAATCCAGCTTGTCTGTGCAGGCTGAGCATTTTAGGGTATAGACCCTCTGTGCTGAGTCAACATTCTGGTGAGATCAGCTGTCCCCATCAGTGGAAGGGGTGACTTGTGAAGACCACAGCTGGTAGAGAGCACTAAGATTCCATTTCCTGTCCCACAGATCCGAGCTTGAATGTCAGATTACTCAGTCTCCTTGTATGTACGTCCCTGAGGCCTTGACAGCAGACATGGGCCCTGGATTCCCTGCGGACATTTGTTAATCCAATAAATTCCAAACGTGACTGGTCAAAAGAGCCACAAGGGGAGCTTTAACAATTTGGATACCTGACCCCACCTTGAATATTCTAATTTTGCAGAATTCAGGTGGAGTTTCCCAGGTTTGGAAATCTTGAATCTAGTGAATATTTAGTTTTGTATTCCTGAATAAAAATATATCCAACTCTAGAGAGCAGATTATTTGAGAACACAATGTCTGGTATTTCTTGCTACCAAGAAATGATGAGAAAGCATATGTATATTTTATCCATATTCATGAGAAACATTTTAAAGGATTCTTTACATTTCGTTGCTAAGAGAGAGGCTCTTTCATTTTTATAAATTGACATCTGCATATAGGAAGTGTGAATGCCAAGAATGTTTGATGACTTTTTTATATTTTAAACTTAATTTTGTTTTAAAGAAGTCGTACGTGGGGAAGATGGTTGCTGGGCTCTACAGGGTCAGAGAGAGATGTGGGACTTGGATTTTCAGCTAGTCCTCCTGTTTGCATGCCCTAGAAACACCTCACGTGACCAACATCTCAGCTTGCTTGTTTTAACACTGAAAGTTCTGCTGTGCACCATGAAACCCCACAGTCCTTGGCAAACGAGGAGAGTTGGTCACTCTAGCCACACCCCATGATCAAGACACTTGATGTCTCCAATCCCAAGGCCATCCCAGGTTCTGCAGGGTAAGGGCTTTTGTGGACTTCCCTAGCAGGCCTAGGATTCCCCTTTCCCCAGTCATGCACTTCCAAATCCCAAACTTTTGTTGACCTTTCTTTTCTACTTTTCTTTGTCTATCTGGATGGAATTTTACTTTTGTGAATACCCTTTGCCATTATTTTAGAGAGGTATTAGCAAATGCTGGAAATAACCATCATGTATGCAAGATACTATTTATTTATTTATTGTGGGGTTTAAAAATTTTTTATTTCTATTGAGATAGAATTGAAATATAACATTGTATAGGCTTAAGGTGTACAACACTTTGATTTGATATGTTTATATATTACAGTATGGTCACCACCATTGTGTTAGCTAGCATCTCTATTTTATCACATAATTATCATTTCTTTTACATGATGGGAATAATTAAGTTCCAGTCTCTTAAAGACTTTGAAGTTCATAATTCAGTATTGTTGTCTATAATGATATTGTGGACTTTGATGATTTATCAAATTCCACATCAGAAATTAGGTTAAACTTTACCTAAGACCTACTCTAAGGCCCTATAAGAAGAAAGCTTCCCCATAATTATTAGGAGTTAGTTCCTGGAGCTCCCTTTCTATTTTTTTCAAATTTATTTTATTGAACTATAATAGATTTACAATATTGTGTTAATTTCTGCTGTACAGCAAAGTGATTCTATTATACATTTATATATATTCTTTTTCATATTCTTTTCCATTTTGTTTTTTTTTTTTTTTTTTTTGCGGTGCGCGGGACTCTCACTGTTGTGGCCTCTCTGATTGTGGAGCACAGGCTCCAGACGCGCAGGCTCAGCGGCCATGGCTCACGGGCCCAGCCGCTCCACGGCATGTGGGATCTTCCCAGACCGGGGCATGAACGCATGTCCCCTGCATCGGCAGGTGGACTCTCAACCACTGTGCCACCAGGGAAGCCCTCCATTTTGGTTTTTATCATAGGATATTGAATATAGTCCCCTGTGCTATACAGTAGGACCTTGTTATTTATCCATTCTATATATAATAGTTTGCATCTGCTAATCTCAAACTCCCAATCCATCTGTACCCCACTCTCTCTCCCCCTTGGCAACCACACCTCTGTTTTCTGTCTGTGAGTCTCTTTTTCGTAGATAAGTTTATTTGTGTCATAATTTAGATTCCACACACAAGTCATATCGTGTGGTATTTGTCTTTATCTTTCTGACTTACTGACTAGTATGATAATCTCTAGGTCCATCCATGTTGCTGTAAATGGCATTATTTCATTCTTTTTATGGCTGAGTAGTATTCCATTGTATATATGTACCACATCTTCTTTATCCATTCATCTGTTGATGGACATTTAGGTTGTTTCCATGTCTTGGCTATTGTGAATAGTGCTGCTATGAACATAGGGGTGCATGTATCTTTTTAAATTATAGATTTGTCTGGATGTATGCCCAGGAGTGGGATTGCTGGATCATATGGCAACTCTATTTTTAGTTTTTTGAGGAACCTCCACACTCTTTTGCATAGTGGCTGCACCAATTTACATTCCCACCAACAATGTAGGAGGTTTCCCTTTTCTCCACACTCTCTCTAGTATTTATTTGTAGACTTTTTTTTTTTTTTTTTTTGCGTTACACGGGCCTCTCACTGCTGTGGCCTCTCCCGTTGTGGAGCACAGGCTCCAGATGCGCAGGTCCAGCAGCCATGGCTCACAGGCCCAGCCACTCTGCGGCATGTGGGATCTTCCTGGACCGGGGCACGAACCCGTGTTGCCTGCATCAGCAGGCGGACTCTCAACCACTGTACCACCAGGGAAGCCCTATTTGTAGACTTTTTGATGATGGCCATTCTGACTGGTGTGAGGTGGTACCTCATCGTATTTTTAATTTGTGTTTCTCTAATGATTAGTGATGTTGAACCTCTTTTCATGTGCCTGTCGGCCATCTGTATGCTGAACACCCTTATTAGTCCAATCCCAGTTTCCATAAAAGTCCACCCACACCCAAGGGTTTCATGAGTTAGTAACTCTCCAAATGTGACCAGGTGGTGGGCGGTGTCATATGACAGGTCACATCACTGGGTGTACGGCCACTGGCCACATTTCCCTCCCCACAGCCTCTCCAGACCACAGAAGACTTCTATCTTTGCTACAGGTACTCAGGGTCTCAGCTTCTGTCCCAAGATGTGTTTTGATGAATGCTCTTTGTTCCATGACACAGTATTTGAAATGAGAGAGTAAATGTAATGTGTTTATTTTGGTAATTATGAAACTCTACAGAGTGGGAGTATTGGGTATCAAAGCCTCTTGTCCTCTAAAGCTAGGAAATGAGAGGCAACATGTCCTATAAAATCAAACATTTCCATTTCAGAGAGTAGCAACAGTGGGAGTTGGGAGAAAGTGAGTGGCTTGTGTATCATTTCAGTATAACAAGAGGAATAACAAAGACAATGATGGATGCTCTATTCAAGGACTTTACACATGCCAGCAATTTTACTTTGAAGATCCCACTATTATTCCTATTATTTCTATTTTCTATTTCTCCAATAGATGAGGAGATTGCAGCTTAGAATATTTAAAACAAAACACAAACCTTGCCCAAGTTTGCACAGGTAACAGACCTAGGATTCCTTCTCAGGAAGCCTGACCCAAGAGAGTGTGCTCTTTACCTACACCCACATTACACCAAGAATGTGGAATGCTCTTTTTCACAGATGTGTCTGCTGCACATACTTTCAGACCTGGTAGAAAAGCAGAATGGTGTTTCCCTAGCTCTCTTCCCGCTGTGATTATAAAGCCTGGGTTACCAGCAGCTAGGTGATCACCAGCACCCCAGGACTGCACTAATGACCCTCTGGCTTCAGCATCCATGAAGATGTACAGGAGCTACTGGGCAGGGCTCTGCTTCATGGCAGCTGTCAGGGTTGCATCACTGGAGTCTGGAGAGCTCTCCCAGCCACCGTGGTTCCCTTCACAGCAGACCTCGCTTGCACTCTTGTCTGTGTGATCTGGGTGGCCCCTTCGCCAGCTGCAGCACAGCCCTCTACAGGCTCTCCCTGCCGGGAGCCCTCAGTAAGCACACTAGGAGTTGGGGTGAAATGTAACGTGGGCTGAGAACACTGATCTGTGATACTAATAGGAACCAGTTTTATATGGTTTGGTAAAATCCATTTCCTTTTTCTTGACACTGTAGTAACAAACATGTATAGGAGTAACAAACATCAAAGGAGTTGCAAAAACCATTATAATGAACTTTAAAATGTATCAAATTTAGAGCATACCTCTCTTCAACAAAGGAATGGATATTTTTCTAGAAGCAAAGAAAAGAAGGACCCTTACCTCTTTCAATATTCTCTGTGATTGAAGGCTGAGACTTGTTAGTTTGATGAAGGGAAGAGTGAAGTAGCCGAGCTGCATGTCTGTAATTCTTTCTTTTAAAATTTTATTGGAGTGTAGTTGATTTAAAATGTTGTGTTTCAGATGTACAGCGTGGTGGTTCAGTTATACATATACCTATATTCATTCTTTTTCTTGTTCTTTTCTCATATAGCTTATTACAGAATATTGAGTAGAGTTCCCTCTGCTATACAGTAGGTCCTAATCCATTTGGTCCAGGTCATGAAGGCACAGTCAGTACGCAGACAGAGGGATCAGGATAACAACCTATTGAAAAACAAGGACCTCCCCCTCTACTTTAGCTTCCTCTCAAATACTCTTAATTTCATCCTTAAAATGGGGATAAAGGCTTTGAGTTTTCTGTCCAGTACGGAGGGTGCTTGGAAATGGTCACTCCCATTCTCACACAAGAAAAAAGCTGACCAAACTGAAAATTAAAAACTCTTCTTAGATCATCAGAGAAGTGGGGTCACAGGGAAGACTGTTGCCCTGCAAATTGGAGAGACAAATAGGCAGACACAGAGAATCACAATTTACTGGAATAGAAACCTTCACGGGGATCAGTACTAGGGTAGGAAAACCTAAATGTAATTGATGAAGAAAATGTAGACTGTAATTGATGAATTGCTGGAGGCTCAGTGTGGACAAGTCTAAGACATAGAACTCCAGAGGCCTTCACAGTTTTGTGAATATTACCTTCAGGAGGTCTATTAAGTTCTCATAGTGAAGGTTGGAGAAAAATCCGCTCATGCTTCTGGCAGAGTGGCCATTCTGAAATACACTCAGCATTCTGTTCCTCTAACAGGGGGGTGCTAAGAGTTAGATTCTGAAATCTGGGGACAGTGAAAGGATGAGGTGTGATAATATGTGTAAAGCAGAGTACAATGTCTGTAAGAGCTGTTGTTGCAGTTATTGTACCACTTTTCTGTGCATCAACCGAGTGTTATCTACGTGTACTAAAGAAGCTATGCATGAAATAGAGGTCCAGACACAGACTGAAAGGAGTTCTGTGAAACTGAGCTTGAGGGATACCCTTAAAACATAGAGCAACTTGCATCCTGGAAACATTACCATAATTTGGCATACCATCATATACGTTCTCCAGGAGTCCCACGAAATATAGTAGTAAGTCAATCCCTGCTAACATAAAAGGAGACAAAGACGATTTCCAAATGCTGCCCTACTTTCCAGGCCCTTTACTTCAGAGGCCAGGGTTAGAGTTTAAGTCTTCTAGTGCCTTGGCTGCTTCCAATTCCCTGGACAGCATCCTTTCAGCTTGATGGTGATGTGTCTGCAGTGATACAAGTAGTGTTTATTGCTTCTCAGCTGGCTCTTGCCAGAGCAAACAGTAGCAGACACATGGAGAAACTGCTGGCCAGAGACTGCAAAGAGCATCACAATTCCAATCCATCCTGAGAAACCAACAGGGAGACAGGCAACCAAGCGCAGATGAGACCTTCACCACGAGAAACAACCAGGGGCCAGATGACATGTGTTTGGAAATCCTATCTTTTAATATTTTCCTTCTTGGTTTTAAATTTTAGTCTTTACTTTGGAGCTCTCAGGAATAACTCCTCTTATTAGCTTTTTCTTTTCTTTTCCCCTAGGTAACAACAATTGAGATTTGAAACTACTTTACATATTTCCACACTTCCCATACATATGTCCCATCCTTACTTTCACTCTTCCAATTTCAAAGAATTGCATTTCATTTTCTGGATAATTTACCCTTGTTCTTCCTCCCACTGACCCTCAGGATGTTATCAGTTTTAGTAGATGGAACATAGTACATTTAAAATGACTTCTTTTTGTTTTTCTCATCAGATGCACAGATGGCTTAGTATAGTTTAGATTCTTAAGACCCAAGGGAATCCCTGCAAATAATTTGCTTTTCTCATTTATTTGGAGAAGCTAATGTCAAAAATTCTGAAGAAGGCTCTGGTTACGTGTGTTAGTCAAAGGTAATCTGCTTGGTCCCTGGTCAGTAGGAGTTCTGGGGAGACTAGAATTGGAATTAAAAATGACACATCAATTAAATCTATGATCTGTTCACCTGCTACTGAACCAAGGCACACCTAGAGGGATAGCACAGTGGCTTTGCAAGGCTCCAACTCCCAGACGTTAAGGATTTACTTCAAACTTGCTGAGTTCCTTAATGACATATTGTAGAGTTCATCCATAGATTTATGTATTCAGCAAGGTAAAAAAAAAATTTCATTGTGATTTGTCTACAAACTGATTAGCATTTTGGTTAGCATCTTAAGTGAGGATATGAAATGCATACTGATCAAACTTAGGAATGAGACAAATCTGGAAGGGATAACTAATATTTTTGATGAAAGGACAAAACGTTATCAAAACAGAATGGAATTGTAAATCAAAACAAACAAAAGGAAATGTAATAGAGTACATAATAAAGGTTGACACTTCCATTAAAAAAAATAAATTGCCGAGGCATAGGATGGGGTTAGCGGAGACCTATGTTTATAACAGTGAATGTGAAAAAAGTGCTGAGCGTTTGAGGAGACTTTATTGTGAAGTCAGATGTGATAGTATATGAGAATCTCATTTCACTCTGCAACGACCAGATAAATATCTGGAATATTGTGACCAATTGTGGGAACCATGCATGGGACTTTGACATCTGCAGAGATGTCACCTTTAACCTAGAAGACGTGTGGGATTTTTCGGACATGTCCTGGGTGGAGAAAGGGGCTAAAGCAGTTGAGATTATCCAGGCAGGAGGAGAGAAAGCTTATGGAGATGTGATTGGGAAAGGAATTAACTCTTTTGATTCATAGGCAGAATCTGGAGCACATGGACAGAAGCTACAGGGAAGTAGATTTTAACTCAAATCTAAGGAAGAAATTTATAACAATTGCAGTTGTTCAGCAATGAAATAGGCTGCTTCACAGCCTAGCAAACTTTCTGTCACTCGCTTTGAAGGGCTGGGCTAGAATACCAATGACAAGAGGGACACTTGGGGATGAGTAGGAAGGAGGGCTTCACTGAAGAGTCTTTCCCACTCTATGATTCTTTTTTTAAAAATTAATTCAAGATTAATACAATTTAAAGGGTTTCTTATGTATGTTTTATAAAATCCTGTTTGCTCTTGCTCTCTGGGAGGTTCCTTCATGCCCACTCATGTTTTCATATTTTCCCATGAAAATTTTGGAGACATTCACATGACTTAGTATTTAGAACTGTTAGTAAATTTACATAGTGACTGTCTATATGTTCCTTTGACATTCATATGCTGTCAAATTGCTTCATCTTTTTTTTTAATTGGAGTATAATTGATTTACACTATTGTGTTAGTTTCAGGTGAATCAGTTATACATATACATATATCCACTCCTTTAGACTCTTTTCCCATATAGGTCATTACATAGTATTGAGTAGAGTTCCCTGTGCTATACAGTAGGTCCTTATTAGTTATCTATTTTATATATAGTAGTGTGTATATGTCAATCCCAATCTCCCAATTTACCCCCGCCCCCGGTAACCATAAGATTGTTTTCTACATCTGTAATTCTATTTCTGTTTTGTAAATAAAAATTGCTTCATTTCTATTCTCAGCAAGGTTCGGGCAGTCTACTTCTCCATTCTCTAAGCCAGGATTTATTTCATTATTCTAAAGTTTATGAAACACATATGTTCTGAATACACATCTTTGGGGCTCTCTGTGAATACTTTTGGGGATATAAATCAGGAAATAATTTAAAGAAACCACACACCATCTTCAAGAATAGCAGGTTAGCGAACTCTTCTAATTAATCCCTTGGAGGATCTAGATCCACAAATCCACCAGCCTCATGCCCCATCATCCTCGGTGCTCCTACCTCCTTCTTTGCTGCTAATACAGCTGGTAAAATCTGTCCTTAAAATTGAACATCTTCTATTTCTCATGCTGGAGAAAACTCCAGTATGGTTTTCTCTATCTAAATCTCTACAATTACCTTTTAAAAGTACATACAACGATGATGTCTATATTTCTGCGGGTTTTGGAGTTGGTCTAATTTTGGACTAGGACTTGTGATTGATAGCGGCTTTCTTTATCACATATTCTTTCAAGGAAGCCTAGAAATCCACAGGACTCAGAGTCCCACCTCAGGGTAATGGTAGGCTGTCAGGCTGAGAAAATGAGCAGCTCTAGGAAACTTGTAGAGTCTATTTTCTAACTGTGGCTTGACTGAACATGCTTAATCCAGAATGTAGTATCTGGGCTGCTTCATATAAAAGATGGTAAAAGATCTTCCTAACAAAGGTCATTTGCAGGCCTGGTTGAACTTAGCACCTCCATAAGGGGGGGATCTTAATTGGTGAAAGGCTTATGTCTGTAGGAATAGGAGTGTCAAATGAAATAGTTACCTGGCTTTCTGGGGTGTCAGAAGTCATCAGAGCAAGACATCATTGTTCAAACTGAAAGTCAAGAATTATAATCCTATTTTTGTTCTTGGTGGGCTGCTTGTGTTGGGGGAAGTTTACCTTAGCATGCAGACTCCAGGGCCAGAAAGGAAAATGATGATATCTGCCTGTTTTACTGGCCCAGTTTTTCCCACTGGCAGACAATCATTACAAGGTATATTTACTGAAGACAGCAATGTGGTTACATGGACTTAAAAAGAGAAATGCTTAAACTTATATTTAATAAGAAATGAAATGAAGTCAGAATGTTTATTGCCCTTAAATTTCATAATATATACAGATTTTCTTTTTGCCTTTATTCTTGCTCATATTATTGTGTTCTCCTACTGGCAATGAGTATTTGTAGAAAGAGAATACGTTATCACCCCATCTCCCCTTTTCTTTTTCCCTCAGTTGTCTTACACACACACACACACACACACACACACACCTGATTTCAGCAACCAATGTGGTCTTAGATGAGACTAGGCACTATATACTGTTTCTAGAATTCCGCTATCTTCTGGGGCTTTTCTCTTTGCCATACCTCCAAGAGAAATATGTAATTATTAATCAGATTTTATAAGAAATGAAAAAAGACTGTCTAGCCTAGCACTGAGTAATAAGACTTTCTGCAGTTATGACAGTGTCCTGAACCTGCGCTGTCCATGTCATAGCCACAAGCCCCATGTGGCTCTTGTGCTCTTGAAATATAGCTAGTGTGAGTGAGGCACTGAATTTTTAATTTTACTTAGTTTAAATATAAACAGGCATATGTGAATAGTGGCTACTGTATTGGGCAGCACAGCAATTGGCAAAGAATTCATAGCATCCAAAAAGGTGACCCGGTAAATGCACTAATCACTGGGATTCACCGTTCTAAATGCTTCTTTTCTATATGGAGCCAAACGGTACTTAGAATAATGCTGCAGCGACTATATTACAAAGCAACAGTAATAAAGACAGTATGGTACTGGCACAAAAACAGAAAGATAGATCAGTGGAACAGGATAGAAAGCCCAGAGATAAACCCACGCACATATGGACACCTTATCTTTGATAAAGGAGGCAGGAATGTACAGTGGAGAAAGGACAGCCTCTTCAATAAATGGTGCTGGGAAAACTGGACAGGTACATGTAAAAGTATGAGATTAGATCACTCCCTAACACCATACACAAAAATAAGCTCAAAATGGATTAAAGACCTAACTGTAAGGCCAGAAACTATCAAACTCTTAGAAGAAAACATAGGAAGAACACTCTATGACATAAATCACAGCAAGATCCTTTCTGACCCACCTCCTAGAGTAATGGAAATAAAAACAAAAATAAACAAATGGGACCTAATGAAACTTCAAAGCTTTTGCACAGCAAAGGAAACCATAACCAAGACCAAAAGACAACCCTCAGAATGGGAGAAAACATTTGCAAATGAAGCAACTGACAAAGGATTAATCTCCAAAATTTACAAGCAGCTCATGCAGCTCAATAACAAAAAAACAAACAACCCCATCCAAAAATGGGCAGAAGACCTAAATAGACATTTGTCCAAAGAAGATATACAGACTGCCAACAAACACATGAAAGAATGCTCAACATCATTAATCATTAGAGAAATGCAAATCAAAACTACAATGAGATATCATCTCACACCAGTCAGAATGGCCATCATCAAAAAATCTAGAAACAATAAATGCTGGAGAGGGTGTGGAGAAAAGGGGACACTCTTGCACTGCTGGTGGGAATGTGAATTGGTTCAGCCACTGTGGAGAACAGTATGGAGGTTCCTTAAAAAACTACAAATAGAATTACCATATGACCCAGCAATCCCACTACTTGGCATATACCCTGAGAAAACCAAAATTCAAAAAGAGTCATGTACCAAAATGTTCATTGCAGCTCTATTTACAATAGCCAGGACATGGAAACAACCTAAGCGCCCATCATCGGATGAATGGATAAAGAAGATGTGGCACATATACACAATGGAATATTACTCAGCCTTAAAAAGAAATGAAATTGAGCTATTTGTAATGAGATGGATAGACCTAGAGTCTGTCATACAGAGTGAAGTAAGTCAGAAAGAGAAAGACAAATACCGTATGCTAACACATATATATGGAATTTAAGGGAAAAAAATGTCATGAAGAACCTAGGGGTAAGATAGGAATAAAGACGCAGACCTACTGGAGAACGGACTTGAGGGTATGGGGAGGGGGAGGGGTGAGTTTTGGCAGGGCGAGAGAGAGTCATGGACATATACACACTAACAAACGTAGTAAGGTAGATAGCTGGGGGGAAGCAGCCGCAAGGCACAGGGATATTAGCTCGGTGCTTTGTGACAGCCTGGAGGGGTGGGATGGGGAGAGTGGGAGGGAGGGAGACGCAAGAGGGAAGACATATGGGAACATATGTATATGTATAGCTGATTCGCTTTGTTATAAAGCAGAAACTAACACACCATTGTAAAGCAATTATACCCCAATAAAGATGTTTAAAAAAAAAAAAAAAAAAAAAAGAATAATGCTGCAGCACTTTTGATAGATGTGAAAAAGATCATCAAAAAAAATGAGGAAAAATCCATCTAGAGCATTTACAGAGCATAGATTATTCTCTATTCTTTGCTAGGCACTTTATATATCTTCTATACAGATATATCATCTATTATTTTCTATTTCTATTATCTATTATTATTTTCACAAGTGTTTCAAGTTGGGTAATAATTTTTTCCATTTCATGGAAGAGAGGAAACTGAGCTACACCGATTTAAAATAAAAAAGCAAAAGTTCCACAACCAGTAGGTGGTGGAGCCGAGGTTTGAACCCAGGTAGGGACCTTCATTAATGAATCTCACAATGAATATTTCCCACTTCAACTTTAGAGCACGTGTACATATTTCCCTAGTTCTCACTGGGAACCGGGGCTGGGGGGCAGGGAGTAGGAGGCATTAAGAACATGAGCCCTGGCACCACACCGCCTGATTCGAAACCCACCTCTACTACTTACAAAGTATGTGAAATTGAGCAAATTACTTAGTATCTCTGAGCCTTAATTGTCTCCTTTTAATATGTAAATAATAAAGGTACCCACCTATAGGGTGTGGTGAGGGTTAAGTAAGTTAACAGTTCCTGGCACATTGTTTGAACCGTATGTATTTGTCATTATCATTATTTGAAAGAGATTGGTCATATATGTTAGGATGTTGATTTAAAGTGATATAAATAGATGAAATAGAGATAGGCTTTGGGAGTGCTTCCCTAGAAAATAAGAGAGACTCTAATAATTTAGATGACTCAGGAAGAAACACCCTGCTGTTCAGCCACCTTGGTGTCGCCATCACTGGAATTACAAACTTTCAGAATCCACATGCCCTGGCCAGCTCCTCATATCTTTGCTTTTCATGTTACATCTCCTTTTGTGTCTTTGATTCGTTCTGAATGCTGAGCAGTGACACACACCAACACAGCTGGAAAGAGCCGTAAGGTTTGCTTTTCTGTCTTCCAGCAGGGAATTATTGCCATGGATACCAGCATCAGAGGAAGGCTGGAGAACTCTCTCAACTTGTCTCCTGAGTGGTCTGACATCTGTTTCTGGCAAGACCAATAATGAGTGTGCTGCTAGCTTCATAGCAAATGGGAGACTGATCCACACCTCTTTTGTTTTGTTTTGTTTTGTTTTACCACAGATGGCCTCTGCCCAAGATGCCAGGTACAGCCAGAAAGACTCCTCTGATCAGAACTTTGACTACATGTTCAAATTGCTCATCATTGGCAATAGCAGTGTGGGGAAAACATCTTTTCTGTTCCGTTACGCGGATGACTCCTTTACATCTGCATTCGTCAGCACAGTTGGGATTGATTTCAAAGTCAAAACTGTATTCAAAAATGAAAAGAGAATCAAGCTTCAGATTTGGGTAAGTGACTTTGAACTGATGGCATCCTTCAGTCTAGGGCATTGAACATATAACTGTGCGAGGGAAACCTTTCTGCCTTGTTCTGTCCCCATGGGGTCTGTAAGCCTCCATTTCCAGGTTCTTTGCCACAGAACATTCTGTTTCAAAGGCAATAGAGTGTTGCCTCTTTAAGGTAGGGAGACTGAATTAAGCCTTATTGTCATTGATGCTTCTTAAGAGTCTTCAGAAGAAAGAAAATATAAATGTCTGTGTATTGTGGTAAAGAACACTCAACCGAAAGTCTGGCTCTGTATTTTATGGTCTGTGTGACCCGGAGCAAGTCTCTGAATCCTTCTCTGCCACTTTTCTAATACACAAAATAGGCAAAGTAAATTTAGCCTTTTTAGGTTGCAGGAAGCAGCCTGCCCTGGTCGTTTTAAAGAAGGTAAACAACCAGATATAGAGAAAGCTTAGGTTTAGTCCCTTCATAAAGCCCCAGCTAAAATTTGAAAAGGGTCTATTTAATCTCCACAAACCTTATGTTTTCAGCTCTAAGAGTTATGTTTACCTACCCAGACAAAACAAAACAAATAGGATATTTATTTTAAATAGGATTTTTCCCTAAGCAGAAGTTTCTCCAATAAGCTTTGAGACTGTGTGGCTAGCTTTGTACCTCTCCTCACCCGCTGCAGAAGATCAGAGATTCCTTAACTAAATAGTTGGGATAAATTTAGGAGAATAGCAAGTGAGAAACATAAGAAAAAGTGTGTGTGGGTACACGTTCAAGGTAATATAAGAGTTGAAGTAACAAAAAAATTGGTTATACCAAGAGAGAGTTATGTAGTAAGCATTTTATGTACATCATGCAATGTATGGGTATAATGGTAGAATGTTTTTACAGTTAGTTTTGGTCCCCTTTCCCTGTTCATTTATACCTCTGCCACTCAAATTGATTTGAGCTTTAAAAAGGCATTTCCCAAGAGGTGAGGTTTCTGCCTTCTTCTGAGACAATTCTGATGTCTACTACCATTTGGTACTGGTGCCATGGTTGATCTGTAGGACCGACGATAAGCCTGCCTCCTCAAATATGGAAAGCTGAAAGAAAGACAAATCTCAGAGTAAAACGTTTAAACTTTTTTTTTTTTAATAAAAGAGCCCTTAAGATATCACTATAAATATTCCAGATGTCCTTTCATATCTTAAAGGTCTTAGGAGTAAAATTTAAAGATGCAGGTATATACACAGGTAGGTATCTTCTTAGGCAGCTTACAAGAGATGGTTGCTATTTTACTTATCCTAATTCTGGAGTCTTCCAAGTCAATTAGAACTCAGAAAACAACTTGGGGGCTTCCCTGGTGCAGTGGTTGAGAGTCCGCCTTCTGATGCAGGGGACACGGGTTCGTGCCCCGGTCCGGGAAGATCCCACATGCCGCGGAGCGGCTGGGCCCGTGAGCCATGGCCGCTGAGCCTGCGCGTCCGGAGCCTGTGCTCCGAAACGGTAGAGGCCACAACAGTGAGAGGCCCGCGTACCGCAAAAAAAATTAAAAAAAAAAGAAAAGAACTTGGAAAAATAGGCCCAGTCCCCATCGCTGCTCTACTGGTCCCAAAAGACATTTTTGTTGGGAAGTGGGTCCCTCTTTAGATACTTTAGAAACAGGCAGCCCTGTTGATAACAGACAGAAAGAGCTGTGTTTATTGCTTCACATTCTCTTCCTTTTGAGCTTTAAGCAACCAATTGTCATATGAAGATAACTTTCATATCCAGGCTTAAGAAAGGTCCCTTAACTCTCAGGGGCTTTGTTGAATTGAAAATTAAATTAATTTGGTAACTACACATCTCCTACCTCTGCGACCATGTTCTTTCTGTTAATATCAAAGAAGTGTCATTCCTCTGTCTGATGGCTCCTGCCGTATATCTTAGGGATGTTTAAAGGTGGTTGTTGTGATTGTTTAGGTAAAACATCAACATGGTGTATAAATTCAATCCTATAATCTCTAGCAATTTCTCAATTTAGGTTTTTGACAGAAATGCTTTGTAGAGGTGTAAAATCATCTGTCCTTAATGTAAAACAGAAAAAGTTCAAATAATATACTTTTTTTGAGAATTATATTGTCATACTTACAAAATTTTTTTTTTCAAAACCCTCAGTGCTAGTACCAGGCCACAGCTCATTCCTGTACTTTTCTTGGACACTGAAGTTCAGTTACTTCTGTCCAGGTCTTACTTCTGCGTGAAAGTTGCTCTTCTCTGAGCCAAGCAAATGCCAACTCAGGTCTCTGGGCTGCTTCTCCTCTAATACCTCCTCATGCTTCTCAATTTCCATAACTTCACTCAAAAGCCTGGGACATATAAATCTGTCTCTAATCATCCATAATCCACCATTTTCCCAAAACCTCCAACTCTCTTCACAGCTCCGTCCAGCCTGGGACCTCCTTCCAGGGTTTTCATTCTCCCATTCTGTGGATACCCACACTCCCTTCAGGGGTCAGCCACTCAGGAACCCTTCACCCAGACCTTCCTCAGTCACAACGGTAGTCTGATGGCCACTGTTTTCTTTGCAATCAAAACAATCTTATTTCTTCCTCTTATGGCTATTGGGAGCTCTTAATGTACCTGTGATTCTAGGGGTATGAAAATAGATTTTACACTACCATATACCAGCTGGTCTACTATATTGTGAACCATTCACAAGCAGTACTCTGCAAAGATTTTGTGCTCATTGAACTTGTAGTATAGTTGGAGAAAGAAATGAATACTCATGGAGTAACTGTATATGTATGTCTATAAGCAAATATCAAATTGTATAAATATTATATGTAGCTAACATTTATTGAACTTAGAACTATGCCAAGCATCATCTATACCTTATTTCTAATTTCCACAACAACCCAACTTTGTATTTATTATTATTCCTATTTTATCCGAGAAACCTGAAAGTCGGACAAATTAAATAGCTCGTCCAGGGTCATATGTGGCAAGAGGCTGGTTCCAGGCTAGGTCTATCAGATTCTAATGCTTTGGCTTGTTCCCCTTCACCATGCTGCCCTAATTAAGAGGTCTTCTTGAATATGGTGGTGCTTTTGTGAAGATGGTGATCTTAGGCAATGTATCCTGGGATACTGAAGAAGATGTTTTTAAAAGAGTCTGACCATCCCGATGAACTGAGTCATGCAGGGGGAGACAGGATAAGGAGCAACAGGGTGGTTGCCTAAGTCTAGACATTCCCACAATAATTCTAGGGGTTCTTGCTTTATGCCATAATGTAAGTATACTAGAAAATATTTAGTTGTGTACAACTTTTATTGTTTATGACTTAAACAAATTATTTAGTTGGGACTGTATCTGGCACTGATGGTTTGCCGTCTCGTATTTAAATAACTGAACATGAACTGTTTTTTTTCCAGCTTATAGTATCTTTATGCACTTATATTAATGTGTAATGAATTCATTAAGGTATCCACAGCTATCTTAGCCTATGCTATGATCTGTTTCTACTTGCAACACTTCTGACACCAAATGCCAGGGTTTTCCAGACCAAGCGATTCTTCATTGCTATGCAGACACCAGCTGGGTGTCCTGTAATTTAATACAATGTTGACACTGACTACCCAGAGTTAGCACAGATCCCACAGGTAAAGGACTCAGTTCCATAAGCTTATCTCTCCTCTCCCCACCCCACTTCAGATATCAATCACAAATCTGGGTGCCCTGTGCTTTTGACCTCCAGGCTATAAACTTGCAGGTCCCACAGTCCCACCCCTCAGGGTTGATAAGTTGCTAGAAGAGCTCACAGAATTCAGGAAGAGTTTACTTACTATTACCGGTTTATTATAAGGGATACAACTCAGGAACAACCAGATAGAAGGGAAGCATAGGGCAAATTGTTGTGGGGATGGGTGGGAGCAGCTTCCACGCAGTCTCCCCAGCACTGTGATATATTCACCAACCCCAAAGCTCTCCAAACCTCACCCTTTCGGATGTTTATGGAGCTCCCGTTACATAGGCATGATTGATGAAATCCTCGGCCATTGGTGATTAACTCAGTCTTTGGACCCTCTCCCCTCCCAGAGGGCAGGGGTAGGGCTGAAAGTTCCAACCTTTTGATCACATGGTTTGTTCTTCTAACAATCATCCCCTATTCTTTTTTTTTTTTTTTATATTGGAGTATAGTTGATTTACGATGTTGTAATCAGCCCCCATTTTGAAGCTATCTAGGGGCTAACCAAGAGTCACCTCATTAGCATGAACTCTGGTATGGCTGAAAGGGGCTTATTATGAATAACAAAAGATGATCCTTTTTCCCCCATCTCTTAGGAAATTCCAAGGGTTGTAGAAGCTCTTTGTCAGGAACCAGGAGGAAGACCAAATATGTATTCCTTGGTCTATCACACTATTATATATCTCAAAGGAGGAGAAGCAAAATTGTTTCATAGTAATGAAAACTGTCATGAATTAGTCCAATGCATTTTTACCTTAACCAAGACAGGCTACAGATATTAACATGACTCTGATGACCCTATTTTAAACTGCCCGTAAATAGAACTGTTTCCAGGTTAAGAAATGAAGATACATGGTGGGCTAAGTGATTTGACCTTACCTTACAGTTAGTGGCAGAGTAGAGTCTAAAATCCAGGTCTCCTGCTAGCTAAGCCAGTCCAGTTGCTAGTACACCAAGTTCACTCTCAAGGTAAGTGCTGTGTTATGTCAATTGGGATAAATCTCATACCTGGTTGCCAGTGTTGCCATCAGGCATAGGAACATCAAACTTGAAGCCAGATTTCAAGTAGTATTTCTAAAAGGTCAGGAAGAAAGAACCTGGGTGGGAAGACTGCCCAGTTTTTCTACTTGATGGGTTGCTTTTTGCATGTACTGTGGGGGACGTTTCTGAGACCACAAACTGGATTTTTAACAGTCCACATTTAAAGAAAGCTTTTAACGGCTACTACAAACATTGACATTTCTTTCTGGCTGTGTTACGCCTCCTCTCTGTGGAAGTTCACTACTGCCTTGGAATAAACTTGTCTAGAGAAATAACATTGTTCATTTGTACTTAGTTACAAACCTTATTTTCCTTTAGTGTATTTATGAATCCCTCTGTCGTTCACTACGTTAACATTTCTTATTGCACTTTTATTTTATTATCATTTTTATGATTCTCAAGTCAAGAATTTTCAAAAATTTTGAGGTGTCAAGTATTAGAGGTTGTTCTTTCATTTTCTGTGTCTAATGCTGTTAAGAATATATTGGAGAAAAATCTAGCATGGGTTTTTCACTTTACTTAGAGGAAAATATTTCACAGCTGGAGTCTGTAATATTTTGCTTCTAATTTAAAAGTAGTTTAGCTTTGGGAAAGGCAATGTAGAGTGGATTTCCTCCCAATAAGAAGATTGAAAAATAATATAGCAACCATTACTAAGAATATCTTAGTACTGTATTTATTTTCAGTGTCTAGATTACTACTATATGAACTATGACGCCTATAGCAATCTGTAAAGTAAAGAGTGCTGGTAATTCTTGAAACTAGACTGTGTAGAGAGCCAGGTTTGACAGTGTGGTTCCCCTGAATAAAAGGCAGCTTCCTTTGTGTAAAGAAAGCACATGGACAGAGTGAAGTAAGTCAGAAAGAGAAAAACAAATACCACATGCTAACACATATATATGGAATCTAAAAAAAAAAAAGGTCATGAAGAACCTAGGGGCAGGACGGGAATAAACACGCAGAACTACTAGAGAATGGACTTAAGGACACGGGGAGGGGGAAGGGTAAGCTGGGCCAAAGTGAGAGAGTGGCATGGGCATATATACACTACCAAACATAAAATAGATAGCTAGTGGGAAGCAGCCTCATAGCACAGGGAGATCAGCTCGGTGCTTTGTGACCACCTAGAGGGGTGGGATAGAGAGGGTGGGAGGGAGGGAGACACAAGAGGGAAGAGATATGGGTATATATGTATACGTATAGCTGATTCACTTTGTTATAAAGCAGAAACTAACACACCATTGTAAAGCAATTATACTCCAATAAAGATGCTAAAAAAAGAAAGAAAGAAAGACAGCACATGGGTCTCCTTTTTCAGTTGTATCTACATTGTTCAAGTCCAAAAATCAAGGTTGACTCTAACTAATGAAAGACTTAGCTTGAAAAATCTGTAGCTTAGTTAGAGAATATAGGTTTAAAGTGAGCAGAGGGCAGGTAGGCAGAGATCACTGTTTCCTTAGGAATTAGAACTAGCGTTTTATCATTTTTGCATTCTCTTTTTCCCACCCTCACCCTTCACCACTCCTTGTCTTTTCTCTCCCTCCTTCCCCTTTACCCCTCTCCTTCCCACCTTCATTTCTGAGCCCTGGCCAGCCTGAGTTAATAAGAAGCATCTTCAGTGTGTTCAGAGGTCAGGGCTGCCGCATACAGATGCACATGTTGTGCACTGGACAAAGACACCAACCAGGGGTCAAGTGGGGCTGTTCTCCAGCCAGAGCGCCACATGCTAAGCTGTGCTCACTTCCAGGAAGGGGTGCCTTTTCTTTTTCACAAAGGTGTCATCTGCTGTCAAGTATGTGCTTCTGGTCCACGTGCAACCAAAGGAAATTCTGATTCCCATACAGCAACCATATACATAGTCGGTAGCTATATCACAGTCTGATGCAGGAGATGGATGAGTAAACTGAGAGGATACAAGCCCTGCTTCCCCAGCCCAGTCCTGGAGGAAGACGGTATTTTAAAATATAGGTTTTATTGTTATTTAGGTGTGGCGAGGCCCACAGGTCAGGAGATAACTGCCATTGAAATAGTAGTTCGTTATGCTCACAGATTTTAAGAGAAAGACACATGGGCTCGGGGAGGGGGGCCCTTGGAGTGAGGGGAATCCCCTGCGTGGGTCAGGAGGCAGAAGGAGGGGCGGGAGGAATGTGACAAGAGCCTCTATTGTGGTTTCTGTATAAGGAATGGGCCAGGCAGGGTAAACAGGCTTAGGACTGGCTAGTTTGAATACCTGCAGCAGACCCTGGGGCATGAAGACTTCCCTAAGTTGTCAGGTGCCTGGGGTAATTAGGGCAGGTGGATAGTGGCTATAGTGTGAGAGCCCAAGATGGAGCAAGCCCTATGAGCTCTGTATTGGTGGTTTGCATTTGACAAGTGAGCTTCAGTGAGTTGTTTAGTGTCTTTAAGAGTTGAGTAGGGCTTCCCTGGTGGCGCAGTGGTTGGGAGTCCGCCTGCCGATGCAGGGGACACGGGTTCGTGCCCCGGTCCGGGAAGATCCGGTCCGGGAAGATCCCACATGCCGCAGAGCGGCTGCGCCAGTGGGCCATGGCCGCTGAGCCTGCGCGTCCGGAGCCTGTTGCTCCGCAACGGGAGAGTATGCAAAAAAAAAAAAAGAATTGAGTAACTCAGGGTAGGGCAGTCCCTCCAGGATCCATAAGGCCCCAGCTGTCAAAGCATCTGAATACAGAAAGTAAAAGACATGCTTAATACAAAAGGCAGGTTCTTGGAGTCCCAGGGGTGGCTTCTGTCATTGATTCCACTCTGACAAATGCTTATGTTTTCAACCATTCTCACTGCAGACTCAGTGCATTTCTGGGTCTCAGTATTTAGAGACCTCAAACATACAACTGATAATAGCATCACTTAATGAACCCAGTGTTGACCCATAAATAAGCATTTTATGTTTATATGCATTTTTAGAATTTATTTTTTGCCAAACCCCATGAAGGAAGGTGGTATTAATAGCCCCATTTTATAGATGAGGAAACAGAGAATCAGAAAAATAAAGGGATCTGCCCAAGGTCCTAGCTAGGATATGTCAGAAGCAGGATTCGAACCAGGGGATTGAAATCAAAGGCCATGTACTTGACCACACTTGTAAATGAGGTAAAAGGAGGCCAAGTGATCTGTCGGAGATCTTCAGGGGATCCAATCTGTAAACCTACATATCTTTTTTATTAATAATTTTTATTTTATATTGGAGTATAGTTGATTTACAATGTTGTGTTAGTTTCAGGTGTACAGCAAAGTGGTTCAGTTATACATATACATATATCTATTCTTTTTTAACTTCTTTTCCCATTTAGGTTATTACAGAATATTGAGTAGAGTTCCTTGTGCTCTATAATAGGTCCTTGTTGATTATTTTATATATAGTAGTGTGTGTATGTTAATCCAAAACTCCTAATTGATTCCTCCCCTTCCCCACACCTTACCCCTTAGGTAACCTTAAGTTTGTTCTCTAAGTCTGTGAGTCTGTTTCCATTTTGTAAATAAGTTCATTTGTATCATTTTTTTTTAGATTCCACATATAAGTGATATCATAGGATATTGGCCTTTCTCTGTCTGACATTCTTCACTTAGCATGATAAGCTCCACGTCCATCCATGTTGCTGCAAATGGCATTATTTCATTCCTTTTAATGGCTGAGTAATATTCCATTGTATATATGTATCACATCTTCTTTATCCATTCATCTATCGATGGACATTTAGGTTGATTCCATGCCTTGGCTATGGTGATTAGTGCTGCAGTGAACATTGGGATGCATGTATCTTTTTAAATTATGGTCTTCTTCGGATATATTCCGAGGAGTGGCATTGCTGGGTCATATGGTAGCTCTATTTTTAATTTTTTAAGGAACCTCCATACTGTTCTCCATAGTGCTTGTACCAATTTACATTCCCACCAGCAGTGCAGTAGGGTTCCCTTTTCTCCACACCCTCTCCAGCATTTGTTGCTTATAGACTTTTTGATGATGGCCATTCTGACTGATGTGAGATGATACCTCATTGTAGTGTTGATTTGCATTTTTCTAATACTTAGCGATGTTGAGCATCTTTTCATGTGCCTCTTGGCCAACTGTATGTCTTCTTTGGAGGATGTCTATTTAGAATTTCTGCCCATTTTTTGATTGGGTTGTTTGTTTTTTTGATATTGAGCCATATGAGCTGTTTGTAAATTTTGGAGATTAATTCCTTGCTATTCACTTCATTTACAAATATTTTCTCCTATTCTGTGGCTTCTCTTTTTGTTTTGTTTATGCTTTCCTTTGCTATGTAAAAGCTTTTGAGTTTAATTAGGTCAGATTTGTTTATTTTTGTTTTTATTTCCATTACTTAGGAGACAAATTTTAAAAGATTTTGCTTTGATTTATGTCAAAGAGTGTTCTTCCTATGTTTTCCTCTAAGAGTTTTATAGTGTCCGGTCTTACATTTAGGTCTTTAATCCATTTTGAGTTTATTTCTGTGTATGGCATTAAAGAATGTTCTAATTTCATTTTTTTACATGTAGCTGTTCAGTTTTTCCAGAACCATTTATTGAAGAGACTGTCTTTTCTCCATTGTATAGTCTTCTCTCCTTTGTTGTAGATCAATTAATATAGGTGTGGGTGTTTATTTCTGGGCTTTCTATCCTGTTCCATTGATCTATATTTCTGTTTTTGTGCCAGTGTTATACTGTTTTGATTACTGTAGCTTTATAGGATAGTCTGAAGGCAGGGAGCCTGATTCTTCCAGCTCTGTTTTTCTTTCTGAAGATTGCTTTGCTTAGTCAGGGTCTTTTGTGTCTCCATACACATTTTAAGATTTTTGATCTAGTTCTGTAAAAAATGCCATTGGTAATTTGGGATTGCATTGAATCTGTAGGTTGCCTTGGGTGGCATAGTCATTTTGACAATAATGATTCTTCTAATCCAAGAGCATAGTATATCTTTCCATCTGTTTATGTCATTTTTTATTCCTTTCATTAGCGTCTTACAGTTTTTGGAGTGTAGGTCTTTTGCCTCCTTAGGTAGGTTTATTCCTTGGTATTTTATTGTTTTTGATGTGATGGCAAATGGGATTGTTCCCTTAGTTTCTCTTTCTGATCTTTCATTGTTAGTGTATAGAAATGCAATAGATTTGTGTGTATTACTTTTGTATCCTGCAAGTTTACCAAATTCATTTTTGAGCTCTAGTAGTTTTCTGGTAACATCTTTAGGATTTTTTATGTATAGTGTCATGTCATCGGCAAACAGTGACAATTTTACTTCTTCTTTTCCAGTTTGGATTCCTTTTATTTCTTTTTATTCTCTAATAGCTGTGGCTAGGACTTCCAAAACTATGTTGAATAAAAATGGCAAGAGTGGACGTCCTTGTCTTGTTCCTGATCTTAGGGGAAATGCTTTCAGTTTTTCACCATTGAGAATGATGTTAGCTGTGGGTTTGTCATATATGGCCTTTATTATGTTGAGGTAAGCTCCCTTTATGCCACTTTCTGGAGAGTTTTTATTATAATTGGGTGTTGAATATTGTAAAAGCTTTTTCTGCATCTATTGAGATGACCATATGATTTTTACTCTTCAATTTGTTGATGCAGTGTATCACACTGATTGATGTGCAGATATCGAATAATCCTTGCATCCCTGTGGTGCATCCCACTTGATCATGGTATATGATCCTTTTAATATATTGTTCGATGAAGTTTGCTAGTATTTTGTTGAGGATTTTGTTGTCTATGTTCATCAATGATATTGGTTTGTAATTTTCTTTTTTTGTGGTATCTTTGTCTGGTTTTGGTATCAGGGTGTTGCTGGCCTCATAGAATGAGTGTGGGAGTGTTCCTTCCTCTGCAATTTTTTGGAAGAGTTTCAGAAGGATAGGTGTTAGTTCTTCTCTAAATGTTTGATAGAATTCGCCTGTGAAACCACCAGGTGCTGGACTTTTGTTTGTTGGGAGTTTTTTAATCACAGTTTCAATTTCAGTACTTGTGATTGGTCTGTTCATATTTTCTATTTCTTGCTGGTTCAGTCTTGGAAGATTGTACCTTTCTAAGAATTTGTCCATTTCTTCTAGGTTGTACATTTTATTGGCATATAATTGCTTGTAGTAGTCTCTTATGATCTTTTGTATTTCTATGGTGTCCATTGTAACTTCTCTTTTGTCATTTCTAATTTTGTTGATTTGAGCCCTCTCTTTTTTCTTGATGAGTCTGGCTAGAGCTTTATCAATTTTGTTTATATTTTCAAAGGACCAGCTTTTAGTTTCATTGATCTTTTCTATTGTTTTCCTCATCTCTCTTTCATTTATTTCTACCCTGATCTGTATGATTTCTTTCCTTCTACAAACTTTGGGTTTTATTTGCTCTTCTCTCTTTAGTTGCTTTAGGTATAGGGTTAGGTTGTTTATTTGAGATTTTTCTTGTTTCCTGAGGTATGATTGTACTGCTAAAAACTTCCCTCTTAGAACTGCTTTTGCTGCATCTGATAGGTTTTGAATCATCATGTTTTCATTTTCATTTATGTCTAGGTATTTTTTTTTACTTTCCTTTTTGATTTCTTCAGTGACCCATTGGCTGTTTAGTAGCCTATTGTTTAGCCTCCATGTTTGTGTTTTTTACAATTTTTTTTCTTATATTTGATTTCTAATCTCATAGCATTGCAGTTGGAAAAGATGCTTGGTATGATTTCAGGTTTCTTAAATTTGCTGAGCCTTGCTTTGTGGCCCAAGATGTGATCTATCCTGGAGAATGTTCTATGTCCACTTGAGAAGAATGTGTATTCTGCTGCTTTTGGATGGAATACTCCATAAATATCAGTTAAGGCCACCTGATCTAATGTGTCATGTTTCCTTATTGATTTTCTGTCTTGATGGTCTGTTCATTGATATAAGTGGAGTGTTAAAATCCCCCACTATTATTGTGTTACTGTTGATTTCTCCTTTTATGTCTGTTAGCATTTGCCTTATATATTGAGTTGCTTTTATGTTGGGTGCATATATATATATATATATATATATATAGAGAGAGAGAGAGAGAGAGAGAGAGAGAGAGAATTTTATTTTATTTATTTTTTTATACAGCAGGTTCTTATTAGTTATCCATTTTATACATATTAGTGTATATATATATCAATCCAAAACTCCAAATTCATCACACCACCACCCCTTGGGTGCAAATATATTTACAATTGTTGTATCTTCTTTGATTCATTGATCATTATGTAGTGTCCTTCTTTGTCTCTTGTAACAGCCTTTATTTTCAAGTCTATTTTGTCTGATATGAGTATCACTACTCCAGCTTTCTTTTGATTTCTATTTGTATGTGTCCCTAGATCTGAAGTGGGTCTCTTGTAGACAACATATATACAGGTCATGTTTTTATATCCATTTAGCCAGTCTATGTCTTTTGATTGGAACATTTAATCTGGTTACATTTAAGGTAATTAATGATATGTTTGTTCTAATTGCCATTTTGTTAATTGTTTTGGATTTGTTTTTGTAGGTCATTTCTTCTTCCCTTCCTCTTTTGTTCTCTTCTCTTGTGATTAGATGACTAACTTTAGTGTTGTGTTTGGATTCCTTTTTCTTTTGCTGTGTGTATCTATTGTAGATTTTCACTTTGTGGTAACCATGAGGATTTGATATAGCAGACTATATGTATACACAAGACTGTTTTAAGTTGCTGGTCTTTTAATTTCAAATACATTTCCAATATCCTGCATTTGTACTCTCCTCATGATTGCTGATTTTGATATCATATTTCTGTGTGGATGGTTTCCTACCTTTACTGTATGTTTGCTTTTACTGGTCAGCTTTCCCATTTGTAAATTTCTTGTTTCTTGTTGTGTCTTTTTCTTTTCTGCCTAGAGAATTCCTTTAGCATTTGTGGTAAAGGTGGCTTGGTGGTGCTGAGATCTCTTAGCTTTTGTTTATCTGTAAAACTTTTGATTTCTCCATTGAATCTGAATGAGAGCCTTGCTGGGTAGAGTATTCTTGGTTCTAGGTCTTTCCCTTTCATCACTTTAAATATATCATGCCACTCCCTTCTGGCCTGAAGAGTTTCTGCTGAAAAATTAGCTGTTAACCTTCTGGGGATTCCCTTCTATGTTGTTTGTTGCTTTTCCCTTGTTGCTTTTGATATTTTCTCTTTGTCTTTAATTTTTGCCAATTTGATTAATATGTGTCTCAGTGTGTTGCTCATTGGGTTTATCCTGTATGTGACTCTCTGCTCTTCCTAGACTTGAGTGAGTTTTTCCTTTCTCATGTTAGGGAAGCTTTGCACTATTATCTCTTCAAATATTTTCTCAGGCCTTTTCTCTCTCTTTTCTCCTTCTGTGACCCCTATAATGTGAATGTTCACATGTTTAATGTTCCAGAGGTTTCTTAAGCTGTCCTTATTTCTTTTCATTCTTTTTTCTTTATTCTCTTCTATGGCATTGATTTCTACCATTCTGTCTTCCAGCTCACTGATTCCTTCTTTTGTCTCATTTATTCTGTTATTGATTCCTTCTAGTCTACTTTTCATTTCAGTTATTGTATTGTTCATCTCTGTGTGTTTGTATTTTATATCATCTAGCTCTTTGTTAAACATTTCCTGTATCTTCTTGGTCTGTGCCTCCATTCTTTTTCCTAGATCTTGGGTCAACTTAACTATCATTACTCTGAATTCTTTTTCAGGTACATTGCCTGTCTCCACTTCACTTAGTTGTTCTTCTGGGGTTTTATCTTGTTCCTTTGTCTGGAACATATTCCTCTGCCATCTCATTTTGTCTAACTTTCTGTGATTGCAGTTTCTGTTTTGCAGGCTACAGGTTGTAATTCCTCTTGCTTCTGTTGTGTGGCCCTTGGTGGGTGAGACTGGTCTAAGAGGTTTGTACAGGCTTCCTTGTGGGAGGGACTGGTGCCTGCCCACTGGTGGGTGGAGCTGGGTCTTGTCCCTCTGGTGGGCAAGGCCGTATCAAGAGGTGTGTTTAGAGGTGGCTGGGGGCTCAGGAAGATTTTAGGCAGCCGGCTGCTTATGGGTGGGGCTTTGTTCCTGCCCTGTTGGTTGTTTGGCCTGAGACATCCCAGCACTGGGAGCTATAGGCTGTTGGGTGGTGCCAGGTCTTTGTGTCAAAATGGTAGCCTCAAATATGCCAATGAGTACTCCCTAGTACCTCTTTCACCAGTGTCCTTGTCCCCATAGTGAGCCACAGCTGCCCCCTACCTCCCTAGAAGACCCTCCAAGACCTGCAGGTTGGTCTGGCCCAGGCTCCTATGAAGTCACTGCTCTTTTTCTGGGTCCTGGTGTGCATGATACCTTGTGTGCACACTCCAAGTGTGAAGTTTCTGTTTCCCCCAGTCCTGTGGGGTTCCTGCAATCAAGCCCCACTGGCCTTCAAAGCTAAATTCTCTGGGGACTTCTCCTGATGCCACACCTCCAGGCTGAAGAGCCACATCTGGGGCTCAGAACTCTCACTCCTGTGGGAGAACCTCTGCAATATAATTATTTTCCAGTTTGTGGGTTGCCCACCTGGAGGGTATGGGATTTGATTTTATTGCAAATGCGCCCCTTCTTCCATCTTGTTGTGGCTTCTTCTTTGCCTTTGGATGGAGAATATTGCTTTTGTTAAGTTCAAGTCTTTTTTGTTGATGGCTGTTCAGCTGTTAGTTGTGATTTTGGTGTTCTTGTGAGAGGAGGTGAGCTCAAGTCCTTCTACTTCTCCATCTTGTCTCCAACTCCCTGTAATCCTACATATCTTAATCCCAGCAAGTACCCTTTCCACACTAAGTAATTGCTTGACAACTTTCTACATTCCCTTTTTACCTGTTCCAAGAAATTATTTATAGGTACAGAAAGGAATCAGTTATTTTGCTTGACATTTACTATCTGCCAGCATGAACAGGTTGTGCATTATCTGTTTTGTGTTTAAAACACATAGATATGCACAATAGGAGGGACTGGAACATATTCCATTCACTTCTTGCACATTTCTGGAATGCCTGTTTCCACCGCTGGGGAGTGTACATAGAAAGAAGAGTATTTGGAAAGAAGCGTCTGAGTAAATGGAATGAATACCTGCAGGAAAATAGTGCTGACTGTAATCTTTGCATTTGGTGCTCACTTAGCCTAGTCACTCTGCCCATTGATTTCAGGATGGTGTGCAACCCTCTAGTCTGTGGATAAGGAACCAACATTTTCTGCCCAGGAGAATCCTTAAGAGAACCACAGAAGCCAGTGACAGCTGCTAAGACCATTCCTGGTGCTGTCATTTATATGGTCTTTTCCTCCCATCACATTTCTTCTAACTTAGCATCTGCTTTTCCTGGGATATTGAGAAAGGCAAGATTTAGTTTCACTCCTGACAAGAAGTTGATACTGTGTGCAAAATGTCAAGATGCCAACATTCACTTAGTCAGACAGCTGGAAGCAGTGACTCCTGCATCCTGCTGTGTTTAAACCACTCTTCTGAGCATTGACAAAATACAAAGGATGGTACAGACCTTGTTCCTGGCCTACTAGAGCTTACCAGCCATATGGGAAGACATGAAAACAAACATGCAAGAAAATATCACCCCACGGATCAGTAAGTGTTTTGCCACCAAGGGGCAGAGTGGCTCAGTGGCACAGGCGGGGACTCTGTGGCTCAAATACTGACCCTGATCTCACTAGCTGTGTGACCTCAAAGCCCAAACTTCCCTATGTCTCCATTTACTTATTTGTGAAACAAGAGAAGATAACACCTACCCCTTAGCTGCTAAGTATTTGCTATAATAAATACTTATACCTAGTTCAATACTAGGTGCAAAATTAACAATAAATGTTAGCTTTCTTCTTTTGTAAACAGTGTACCAACCTTCGGACTTTTGTACCCAATCAACTAATTTAATCAAACCAAATATTTGTTGGGTGCCTACTATGTACCAGGCACTGTACTAGGTGCTGGGATGCAATAGTGAAGGATGCACAGGGTTGGCCATTAGGAGCCAACCATCTGATGGGGCAGTAGATGAGAGAAGAGAGAATTCATCTTCTATAATAAATTCCCAGGAGGTAGGGGGCACAGAACACACAGAAAAGTTGCCTAACTCGGTCTTGAGGACTCTAGCAAGGCTTCCTGAGAGCATCTATAGCTGAGCCGAGAACTGATGAGTGAAAAGGAATTATTCATTCATTCATTCACTTGATCAACATTTATTGAGTTTTTACTGTGTGCCAGACACAGTGAATGAATTTGAGGTTGAACGTAAATAACAGAAAAAATATAGATTGTGATAGTGCTATGGAGAAATCATCAGAAAAATCTGATCAATGCAAAACAGTATCAGAAGAGGGAAAGAATATTTTTGTTAGATGATCAAGGTGGGTTTGTATGAGATAACTGAGCTGAGACACAGAGGATAAGGAGCCAGCTATTTGAAAAACAAGGAGCTTTCTCTCTCCCTGTCTCTGAAAAAGTGAAAGTTTTTCAAAAGTGAGTCTTTGTTTTCTGATTTTTTTCCACCATAGCTTTATATAGAGCATTCATTGCCTACTGTTTGTTTTTCAAATCCTGACTTTCATCTTGTTTTGCCCTCCATTTGAGCAACTGTGGATTTAGATTATTAGGGCCTGAAACTTTTACAGTTTGGCAATCATCTTTAAGGAACAAGATACAAAAACACCTTACTTTTGCAAAAGTAGCATAAAGCAGACGAACACATTTCTGGACCCCCTTGGAAGGAACCTAAAGTTTAACCTTCAATCAGCATCACAGCAATTCAGGTCTGCATTTGTGGAAATTTTACCTGCATGTCTGTAG
Source organism: Phocoena sinus (assembly GCF_008692025.1). Lineage (NCBI taxonomy): Eukaryota > Metazoa > Chordata > Mammalia > Artiodactyla > Phocoenidae > Phocoena > Phocoena sinus. Next base: position 127,935,204 of record NC_045765.1, on the reverse strand, counting down.
AGAATGAAGGACATGTGGCTGATGTGAAGCAGTTACAACTAGTGCAAAAGAGGAATGCCCACTGGGAGCGTGCAGACAAAGGTGTGATGAGACAGTGGGATGGAGAAGAGGGAGTATTGGGGGTAGGAGATTGGATCCCTGGGGCAAATGTCTTCACTTCTCTAGGTATCAGTTATGTCATCTTGAAAAGGAAGGGGATGAACTCAACTAAAACAAAACCAAAATTGACATTCAATGATTGCTAATGTTCCAGGTACTGCTGTATGTGTTTATAGGTATTAAGTCATCTAATCCTCATAAAAAACCTATGAGATAGATGTTGTTCTTATCTACAGTTCACAGATAGGGTAACTGAGCCACAGAGAGTATAGATAGTTTGCCCAAGGTCACATAGCTAACAAGTAGTTAGCAGAGCTGAGTATGGGCCACCTAGCCTTGGAGCCTTTTCTCTTAACATCCTTTTTCTAGAAGTGCCACTTTTGAATAATTGCTGGACCACCCACTTTGCACATTTTATGTTTAGTACTACAACCTTGAAATGTTGGTATTAATATAGTTCTTTTAAAGATATGAGGAAACTAAGACTCAGAGAGGTTAAGTAATTTCCTCCTAGTCACAGAGCTCTTTCTACTTCTTTTAGAGTAACTTTGAACTTTATAACTCTCTGATTAAAAAATAAATAAACAGCAAGTAGGCAAAAATCAACAGAGTAAATTTTTTCCAAAAATATATCATGACAATATATTCTATCCAGATTGGTGTCTTTCATGACTCTCCTGTCATCCTACTTCCTACAGGGACTTCTGGCTTAAGACTGCTGCTCTAAAACCTTCTAAAAATGGGAATGCCACCTTTGGTAGCAGAGAATGGGACTTCTACATATGTGAGGTTCCAGATAATTGAATGTTTAAATTGCCAAAATCTTAAACAAATTACATATTTTAATGAAAATCTTTCTAATCTGTGTTGTGCATTTACTTACACAAAACTAAGAACATGAAAGATGAGTGAACTTGTCTTGGACTTGACTCTCAGGATTATCAGTATGAGTCCCTTGGGGATTACCACTCTACTCAACAGTCACCAGATGATATCTTCCGTAGTCTTGGATCTACTTATATATTTCTATTTTTAATATCACCCTGTCCCCCTTCATGTTTCTAGTTGCTTTCTTCTCCCATTTCGACGTTTTACTTTTGTTGTATTGTTTTGTATATCAAATTCTTTGATCTTAGCTGAATTGAGAGCAAAGTGGCTCAGAGTATCTTTGTGTTAATATGCAGGAGCTTTCAGTGCTTTGTGACCACCTAGAGGGGTGGGATAAGGAGGGTGGGAGGGAGACGCAAAAGGGAGGAGATATGGGGATATATGTATATGTACAGCTGATTCACTTTGTTATAAAGCAGAAACTAACACACCATTGTACAGCAATTATACTCCAATAAAGATGATAAAAAAAAAAGGTATCGTGAAAAAAAAATATGCACGAGCTTTGGCATAAGGGTGCGGGAAGGTCTAATTTGACTTCACAGAAGCTTCCTTTTGCTACTGTATTGTTATCTTCTCAAATGTATCAACTAAAATGTTTAATCTGCCTGAACGCATTGGTGTTAGTTTGACCTTAGGCCTATTCTAGACTTACTTGGATTTAAATTCCCCTAAGATGGCAATATCATATAGTGGTGTTGTGCTTAAAAATGGAATCCAAAGCAGGGCTGTCTGAGTTTAAATCTCGGTTCTAAGACTTATGGGTGTGTGACCTTGGGCAAATTAACTTCTCTGTGCCTTAGTTTTTCCACCTATAAACTGAGGCTAATAATAATAAGACTTTGCTTATTATTCTCTTTGTAAAGATTAAATAAAATGATATTTATGAAGTTCCTAGCATAGTGCCTGACACATAGTATGTCATTTTTCTTTCTCAGTCTCCTGCATTTTACCAATACTATTGACCTCATCTACCTAACTCCATCCTTTCTGGAACTGAACATATACTTTTGGGGCCATAAATTGCCAGTTCTAATGTAGGCAGATACTTATATGAAGAACTTTCTTTTGGTGTCCTGACATGGTAATGAAATATACTGGCATACTGACAAGATAAAACATCTTCTGGACCCCTGGGCTCCTCTCAACAGCCACTGGTAAGTGTTAATCTGCCCAAGTGCAGTCAGCTGTGTTGTTGAGGTATTTCTTGGTGTTTTGGAGCCATCTGTGCATTTAGATAGAGCCATGAACTGCACAGGAAAGGCAAACCCATAAGCCTGTTTATTAAATGCTCATAAAATTGATGTTCTGCCCTGTAACAAAACAATTATAAATCATTAGATCCATGGATGGAGAGCTGTTATTAAAATACCAGGATATAATTTCCTCAGGATATTGCCCAGTGATACCGGCAGCTTCTGATATAAGATATGGGCTGTATGTGTGTCACCGTCACTCGTTATTATTTCTCTATTGATTTGTTTAAAGTGATACTGAACTGACCAGTTCTGACGTTATATAAACACAGCTTAAATCTGAATATAAATGAAACATTTAATTACTTCCTATTTGTTTCTCAAGTCAGATTTAAGGAGAAAGCACAGCATTTCCCAAGCTAGATAGTACTTATTTTCAGTACTATGAATTTTTTGCCCTCCTGCTTTTGCTCTCAGAACAAAAACAGTGGGCATGGCCACTGTGACAACTCAACCAGCAAGATCAAACTGTGAGTTTCAGTTGACAGAAATCACTTTACCCAACCCTTTGATGGATACAGAGAAGTGAAAGGCAAGGTTTCCACCTTCAAGAAGTTTACAGTTTTTGAAAACAACTTAATCAATCCTAGAATGTCTATAAAGCATCATATGCAAAACTCTGGAGTATAAACTAAAAGTACAAGAAAGACAGAAAATTTAAAAGAATCGAAGTGGGTGAAAGTATCAACAGGGTTTGGGGGAGAAATGCACGGGGTGATTTAGGAGAGTTTAATGATTTTACAAAGGTGTGTGGAGGGTTTAGGGAAGCAAGAAGGGATGGTGCAGACCTCAGAGCCATTCCCATGCCTTGGACTGAAGGGAATGGGGACCGGGAGAGAGCTGTAGCTGTAGCTGTAGGAGGGGGCCTGTGTTCTTCCAGAAGACCAAGGCTTCTGGCTTCTGCCAGTCAGTGGCCCTACAGGGAAGGGGCCAAGGGAAGAAATGTCCCGATGTTTCATTCCTCCTGACTCCTGACGTTTTACCTGTGTCTCTCACTGGCTGAGCCCACCATCAAGGGAGCTCTGTTTTAGCAATTCACAGAAGTTAGCTCCTTGGAGCACAGAGCAGGATGGAACTGGGTTAAAGAGGGCATCTGGAAAGGCGAAGGCACATATCCCGTACAATGAAGATGGTAGTGTTTTACATTTTCTATATAAAACCTTTCAATTATCAAATAAGAAGGCAGACATCCCAAATCCACATTTTAGAGAACTTGAATCATAGCTATTATATGGCATGCTCTTCATATATTCATACCCCTGATAATTTGAATAATATGGTACATTTCACAACTTTCGTTTTGTTTTGGCTGATCACATGGTCCTCCCTAACTTTTTCAATGCGCATTCACTGGATAATTCTATCAAACGCTCAAGATATTACTAATGAGTTAGCGCTTTGAACACATATATAGCCATTAAGGTCTGCTTCATAAGGAAATTAATTTTCACTCAAATCTGGGTGAACGTCTGCATAGAAAATAAAAATAGCAGTGAACCCAGGTCTTCTATCTAATCCTCTTGGAAGAGATGTGGGGAAAGTATGGCAGTTATCTGTCAGTTGCCCATTTGTATTTATTTATTATGTTGACCTGAATGCAGAGGTAAACTGAGGCAAACTCAACATTGTTCAACAGGTGAGTTTATTCAGGAATAGCAGAGGAATTACACTTTGGGACATTTAAACTCTAGCAAGACACAGGCTCCTTTGAGGGTTTGGGGTGGGTTTCTTTATGGGCAGGCAAGAGGGGAGGGTTCAGTTAGAGTCTGTTAAAATAGAAAACAAACAAAGACCAGCTTTGAAAATTCCCCTACCAGTCAAAATCAGTCCAGTCATATAATCAAAGTTCAATTCAGTTTATTTTGTGAGACCAACACTACCTGGGTCATTTCTTGTTCATGCCTCTGGAAACTATAAGCAAAACTTCCCAGGGTTGATATTAGGCAGCCCCTGACCATTTCTTTATCATTTAAGAAAATTCCAGTATTATCATTTTTCTGTGAATCAGGTGTTTATCAGAAATCAGCTTCTCAGTCCTTAAGTTTTATTTTCCTGAGGACACATGCATTTTATACCCCTTAGTTTCATTTTAGATTGAAAATTTTCACAATTATTAGTGTCATTTAGATCTCAGAAGCTCAAATGTCTGGGAATCAGTGACATGGGGGTTTGCGTGGTATAACCCCATTAGGCTGGACAACGTGGAGGGAACAGCTGGATAGCCAGGGAGTCACCCTGGTTTAGTCAAACAGACCCCAGGATGGCTTTCTCCTAAATGACCAGATGTTTATGAGTGATCACTCTGTGCTGTATAAAGTGCTAGACTCCAGAAGTGAGAGAGCCAAGGACTTTTAAGCTTCCTGTCTTTCAGCGACTTACAGGATAATGGCACGGAAATAAGTGTGGAAATAAATGAAGAACAACCAAATGAGAAAAACAAAAGCTCTTTATGCTGAACTCGATAGAGCTAGGGAGTCAGCCACCATTGTATTTTGGCAGAGACTGAAAGACAGGAAGAGGAAAGGGAAAGCTTTCTAGGAGAGAAGAGGGAAGGCTTCAGGTGATGTCCTGAGTGATTGGAGGCTGTTGGCAGGGGAAGTTGTAGGTGAGGTCACGAGAAGGGGGGGACTTCTTTCTGATTGGTTAG